>NC_139696.1:1872213-2574713 GCF_964106915.1 Podarcis gaigeae | reverse complement strand
CCCAGCCACTCTGGGCGGCTTCCATAGAAACCAAAAATGCACTAAAATATCAAACATTAAAAACTTCCCTGAAGAGGGCTGCCTTCAGATGTCTTCTAAAAGTCTGGTAGTTGTTGTTCTCTTTGACATCTGATGGGAGGGTGTTCCACAGGGCGGGGGCCACCACCGAGAAGGCCCTCTGCCTGGTTCCCTGTAACTTGGCTTCTTGCAGTGAGGGAACCGCCAGAAGGTCCTCGGAGCTGGACCTCAGTGTCCAGGCTGGACGATGGGGGTGGAGATGCTCCTTCAGGTCTACTGGGCCATTTAGGGCTTTCAAGGTCAGCACCAACACTTTGAATTGTGCTCAGAAACGTCCCGGGAGCCAATGTAGGTCTTTCAAGACTGGTGTTATGTGGTCTCAGCGGCCGCTCCCAGTCCCCAGTCTAGCTGCTGCGTTCTGGATTAATTGTAGTTCCCGGGTCACCTTCAAAGGCAGCCCCACATAGAGCGCATTGCAGTAGTCCAAGCGGGAGCTAACTAGAGCATGCACCACTCTGGCGAGACAGTCTGCAGACAGGGAGGGTCTCATCCTGCGTACCAGGTGGAGCTGCCCTGGACACAGAACTGACCTGCACCTCCATGGACAGCTGTGAGTCCAGAATAACTCCCAGGCTGCTCACCTGGTCCTTCGGGGGCACAGTTACCCTATTCAGGACCAGGGAGTCCTCCCCACCAGCCCACCCCCTGTCCCCCCAAAACAGTACTTAACTGCTCGGTCTTAAGTCAGTCCAGTTTAAGGTTTGTTGTGTTTTTTACAATGGTTCCGAAATTCCCCCCATTCAGTATTTAAAAAGTCCGCCATCTCGGTTTCTTGTTCTTCCGACAAGTTTCTTCTCGTTTGTGAATATTCTGTTAGTTTTAATTGCCAGTCTTCTTCAGTTGGAAATGACTCTTTTTTCCATTTCTGGGCGTATATCGTTCTGGCGGCATAGAAAAACAGTTTCTCCTGATATTTAGGTATCTCTCAGTCCAGTATTCCTAACAGGAGTACTTCCGCTTTCTTAACAATAATAAATAAACTCAGGAGACAAAGAAACAAATGGATAAACGCGAGGAACAAGCATGAATGAATGAATCTTCATTTGCATCAGCCATCGGCCATAGCAATAAAACAACAGTACGATATATAAAGAATGGAAATAAAAAGTCAATTATATACAATACATTTAAGGGTTTTGAATAGTGGACCTTATTCTGATTGCCGCAGCTAAAAACCTTGCCACCTTCGCCGTCACCTGCTCATCTGGATCTGCCAAGAAAAACGACCCTTCTTTCTTTCCTTCCTTCCTTCCTTCCTTCCTTCCTTCCTTCCTTCCTTCCTTCCTTCTTTCCTTCCTTCCTTTCCTCTCTCTCTTTCTCTCTCTCTCCCTTCCTCCCTCCCTTCCTTCCTTCTCTCTCAGTTTCTTTTTCCTTCCTTCCTTCCTTCCTTCCTTCCTTCCTTCCTTCCTTCCTTCCTTCCTTCCTTCTTTCCTTCCTTCCTTCTTTCCTTCTTTCCTTCTCTTTCAGTTTCTTCTTCCTTCCTTCCTTCCTTCCTTCCTTCCTTCCTTCCTTCCTTCCTTCCTTCTTTCTTTCCTTCCTTCCTTCCTTCCTTCCTTTCTCTCTCTCTCTCTCTCTCTCTCTCTCTCTCTCCTCTCCATCTCCCTCCCCCTCCCTCCCTCCCTCCCTCTTTCTTTCTTTCTTTCTTTCTTTCTTTCTTTCTTTCTTTCTTTCTTTCTTTCTCTTTCCCTTCCTTCCTTCCTTCCTTCCTTCCTTCCTTCCTTCCTTCCTTCCTTCCTTTCTTTCTTTCTTTCTTTCTTTCTTTCTTTCTTTCTTTTCCATATCTCTCTTTCTCTCTTTTCCATATATCTCTCTCTCTCTTTTCCATCTCTCTCTCTCTCTCTCTCTCTCTCTCTCTCTCTCTCTCTCTCTCTCATCTTGACCTGCCAAGAGAAAGGACCCTGGGGCAGTGGCTGGGTGACCCGGGATGGACGATAAAAGAGGGGTGATAATCTCATTCCTCAAGTCTTTATCAAGAGGGCAAGCCAGAAGGCATGCGCCACCGATTCGGGACGGCCGTCTCCACAGGGACGTTTTTCGCGTTGGAATCGTCCCTCAAGTCCATCTGAGGGCAAGACATTCAATCTTGTGAGAGTCAAAACGCGTCTATATTTTAGAGCAAGCAAGCGAATCTGAGCTTCTCATTCCCTGCATCCTCAGATCTCTGCTCTCTTTCAGGATTCGAAACACGCTTTTCCTCTTCCCTCCTCCTCTTTCCTTCCTTTCCCCTCTGCAATATGGAGGGTCAGGGGGGAAAAACAAAACACCTTCCATGTGAAACCCTATCCCCCCCACTGCGCCGAAATGAATCTCTCTTGTGTGTCAGCTCGGCTTTCGAGTCTCCAAATATTTGGACGCTCCTTTCAGCCGTCACTTAGCCTGGATCTAAACATTTCGGTTCTTTTTGGCACCCATAAATCTCCCTCCCGTCTTCAAGAGCTTAGGCTGAGCGTTCTTGAGAGGGTGCCGTACAGTTCTGGAATACGCGTGGTGCCTGGAGGTTCAAAAGCAGCCAGGGGCTAAAAAAACACAGAAAACCGGTCGATTCCCAGGGTCTGGGCGCAGAGTAAGGACGGCAGGATCTGTCCCTAGTTTCCCGCGCGTCCACAAAGAACGCCGTGAACCCAGATTGCCGAATCAATCACCGTCATATTTTCAAAACATGCCATGGCCAACTACGAAAAAGAGAGAGGGAAAACGACAACAATTTTGCAAACGACATCAGTCCTGGGAGATTGCATGAAACAGAAAATAAAAAGTTAGGAACGTTGCCGTGATGAAATCCTAGCTCTCCTCTGAGCAAATATTATTTATTGCTCTGACATGAAGCCCAATCTGTGCCAGTTACAGGGAGGGATTTGGGTCGGTCACCCAGATTTTAAGATGCAGCAAAGTTATCTGACCCCTCCGAAACAGGCGTGGAAGGAGAGACTTGATGCAATTCGTGGCAAAACATGAGATAAGGAGATTCTTGCTGAACTGGGCCAGTGTGTAACTTCCAACATTTATCCGATTAAAATAGGCACATCCTATTCAGTAATAGAGACGCGGGTGGCGCTGTGGGTTAAACCACGGAGCCTAGGGCTTGCCGATCGGAAGGTCGGCGGTTCGAATCCCCGCAATGACGGGGTGAGCTCCCGTTGCTCGGTCCCTGCTCCTGCCCACCTAGCAGTTCGAAAGCACCTCAAAGTGCAAGTAGATCAATAGGTACCGCTCCGGCGGGAAGGTAAACGGCGTTTCCGTGCGCTGCTCTGGTTCGCCAGAAGTGGCTTAGTCCTGCTGGCCATATGACCCGGAAGCTGTACGCCAGCTCCCTCAGCCAGTAAAGCGAGATGAGCGCCGCAACCCCAGAGTCGGCCACGACTGGACCTAACGGTCCAGGGGTCCTTTACCTTTTTACCTTTTACCTTTATGTTACTGAGGAAGGAGGGCGAAGGGAAGGGGGCAGATTCAGAGAGGGTGCAAATCGCAAAGGGCACTGAGGCTGCTCTCAGTGTGGATCAGGAGTAAAGGCAAAGGGACCCCTGACCATTAGGTCCAGTCGTGGCTGACACTGGGGTTGTGGCGCTCATCTCGCTTTACTGGCCAAGGGAGCCGGCGTACAGCTTCCGGATCATGTGGCCAGCAGGACTAAGCCGCTTCTGGCGAACCAGAGCAGCACACGGAAACGCCGTTCACCTTCCCGCTGGAGTGGTACCTATTTATCCACTTGCACTTTGAGGTGCTTTTGAACTGCTAGGTTGGCAGGAGCAGGGACCAAGCAACGAGAGCTCACCCCCTTGCGAGGATTCGAACCGCGCAGTGTCTGTGGCACCAAGCTTTGCAGAGTTATCTCTCTTTCCCAGAGCCTTTCCCTTGTATGGCTTGATAACCATAGACCCGCTATCATCCTCCTGCAGCTTGCTGACATTCTTTTCTAATGACCCAGGGGTCGTGACCCGAGTTGTTCCCAGGATCTGGGAAAGGGGTGAGGAGCCGTCATCCTCTTCCACCCGGTGCACAATCCGTTTCTGGAATCTGCAATGTGCCAAGACGGGCTGGTGGCTTATGGGGCGTCGGTAGGGGATTTAGATAAAATGCCACGGGTGGGGTTTTTGGTCTGCTAAAGGCCGTCAGCCGGGAATGCACCATGGAGCCTCCATGGAGCCTAATGAGGGTGAAAAAGGAGAGCGCAAAATATGGTCTGAAGCTCAACATCAAAAAAAGGAAGATCATGGCCTCTGGTCCCGTCACCTCCTGGCAAATAGAAGGGGAAGAAATGGAGGCAGTGAGAGATTTCACTTTCCTGGGATCCATGATCACTGCAGATGGTGACAGCAGCCACGAAATTAAAAGACGCCTGCTCCTTGGGAGAAAAGAGACAACAAACCCAGATTGCATCTTAAGAAGCAGAGACATCACCTTGCCAACAAAGGTCCGTATAGTTCAAGCTCTGGTTTTCCCAGTAGTGATGAATGGAAGTGAGAGCTGGACCACAAAGAAGGCTGATGGCCGAAGAATGGATGCTTTTGAATTCTGGTGCTGGAGGAGACTCGAGAGTCCCATGGACTGCAAGAAGATCCAACCTCTCCATTCTGAAGGAAATCAGCCCTGAGTGCTCACTTGAAGGACAGATCCTGAAGCTGAGGCTCCAAGACTTTGGCCACCTCATGAGAAGAGAAGACTCCCTGGAAAAGAGAGGAAAGATTGAGGGCACAAGGAGAAGGGGACAACAGAGGACGAGATGGTGGGACAGTGTTCTCGAAGCTACCAGCATGAGTTTGACCCAAACTGCGGGAGGCAGTGGAAGACAGGAGGGCCTGGCGTGCTCTGGTCCAGGGGGTCACGAAGAGGCGGACACGACTAAACATCTAAACAACAAGAAAAGGACTCCTGGATGGTTAACTCCAGTAATAATATTAAGTAATATTAAGGCCGTGGAGACGATGCGCAGAAAGGAAGGTAGTGGCCATTGACACTGAGGAGGGTGGAAGGGCGAAATTTGGAGCCTGTTTTTTGCCTCTCAGGTCCGTTCCCAGGCCAGCTCCTCTGTGTTGGCATTTGCGAGGCAAAACAAAACAGCAAATTCCTTCCCTCCAGCGACTCCCGTCCGAGGCTTTCCGAGCTGAGGGGTTTATTTTTAATTTTTGCTAATGGCAGGGTGAGGCCGGCAATCGTGGATGGGAAAGAAGGAAAGCTGGAAGCAGTTTTTGGACCCATTGCTTGGGGACTTTCAGAGGACTCACAGAGGGCCAAGGGACATTCCTTCGGCTTGAGTGTGCCTGGGGGTGTCGGGACGGAGATAAATCGATAAATTTGCCCCGCCTTCCCAGCAAGACGATCGAGTTGGGAGACAGAAGCGGCAAGGCAAAAATGGAACGATGAACGAAGAAAGGGAAGCAAAACGCGGGAATGAATGGGGTTTCAGCTAGCAGGCACCAGCCATTAATTCCCATTAAAGGCAGCTATATGCAATCAGCGCCTTTTGCCGAAAGATTGGAAGCTGTTAGCCCGGCGGCCACATCCCCTCCAACGTTTCTCCCCTGAAAATAGGGACGTCCTATTCCATCCCCTCCAACGTTTCTCCCATGAAAATAGGGACGTCCTATTCCATCCCCTCCAAAGTTTCTCCCCTGAAAATAGGGACGTCCTATTCCATCCCCTCCAATGTTTCTCCTGTGAAAAAAGGGACGTCCTATTCCATCCCCTCCAACGTTTCTCCCATGAAAATAGGGACGTCCTATTCCATCCCCTCCAACATTTCTCCCATGAAAATAGGGACGTCCTATTCCATCCCCTCCAACGTTTCTCCCATGAAAATAGGGACGTCCTATTCCATCCCCTCCAAAGTTTCTCCCCTGAAAATAGGGACGTCCTATTCCATCCCCTCCAACGTTTCTCCCCTGAAAATAGGGACGTCCTATTCCATCCCCTCCAACGTTTCTCCCCTGAAAATAGGGACGTCCTATTCCATCCCCTCCAACGTTTCTCCCCTGAAAAGAGGGACGTCCTATTCCATCCCCTCCAACGTTTCTCCCCTGAAAATAGGGACGTCCTATTCCATCCCCTCCAACGTTTCTCCCCTGAAAATAGGGACGTCCTATTCCACCCCCTTCAATGTTTCTCCTGTGAAAATAGGGACGTCCTATTCCATCCCCTCCAACGTTTCTCCCGTGAAAATAGGGACGTCCTATTCCTTCCCCTCCAACGTTTCTCCTGTGAAAATAGGGACGTCCTATTCCATCCCCTCCAACGTTTCTCCCCTGAAAAGAGGGACGTCCTATTCCATCCCCTCCAATGTTTCTCCCGTGAAAATAGGGACGTCCTATTCCATCCCCTCCAACGTTTCTCCCGTGAAAATAGGGACGTCCTATTCCATCCCCTCCAACGTTTCTCCCCTGAAAATAGGGACGTCCTATTCCATCCCCTCCAACGTTTCTCCCCTGAAAAGAGGGACGTCCTATTCCATCCCCTCCAACGTTTCTCCCCTGAAAAGAGGGACGTCCTATTCCATCCCCTCCAACGTTTCTCCCCTGAAAATAGGGACGTCCCAAGGAAAAGCGGGACCTTCCGGGATCAAATTGGAAACTGGAACTGCTTCTGTAAATCCTGGACTGTCCTTGGAAAACAGGGTCCCATTTTAGGAGACGACACTACAGTGTGTGGAATGTTTTGTATCTCAAGTTGGGGTTTTGAGAGCCGTAAAAAGGGCCCATTCTGGTGCTGGAGGAGTCTCTTGAGAGTCCCATGGACTGCAAGAAGATCAAACCTCTCCATTCTGAAGGAAATCAGCCCTGAGTGCTCACTGGAAGGACAGATCCTGAAGCTGAGGTTCCAATACTTTGGCCACCTCAGGAGAAGAGAAGACTCCCTGGAAAAGACCCTGATGTTGGGAAAGATGGAGGGCACAAGGAGAAGGGGACGACGGAGGACGAGATGGTGGGACAGTGTTCTTGAAGCTACAAACATGAGTTTGACCAAACTGCGGGAGACAATGGAAGACAGGAGGGCCTGGCGCGCTCTGGTCCAGGGGGTCACGAAGAGGCGGACATGACTAAACAACAACAACAAAAAAGGGCGCTGGAGCAGGCTTTCCTGGGAAGTTGGCAACCTAGCCAGCTTCTGAGTTTTCTTGGCTGCTGGATGATTTCTGCATGCCTTTTTCGTTGAGCTGGAGACCTTCCCCCAGGCGTGTTCCTACAAGCCCCAAAGACAGGAATTTAGGTTGTGTCCTCCTCAGTTTCTTCCGGACTTCAGTCGTATATCCACCCGCTCCAAAAGCTACTTTTTGGTTGGACGAGGGATGAATTGGCGCTGTCATAAATTGCCCAGGACACGATCCTCTGCAGAAATCAATTCCTGCGTGGAGCAATTGGGTATGTTTAGATGCAATGGCTGCTTTCTGATATCTGGAAGGAAACAGGGCAAATTTATTTTTTCTCTCTTTTCTCCGGGGGGATGGTGGAAGGAAATCAGGCCCATTCATCCGAATGGGTCTACTCTAAGTAGGACACAGTGCACAGGGGATGGGCAGCAGTACAGTGGCAAAGCGTCGGCTTTGCAGCTCGGAGGTGCTGGGTTCGATTCCTGCCCCCTCCAGGTAAGGCTTGGGTCTGAAACCTCATCCAGCTGCTGTCCGTCAGTGCGGGTGCTATAAGAAAAAGCCGCTCCTTTTCCTTTATGGGGTGTTCCAGAGCCCGTCTTGAGTCCTTAAGTGGGTTCCCTATTGGTAGGAGAAAATAACAGGCCAAGCAGACAACACAAAAGGAAAGAGGAATGAGGAGGGAAGAGGAAACCGAGCGAGCTCAGGCTCCCAAACTCTTTCGCTTGTAGTTTCTACAATCTCCAGATGTAATATCTGGTTATGCAATGTGAGAAACGTGAGGCTGGACCATCTTTCCGACGAGTTATTTATGAAATAGAGGACATCTTAGCATGGTCTTGTTATAAGGAAAAAAACAGCTCCTTTTCCCTTATGGGGTATCTAAGAGCCCATGATTATGATCTACGTATGTGTGAGGATAATTGTTAAAAGTAAATAATAATAATAATAATAATAATAATAATAGTAATAATAATAATAATAGGACAATATGAAACAGACATGGGTTCCCCAAATTATTCTGGGAGTTGCAGTTTGCCCAGGGGGCTGAGAGGTATACTAGGAGGCCCCCTCTAATTTTCCGGACTGAGCCGCAATTTTATTTATTTTCTACATCTCTGTTTCCTTCCTTTCCTCCACCCAGCTCAAGGTGGTAAGCATTATTCTTCTCCCCATTTTAATCCCCTGTGAGGCAGGCTAGGCTGAGCGACCGGCTCACCCAGCGAGCTTGCGTGGGGGGTGGAATTCGAACCTGGGTCTCTCCCCAGGGCCTGGCCCCGAGACTCTAACCACTGCACGGCGCTGCCTCTCTGCGTTCTCGGCAAAGAGGGACGGGGTTGGTCAACCGCCCTGGGCCGTTCCAGCCTTCCCCATGGGTGTTAAGAAACCTCTGGGCGGTTTCTGGCGTTCCTCGCTTTTCCCAGCTGCCAGCCAGATGTGACATTTTCCCCCGCGAAAAAGGCAAGGCTCTCTTTTCCAGACCGTTTTCGGCCGGGGCGACCCAGGCGGGCCGCCAGAGATGGGGATTGATGGGGTGTGCGTCGGTTCTCCCCCTCGAGCCAGATTTCTGCCCCTCCGTGACTTATTAGCTGCCGTCTAAGCCTCTGGAGATTTGCGCGATCATCTCTCGTTCTCTTGGCCCGTGGCCTCGTTCCTTTTCTAGCTTTCCAGACCAAGTGCTCCCTTGCAAGGAAGACGCTACGAAGGGCTTTGAGTCATTTCAAAATGATTTCGGAATTTCAGTTTGCAGATGTGCTTCCTTTCCTTTCCTTTCCTTTCCTTTCCTTTCCTTTCCTTTCCTTTCCTTCCTTCCTTCCTTCCTTCCTTCCTTCCTTCCTTCCTTCCTTCCTTCCTTCCTTCCTTCCCTCCTTCTCTCTCTCTCCTTCCTTCCTTCTTTCCTTCCTTCCTTCCTTCCTTCCCTTCCTTCCTTCCTTCCTTCCTTCCCTCCCTCCCTCCTTCTCTCTCTCTCCTTCCTTCCTTCTCTCTCTCCTTCCTTCCTTCTCTCTCTCCTTCCTTCCTTCCTTCCTTCCTTCCTTCCTTCCTTCCTTCCTTCTCTCTCTCTCCTTCCTTCCTTCCTTCCATCCATCCTTCTCTCTCCTTCCTTGCTTCCTTCCTTCCCCCTCTCTCTCCTTCCTTCCTTCCTTCCTTCCTTCCTTCCTTTCTTTCTTTCTTTCTTTCTTTCTTTCTTTCTTTCTTTCTTTCTTTCTTTCTTTTCCATATCTCTCCTTCTCTCTTTTCCATCTCTCTCTCTCTCTCTCTCTCTCTCCTTCCTTCCTTCCTTCCTTCCATCCATCTTCTCAGACTTGTAAACAACTAAAAGCATTGGCAGGGTTTTTTAAAAAGCGCTTGCAACATAGCAAGAACCATGGTGAGTTTTAAGGAAATATTGAGAATATTATACAATATTCAGCTGGAAAAGAATATCTAGGGAAACCATGGAGAGAAGTTCTGGGATTCAGAGAATCCTGTGTGTAGAATGATTATGATTTATGTGTGATTATAATTGTTAAAAGTACCTAATAATAATAATAGAACAATATGAAACAGCCATGGGTTTATATACTTATTTACCTGTTTGCCTTGTACATTTATGAACATTTATTTTATATATATTCCTGCCAACCTAGCAGTTCGAAAGCACGTCAAAGTGCAAGTAGATAAATAGGTACCGCTCCGGCGGGAAGGTAAACGGCGTTTCCGTGCGCTGCTCTGGTTCGCCAGAAGCGGCTTAGTCCTGCTGGCCACATGACCCGGAAGCTGTACGCCGGCTCCCTCGGCCAGTAAAGCGAGATGAGCGCCGCAACCCAGAGTCGGCCATGACTGGACCTAATGGCCAGGGGTCCCTTTACCTTTATTTTATATATATAAGACCTTAGAATTACTGTAACAGTAGACAAAACTGAACTGGATGCTCAGACTGTACAAGGGCAGCTTCTGACGTCGATATGTTCCTTTTCCGGCGGTCTTTCCATTCCGTCTTTCTTCATGTACTGAAAAAGCACCTGCCCCCCCCAAATAAAATTCTGGGAACTGTAGTTTCTGCTGGGAGTTGTAGCGCCATGAAAGTACAGTTCCTAGATTCTCTGGGATTCAAGTGGGTGGCATGGATGGCGTCAGTGGCGAGCTATGAGATGGGGCTGCACAGCTTCTGTTTCCTGACCCCTTGCTCCCAGCGGGACGCTCCCTCCTTAAATAAATTTGTGCTTCTAAGGGCGGGCCGTCCCAGCTGGTTGCCCCCGGCCCCAAAGCCTTGGCTGGCTTCTCCTGATCTTGCGTCAGTTCCTGGAAGCAATAGGAATTCCTACTTTATTACAGCCTTGATTTACGGTCCGAGGGAAAGCAGTTGCGATGTTTGTCTGATCCGCGGGGTCAAATGTCTGCGGGGCAATCTCACACATGCCGAGGGCCGATCCTGGCCCCTCGGGGAGATTCCCGGAATCGGAGGAAGCAAATGCTCCGTTCTCGCAAGCGCTCCGATCCTAAGCCATAGGCAAAAGCGCAGGATGGGAGCGATGCAGCGGCGGGGAAAAGCCGAATGCAATTCTAGGCTGCGTCAACAGAAGTCTAGTGTCCAGATTTAAGTCATAAAAGTAAAGGGACCCCTGACCGTTAGTTCCAGTCGTGGCCGACTCTGGGGTTGCGGCGCTCATCTTGCTTTACTGGCCAAGGGAACCGGCGTACAGCTTCCGGGTCATGTGGCCAGCAGGACTGAGCCACTTCTGGCAAACCAGAGCAGCGCACGGAAACGCCGTTTACCTTCCCGCCGGAGTGGTACCTATTTATCTGCTTGCACTTGGACATGCTTTCGAACTGCTAGGTTGGCAGGAGCAGGGACCGAGCAACGGGAGCTCACCCTGTCATTGCGGGGATTTGAACCGCCGACCTTCTGATCGGCAAGTCCTAGGCTCTGTGGTTTAACCCACAGCGCCACCCGCGTCCCTGATTTAAGTCATAGTCCCGCTCTATTCTGCCTCGGTCAGACCACGCCTGGAATACTGTCCTGTTCTGGGCGCCTCAATTTAAGAAGGAGGTTGACAAGCAGGAAGGTGGGCAGAGGAGGGAGGGTCTGGAAACCGAGCCTGTTGAGGAATGGTTGAAGGAGGGATGTTTGGGGAGGGATGGAGACAAGATCTGGGAACAAACCCGTCCATCACCGATGTCTTGGGATAACTTAGGGGCTGTTGGACTGCTGCAAAGCTGGATACAAGTTCTTTTAAACAATGCAAAGAACAGGGGATTATCCTAACTTTCCACAAATGGTTTAGCTCAAGCTGTTGAGCAGAAGCCAATGGCAGTCTGGCTGGGGTCCCAATTCTCGCTGACTAGACATCAGGAGAAGCTTTTGGAGCGGCAAGATCTTTTTGACAGCGGGACTGAGTCCTTCAGAAGGTGGAGCGTTCTCCTTCCTTGGAGGTGTTATCTATCTATCATCTATCTATCTATATCTATCTATCATCTATTTATCTATCTATCTATCATCTATCTATCATCTATCTATCTATCTATATCTATCTATCTATCTATCTATCTATCTATCTATCTATCTATCTAATAATTTATTATTTATACCCCGCCCATCTGGCTGAGTTTCCCCAGCCACTCCGAATCAAGTGTTAAAAACAATACAGCGTTAAATATTAAAAACTTCCCTAAACAGGGCTGCCTTCAGATGTCTTTTAAAGATAGGATAGCTGCTTATATCCTTCACATCTGATGGGAGGGTGTTCCACGGTGCGGACTCCAACACCGAGAGGACCCTCTGCCTGGTTCCCTGTAGCCTCACTTCTCGCAATGAGGGAACCGCCAGAAGGCCCTCAGTGCTGAATCTCAGTGTCTGGGCTGAACGATGGGGGTGGAGACGCTCCTTCAGATATTCTGGACCGAGGCCGTTTAGGGCTTTCAAGGTCAGCACCAACACTTTGAATTGTGCTCGGAAACGTCCTGGGAGCCAATGTAGGTCTTTCAGGACCGGTGTTATGTGGTCTCGGCGGCCGCTCCCAGTCCCCAGTCCAGCTGCCGCATTCAGGATTAGTTGCAGTTTCCGGGTCACCTTCAGAGCTAGCCCCACGTAGAGAGCATTGCAGTAGTCCAAGCAGGAGATAACTAGAGCATGCACCACTCTGGCCAGACAGTCCGCAGGCAGGTAGTCCACTAAAAACATTTAAGTTCCAACAATCATTTAACATAACTTTTTATCTTATACAACATTTTAGAATTCCGTCAACAACCTCTGAAGATTCTCCGTTCTTTTATCATTTGCTCTGCATTTCTTAATTTCTCTATTACTTTTCATTGTCCTTAACTAATAATTATTTTCAAAGCCTTCCTTGCAATATTTCATATTAAGTCCTCCTTCTTGCAGTCCTGCTGGCGTAATCTGTTTATCAGAATCGCTTTTCAAATGGTCCAAATATTTACAGTGGTACCTCGGGTTACATACGCTTCAGGTTACAGACTCTGCTAACCCAGAAATAGTGCTTCAGGTTAAGATATGATGCTTTTTCTTTTTTCTAATTTTGTTTTTGTTTAATGGGTTTTATTTTTCTGTTTTATTTTTCTGTTATTTTTATTCTTTTTTTATATTGTGGTGTGTTGCTTGGTTTTTGTTTAACGTGGTATGTTCATTTTTCTTTTTGTAATTGTTGAAACTTTAATAAATATCATTAAAAAAAAGAAATAGTGCTTCAGGTTAAGAACTTTGCTTCAGGATGAGAACAGAAATCGTGCTCCGGTGGTGCGGCAGCAGCAGGAGGCCCCATTAGCTAAAGTGGTGCTTCAGGTTAAGAACAGTTTCAGGTTAAGAACGGACCTCCAGAACGAATTAAGTACTTAACCCGAGGTACAACTGTACTCCAGTCCTCTAAGAATCTCTGATCCCGCAGGTTCCGAATACTTCCTGTTCATTTATCGAGTTCTGCACAGTCCACTAATTTCATTTGCCGTTCTTCTTCCGTCGGTAATTCTGAACGGTCCGAATTGGGTGTTGCTTTGTGACAATTTGTTGGGTCTCTGTACCTCGGGTTACATACGCTTCAGGTTACAGACTCCGCTAACCCAGAAATAGCGCTTCAGGTTAAGAACTTTGCTTCAGGATAAGAACAGAAATTGCGCTCCGGCGGCACAGCAGCAGCAAGAGGCCCCATTAGCTAAAGTGGTGCTTCGGGTTCAGAACAGTTTCAGGTTAAGAACAGACCTCCGGAATGAATTAAGTACTTAAACCGAGGTACCACTGTAAAGATTGACCGACTGATTGATTGATTGATTGATTGATTGATTGATTGATAAACAGGTTTTCCAGATGAGACCTGACCCTTTCCCTCTCTCTCTGCTCAGAGCCGGCACCCAACCACCGAGACTGACCCCAACGCACCGCGCAATGGGCGCCACGAGACCACCGGCCGCCTCCTCGTGCCCAGGAGGACCCCTCAGCGAGTCTCCTTCCCCAGGACCGCGCTGAGCGCCGGGACGATGTCAAACTCCACTCAGAACCGCTCCCTCGGCTCCTGCTTCCGGGGCGCCAACGGCACGGAGGCATACCGCGGCGACGCAGCCGCCTCGCCGTGGTTTTCCACCATCTTCGGCCTCATTGGCCTCTCCTCCAACCTCTTCGCTTTCTGCGTGTTGGTCAACTCCTCCCGGAAGATGCACAGCCGCTCGCGCTCGTCTTTCCTGGTCTTCCTCTGCGGGCTGGTGGCCACCGACTTCATGGGCCTCCTGTTGACCTTCTCCATCGTGGTCCCGTACCACTTCACCCGCTTCGACTGGAGGCTGGTGGACCCTGGTTGCCACCTCTGCAACTTCATGGGCTTGGTGATGGTCTTCTTCGGACTGTGCCCCTTGCTCCTCGGTGCCACCATGGCCGGAGAACGTTTCCTGGGCATCAACCGACCCTTCTCCCGCTCCACCAAGATGACCAAACGGCGGGCATGGACGCTGGTGGGGCTGGTGTGGGCCGGGGGCTTCGTCCTCGGCTTGTTGCCCGTCTTCGGCCTGGGCGACTACACCTTGCAGTACCCCAACTCTTGGTGCTTCCTGACGCTGCTCCACGACCCCAGGAACGTGGTCTTCTGCCTGATCTTCGCTCTTCTCGGCCTCTTCTGTGTGGGCCTCTCCTTCCTGCTCAACACGATCAGCGTGGTCACCCTCTGCCGCGTCTACCACGACTCCGAGTCCGTCCAGCGGCGGCGAGACAGCGAGGTGGAGATGATGGTGCAACTGCTAGGCATCATGGTCATTGCCAGCGTCTGCTGGCTCCCCCTGCTGGTGAGTGAGTGGCTCGGCCACAGAAGGAGAACCTAGATAGATAGATAGATGATAGATAGATAGATGGATTGATAGATAGATGGATGGATAGATGAATAGATAGATGATAGATGATAGATAGATAGATAGATAGATAGATAGATAGATAGATAGATAGATGATAGATGATAGATACCGTATTTTTTGCTCTATAAGACTCACCTTTCCCCTCCTAAAAAGTAAGGGGAAATGTGTGTGTGTCTTATGGAGCGAATGCAGGCTGTGCAGCTATCCCAGAAGCCAGAACAGCAAGAGGGATTGCTGCTTTCGCTGCGCAGCGATCCCTCTTGCTGTTCTGGCTTCTGAGATTCAGAATATTTTTTTTCTTGTTTTCCTCCTCCCAAAACTAGGTGCATCTTGTGGTCTGGTGCGTCTTATAGAGCAAAAAATACTTGTGGGAGTCATCGGCATGAACTGCAGTTTTGCACATCAATGAAAACCTTTCTAATGCCCATGACCCTAATGGTCAGGGGTCCCTTTACCTTTAATATACCATCTATACATCATTTTCATCATATTCTCTTTCACTGTCCTGCAGATCCTCATTGCGCAGACAGCGCTCCAGGCTCCCCGAGGCGACTTGCCGATCAACCAGATCCCCCGGGACACCGAAATCCAGCTCCTCATCTACCTTCGAGTAGCAACCTGGAACCAGATCCTGGATCCCTGGGTCTACATCCTCTTCCGACGGGCGGTGCTGCGAAGGATCTACCCCAGTTTCAAAGCGCGGCCCTCCATCGTCTCGCTGTACCCGGTGCTCAACCCGTCCTTGAGGAGGAAATTCACCCAGGAGTCTGTGCTCCAGTAGGACAGGGGGTCTGCGACGGCAGGAGGGGAGGGGAAAGTGGTACAGCCCCTCTGTGGTCACGGCGAAGCCCGCCGGCGCCCACATCTCGGAAGCATCTCAGCTCCGATGTGCGCTACTCCATGCTATAAACAGGGCGACGAAGGCTCTCTCAATTTCCCGCTGCCCATGCCAACTGCACGCTGGTCTGTGCCCCTTCGCAGGGCCGGATCCCCAATTCCAAACAGGTGACCCCCTAACCTAGCATGAGCTGCGATTCCTTTATTTCCTGGGGTTCGGCTAAACTTCTCTCAGGGTTCCCAAGTTTGTGAGTCGGTTCCGAACGGAAGAAGGAGCCGGGTATGTTTTCGCCTCCTCCGGCGATCTTAATCCCGGCTAGAATGTAGGCTAAGGTGACCAGATTTTTTTCCAATGAATTTGGGGGCGCTTTTCAACTTCCTACTAAACAGATGGATTTTGTCAAAGGACTGATCTGTAAATCAGGGAAACGGGGACGTCTGGTAACCTTAATGTAGGCGGGTAAAAGATAAAGGGACCCCTGACCATTAGGTCCAGTCGTGGCCGACTCTGGGGTTGCGGCGCTCATCTCGCTTTACTGGCCGAGGGAGCCGGCGTACAGCTTCCGGGTCATGTGGCCAGCTTCTGGCGAACCAGAGCAGCACACAGAAACACCGTTTACCTTCCCGCCGGAGCGGTACCTATTTATCTACTTGCACTTTGATGTGCTTTTGAACTGCTAGGTTGGCAGGAGCAGGGACCGAGCAACGGGAGCTCCAACCGTCATTGCGGGGATTCGAACCGCCGACCTTCTGATCGGCAAGCCCTAGGCTCTGTGGTTTAGACCACAGCACCACCCGCGTCCTATTAAAACTTTTGATAATAAACCTGATTTGGAATGGGGCGGTTGGATCATTTCGATCGCAGTGGGAAGTAGAATTCATTGGGTCTTCCTCCCGTTGGCTCTGGCGCCTCCTGCTGTTGACCTCCCACATCACACCCTCCGGGTCCCAGGGTGGTGATACTCACATGCATGCCCGCTCTGCCTCATCCTGCGCCCCCTTCGACATCTGATCCTGAGCTCCAGAGCTCTCCTCCCCATGTTGTGTTGGTGGCATAAAAAAATATAGCATGTTTAAAAACGGGCACGTTGAGCCTGAACGCTCACTTAGGGACAGGACGAGTGGACAGTGTGGTTGTCTTTCCGACAGACATTGTGGGTGGCGCTTGGACGCTCTGTATCCTGCAGCCGGAATTGGGGGGTCCCTGGACCGTTGTGGGGAGAGGGAACGACACAACTGCATGGATTTGTGCATGCGTAATTGTTGCCGTAATAAAGCCTGTGGAGTCTCCTGTCTGTGGTCGTTGGTGGTGGTTGTTTTTCTGAGAGGGGGTGCCGGTTGGGTGCAGGGGGGGAAAGCAGCCTAGGGGACCCCCCCCCCAAGGGAAGAAGGCTCAGAGCCCAGGGATGGGTGGTGGGACGACGACGAGCGGTCAGAGGGAGAAGGCTGCAAGAGGAGGTGTTGGAAGAGGAAACAGGGCTTAGTGAGCGGGGAAGAGTCTGTGCCAGAGAGCAGTCCAGACTCGGAGACAGAAGCAGAGGCTGGGAAGGAGGGGATGCTCCTTTCAGTGGGGCCAAGTTGCTGAAGAAGCCAGGGGGTCTCCCCCTCCTGCCTGCTCCCCTCATCTCCCAAAACCAGGAGGAACCAGGAGGAATGGTGTTGGGGGGGGGAAGCAGCCTAGGGGACCCCCAAAGGAAGAAGGCTCAGAGCCTGGGGATTGGTGGTGGGATGACAGCAAGTGGTCAGAGGGTGAAGACTGGGAGGTGGAGGTGTTGGAAACCAAAGAGGCGACAGGGCTTAGTGAGCGGGGAAGAGTCTGAGCCAGAGAGCAGTCCAGATTCGGAGGCAGAAGTGGAAGCAGGGGCGGAGGAGGGAGTCCAAGAAGCAGAGAGGCATCCAGCTGGGGAAGAGGCAAGGAGGTCTCCCCCTCCTGCCGCAACAAGCTCCCCGGTCTCCCAGAACCAGAAGCGGCATGGAAAGGGCGGCGGTTAGGTTGGCTTCCGGCTGGCGCCGTCTCCGATTGCATGGGGGAAATCCTGGAGAGGGTGGGACTTAAGATGGCTGTGGGGAGCGGGGATTTTCAGCCTTGGCAACTGATCTATGGGGCAAGACCTACAGGGGATGAGCCGCTGTGCTCATTAGGCCTGACAGCCCACCAAGTCCTTGTGGACCGCGCTCTTGCTAATAATTCCAATTTGAACAGGGCGATTTGTTGCCGGTTCCCTCCTCGTAACGGTTTAGGGTTTGTCCCCTCGTCAGCGTAACAAAGGCACTTAAGCTGGAATTTCGTCTTGGTCCAGTATATCTGAAGGAGCGTCTCCACCCCCATCGTCCAGCCCGGACACTGAGGTCCAGCTCCGAGGGCCTTCTGGCGGTTCCCTCCCTGCGGGAAGTGAGGTTACAGGGAACCAGGCAGAGGGCCTTCTCAGTGGTGGCGCCCGCCCTGTGGAACGCCCTCCCACCAGATGTCAAAGAGAACAACAACTACCAGACCTTTAGAAGACATCTGAAGGCAGCCCTGTTTAGGGAAGCTTTTAATGTTTGATGTATTTTAATATTTTTTTGGAAGCCGCCCAGAGTGGCTGGGGAAGCCCAGCCAGATGGCCGGGGTGTAAATAATAAATTGTTGTTGTTGTTGTTGTTATTTGGGGCACGCACAAGCACATCCCAGCATGCAGCTCAGAAACCCCGGCCTCCAGGCCTCAAAGGGAAGAATGGATTGGGAAGGCTGTGCAAGTTAGTAGTCCTCATGGTTGCGAATAGATGGAGCGGGGCCAAGAGGCAGAGAGGAGTCCGGCTGGGAAAGAGGCAAGCAGGTCTCCCCCTCCTGCTGGGACCAGCTCCCCTCCCTGCTTGTCTCGCAGAACCAGGAGCGGCGTGAAAAGGGCGGAGGGGAGGTTAGGTTCACACAGGCGCAGTCTCCGATTGCTTGGGAACAGCCCTGGAGAGGAGCGAGACTTGGGAAGCTGCGTGGAGCTCTTGGCAACCGAATTTCATTTGCCAAAGAAAACCACCAGTCCGTGTGGCCCAGGGCTGTCTGCACGGGCCGGCAGCATCTCTCCACGTTTCCAGGCTATCCAACGCATCTCTCCGAACCTTCGTGGGAGATACTATTATCTTCCACCCGGGACCTTTTGCACGCACAGCTGGTGCTCTGCCTACTGAGCTGCACTGCCCTTGTAGAAACGATGCACAACCCTTTTTTAAAAAAAGAGGAATGGTTTTTAAATAACTTTTTTAATTATTTCAAAAACAAACCAACAAAACTTTATGTACATTGCAGTCAAAGGCAGGAGAGTTGACTTGCGGAAGGTTGAGGGGCTTCCTTCTGAGAAAATTAGTGTTGACATTACCTTTTATTTTTTGATTACGATGCTGGTTTTTCATTAACGTGAAGCTTTGCTGCAAAAAAACAGTGCATGTGAGCGATTGGGCTGAGGTTCGGGTTCATGTGGACCTGAGCACGGGGGGGTGGGGGGTGGGAAGCCTCACAAAATAAGGTGGTCCATGGAGGTCCATTTTGGGGGACATACACAAAAATCTCCTTTGCAGAAATATTTGTGTTGCCGGCATTGGGGGGAGAAAATGCATGGATCAGCAAAGCCAAGCACAGCCTTCCGAAGAAGATCTCGGCCCCCCTATTTTCAAGGGACAGTCCTGGATTTATAAAAGCCACCCCAGTTTCCAATTTGGTCCCAGAACGTCCACCTTTTCATGGGAGAAACGTTGGAGGGGATGGAATAGGACGTCCCTATTTTCACGGGAGAAGCGTTGGAGGGGATGGAATAGGACGTCCCTATTTTCACGGGAGAAGCGTTGGAGGGGATGGAATAGGACGTCCCTATTTTCACGGGAGAAACGCAGGAGGGGATGGAATAGGACGTCTCTATTTTCCGCAAAGAAACGTTGGAGGGGATGGAATAGGACGTCCCTATTTTCAGGGGAGAAACGTTGGAGGGGATGGAATAGGACGTCCCTATTTTCAGGGGAGAAACGTTGGAGGGGATGGAATAGGACGTCTCTATTTTCCGCAAAGAAACGTTGGAGGGGATGGAATAGGACGTCCCTATTTTCCGCAAAGAAACGTTGGAGGGGATGGAATAGGACGTCCCTGTTTTCAGGGGAGAAGCGTTGGATGGGATGGAATAGGACGTCCCTATTTTCCGCAAAGAAACGTTGGAGGGGATGGAATAGGACGTCCCTATTTTCCGCAAAGAAACGTTGGAGGGGATGGAATAGGACGTCCCTATTTTCCGCAAAGAAACGTTGGAGGGGATGGAATAGGACGTCCCTATTTTCACGGGAGAAACGCAGGAGGGGATGGAATAGGACGTCCCTGTTTTCAGGGGAGAAACGCAGGAGGGGATGGAATAGGACGTCCCTATTTTCCGCAAAGAAACGTTGGAGGGGATGGAATAGGACGTCCCTATTTTCACGGGAGAAACGCAGGAGGGGATGGAATAGGACGTCCCTGTTTTCAGGGGAGAAGCGTTGGAGGGGATGGAATAGGACGTCCCTATTTTCTGCAAAGAAACGTTGGAGGGGATGGAATAGGACGTCCCTATTTTCCGCAAAGAAACGTTGGAGGGGATGGAATAGGACGTCCCTATTTTCACGGGAGAAACGCTGGAGGGGATGGAATAGGACGTCCCTATTTTCAGGGGAGAAGCGTTGGAGGGGATGGAATAGGACGTCCCTATTTTCCGCAAAGAAACGTTGGAGGGGATGGAATAGGACGTCCCTATTTTCAGGGGAGAAACGCTGGAGGGGATGGAATAGGACGTCCCTGTTTTCAGGGGAGAAACGTTGGAGGGGATGGAATAGGACGTCCCTATTTTCTGCAAAGAAACGTTGGAGGGGATGGAATAGGACGTCCCTATTTTCCGCAAAGAAACGTTGGAGGGGATGGAATAGGACGTCCCTATTTTCACGGGAGAAACGCTGGAGGGGATGGAATAGGACGTCCCTATTTTCAGGGGAGAAGCGTTGGAGGGGATGGAATAGGACGTCCCTATTTTCCGCAAAGAAACGTTGGAGGGGATGGAATAGGACGTCCCTATTTTCAGGGGAGAAACGCTGGAGGGGATGGAATAGGACGTCCCTGTTTTCAGGGGAGAAGCGTTGGAGGGGATGGAATAGGACGTCCCTATTTTCCGCAAAGAAACGTTGGAGGGGATGGAATAGGACGTCCCTATTTTCCGCAAAGAAACGTTGGAGGGGATGGAATAGGACGTCCCTATTTTCCGCAAAGAAACGTTGGAGGGGATGGAATAGGACGTCCCTATTTTCCGCAAAGAAACGTTGGAGGGGATGGAATAGGACGTCCCTATTTTCAGGGGAGAAGCGTTGGAGGGGATGGAATAGGACGTCCCTATTTTCCGCAAAGAAACGTTGGAGGGGATGGAATAGGACGTCCCTATTTTCACGGGAGAAACGCTGGAGGGGATGGAATAGGACGTCCCTATTTTCAGGGGAGAAACCTTGGAGGGGATGGAATAGGACGTCCCTATTTTTGTTGGATAAACATTGGAAGGTATGGAATTATGCAACCCTGAGCCAAGGAGATAAGTACCATAACTTGACAACCTTTAGAAGACATCTGAAAGCAGCCCTGTACAGGGAAATTTTAAAAGTTTAACGTTTTATTATGTTTTTATATATGCTGGAAGTTGCCCAGTGTAGCTGGGGCAACTCAGCCTGGGTATAGATAATAAAACTATTACTATTACAGTGGTACCTTGGGTTACATACGCTTCAGGTTACAGACTCCGCTAACCCAGAAATAGTAGCTCGGGTTAAGAACTTTGCTTCAGGATGAGAACAGAAATCATGCGGCGGCAGCGGGAGGCCCCATTAGCTAAAGTGGTGCTTCAGGTTAAGAACAGTTTCAGGTTAAGTACAGACCTTCGGAACGAATTAAGTACTTAACCCGAGGTACCACTGTATTATTATGGAATAGGACGTCCCTATTTTCATCAGAGGGTCTGAGATGGGCACTTCTTTAAAAAATCGAACAACGAGAGATTAATTCTGCTTTTCTTTCCTTTCTTAAAAAAATAAAGAGAAAAACGAGTGTGGGTGTCAGTGTTTGTGTGTCTGGATGGAAACCAAAGACCTTGAAAAGAAACCGGCCGGGATAAGGGGCGCAGGAAGCCTAGCGGAAGAGAGATAAGGATGGAGAGACAGAAGATCTTCGCCTCTACTTTGGGCTGCCCTTGGCCTCGCAGATGGTTCTCCAGACCTCAGCGACAAACTCCTCAGGGAAGGCAAATTCGCCCAGAAGGAGATCCAGGCCGCGGGCGAAATCTTCGGAGCCCTGCCGCCCCTTGGCCATTTCCACCATGCTCGAGGCTGCAAGACATGAAAGGGGGGCACCAGAGAGGTTTCCCATTGCCAAATTTACCATTCAGGGGCGTTAAAAGTCCTGCGTTGCAGCGGGTCAGGCTAGATGACCCTGGAGTGTCCCCCTTCCGACTCTACGATTCTGACCTACCATTAGGTCAGAGGTCCCTTTACCTTTACCTTGAGCTACAGGGGAGGCAATTTCAAACGTCTTACACCAATGTTCAGGGTTCCTCTCCTCCCTCCATGCGTGGGAGGGGTCCCTTTACCTTTACCTTTACTTTTACCAATGTTCTGGCTTCCTCCTCCCTCCTTTGTGTGCTGAGCGGGGGACCCTGTTGCAACAGATCAATAAAGATCAGGCTTACTAGCCGCTTTGCTTCTCAATATTCTCTGCTTGGCCTCTGCTATTTTCTCCTACCAATAGAGAACGTACTTGAGGACTCTATACGGGCTCTTGAATATCCCATAAGGGAAAGGGAGCAGTTTTTTTCTTATAACAAGACCATGCTAAGATGTCCTCTATTTCCTAAATAACTCGACGGAAAGATCTCCCTGGTCCAGCCTCACGTTTCTCACATTGCATAACCAGATATTACATCGGGAGATTGCAGAAACAACAAGCGAAAGAGTTTTGGAGCCTGAGCTCGCTCGGTTTCCTCTCCCCTCCTCATTCCTCTTTCCTTTTGTGTTGTCTGATGGCCTCTGTTATTTTCTCCTACCGATAGGGAAGCCACTTAAGGACTCTAGACGGGCTCTGGAATAACCTGTAAGGGAAAAGGAGCAGTTTTCCCCCTTATAACACCATTCTAGGGTATTAGGATTTCTGCGTTGCGGCTGGTCAGTAGCTGAGGGCCTCACCCAACCTAAATCTGCCCCTGCTGTGGCCACACTCAGCGAGCTTTGAAGCTGCATGGCAGAATCTTAGCCATGTTCAAATATATAAACGGATGTCACATAGAGGAGGGAGTTGTTTTCTGCTGCTCCAGAGAAGCAGACACGGAGCAATGGTTCCAAACTACAAGAAAGAAGATTCCACCTAAACATTAGGAAGAACTTCCTGACAGTAAGAGCTGTTTGACAGTGGAATTTGCTGCCAAGGAGTGTGGTGGAGTCTCCTTCTTTGGAGGTCTTTAAGCTGAGGCTTGACAACCATATGTCAGGAGTGCTCTGATGGTGTTTCCTGCTTGGCAGGGGGTTGGACTCGATGGCCCTTGGGGTCTCTTCCAACTCTAGGATTCTATGATTCTATAATCTGAACCCAGCTCTCTCCCGGGTCCGTTGCCCCACCCAGTCCAGGATCGTGGCCCCCACCCCACCCCCAGGCTGACCGACTCTCTGGGGGTCACAGAGGGCGTGAGACCTGCCCCTCTCCACTCACCCAGTTCCACGTCTCGGATTCCCATATAACTCTCCAGGAGGTCATCGACTTTCCCGGCAGCTTCCTCCTCGCGCTCGCTGGGCTGCAAGCGGGAGAAAGGGGAGAGGTCAGCTTCGTGGCCCCCCAGGCTGTGGTTTGGGATGGGTGGGCAAAGTCCCAGAAGATGTCGGGTATCAAACAAGGGTTGGGAATGCGAGGGCTGCAAGGGGGGCGTTGTGTCATATGGGGTGGACCTGTTGCAGACCCTACAAGTGTCCCTGTTTTCCAGGGATTTTCAGAAGCCATCCTGGTTTCTCTTTTGATCCCGGAATATCCTGCTTTTCCTATTTTCACAGGAGAAACGTTGGAGGGGATGGAAAAGGACGTCCCTATTTTCAGAGGAGAAATGTTGGAGGGGATGGAATAGGACGTCCCTATTTTCAGGGGAGAAACATTGGAGGGAATGGAATAGCACGTCCCTATTTTCACAGGAGAAACGTTGGAGGGGATGGAACAGGACGTCCCTATTTTCACAGGAGAAACGTTGGAGGGGATGGAATAGGACGTCCCTATTTTCACAGGAGAAACGTTGGAGGGGATGGAATAGGACGTCCCTATTTTCAGGGGAGAAACGTTGGAGGGGATGGAATAGGACGTCTCTATTTTCACAGGAGAAACGTTGGAGGGGATGGAATAGGACGTCCCTGTTTTCACGGGAGAAACGTTGGAGGGGATGGAAAAGGACGTCCCTATTTTCACAGGAGAAACGTTGGAGGGGATGGAATAGGACGTCCCTGTTTTCACGGGAGAAACGTTGGAGGGGATGGAATAGGACGTCTCTATTTTCACAGGAGAAATGTTGGAGGCGATGGAAAAGGGCGTCCCTCTTTTCACTGAAAAAACATTGGAGGGGATTGAATAGAACATCCCTATTTCCAGGGGAGAAACGTCTGGAGGGCCAAGTTTGGGGATTCTTGGACTAGATGACTCTTGGGGCCCATTCCTGATTTACAATTCTGCTATTTTACAGGAGAAAAAGCGTAGGCAACGAGCTGGGACAGAAGGAGAGGCGTGCCGAAGCTCTCTTGCACCCTTAGCAAGGAGCTGTTTCGACACCTCCGAAGCTCGGACGAACCACGGACCAAAACCGGGACCCGGACCGACTCACTGCCTCCTCCAACGTGGCGCTGCCCTTGGCTCGTAGCCGCAGTGTCTCCTTCCCGCTGGCCACCTTCCCCTCGCTGGGCACTTTGTTGCTTCGAGTTCTCTGGCTGATCATATCTAGGAAGTGGGAAAAGGATGGCATCGCTTCGATAAGTTAGATTGCTTTGACAAACTCAATTCCTTTTCTGGCCAGCTGCTGTCTAACTTGCACGCTGCGCGACACACTCGCATCCAGGGCGCGCAAATCGCTGTGGAATATTGCGTGGCCCCCGGCTCGCTCTTTGAAACTTTTGGGGGGTTCTCAGCCCACCTGGCAGCAGATTTCCGGGGTTCCGGACTAGGGGACCTTCCAAGCCCAACCTGGAGATGCTAATAATAATAATAATAATAATAATAATATATTATTTATACCCTGCCTATCTGGCTGGGTTTCCCCAGCCACTCTGGGCGGCTACCAACAAAATACATTAAAACAGCAGTCAGTAAAAACTTCCCTAAACAGGGCTGCCTTCAGATGTCTTCTAAATGTCAGATAGTTGCTTATTTCTATGACATCTGCTGGGAGGGTGTTCCACAGGGCGGGTGCCACCACCGAGAAGGCCCTCTGCCTGGTTCCCTGTAACCTCACTTCTTGCAGGGAGGGAACCGGCAGAAGACCCTCGGAGATGGACCCCGATGTCCGGGCTGGAGACAGACCAGAAACAGACTGGGAGACAACGTAGGTCTTTCAGGACCGGTGTTATGTGGTCTCAGCGGCCGCTCCCAGTCCCCAGTCTAGCTGCCGCATTCTGGATTAGTTGTAGTTTCTGGGTCACCTTCAAAGGTAGCCCCACGCAGAGTGCCTGGCAGTAGTCCAAGCGGGAGATAACCAGAGCATGCACCACTCTGGCCAGACAGTCTGCGGGCAGGAAGGGTCTCATCCTGCGTCCCAGATGGAGCTGCCCTGGACACAGAACTGACCTGCACCTCCATGGACAGCTGTGAGTCCAGAATGACTCCCAGGCTGCGCACCTGGTCCTTCGGGGGCACAATGACCCCATTCAGGATGATCCATTCCCAAGTACAATGGAGGCTGAGGTCTAGGTAAAGGTAAAGGGACCCCTGACCATTAGGTCCAGTTGTGGCCGACTCTGGGGTTGCGGCGCTCATCTCGCTTTACTGGCCGAGGGAGCCGACGTACAGCTTCCAGGTCATGTGGCCAGCAGGACTAAGCCGCTTCTGGCGAACCAGAGCAGCGCACGGAAATGCCGTTTACCTTCCCGCCGGAGTGGTACCTATTTATCTACTTGCACTTTGAGGTGCTTTCGAACTGCTAGGTTGGCAGGAGCAGGGACTGAGCAACGGGAGCTCACCCCGTCGTCGCGGGGATTCGAACCGCCCACCTTCTGATTGGCAAGTCCTAGGCTCTGTGGTTTAACCCACAGCGCCACCCGCGTCCCTTTCTACCCCTGTGCAAAATCCACACACACTCCGGCCACTGCCTCTCCCCAGCCCCCTCGAGGGGGGTCTTCCTCTCCCCCCCCAACTCACCAAAGGCCCTTTTCGGCTCCACGAGGCGCAGGGTGAAGGGCTGGGCTTTCGGCATTTCACGCAACATCTTGGCAACTTCGTAGTGGCGGCACCCAACGATGGTTTGGTCGTTGATGGCCTCGATGCTGTCTCCGACGCACACGACCGGGATGCGGTTGATAATGCTGCCTTCTTTGATGCGCTATAGGTTAAGGGAGAAAAGCAATGACAAACCTAGGCAGCATCTTAAAAAGCAGAGACATCACCTTGCCAACAAAGGTCCATATAGTTCACGCTCTGGTTTTCCCAGTAGTGATGTATGGAAGTGAGAGCTGGACCATCAAGAAGGCTGATGGCCGAAGAATGGATGCTTTTGAATTCTGGTGCTGGAGGAGACTCTTGAGAGTCCCCTGGACTGCAAGAAGATCCAACCTCTGTCCATTCTGAAGGAAATCAGCCCTGAGTGCTCACTGGAAGGACAGATCCTGAAGCTGAGGCTCCAAGACTTTGGCCACCTCAGGAGAAGAGAAGACTCCCTGGAAAAGACCCTGATGTTGGGAAAGATGGAGGGCGCAAGGAGAAGGGGGACGACAGAGGACGAGATGGTGGGACAGTGTTCTCGAAGCTGCTAATATGAGTTTGACCAAACTGTGGGAGGCAGTGGAAGACAGGGGGGCCTGGCGTGCTCTGGTCCAGGGGGGTCACAAAGAGGCAGACATGACTAAACGACTAAACAACAAGAAGGTTAAGGGAGTGCATGCACGATCAGCTAAATTTGTGGCATGCCGTCCCATTTAAGAGACACGGCCTGTCGGACTTCAGAAACAACAAATTACCTGAAAATGATGTGTACAGTGGTCCCTTGGTTCTCAAATGCCTTGGTACTCAAATAACTTGGAACCCAAACACTGCAAACCCGGAAGGAAGTGTTCCGGTTTGCGAACTTTTTTCGGAAGCCGAACGTGCTCCGTTTTGAGTGTTACGCTTCCAATCTGAGTGTTACGCTGTCTGTTTTTGCTATTTATTTTGCATTTTGTTTTTGTGGCTCTTTTTGGTCTGTTTTTGTGACTCTGTGGGACCCAGTTCAGCTACTGATGGATGGATTGTGTGACTGCAATACATTGTTTATCGCTTTCATTTTATGGATCGACCGTCTCGCTAGATAGTAAAATCCACGTTCGATGGCTGTTTTAGGGTTGTTTTTAAAAGTCTGGAACGGATTAATTCGTTTTTCATTCCTTTCTACGTGCCTCGGTTTTGGAATGCTTTGGTTTTGGAACGGACTTCCGGACCTATTTAAGTTTGAAAATGAAGGTACCACTGTGAAATGCATAAACGAGTGAAATAAATAAACTTGATAAGTATAAATAAATACATAAAGTATAAATAAATAAAATGGATTTAATAATAATACAGTGGTACCTTGGGTTACATACGCTTCAGGTTACAGACTCCACTAACCCAGAAATAGTGCTTTAGGTTAAGAACCTAGGGATTTTTGAATGTTTTATGTAGTTTTGTAGTAGTTTTATGTAGTTTTTATGTAGTGTTATGTAGTTTTGTGGTAGTTTTATGTAGTTTTTATGTAGTTTTATGTAGTTTTTCAATTTCATTGTTCTGCATGGGACAATGACAATAAAGATATCGTATCGTATCGTATCGTATCGTATCAAACTTTGCTTCAGGATGAGAACAGAAATTATGCTCCGGCGGCGCGGCGGCAGCAGGAGGCCCCATTAGCTAAAGTGGTGCTTCAGGTTAAGAACAGTTTCAGGTTAAGTACGGACCTCCAGAACGAATTAAGTACTTAACCCAAGGTACCACTGTACATAAAGTATAAATAAATAAAATAGATTTAATAATAATAATAATAATAATAATAATAATAATAATAATAATAATAATTTGCAAGGAGGAAAAGTTGCATTTTCAGCTACTCAGATCTCCCGACATGACCTTCTCTGGCCTCATCCTGACCTTGATGAAGGCACACCCGGCCCCGTTATCTGTGATGGTGAGACCCAGAGCATCCTCCGTCTTCGTCACCTCCACCTCTTTCGTCTCGCCACGGATGTGGGCGAAGATGAAGTCCTCCAGCCCGATCTGGCCTCCGAGAAGCTTTTGCATGTCCACCTTGTGAGTGTTCAGGGTGCAGAAAAGGATCTGGGGGAGAGAACGGATCCACGCTTAAGGTTTTCTCCCCGGTGGGATTGGCCAGCAAGGGGTTGGGGTGGGGATGTTGAAAAAGAGGTGAGGGAGACAAAGGGATTTGTGGAGGGAGAGCGAGAGAGAGAGAGAAGCAAAAAGGATTCAGGATAAAGGTAAAGGGAGCCCTGACCATTAGGTCCAGTCGTGACCGACTTTGGGGTTGTGGCGATCATCTCGCTTTACTGGCCGAGGGAGCCAGCGTACAGCTTCCAGGTCATGTGGCCAGCAGGACTAAGCCGCTTCTGGCGAACCAGAGCAGTGCATGGAAACGCCGTTTACCTTCCTGCTGGAGTGGTTCCTATTTATCTACTTGCACTTTGACGAGCTTTCGAACTGCTAGGTTGGCAGGAGCAGGGACCAAGCAACGGGAGCTCACCCTGTCATTGCGGGGATTCGAACCGCCGACCTTCTGATTGGCAAGTCCTAGGCTCTGTGGTTTAACCTACACACAGTGCCGGATTTACGTATAAGCTAAACAAGCTATGTAGGGACACGGGTGGCGCTGTGGTCTAAACCATGGAGCCTCTTGTGCTTGCCGATCAGAAGGTTGGCCGTTCGAATCCCCGCGACCGGGTGAGCTCCCGTTGCTCGGTCCCTGCTCCTGCCAACCTAGCAGTTCGAAAGCACGTCAAAGTGCAAGTAGATAAATAGGTACCGCTCCGGCGGGAAGGTAAACGGTGTTTCCGTGCGCTGCTCTGGTTCGCCAGAAGCGCCTTAGTCCTGCTGGCCACATGACCTGGAAGCTGTACGCCGGCTCCCTCGGCAACCCCAGAGTTGGCCACGACTGGACCTAATGGTCAGGGGTCCCTTTACCTTTACCTATATATAGGGTGCCTACATTCTGCATGGAAGGTTGCACGGCAACATGGGCAAATGGCTTTTGATACGTATTAGGTCCATCAATTACCATATAGCATATATGCAACACAAAAAACGGCGACAATTTGTTGTTGACAAAGGACAGCTGGACATAGAAGCACTGTGCCTTTTCTCCCTCTCTACTGACTCTAGAACTGTGGGTTCATCCGGCGAATGTCAGAAGATTCCAGGCCGGTAAAAGAAAGCAGCACATAGTTGATCTAGGGAATTCCATGCCACAGGGGACAAGGGACGGCCACCAAATTGGATGGCTTTAAAAAAGGATGGGATAAATGCATGGAGGGCGAAAGGCTTGCCGTGAAAATAGAGGCCGCATTCTTGAGGGGAGCCAGCAAGACTTCCGAATATCAGTTGCCAGAAGCTGCAGGAGGAAAGATGGCTCTTGTGTTCGAATCCTGATTCTGGGTTATCCGTGTGAGAACAGCAGACCCTCCAAATCTCCCTATTTTCCAAGGACAGTCCTGGATTTACGGAAGCTGTCCCAGTTTCTGATTTGATCCCAGAATGTCCCGCTTTTCCTTAGGACGTCCCTATTTTCAGGGGAGAAATGTTGGAGGGGATGGAATAGGACGTCCCTATTTTCACAGGGGAAACGTTGGAGGGAATGGAATAGGACGTCCCTCTTTTCAGGGGAGAAACGTTGGAGGGGATGGAATAGGACGTCCCTATTTTCAGGGGAGAAGCGTTGGAGGGGATGGAATAGGACGTCCCTCTTTTCAGGGGAGAAACGTTGGAGGGGATGGAATAGGACGTCCCTATTTTCAGGGGAGAAACGTTGGAGGGGATGGAATAGGACGTCCCTATTTTCACAGGGGAAACGTTGGAGGGAATGGAATAGGACGTCCCTCTTTTCAGGGGAGAAACGTTGGAGGGGATGGAATAGGACGTCCCTATTTTCAGGGGAGAAGCGTTGGAGGGGATGGAATAGGACGTCCCTCTTTTCAGGGGAGAAACGTTGGAGGGGATGGAATAGGACGTCCCTATTTTCAGGGTAGAAACGTTGGAGGGAATGGAATAGGACGTCCCTATTTTCAGGGGAGAAACGTTGGAGGAGATGGAATAGGACGTCCCTATTTTCAGGGGAGAAACGTTGGAGGGGATGGAATAGGACGTCCCTATTTTCAGGGGAGAAACGTTGGAGAGGATGGAATAGAACGTCCCTGTTTTCAGGGGAGAAACGTTGGAGGGGATGGAATAGGACGTCCCTATTTTCAGGGGAGAAACGTTGGAGGGGATGGAATAGGACGTCCCTATTTTCAGGGGAGTAACATTGGAGGGGATGGAATAAGACGTCCCTGTTTTCAGGGGAGAAATGTTGGAGCGATGGAACAGGGTGTTCGGTTGGGCGAGCGAGTCTCTTCTTACGAACTGAATTTCTCCCCCCCAGAAAGGCCTCACCTCTGTGGGGGAGATGTCGAAGACCTCTGCGATTTTGGCGTACAACTCCTTGACATTGGTGAACCCTTCGATCTTCCCGGTGGGGCTTCCGTGGGCCAGCTGGGTGTGGAAGATGAGCCGGGGTCTCACGCGGGGCTGGCGGGGCGCCGGGGTGCCCCCGCTCTGCCCAGGGGTGCCCCGGCCCCCTTCGGAGGAAGAGGACGAGGCCTGGGAGCCCCCGGTTTCCCGGGACACACCGTTCTCCATCGGCGCCCCTCCTTGCCGTTCTGCGTATCCTTCCCGGCTTGGTCGCTTGGCCCTACGCAGCATTGGGGGCCCCCCCTCCGTCCCCCCTCACCCGGACAACGGGAGACGATCGCCCCGGTTGAATTATTGATGCCCCTGGCCTCCAGGTGGAATGGCAGAGACGTAAGGCGAGCCGGGCTTTGGCACAGAGCCCGGAAACCCAATCGCACCCACCTTGCAGCAGAGAATTCAGTTAGGCAAGCTGTGCCCCTAAGGGTGCCACGTCTGAACCGAAGGGGGTCACGGCTGTGGGGTGAAAGGGTGGCAGGGCTTTGGCACCCAAACCCTGCACCCATCAGCGTACGGTCCTTTGCAAATAATTCCCGGTTCTGTTTATCCCCCGGCCCCAGCTGCTGCTGCTGCTGCTGCTGCGAGTCTCTCTTGGGACGGCAGATGTTTTTTCCTGATATACCTTCAGAGGAACACATGAGACCGGGTTGCTCATTATTTTATTTCGGAAATAATGTCTCTGCCTCACCGCGCAGTGCGGGGTTTACATCTAAGCTAAACATGCTATGGCTTAGGGACCCCCGAAAAAATTAAAGCGGAAAAAACAACTGGATATATATTTCCAAAATATAAGATAAAATACAAATGAATTAAAACCTACATACAGCAACAGTGTTTTGTGTTTTGGTAGGCTCCTGTGGTGTAAGTTATGGGTAGGCAAACTAAGGCCTGGGGGCCAGATCCGGCCCAATCGCCTTCTCAATCCGGCCCGCGGACAGTAGGGGAATCGGCGTGTTTTTACATGAGTAGAATGTGCACTTTTATTTAGAATGCCTCTCTGGATTATTTGTGGGGCATAGGAATTTGTCCATTTCCCCCCTCAAAAATATAGTCCGGCCCCCAACAAGGTCTGAGGGACAGTGGACAGGCCACCTGCTGAAAAAGTTTGCTGACCCCTGGTAAGTCATGGGCGCGGCCTGCTAGCCTGCTCCCTAAAATATCCCTAGTTTCCTCCTTTCTATATATAGGCTGCCTACATTCTGCATGGACTGGTTGAACGGCAACATGTGCAAATGGCTTGAGATACTTAGTAGGTCCATAAATTGCCATATAGCATAGATTCAAGACAAAAAACAGCGACAATTTGTTGTTGACAAAGGACAGCTGGACATATAAAGCGCCCCATTGCCTTCAGTAGCTGAGGGCCTCATCAAACCTAAATCTGGCCCTGATTACACGCCTTACATGGTTCGCTCACTTTCCACAGAGATCTGTTCTTCCATGTCCCAGATATCTGTGCTTTCAAACAATTCTGAGATTTACAAGGAAGTTTTCCTAGGGGGAATAAAGAGGTGAAGGAACTCCCCGTGAACACCTCCTTTGATCGTCATCATCACCGTCGTCATCATTTTATTTGCAGGCACACTTCTTCAGATATTGGCATGCATGCACACGAAAGGTCATACCAATAACTAACTTGTTGTTGTTTAGTTGTTTAGTTGTGTCCGCCTCTTCGTGACCCCCTGGACCAGAGCACGCCAGGCCCTCCTGTCTTCCACTGCCTCCCGCAGTTTGGTCAGACTCATGTTTGTAGCTTCGAGAACACTGTCCCACCATCTCATACTCTGTCGTCTCCTTCTCCTTGCGCCCTCCATCTTTCCCAACATCAGGGTCTTTTCCAGGGAGTCTTCTCTTCTCCTGAGGTGGACAAAGTCTTGGAGCCTCAGCTTCAGGATCTGTCCTTCCAGTGAGCACTCAGGGCTGATTTCCTTCAGAATGGAGAGGTTTGATCTTCTTGCAGTCCATGGGACTCTCAAGAGTCTCCTCCAGCACCAGAATTCAAAAGCATCCATTCTTTGGCGATCAGCCTTCTTGATGGTCCAGCTCTCACTTCCATACATCACCACTGGGGAAACCAGAGCTTGAACTATACGGACCTTTGTTGTCAAGGTGATGTTTCTGCTTTTTAAGATGCTGTCTAGTTGGTTTCTAAGGTGCTACTGGAAGGATTTTTAAAATTTTCTTTCGACTACGGCAGACCAACACGGCTACCTATCTGTATAATTTAATTGCAAGTCGCCTTTTCATAGTTGAAGCTACACTCAAGGCGGCTTCCAACATGACAAGATTTACATAATTACAAACATAACAAAAGTTGTAAACAATAAATAAAACTAATCAAAAAGTACACAACCGAACGGAAACAGTTTCCATGTAAATCATAAGATCTAAAACTAAATATGCAACAATAATATCAGTACAGTGGTACCTCAGGTTAAGTACTTAATTCATTCCAGAGGTCTGTTCTTAACCTGAAACTGTTCTTAACCTGAACCACTTTAGCTAATGGGGCCTCCTGCTGCCTCTGCACAATTTCTGTTCTCATCCTGAAGCAAAGTTCTTAACCCGAGGTACTATTTCTGGGTTAGTGGAGTCTGTAACCTGAAGCGTATGTAACCTGAAGCGTATGTAACCCGAGGTACCACTGTAATAGCAACGGCTCTCTCAGCGCCCCGTAAACAATACTCCAGCCCAAGAATCTGTTCAACAGCTTTGGCACTCCACTCTCCCAGGCCAGATGCGGAAAGGGCCTGCCAGGCAGGGTGAAGCTCTTCCAGGGCTCACAGCCAAGATAAAGGTAAAGGGACCCCTGACCATTAGGTCCAGTTGTGGATGACTCTGGGGTTGCGGCGCTCATCTCGCTTTACTGGCCGAGGGAGCCGGCGTACAGCTTCCAGGTCATGTGGCCAGCAGGACTAAGCCGATTCTGGCGAACCAGAGCAGTGCACGGAAACGCTGTTTACCTTTCTGCCAGAGCGGTACCTATTTATCTACTTGCACTGGTGTGCTTTCGAAGTGCTAGGTTGGCAGGAGCAGGGACCGAGCAACGGGAGCTCACCCCGTCATCGCGGGGATTCGAACCGCCGACCTTCTGATCGGCAAGCCCCAGGCTCTGTGGTTTAACCCACAGCGCCACCCGCATCCCCACAGCCAAGATAGTCTCATTTAAAACAACACAGATAAAAATTTCAAAAAAATTGTTCACACAGATAAAAATTAAAAACAGCTGTTCTTTTATAATGGCAATGGTGACCAACTGAGAGGTGCCGAAACTGAGTTCCAGCGAGTTCTGGCCGGGTGAAAAAAGCGGTACTATGGACTAGAAACTTGGCTTTTATGGAAGTGAAAGGGAATAAAAACTGAAGGGAAGCACTTTCTGTGTCCCTGAGGAAAGCAGATGGATAAAAGAGTGAATTAAATTAATTTGGGATATGCAGAATAAATAAAAATAAATAAATTTAAGAAACTGCAGAAATAGGGGTTAAAATGATTGTAAAATTGAAATGTACGAAACTGAAAATCACAAATAAAGGAATGAATAAATGAGCAGATTAAGTTAATTTGGATATGCAGGAGATATTAAAAACAAATTTAAGGAACCGCAGAAAGAGGGGGAAGGAAGTCGAGTTCTGAAATGTCGAAATGAATGTAAAATTACTGAAATGTATAAAGCTTGCAAAATGCATAAACTTGAAAAGTATAAATAAATAAAATGGCTTTTTAAAAAAAATGAAAATGATGTGTACAGTTGTTCAACTTTGCAGGGAGTATATATTTGCAGGAGCATATATTGAAAGTAGATGAACAAAAGAGCAAATTAAGTTAATTTGGAATATGCAGAATTTTTTTTTTTTAATTAAGGAATCGCAGAAAAAGGGGGTTAAAATGATTGTCAAGTCATTGAAATGTACAAAACTCAAAATCGTTAAAATAATAGAAATAATAAGTGAAAATGACCGCCAATTCAAAGGAAATGGACCCGCACAGAACGTTCGCATCTCCCTTTGAAGTTCCTCCTCCATTGATACAATTCGACTCAAGACACGCTCTCCGATTGGTTCCGCCCTCGGCCAATCCGCGTCGCCTCCGAGCCGTGATGCGTTCCATTCCGCGCGGCCGCCGCTGGAAGGAAAAGCGATGGCGGGTAGGGGCGGGGCGCGGGCGGGGGAAGCGATGGAACGCGAGCCCGCCAATCAGGAGCGCGGCGGCGGCGAGTCCCGTCCAATCCGCGCCCGGGGAGAGGGCGGTCATTTGCATAAGGACCCAGCTGAGAAAAGGGGCGGCGCTTCTGCGGATGAAAGACTGGGGAAACTTTTTGCAGGTTTCTATTTAATATTTTTATTTTTATTGATGTTATTAATGCGGGCTGCTGGGTCGGGGAGGGGGCAGATCTGGGGATCTGCAAGAGAGGGAGATCTAGGATTTTTTTATTTTTTAAATTTATAAAAAATAATCCATTTTTTTTGTTTTTTTTTAAAGGAGGGGGGAGGGAAAATATTGCAGAAAGGGGGTGGGGGCTCTGTTTACTTTTTCCAAGTGGATTAATGCGAATGCAATGGTGCCTGCCTGTCTCTCTACCCCCCAGCCCCCACCCTCCCTATGCCCCCGGCACTAATTTTCCTTGTTCTTGTTTTTTTAAGGGAGGGGGGAGGCTGGGAAGGAAACATATTGCAAAAGGCGGGGGCTCTATTTACTTTTTCCAAGATTAATTAATGCGAATGCAATAGTGCCTGCTTGTCTCTCTGCCCCCCAACCCGACCCTCGGCCCTATAGCTAATTTTTTTTTTTGTTTTTTTTAAGGGAGTGGGGAGGCCGGGAAGGAAAAACATTGCAGAAAGGGGGTGGGGGCTCTATTTACTTTTTCCAAGTGGATTAATGCGAATGCAATGGTGCCTGCCTGTCTCTCTGCCCCCTCTCTCTTTGCCCCCTCCCCTATTGCAATTCCCCAATTCCCCTGGCTGGGGGTGTGTGGGGGTGGGCTCTCTGGTCCCTGTTTGCATTTAATTTTAAGGAGATATTCCAGAACGAGCTAAGGGTGATCTCCCTCCATCTCTGTAGGCGCCCTTCTGTACCCTCCCAACATTTACACCACGAAAATAGCAACTCTCCCATTGTTATTATTATTATTATTGAATAGGACGTCCCTATTTTCGTTGGAGAAGTGTTACTTATCTCCTTGACTGGAGGGAGGTGGGTCACTACGTGCCCCTCTAACTTTTCTCTCATGAAAATAGGGATGTCCTCTTCCATTGTTCTTCTTGTTGTTTTGTGATTTATAAATCCTGCCCATCTGAATGGGCAGGGCATCCAGGGCTGCCATCAGATGTTTTCCAAAGGTTGCGTAGTTACTTACCTCCTTGGATCCGGGGTCACATGACTTCAGACCCTCCAACGTTTCTCCCCTGAAAATAGGGACGTCCTATTCCATCCCCTCCAACGTTTCTCCCCTGAAAATAGGGACGTCCTGTTCCATCCCCTCCAACGTTTCTCCCCTGAAATAGGGACATCCTATTCCATCCCCTCCAACGTTTCTCCCCTGAAAATAGGGATGTCCTAAGGAAAAGTGGGGCATTCCAGGGTCAGAACAGAAACCTGGACATTTTCTGTAAATCTGGGACTGTCCCTGGATAATAGGGACACTTGGAGGGTCTGCTGCCCTCCCTCCAGCGTTGAATCATAGGCTTATAAAGTCGGAAGGGACCTCAGAAGGACCTCTAGCCTGACCCAACCCGTGCCTTCACTTGCGAGGTTTTTACCCTGTCGGAAAGGCGAGATGGACCAGCGCAGCGATACAGTTTCCTGGCAGAGTTTGTGCGTTGTGGACTATATGGAACTTGCCAAACTGACTGGAAGACTCCCAGGCCAAAGGGAAGAGACGGTGGAAGAAGATTAGAAGAAGTTTAAGGAATATTTGAAAAAATATGTCAATATTTAAACCTTAGAATAGCTTTGGAAGTGGATATAGGGTTAGAAGTAGTCGATAGGGTATTTTAAAATAGTATTATTTGTAAGTGATAAAATGTGGAGTTATTTTAAGTGCGATACAAAAAAAAAAAGATGGTTAGAAATTATGATTTGTGTAAACTGTAAAGATGAAGTAAAATGAAAATCAGATAGGTGGGACTTGGCGAAACCCACTTAATGCTTAGAAAAATAAGGATATGGCAAGAATTTGTTCGTATTGTTTGTCTTTTCTGTTTGTGTTTTTTATTTAATTTTGTTTTTTTGGGGGGGGGAAGAGTTTGAGTGTTGAAACAGAAAGGGGGTCCCCGTGCGAAAAACGCCCGCTCCGCTGTGCTTTTCGCATTAAGTCCTGAATCGTCTCTTTCAGGCTCCCTGCTAAGAGCGTTCGCCTGAGTTTCTCACCGCCAACGAACGGAAAATGTCGCACGGTGCCAGGCAGCAAGCAGCTGGGCTTCTGTGAGTATTGTCCTTACAGTGGTGCCCCGCAAGACGAACGCCTCGCAAGACGGAAAACCCGCTAGACGAAAGGGTTTTCCGTTTTGGAGGCGCTTCGCAAAACGAATTTCCCTATGGGCTTGCTTCGCAAGACGAAAATGTCTTGCAAGTTCCTGCGGGTTTTTTCCCCTCCCCCCCTTTCCTAAGCCGCTAAGCCGCTTATCAGCTGATCCGCTAAAAGCCGCTAGACCGCTAATAGCGCTAATCCGCTAATAGCGCTAATCCTCTAAGCTGTCAATGGTCTTGCTTCGCAAGACGAAAAAACCGCTATACGAAGAGCCTCACGGAACAGATTAATTTCGTCTTGCGAGGCACCACTGTATTTTGTGTTGGTGCTTTTTCAAGTTGCCAGAATCCCAAACTATCAATATTAAAGGTCTTCCGGGGTTTGGGATGGCAGAGGTGAGAAAGAAAACCTTTTACTTTTCAAATCCAGGTTCGGAAGCGCCAGGTGGGAAGGCAGCGCCTTCGTTTGTTCAGCTATCAAACAAATCATTTTTATTCATTCTTTTATTTTAATAGTATTTTTAATTAATTTTAACATATACATTATTAAATGTACCATAAAACGCATCACTTATGCAATCTTTTCAGACTTCCATCAGCACCTCTGATGATCCACTGCTTTCACCACTTCTTAACTTTATATTGCCTTTACATCTCTTAACAAATCACCCTCCCCCTTATCCATTTTTACAATACTTCTAATCATAGAATCCTAGAGTTGGAAGAGACCCCAAGGGCCATCGAGTCCAACCCCCTGCCAAGCAGGAAACACCATCAGAGCACTCCTGACATATGGTTGTCAAGCCTCTGCTTCAAGACCTCCAAAGAAGGAGACTCCACCACACTCCTTGGCAGCAAATTCCACTGTCCAACAGCTCTTACTGTCAGGAGGTTCTTCCTAATGTTTAGGTGGAATCTTCTTTCTTGTAGTTTGGATCCATTGCTCCGTGTCCGCTTCTCTGGAGCAGCAGAAAACAACCTTTCTCCCTCCTCTATGTGACATCCTTTTATATATTTGAACATGGCTATCATATCACCCCTTAACCTCCTCTTCTCCAGGCTAAACATGCCCAGCTCCCTTAGCCGTTCCTCATAAGGCATCGTTTCCAGGCCTTTGACCATTTTGGTTGCCCTCCTCTGGACACGTTCCAGTTTGTCAGTGTCCTTCTTGAACTGTGGTGCCCAGAACTGGACACAGTACTCCAGGTGAGGTCTGACCAGAGCAGAATACAGTGGCACTATTACTTCCCTTGATCTAGATGCTATACTCCTATTCATGCAGCCCAGAAAGCCCATAAAGTCCTCACAAAACTTCTTGCAAACCTACAAACGCCGTCTGTTCTTCACAATTACTTTTCAAATAGTCCGTAAATTTACTCCAGTCTTCCGTGAATTTCTGGTCTCGCCGGTTTCGAATCCTTCCTGTTAGTTTATCTAATTCTGCACAGTCCATTAGCTTCATCCCATTTTTAGTCATTCTTTGGGGTTGACAAATCAACAGAGTCTTTTAGGAAAATAAATAAACGCAAGCTTCCTTTTACGGGTGGAAATTCGGGGTAAATTTGCAGTTCCGTGTAACCTTTTTCGCGTGCGTGCTTTTCTTGGTTTCAGGAACGCCGGGGGGAAAACCCAGCCGGGGAGTTTCCTGGTGTCAATCAAACAGGAGAAAAGCGAAGCCCCTCGTCTGATCGCAGAAAAGCCCCATGGCGAAGAAGAGGTGAGACTCCTGGTGCGTCTATAAGTCGGGGCTACGAGATTTCCCCTAATAATAATAATAATAATTAATAATTAATAATAATAATTTATTATTTATACCCCGCCCATCTGGCTGGGTTTGCCCAGCCACTCTGGGCGGCTTCCTACAAAACACTAAAATACAATAACCTATTAAACATTAAAAGCTTCCCTAATCAGGGCAGCCTTCAGATGTCTTCTAAAAGTCTGGTAGTTGTTGTTCTCTTTGACATCTGGTGGGAGGGCGTTCCACAGGGCGGGTGCCACTACCGAGAAGGCCCTCTGCCTGGTTCCCTGTAACCTCGCTTCTCGCAATGAGGGAACCGCCAGAAGGCCCTCGGAGCTGGACCTCCGTGTCCGGGCTGAACGATGGGGGTGGAGACGCTCCTTCAGGTATAGTGGACCGGGGCCGTTTAGGGCTTTCAAGATCAGCACCAACACTCTGAATTGTGCTCGGAAACGTCCTGGGAGCCAATGTAGGTCTTTCAAGTCCGGTGTTATATGGTCTCGGCGGCTGCTCGCAGTCCCCAGTCTAGCTGCCACATTCTGGATTAGTTGTAGTTTCCGAGTCACCTTCAAAGGTAACCCCACGCAGGAGTCCAAGCAGGAGATAACCAGAGCATGCACCACTCTGGTGAGACAGTCCGCGGACCCGCTTGGGGTCTCAGCATCCCAGACCTGCTTGGGATCTTGGCACCCCGAAGCTACAGATTTTTTGCCGCCGGGGACCGGGACCCTGCCTCTGTCTCCCCTCGCTGCCGTTGTTGCCAACTTCTGCACCTCTGCGTGACCGGATCGCAATATTGATGTGAAGGAACAGGGGGTGGTTGTGGAGGAATCTCGTCTTAAACAAACCAAAAAATTCATTATAATTTTTCAAGCACTTAAAGGTAAAGGGAGCCCTGACCGTTAGGTCTAGTCACGGACGACTCTGGGGTTGCGGCACTCATCTCGTTTTAGTGGCCGAGGGAGCCGGCGTTTGTCCGCAGACAACTTCCGGGTCATGTGGCCATTTGATATTTTCATTTACATACATTCATTCGAAATAAGATGGGTTTATGAAACAATTCTATACCTTCCCACCGCGCTGTTGAAGAATTCTATGAAACAGTAGTCAATATCCGGAATCACTGTTCAGTGTTGGACATCATATTTGCTTACAGTGGTACCTCGGGTTAAGTACTTAATTCGTCCCGGAGGTCTATTCTTAACCTGAAACTGTTCTTAACCTGAAGCACCACTTTAGCTAATGCGGCCTCCTGCTGTTCTCATCCTGAAGCAAAGTTCTTAACCTGAGGTACTATTTCTGGGTTAGCAGAGTCTGTAACCTGAAGCGTATGTAACCCAAGGTACCACTGTACACAAAACTTGTATTTCATCGTACAAAGTCTGGTACCTCGCTTCATTTAAAGCTTTTCAGAGACTTTGAGACTAAAGATTTCGTTTTGTTATGGTTTGAAGGAATTCTATTAAAGATTGTCTATTGCGTAGGTACATGGTCATTGTGTTGCAACACAGGGGTTGGTTTGCTTTCATTTTGGAGGCCAACAAAGCACTTTGGGGCCGCAGTTGTTGCATACATAAATTTGTTGTTGAGACGATTAGTGGTGTCCGCCTCTTTGTGACCCCCTGGACCAGAGCACGCCAGGCCCTCCTGTCTTCCACTGCCTCCCGCAGTTTGGTCAGACTCATGTTTGTAGCTTCAAGAACACTGTCCCACCATCTCGTCCTCTGTTGTCCCCTTCTCCTTGTGCCCTCCATCTTTCCCAACGTCAGGGTCTTTTCCAGAGAGTCTTCTCTTCTCCTGAGGTGGCCAAAGTCTTGGAGCCTCAGCTTCAGGATCTGTCCTTCCAGTGAGCACTCAGGGCTGATTTCCTTCCGAATGGAGAGGTTGGATCTTCTTGCAGTCCAGGGGACTCTCTAGAGTCTCCTCCAGCACCAGAATTCAAAAGCATCCATTCTTCGGCGATCAGCCTTCTTGATGGGCCAGCTCTCACTTCCATACATCACTATGCATACATAAATAGATTCCAACTAAACTTTCTGGCAGCAAGTCTGCCTTTGCTGGAGGTTTTGCAACAGAGGTCCGATGCCCAACTCCCTGGAATTATTTTGCTGCTTTGCAGGGCAGCTTTTTTTTTTAAAAAAAATATTTTTATCGGTTTTTAACATACAAAATTATAAAACATAGCACACAATTTATCATAAATACATTCTTATTGGACTTCCATTAGCTTCTCTGATAATCCTCCGTCTTAATCACTTCTTACGCATTTCCTAACTTAATATTGCCTTTACATTCTTAACATATCACGTCTCCTCCATTTTTGCAATATTTCTAATATTATTCCTCACAGAACTTACTGCAAACCTACAAACGTCGTCTGGTCGTCACAAATAGTTTTCAAATAATCCGTAAATTTACTCCAGTCCTCGGTAAACTTCTGGTCCCACCAGTTTTGGATCCTTCCCGTTAGTTTATCAAATTCCGCATAGTCCATTAAATTCATTCTCCATTCATCCATTGTTGGTAATTCTTCTTGCTTCCATTTTTGGGCCAATAGTAATCTTGCCGCTGTTACTGCATATAGAAAAAGCTTACATTCCTTTCTATTTATATCGTTTCCAACAATACCTAAGAGAAATGCTTCTGGTTTCTTTATAAATGTATATTTCAACATTTTTTTCAACTCATTATATATCACCTCCCAGAAGCATTTCACCTTTTTACAGCTCTTAAGGTCAGAAGGTTCCCCCTTCCAAACAACGCTCTGAGCTCATGGGGACTAGAAACCTGTGTTTGCTTTCTAATGTGAGCCAGAACCCCCAGCTTGATATAAGTTTCAGCCGCGGGTATTCAGCTATCTCCTGTTTTTCTCCTGAGTAGCCTGTGAAGAAGAGGGGATGGCCAAAAGGCAAGAAGAGGAAGAAGATTCTCCCGAACGGGCCAAAGGCCCCGGTGACAGGATACGTCCGCTTCCTGAACGAACGGCGGGAGCTGATCCGTATGCAACACCCGGACCTGCCGTTCCCAGAGATCACGAAAATGTTGGGCGCAGAATGGAGCAAACTCCAGCCGGCGGATAAACAGGTGAGATTGGCTGAATTTGCATGGAGGAGAGTCGACGATGGGCTTTTAGCCACGATGGCTCTGATCTGCCTTCTCGGACGGAGGCGGCAATGCCTGTAATAATAATAATAATAACAATAATTAATAATAATAATAATAATTTATTCTTTATACCCCGCCCATCTGGCTGGGTTTCCCCAGCCACTCTGGGCGGCTTCCAACAGAATATTAAAATACAATAGTCTATTAAACATTTAAAGCTTCCCTAAACAGGGCTGCGTTCATATGTCTTCTAAAAGTCAGGTAGTTGTTTATTTTCTTGACATCTGGTGGGAGGGCGTTCCACAGGGCAGGTACCACCACCGAGAAGGCCCTCTGCCTGGTTCCCTGTAACCTCGTTTTTCGCAATGAGGGAACCGCTAGAAGGCCCTCGGCGCTGGACCTCAGTGTCCAGGCTAGAAGATGGGGGTGGAGATGCTCCTTCAGGTATACTGGACTGAGGCCATTAAGGGCTTTCAAGGTCAGCACCAACCCTTTGAATTGTGCTTGGAAACGCATTGGGAGCCAATGTAGGTCTTTCAGGACCGGTGTTATGTGGTCTCAGCGGCCGCTCCCAGTCATCAGTCTAGCTGCCGCATTCTGGATTAATTGTAGTTTCCGTGTCACCTTCAAAGGTAGCACCACATAGAGTGCATTGCAGTAGTCCAAGCAGGAGATAACTAGAGCATGCACCACTCTGGCCAGACAGTCTGCGGGCAGGGAGGGTCTCATCCTGTGTACCAGATGGAGCGGCCCTGGACACAGAATTGACCTGCGCCTCCATGGACAGCTGTGAGTCCAAAATGACTCCCAGGCTGCACCTGGTCCTTCGGGGGCACTGTCCCCCCATTCAGGACCAGGGAGTCCCCCACACCTGCCCGCCCCCTGTCCCCCCAAAACAGTCCTTCTGTCTTGTCAGGATTCAACCTCAACCTGTTAAACAGGCAGCCCTGTTTAGGGGAGTTTTTAATGTTTGATGTTTTATCGTGTTTTTAATAATTCTGTTGGGAGCCATGGTGTAAAGGGCAGAGGGGTTTGCCAGCTGGAAATAAGGCCAGTGGCGGCTTGTGGGTCGCAGAGGGGGGGTTCACCCTTCTCCCTCCGTCGTTCCAGCGTTACCTGGATGAGGCCGAGCGCGAGAAGCAGCAGTACATGAAGGAACTGAGGGAATACCAGCAGTCCGAAGCTTACAAGATGTGTGCCGAAAAGATGCAGGAGAAAAAGATCAAGAAAGGTGAGAGGGTCGCTAGTAGGTTTGCCAGAAGTTTTGTAAGGTGAATAAAAATTGTCTAGATAAAAAATGGGAAAGCGGAATAATAAGAATGAAATGCGTACAGATTGTAAATTGTAAAACAACACAATGAGAAGAGTTGGGAGTCAAACATTTATGGTGTGTTCACCGTGCGTATGTATGTAGGTGATGTATGTACTGTATATATTGTATTGTATTAAGTTTATGTAAATGGATGTATAATAAAGATTATTTAAAAGGAAGAAGGAAACAGAAGGGGTGGCCTCCTTCACGGGGAGTTCTCGCCCTTAATAAACTTTTGGGGAAGAGGCAATGTAAGAGCGACAGATTTCCTCACGTGTTCGCTCGTTTTCCTTTTCCCTCCTCCTCCCGCCTTTCCTTTTGTGTCGTGTCTTTTAGCTAGGAAGCACAGCACAAATTGCAAATTTAGCAGCTTGGTGCTGGGAAAGAGGGTGAGCCGGGGATCTGGGCTGGAATCTTGCCTATGCTATCCAAATCATTCTGTGCGCTCAGTTGAGTCACCATCTCCGCACTCCCTGTTGACATTATTATTGCTTTTTTTACAATACCTTTCAGAGGATGCCGGTTCTGGAGTCGTGAACACGCTGCTGAACGGGTACAAGGTAAAGCAGGCTATCAGACTTTGAGGAAATGCCTCAGGCCTTCTTTTTAAGAATTAAATGTTGTTGCTTCTGTTAAAAACCAATTTTCTTGTATGCAAGCTTTGGAGATTAGTAGAGTTCTTCATCCACCCATCTCCCCAGACCTTCCATTTAAGAATTTAATTTTGTTGTTGTTGTTATCAAAAGCAAGTTTTCTTGCACACAAGCTTTGGAGATTTGCAAAGTTCTTCATCAGCCCATCCCTCCCAAACCTTCCTTTTAATATCTTAATTTTGTTGTTGTTATTAAAAGCGCATTTTCTTGTATGCAAGCCTTGGAGATTTGCAGAGTTCTTCATCCACCCATCTCCCCAGACCTTCCATTTAAGAATTTAATTTTGTTGTTGTTGTTATCAAAATCAAGTTTTCTTGCACACAAGCTTTGGAGAATAGCAGAGTTCTTCCTCGGCCCATCCCTCCCCCCCAGATCTTCTTTTTAAGAATTTAATTTTGTTGTTGTTATTATTATTAAAAGCAAGTTTTCTTGTACGCAAGCTTTGGAGATTTGCAGAGTTCTTCATCAGCCCCCTCCCCCCGACCTTTCTTTTAATAATTTAATTTTGTTCTTGCTTCTGTTAAAAACCAATTTTCTTGTATGCAAGCTTTGGAGATTAGCAGAGTTCTTCATCCCATCCCTCCCACCAGATCTTCCATTTAAGAATTTAATTTTGTTGTTGTTGTTATCAAAAGCAAATTTTCTTGCATGCAAGCTTTGGAGACTAGCAGAGTTCTTCATCAGTGCAGAGAAGCACTCTGAAGCACCCCAAAGCTTGCCCACTGCCCACAACATTCTGTTTGCCCAAAATGAGGATTTCTCTAATTCAGATTTTGGGATTGTTCTTTATGGACCATCATCGCTGCTACAAGTTTGTTTTTAAAATCAATCCCATCAGTTCATGATAAGGCCTTTACAGTGCACAGCCAGGTTATAAGAACAACACTTTATTCTGGGGGGAAAACATGACCTATAAAAGTTTACAGCAGGCAATAAGGTTTTGAAAATAAAATTAGGAGGCAGTAACATAGCTGGAACGGAGCTTCTTAGCTGATAGAGCAAATTTGGCTGCCGGATGTGAAAATATTTTATCAGGCAGAGGTTCCAGCTGTCACTTCCTGGGGGGTAACGGCCCAAGAAACAGCTAAAAATAGATGATTTAAAAAATAACAATTCTCTGGGTATTTTATATAAAGCAAGGAACACATGATATCTTCAAGGGGCCTTGATTGGTTAATAGTGATTTCGGGGTACCAAATAGAATAATGGCTATTTTTATTTATTTAAGAGTTGAATGTTTTACCCCCTATTTATCCATCTTGAGGGTTTGAGTCCAGGAATGTGGGGGTTTTGTTTTCCGAAGGTGTTTTTCACGGGAAAAGGCCCTGAAACGCACATTTCTGCACTGCGGGGATTTAGAAAATGATTTCCTAAGGCTTTTTCCACCTGACTTCTCCCCCAAAAAACATGCACAACTCCCAATTCATCCCCAAATTTTCCCTGGGAAAATAATGCAAAGTTTTCGATTTGTTCTCTTGTTTCTGTTCACCTGTTTCCTTCTCAATCAGCTGGGAGAGGGAGGCAGCGACGGATTCTCGACATTTGACGTCCCCATATTTACTGAGGAGTTCTTGGACCAGAATAAAGGTAATTTAAGGAACTGAACAGGCTGTCGTTGGCTTGCAAAAGTCCGGGGTACGAGTGCCGGATTTACGTATAAGCTCAACAAGCTATAGCTTAGGGCCCCCCTCTCTTGGGGGCCCCAAAAAAACGTAAAGGAAAAAACAACAACTGGATGTACATTTCCAAAATATAAGATAAAAAACAAATGAAATAAAACCTGCGTACAGTGTTTTGTGTTGTGTAGGCTCCTATGATGTAAGTCATGGGCCCCGCCTGCTCCCTAAAATATCACTGTTTTGCTCCTTTCTATATATAGGGTAGGGACGCGGGTGGCGCTGTGGGTTAAACCACTGAGCCTAGGGCTTGCCGATCAGAAGGTCGGCAAATTGAATCCCCGCGACAGGGTGAGCTCCCGTTGCTCAGTCCCCGCTCCTGCCCACCTAGCAGTTCGAAAGCACGTCAAAGTGCAAGTAGATAAATAGGTACCGCTCCGGCGGGAAGGTAAACGGTGTTTCCGTGCGCTGTTCTGGTTCGCCAGAAGCGGCTTAGTCCTGCTGGCCACATGACCCGGAAGCTGTACGCCGGCTCCCTCGGCCAGTAAAGCGAGATGAGCGCTGCAACCCCAGAGTCGGCCACGACTGGACCTAATGGTCAGGGGTCCCTTTACCTTTACCTATTGATATACTTCTTGTATTTCAGTTCAACAATTGCTTTGATAAAAGACCTATTTTGTGATGTGCAAATGGCTTTAGATACCTATTAGGTCCCTAAACGACCATATAGCATATATTCAAAACACAAAGAGCAGTGGCAATTTGTTGCTGGCAAAGGACAGCTGGACATAAAAAGGGCCCCACCACCTTCAGTAGCTGAGGGCCTCGCCAAACCTCAGTCCGGCCCTGATCCTGACATGCACAGGTGCCAACTCCCCTGGGTGCCCGTACACCCGCAAAATTCCCCATGCAGGGCACCCACAAATTTCCTGTTCCAATACTCTCCCTGTTATGTACTGAAGTTCTCACCCTGGGCCAGTAGGGGGATACTGTAGATAGTTATGCAAATAAGGGATCGAAAGTGACATTCAGTGATTGGATAGTATTAGAAAATTGTTACAGTTACGTTGTACTGGAGCTCTGTATAAGCAGGCTGGCTGTTTGAGGATTCGCTGTGTCGTCTGATATGTTCACCCACAACTTAACACTCCCTGTGTTGTCCGTTTGTTTCTGCAGCCCGGGAAGCAGAGCTCCGTCGCCTGCGCAAGGTGAACACGGAGTTTGAGGAGCAGAACTCCATCTTGCAGAAACACACAGAGAACATGAGTTGCGCCAAAGAGCGCCTGGAGCAGGAACTGGCTCTGGAAGAGCGCCAAACCATCGCCTTGCAGAAGCAGCTGCAGACAGTGCGCCAAGCCTTGACCGCCAGCTTCGCCAGCCTGCCAATCCCAGGTATGGCTGGGCGGCCCCCACCGGGCGGGATGCGGCTAAATGAATAAATGAATGAATCTTTATTTGCGTCAGCCGTTGGCTATAGCAATAAAGCAACAATACGCTATACAAAGAATAGAAATAAAAATTATATATAATTGGGACGCGGGTGGCGCTGTGGGTTACACCACTGAGCCTGGGGCTTGCCGATCAGAAGGTCGGCAGTTCGAATCCCCGCAATGACGGGGTGAGCTCCCGTTGCTCGGTCCCAGCTCCTGCCCACCTAGCAGTTCAAAAGCACGTCAAAGTGCAAGTAGATAAATAGGTACTGCTCCGGCGGGAAGGTAAACGGTGTTTCCATGCGCTGCTCTGGTTCGCCAGAAGCGGCTTAGTCCTACTGGCCACATGACGCAGAAGCTATATGCTGGCTCCCTTGGCCAGTAGAGATGAGCGCCGCAACCCCAGAGTCGTCCGCGACTGGACCTCATCTCGCTTTATTGGCCAGCAGGACTAAGCCGCTTCTGGCGAACCAGAGCAGCGCACGGAAACGCCCTTTACCTTCCTGCTGGAGCGGTACCTATTTATCTACTTGCACTTTGACGTGCTTTCAAACTGCTAGGTTGGCAGGAGCAGGGACCGAGCAACGGGAGCTCACCCCGTCATTGCGGGGATTCAAACCGCCGACCTTCTGATCAGATATATATCCACTCTGGGACCTAAATAATAATAGTGATATGGGCAGACGGCCAGTTTGCAGAGTGCGATGGATGTCAGCGGCTAGCTGATCGTTCTTTCTCACCCAGGCACCGGGGAGACCCCTACATTGAGCACCCTCGATTTCTACATGGCGAAGCTCCACAGCGCCATTGAGAGCAACCCGGTGCAGAACGAGAGGCTCGTGGTGCGGGTGAAGGAGATTCTGTCTCGCATTGCCAGGTGAGCCATGCGCGGGAGGCATCCGTCACGAGCGGAGGGTCGGGAAGGGGGCTGCCTGGTCCGGAGAGGAGGTGGGACCTTTGCAAATTAAGCCAATCATTGTGAGAGGCGTGGAGCAGTGGCAGGTAGCGGTTCAATGGGCAGAAGGCGGGGTGCCTGGCAGTAGGTGGCGCTAGAGTGGTGGGAACCTGTGTCCCGGACTCCAACTCCCATAATTCCTGACCGCAGGCCGTGTTGACAGGCTGATGGGAGGTGGAGTCCAGCCGTATCCGGAGGGCTTTGGGTTCCCCTATTTCTGCTGCGAATGCTGGTTGGGGGGTTAGGTAAAGAGGATAGAACAAAGATATGCATTTCTTCGTCCGTGGTTCTTGAAGGGAGCAGTAGTGCCCCCTGGAGGTGGGGCGGTGGGATTGCTGGGGGGCGCTGAGAGACAGGGGGAACGTCAGAGGAGGGGGTCCCAGATTTGTAAATTTTATTATGTATTTTGTGGGTTTTAGATTGCTATTGGATGTTGTGAACTGCCCTGAGATCTATGGGTAACTTCTGAAAGTTATGTAGTTCTTTATCTCTTTGACATCTGATGGGAGGGTGTTCCACAGGGCGGGCGCCACCACCGAGAAGGCCCTCTGCCTGGTTCCCTGTAACCTCACTTCTCGCAGGGAGGGAACCGCCAGAAGACTCTTGGAGCTGGACCTCAGTGTCCAGGCAGAACGATGGGGGTGGAAACGCTCCTTCAGGTCTACTGGGCTGTTTAGGGCTTTCAAGGTCAGCACCGAAACTTTGAGTGTGCTCGGAAACGTACTGGGAGCCAATGTAGGTCTTTCAGGACCGGTGTTATGTGGTCTTGGCGGCTGCTCCCAGTCTCCAGTCTAGCTGCCACATTCTGGATTAGTTGGTGTTTCCGGGTCACCTTCAAAGGCAGCTCCACGGAGAGCGCATGGCAGTAGTCCAAGCGGGAGATAACCAGAGCATGGTCCACTCCGGGGAGAACTCTATAGCCTGCTCACCGCTGACACCTGGCCCCTGAAAGATTGTGCCAAAGGGGAAGCAGCCGTTGGATGGAAAACAATTTCTCCTTACCCCTGCTTTAGAATATGTCGCACCCAGGGCACTAGGACGTTTTATCATGAGCAAATTAAGCATGGGGTGGCCTCGATCCAGGATAACTGAAGGAGCGTCTCCACCCCCATTGTTCAGCCCGGACACTGAGGTCCAGCTCCGAGGGCCTTCTGGCGGTTCCCTCTCTGCGAGGTTACAGGGAACCAGGCAGAGGGCCTTCTTGGTGGTGGCGCCCTCCCTTCAGATGTCAAGGAAATAAACAACTATCTGACTTTCAGAAGACATCTGAAGGCAGCCCTGTTTAGGGAAGTTTTAAATGTTTGGTGTTTTGTCATGTTTTTAATATTTTGTTGGGAGCCGCCCAGAGTGGCTGGGGAAACCCAGCCAGATGGGCAGGGTAAAAATAAGAAATTATGATGCTGATATTGTTTATCCCCTCTCTCTTCCAGTGAACACTTGTGAGCCACCACAGACCTCCCAGCGCAACTCGAAAATGTCGCACAACTGTGCGTCTCCTCAGAGTCTCCCTTCTTGCAGCTGCCTCCGCCTTCCAGACCTCCTCTCTTAACTGTGCCTCTTCTGTGCTCCTGAGATGTTTCAGGATCAATCTTCTCCCAGTCTCCTTATTCCTCCTCAAAGCTGTGCGTCAGGCTCGTTAGATGTTTTAGAACATTAGGGAAAACATCATGTTTGCGCAAAGGTTCCTTGAGCTCCGGGATTCCATGGTTCTTTTTGGGGAAGGACAACGGCGACGGAAATTCCAATTTTTGCCACTGGTGTTTCAGCGTTTTATTGCAGCGAGAACGTCGGTGGTGCGCACATCGCGGCACAAAATCCGTAGGGTGTTCCTGCTTCCTAATTAAGTATAATTGATGGATTCGCTTTTGCCCCTCATTTTTCTGCGCCTGCCTGCTGTTTCTTAAACAAGAGAAGAGCACCACTTTCGAATCGGCTCGATTTCTCAAGGATCTGTTTGAAAACGCTGCTGTTTTCACGGCCAACCAGCCCAGAGTCAGGACTTACGATTTGCGGCACAGTTGCTCGTGGGGCCGAATGAATAAATTTACGATAATTGCTGAATACGGTTTGATGCAAACAGGGCACAAATTGAGTCAGAAATGCAGATTAAATTTTTGCAGCCCCCCCCAATAAATTAAATTGGAGAGACCCAGACATTAAACCTGAGATCTTTTCCGTGCAAAGTCCATGAGCTACACGGATCCTGTTCCTTTCTAGGTAAAGGGACCATGCAATGTGGGTTGAGATCCAGCCCATAATTGCTGGACTCAGTTAGTGGCCTTCCAGGACTTTTAGAGTGGAAAAGACCTGCCTGAAAACCATGCTTTTACAGTGCAGTCACAGGTAAGACTACTTGGGAGTAAGACCCACTGAGATTAATGGGACTTCACTCTCAGGTTTGATCCAGCCAGATATTTTTATCTGCACTATTCTGGTCCCCCGACCACCGCTGAGCTGTATCACTGCCTCGACCTATTTATTCTTAGGGTTAATTTCCTGGAATTTCCACATCCGGGGAAAAAAAATTGCCTACAATTTGGTAGCGTAAATAAATAAAATAATTTTTTCAAAACAAAATTAGACCCTGATTTCATTGATCTAAGAATCCAGGCTTTTGTGCTTTTTTATAGACAGTTGCAATCAAAAATTATTCAACCCCTCCCCCATTTCAAATCAGATTTGTTATCAAAATTCACAGATTGATAGGATCAAATCAGAGACGCGTTTTCAGCTGAATTTTGGGGAACCTGTTTTAAAGCCGCTGCCGTGTCGAACTATTTGCTCCTTGCAATCCGCTAAAAGTTTGTGGATTTCGATAATAAACTTGATTTGCAATGGGTTTTTGTTTTTGTAATAATTTTGATTGCAACCGTAGATAAAAGTTTCTTGCTCTCCTCATTTTCAGTGGAGCAGGAAATTAAAGAGAGGTCACCTATATCGTGTGTGAGGGGTTTGAAAGACCTTTCCCCGCTTCCCAAGAGGAAGAAGGAGAAGAATAATTTGTAATTATGCATAATTTCGCTTAATTTGCAGAATGAAATCAGCTGGCAGTACTTTGCCGTTTTTTCGCTAAACCATGGTTTACTGTGATCAAGCAGACAGTGTGCACCATAGTTCCTTGTTCAGGAAAAATGAGCCATAACCCTGGTTTCGCGTTGCATGCAAACCCTGGTTTGTGGTTTATGTAACTCTAAACTACATTGATCAGCCCAAGGAATTCTCAATTATGATTTATTTGGATTGAAACAAAACTATAACGCCTGCTTCAGCCGTAACACTAAGCCCAGGGATCACGGTTTCTTTCCTCTGTGCCCTAACCATGGTTTACGTTGCATGCAAACCTTGGTTTGTGGTTTATGTAACTCTAAACTACATTGATCAGCCCAAGGAATTACCAATTTTGATGTATTTGGATCGAAACAGAATTATTACCCCTGCTTCAGCCGTAACGCTAAGCCCAGGAATCGTGGTTTCTTTCCACTGTGCCCTAACCACGGTTTACATTGCAGAATGCAGAACGGTCCGGTTTGTCAAGGGAGGATCTCGAGTTTCCTTGGCACAAAATTTGGATTAATCTGCCTTAGTTTTAGAACGCTCTAGATCCTCTTTCTTACGAGAAAGAGAGGAGAAATCCTGTCTTGTCTGTGTCTCTTGCCTTGTGACGAATTAGCTCTGACGCTCCTATATAGACTTTCTGAATCTTGTATTTTCTTAGAGTTGCGCGTTGAACGACGGCAACAGAAAAAAGCTATTTTAGCAGCGAGGGAAGTGGGTATGTTGCTTTTGTGGGTGCAGGGATTTTTTTTTTAATGAAATAAAAAAGTTTTGAAAACACAGACCTCCCTAAGTAATTGTGTGATTTCGAGTCTGGGATGAAACTTGCATCTGAGTTTGTATCTGAGACAACAGCACACCATACAAATTTCGTTTCAATAGTGCTTGCTTTTTACCGTAATAATTGCCCTTAATTTTTATTGCGGAGTCGCAGCTTGCATCGACGCGGAAACCACCCAACAGTTACCTTAAAACGAGTCACGTTGATGCATTTAAACTACATATCGAAAGAGGTGGTTTTGCATGGATAATATTCCCTAACGTGGTTTATAGACCCCACTCTCTCCCAAAAATGAGAGGCCATTTTAAACGTATAACTGAAAATCAAATTATAATTAAGCAAGATAAAAGATCACATTGGCAATTCGCAGTGTGATCCTTTACCAACAAAAGCCTGACTATCAATGCTTCGTCCTTGCAAATAATTGAGCTCTTACCATAACTGAATAATGATATAAAGTGTTTTGAAGGATAAATGATGACTCACATCCCACCTCTGGAAAAAAGGTGAATCTACAAACAGGTTAAAGGAGTTTTCCTCCATGTTCTTGCTGTGGCCTTCTAAATGGGAGTTTACTTATTATTATTTTTAAAATAGGTACAGGGGTCTGTGCCTTCCTTTTGCTCTGGAAAGAGCCGTTGTTGCAAGGACAGATTGTGCATACTGCATATATATATATATACACACACACACACACACACACACATATATATATATGTTATTTTTTTAAAATAGGGGAGCGATTTATCTCCTGCTCTTCAGCAAGCAATCTTTCAAAATAATAATAATAATAATAATAATAATAATAATAATAATAAAATAACAGTATAGTTGTTTTATGAAATGGCCGTGGTTGTTGCATGTTCTTCTGAAATTGCTTTGAGATGCTTTATTATAGGAAGTGATTCCTAAATGGAATCTTTAAAACAACATTATAGAGGTTCCTTTGAGCATGTGCAGAGTGCCCTGACGGATATAATGGCTGCAATCTGCATCATCTCTCGATGATTCCTGGTGTTCCGGCCTTCCTTATTTAGGTTGCCGATTACGAAAGGCGGAATAAATACGCAGGTTAAGCAAATCGCCCATTTTGCAAGGAGGGCGTTGTTTTTAAAGCGTCGCCTTTTTTAGCTCTCGAAACAAGACCCAGCTTGCAAAGCAAGGAGGACTTTGCCTGTGCATTCCTAACCAAGCCTACTCAGAGCAGCTAGTCCTTTTTTGCATTCAGTTATGTAAGAAAACAGCTTTTTTTGGCTGAAAAAAACAAATATAAAACAGCCCTGTGTGTATAGATGTGTGTCCAAAATCCTTTAAAACAAATTAAATGAACTCCTCGGGAAGCCCCACCCTACATTCCCTGCTTCCATTTTATGTTTTGTGTTGTGTACATTTTAAAATTTTTATTTTATTCGTTTTGTTTTGTTTTTCCACGCGAGGCAGGCTCGGCGGGGCGCAGCTAGGCCTCGGGTTGCCAGGGGCAACGGCGACGCGCTCTTCTGCCGTCATCACGCCCCGCCTCCCTCCGCAGCGCTTGGCTCTTTCTTTTTTGTATTGATTCGAACGGGGCCAATCGGAGAGCGCGGGGGGCGGGGAGGAAAGTGACGCGGCGCTCCGGTCTCCCGTGATGCCCCGCGCGTCGGGCTCGCTGAGTGAGCTAGAGGGAGACGCGGTGGGCGGAGCGGTGGGCGTGGCCACGCGTCGGGAGTGGGCGGGGCCGAGGGCAGAAGAGCAAGACCGACGCCATATTGGAAGGCTCTGGATGAAGGCAGGTGAGAACCTGGAGGGGGGGCAGGTTGAATTAATTGCCTCGCAGCCCCCCTTCCCCCTCCCCCACACTTTCGGGGGGGGGTTGGGAAGAGGAAAGCCCCCCCCATAATTTTCAGCAGCAGAAAGGGAAGGGGGGGGGAGAGAAAAGAGCCTATTTTTAATGCAATTGCTTATGGGGTGTGCGCCCCCCCATGGAGGGAACCTTATTTTTAAATGGGGGGGTCTTCTATGGGGTGAGAAGCTTCAGAGGGAAGAGGCTGGGGGGTGAATGACAAGGCAGCTCCCCCTCTCCCCCATTGCTTTCCTGTAATTGGGGGGGGGGCTTTAAATCAGTGGGGAGGGGTGTTTTTTGGGGGGGAGGTTGTCTATGGGGTGAGAAGCTTCAGAGGGAAGAGGCTGGGGGGGTGAATGACAAGGCAGACCCCCCTCTCCTTCAGTGCTTTCCTTTAATGGGCGGGGGGCTTTAAATCAGTGGGGAGGGGTGTTTCTTTTGGGGGGGTTGTCTATGGGGTAAGAAGCTTCAGAGGGAGGAGACGGGGGGGGGTGAATTACAAGGCAGCCCCCCTCTCCCTCAATGCTTTCCTGTAATTGGGGGGCTTTAAATCAGTGGGGAGGGGTGTTTTTTTTGGGGGGGGGGAGGTTTTCTATGGGGTGAGAAGCTTCAGAGGGAAGAGGCTGGGGGGGGGTGAATGACAAGGCAGCCCCCCTCTCCCTCCATACTTTCCTATAATGGGGGGGTGCTTTAAATAAGTGGGGAGGGGTGTTTTTTTGGGGGGGTTGTGTATGGGGTGAGAAGCTTCAGAGGGAAGAGGCTGGGGGGTGAATTACAAGCCAGCCCCCCCTCTCCTTCAGTGCTTTCCTGTAATTGTGGGGGCTTTAAATCAGTGGGGAGGGGTGTTTTTTTTGGGGGGGTGCAGAGGTGGGGCGTGGGAATTTCCATTTATTCCCCCACCCCATTCCCAGCTGCTAGGTTTGGGGTGTGCTTTAATACAGGGGGGGGTGAATTACAAGGCAGCCCCCCTCCCCCTCCATACTTTCCTATAATGGGGGGTGCTTTAAATAAGTGGGGAGGGTTGGTTTTTTTGGGGGGTTGTCTATGGGGTGAGAAGCTTCACAGGGAAGAGGGTGTGGGGGGTTAATTGCAAGGCAGCCCCCTCTCCTTCCATACTTTCCTGTAATGGGGGGTGATTTAAATCAGTGGGGAGGGGTGTTATTTTTTGGGGGGGGTTGCAGAGGTGGGGGTGGGAATTTCCATTTATTCTATCCACCTCATTTGCAGCTGCAGGGTTTGGGGTGTGCTTTAATACGGGGGGGGTGTTGCTGTGTTATTGGGGGTGTCCCCTGGTGTGTGTTTTTTTTGGGGGGTTGCTAATTGGGTGAGGAGACGGTTGATTGGAGGGGGGGGGTTGGAAGATGTCTCTGTGTCCGCCCCCCCCCCCCGGTTTCTCATAGCAGGGTTGCAGAGGGTGAGCCTGTGCTTTAAGTGGGGTGCCGGGTGGGGGGGCTGTAACAAATTGGGGAGGGTGAGCCTGTGCTTTAATTTGGGGGGGCTGTACTAAATTTTATTATTAATAATAATTATGTGGAGGTGTCTTCGGGAGAGCAATGGGGGAGGAACTAATTAGGTGAGTGGATGAGAAGGAAATGGGGGGGTGTCGATTGAAGGGCCCCTCCCTGCATTTTCTGTCATGGGAAGGGTGGGGTGGAGAATAAGGTCTGGGTATTTTTTGGGGGGGGGGTCAGATTTGAAGACCACTCAAATTCCCCAAACCAGCGATTGAGAGCCTGTGATAGAGTCCTCCCCCCTCCCCTCCCTTTCATGTGACAGATAGGCTATTAATGGGGGGGGGCAAGCCTTGCTTTAAAGCAATTGAGAGGAGTGCTATTGAGGTATCTTTTATGGGGGGGGAGGCAGGCTAGAAGGGGGGGCACATTTGGATGAACAGACGACGAATGGGGAGCCAGGAAAACATCGCACCCCTTTAATATGGGGCTTCGTGTAAGGGGAGTAGGGGTTCTGTTATCGCGGCCGCTCTTTGGGGGAGGGGAGACTGGACCTAATTGGGAATTCAGGGGGTGGGTTTATTTTTCGGGGGGGGGTGCCCACTCCCCAATTTTACCCACTATTTCTCTCCGTTAAAAAAGGCACTCTTGTCTCCTTTTACCTGTTACCCATTTTCCTCCCCTGTAACTGGGGGCGCAAAGTCTGTGCTTTAAGGTAACGGAATATTTGGGGGGGGCTGTTCACTGGAGGGAGGCAGATGGGTCACCCAGTTGCATTAGCAAAGTGGAGGGGCTCCCTTTACTTTAACATAAAAGTGGAAGAGCTATGGGGGGGGAGACTTGATTGCAGCAGGCAGGTGTTTCATTTTGGGGGTGACTTAATAGGGAAGTTGGAGGTTCCTTCCTATTAATTGCCCCCCATCTATAGACCAGTGAACCCCCATTTCTTTGTGGTGAGGGTCTGATCTGTGTGTGTCGTCCCCCCCTGCGAAAGGGGGAATTGTGGGGGTTCCATGCTTTGATGCAATGGGAGGTTATGTACAACGGATAGCAGCTGGTGGAGGGCCTAATTAGGAAGTTGAGAGTGGGGGGCTGCCGCTGCTGCCCCCTTCCTATTTATTTCCCTGCCCATAGTCCATTTAAAGCGCCCCCCCCCCCCGGTGCCATTCATTAGGTTCAAAGTATCCCTGCTACAGAGGATAAAGGTAAAGGGACCCCTGACCATTAGGTCCAGTCGTGGCCGACTCTGGGGTTGCGGCGCTCATCTCGCTTTACTGGCCGAGGGAAACGGCGTACAGCTTCCGGGTCATGTGGCCAGCAGGACTAAGCCGCTTCTGGCGAACCAGAGCAGCACACGGAAACACCATTTACCTTCCCGCCGGAGCGGTACCTATTGATCTACTTGCACTTTGAAGTGCTTTCGAACTGCTAGGTTGGCAGGAGCAGGGACCGAGCAACGGGAGCTCACCCCGTCATTGCGGGGATTCGAACCACCGACCTTCTGGTTGGCAAGCCCTAGGCTCTGTGGTTTAACCCACAGCGCCACCCGCGTCCCTAGCTACAGAGGATAGGATCCAGTAATGCCCCAGTCCAGGCAAATTTTCTCAGGGTATGGCTTTAGTGGAGGCAGAGACAACCCACCACCTCCTCTGTTTTCTGACTTGCACGATTTATTCTTTCTTTAGGCCAGGCATTTCCAACAGATAGATCACTGAATGTATGTGGTCAATCACTGGCTTCCCCAAGAAAGCTCAACGTTTTAGCCCTGCACCCCCCAAAACGGGGCTTTCCTCCTCCCTAAAAAAAGCTTAGACCCGAACCCCCCAAAAGGGCGTAGATCCCTGCCAGTTTTTAACTCTGTGAGTAGATAGCAGTCTCTTGGGAGTTGGCCACCTTTAAAAGAGAACAACAACTACCAGACTTTTAGAAGACATCTGAAGGCAGCCCTGTTTAGGGATGCTTTTAATGTTTGATGTATCATAGTATTTTAATATTCTTTTGGAAGCCGCCCAGAGTGGCTGGGGAGGCCCAGCCAGATGGGCGGGGTATAAATAATAAATTATTATTATTATTATTATTATTATTATTATTATTATTATTATTATTTCCAGTAACAAGGTGCCGAAATGTGAGGCTGCTTCTTTCTTTGTTTTTATTGCATTGATATCCCATTTTTTGAGGAGCTCAAGGTCGTCCCCCCCCCCCATTTAACCCACACAGCTACCCTCTCTGTAGGCAGACAGGTAAGGACAAGTTCACTTCCTGAGCTCCATGGCTAAGTGGGGAATTTGAACCCGGGCCTCCCCAGTTCCTATTCCAACCCTCTCCAATTAGGGCTGGGAAGATACCCCTAAGCCCGAAAATTATAGAGAGCTTCAGTGTAGAAACTAGCTAGCTTGGTGGACCAGTGAGCTTGCTTGACTGTCTAAAGCTGCTTTCTGTTTAAATCAGCCCCTTTGTTCAGAACCTTGTGGACTAGAAACCAGCTTCATCTTTAGGGGAAGGACTGTAGTTTCTTAGGCGGAGCTTCCATTTATTCCCGCTCCATTCCGACTTGTGGGTTTGGGGTGTCCAGTAAGGAGTGCTTCAATTCTGTATTGCTGGAGTCGTTTCATTTTTTCTGCTACGAGGAGCCCTCCTCGCTTTCGAAAATGTGTGTTCACAGCCGTGGTTGCTGGGGAAGAGCTGTAACTCGGAAGTAGAGCTTTGCCCTCGAAAAGGTCCCATTTTCCATCACTGGCCTCTCCGGTAGAGACTCCTGCCTGCTTGGACTACTGCCATGCGCTCTCTGTGGGGCTGCCTTTGAAGGTGACCTGGAAGCTGCAATTAATCCAGAATGCGGCAGCCAGACTGGGGACTGGGAGTGGCCACCGAGAACACTGGTCCTGAAAGACCTACATGGGCTCCCGGGACGTTTCTGAGCACAATTCAAAGTGTTGGTGCTGACCTTTAAAGCCCTAAATGGCCCAGTATCCCTGAAGGAGCGTCTCCACCCCCATCGTCCAGCCCGGACACCTGGGTCCATCTCCGAGGGCCTTCTGGCAGTTCCCTCCCTCCGAGAAGCGAGGTTACAGGGAACCAGGCAGAGGGCCTTCTCGGTGGTGGCGCCCTGTGCAACGCCCCCCCTGACATCTGAATGGAGGGCGTTCCACAGGGCGGGAGCCACCACCGAAAAGGCCGTCCGCCTGGTTCCCTGTAATCTCACTTCCCTTTCAACTCTACAGTTCTATGATAAAAGTATTATTAGGTTCTGGTTAGTTTCTGGGCTCAGTTCAAGGTGCTGGTTTTGATCTGTGAAGTGCCAGAATCTGATGACTGCTTCTGCCTACTTAACTGGGCCTTCTCGGTGGTGGCCCCTGCCCTGTGCAACGCCCTCCTGTCAGATGTCAAGGAAATAAACAACTATCTGACTTTTAGAAGACATCAGAAGGCAGCCCTGTTTAGGGACGTTTTAAGTCTTTGATGTTTTATCGTGTTTTTAATATTCTGTTGGGAGCTGCCCAGAGTGGCTGGGGAAACCCAGCCAGATGGGTGGGGTAAAAATAATAAATTATGGTGATGAAACAGGAGAGCTGCTGCCAGTTAGTGTACTGAGCTATAGCATATTTAAGAGCATGGTGCTGATGATGTCAAGGTTGCAGGTTCAATTCCCAAGTGCGAAAGCTGCATATTCCTGCATTGCAGAGGGTTGGACTGAATGATCCTCAGGGCTCCCTTGGAGGTTATGGACTCTCCTTCCTTGGAGGTTTTTAGCAGAGGTTGGATGGCTGTCTGTCATGGATGCTTTAGCTGAGATTCCTGCATTGCAAGGGGGTTGGAGTGGATGACCATTGGGGGTCCCAAACTGTTGTCTGAATGTGCTGCTTCCTTTTTCCTCTCCCCCCCCCCCCCAGCACTCCCTGGACCCCCTGCTCTCCATGAACATCAGGGCGTGAGGCTGTTCTAAGGCACTTGGCTTCCCCTCTTTCCTTCACCCGCGCCCCTTGACCGCTTCCACCATGGATCAAGACTACGAAAGACGCCTTCTCCGCCAAATCAACATCCAGAACGAAAACATGATGCCTTGCGTAAGTCTTGCAAAACACTACTAAACCGTGTTGTTGTCGTTTAGTCGTGTCCGCCTCTTGGTGACCCCCTAGACCACAGCACGCCAGGCCCTCCTGTCTTCCACTGCCTCCCGCAGTTTGGTCAAACTCATGCTGGTCGCTTCGAGAACACTGTCCCACCATCTCGTCCTCTGTCCTCCCCTTCTCCTTGCGCCCTCCATCTTTCCCAACATCAGGGTCTTTTCCAGGGAGTCTTCTCTTCTCCTGAGGTGGCCAAAGTCTTGGAGCCTCAGCTTCAGGATCTGTCCTTCCAGTGAGCACTCAGGGCTGATTTCCTTCCGAATGGAGAGGTTTGATCTTCTTGCAGTCCATGGGACTCTCAAGAGTCTCCTCCAGCACCAGAATTCAAAATACTAAACCGTAGGTTACGTAAAATGCAATCCTGGTAACAAGACACACAACCTAACAGGCTGCTTTTGGGCTGTGTAACTTCTGTTTCAAACACAATTCAACATATAATATATCGCAGTGTGTAATTCCATAGACCAAAACATCATATGCAATCAGAACACGTTCTGAGAAACCAAAGTCCAATGGATTGTCAGGAGATAAAGTCCATTCAGTTCCTAAATTGGCATAATGGCAGTAACCACGATATGGTATGTTTGAATTTAAAACGCTAGTAGTCATTAAGACTTCATTTAAATCATTTTTTGCAGAAAGCTTCATTCTTGCTGGTATAAACTTAAGATTTACAGACCAGATGAAGGATTCGTTTTTGGAATGATAAATTTTCAGAATAGTTTTTACAGTTATATCAGAAAATAGTGTTTTGGTTATAATATTAGACATACATAAGACAGATAATTAGGAAATCATTGTGAGGTTTAATAAGTTAAGTGTTTATATTTGGATAGCTTTTCTGCTGTACTTTATTGTCAGCAGAAAAGTAATTTCCTTAACAACAATTTAAACTATTTATTTAACTGAAACAATAACTTTATAGCATATGTATCCATGTTTGTTAACGGATGTGGTTAAACAATAAAAAACAACAACTGAGTTTCAGCACACAAACAAAATCTTATTTCCTGATGAATAGCTTTTGGACTGTAAAGTAACTTAAATAGAAAATCTTTAGAATGATTTTTCCTTCCAAAAAATCTGATTTTTGAAAATAAAATCAATTTTAAAAAACCATTGATTTTTATCCACCCTGGGTTCCACAGAATGGAGGGAAAGAGGAAGGACTCTACTAGTTTCTCAGAGGGCAGGTGGTGGGGTGTATGGGTCAGAAAAGCAGTAAATCTAAAAGTTTAAGAAACTCCGTTCCAAGTTGAAACGACGGTGGTCTCTCTTCTGATGACAGGGGAGTGTTTCTCTGTTGCCTGATTTCTCGCCCCGACATCCACAAATTGCAGGTGGCCGACATGAGGAGGACCCTGACGCCTTCGAATTCCCCCGTGTCATCTCCCAGCAAGCACGGAGACAGGTTCATCCCATCCCGAGCCGGGGCAAATTGGAGCATCAGTTTCCACAGGATAAACGTGAGCGTCACAAGGAAGTCCCCTTGGCTGGTTTTTTGGGGTTTCTTTTTTTTACAGTGATACCTTGGCTCTCAAACTTAAATCCGTTCCGGATACTATTGTATTTATTTTATAGTGTGGTACATTGATCGATTAGGGACGCGGGTAGCACTGTGGGTTAAACCACAGAGCCTAGGGCTTGCCGATCAGAAGGTCGGCGCTTTGAATCCCCGCAATGACGGGGTGAGCTCCCATTGCTCGGTCCCTGCTCCTGCCCACCTAGCAGTTCGAAAGCATGTCAAAGTGCAAGTAGATAAATAGGTACCGCTCCGGCGGGAAGGTAAACGGCGTTTCCGTGCGCTGCTCTGGTTTGCCAGAAGCGGCTTAGTCTTGCTGGCCACATGACCTGGAAGCCGTACGCCGGCTCCCTCGGCTAGTAAAGCGATATGAGCGCCGCAACCCCAGAAAATGATTTGCACCATCAAACAAGCCCTCATTTTCTATGCTTCGCAGGAAAACGAAAAGTCCCCGAGTCAAAACAGAAAAGCAAAGGACGCAACTTCGGACAACGGCAAAGGTAGACCTGAACACCTGCCTCTTAAAAATTATCATTATCATTATTATTATTATTATGCCTCTGTGTTCTGTGTTTGGATAGACTGCAAGGTTTATTTCCGTTCAACGAAAAGAGGAGGGTCCCTCAAAGCAAAATAACTGCCGTGTTGTTTTGGTTTAGCTTTTACACGCTGCAGTCCATGTCATCACAGGAGGTTATGCCATAATAGATTTCTTAGTCTCTATAAAGAGTCCTTGTTGGTTCACCACCAGCCCCCCCCTGCAAAAGACTATCTCTTTATTCTGCCTCTCCTCATCGACTCGGTGCTCCTGTTTGCTACGGTTGTACTGTGGTGCCCCGCAAGACGAACGCCTTGCAAGACGAAAAACCCGCTAGACGAAAGGGTTTTCTGTTTTGGAGGTGCTTCGCAAAACGAATTCCCCTATGGGGTTGCTTTGCAAGACGAAAAAAAATCTTGCATCCTCCCGCGGGTTTTTTTCCGCTTTTTTCGCCCTTTTCTTAAGCCGCTAAGCCGCTTATCAGCTGTTCCGCTGATAAGCCGCTTAACAGCTGATCGCTGGAAGCCGCTTGACAGTTGTAGCGCTAATCCGCTAAGCTGTCAATGGGCTTGCTTCGCAAGACGAAAAAACGGCTAGACGAAGAGAATCGCGGAACGAATTAATTTCGTCTTGCGAGGCACCACTGTAACTGTTTTCCACCTTCCCGTTTCGACTCTCTGGCACCCTATCTGCATAACCTAGCAATTCCAAAATATAGATGCGCTTTTACCCTCGCAAGATTGAATGTCTTGCCCTCGGCTGGACTTGATTCCAACAGATCCCACACGATAAACGCTTCTTTTCCTGTGGAGACGGCCGTCCCAAATCGGTGGCGCATGCCCTTCTGGCTTGCCCTCTTTATAATACTTGAGGAATGAGATTATCACCCCTCTTTGATTGCTGGACTACAATGGAACTTAAATAGAAAATTTACAGAAAGATTTTTCCTCCAAAAGCGTTTTATTTTAAAAATCCGATTCAAATAAAAAAAATCCGATTTAAATAAAGAAAATCCAATTATTATTATTATTATTATTATTAAAAAGTCATTGATTTTTATTCACCCTGATTCTTTGCTTTTGTAAATGCTTTTGTCATGTAAACATATACCCTTGTGTCCAGATTATGGTGCTTTAAAAAGACTCTTTAAGCAAGGAAAAGGCAGGCACCTTGCATTGGTGTTTTTGTTTTATTTTAAACGAGGCTTGAGTTCAAGGTCCCCTGCTTCTCTCAACCCCGCAGATGGCCTTGCGTACTCAGCCTTGCTAAAGAACGAGCTCTTGGGGGCCGGGATCGAGAAGGTGCAAGACCCCCAGACGGAAGACAGGAGGCTGCAGCCCTCCACGCCGGAAAAAAAGAGCCTTTTCACGGTATTTGCTTTTTCCATTTCATCCGCTGACTCTGAAGGGGCTCGCCCTTCGGTCGAAAACGCTCCCAGGCAGTCCAGTGTACATGACCTCTAGCCTTGTTGGAGTTCACGGATTGGGTCTGCGTTGCTCCGGGACAGGAGGAAGGAGGTCAAACGACACCGAGGGTTGGTTCAGAGAAAGAGTTTATTCTGCTCTCCGGATAGCAGAAGGCACTTGCGTGGTCAAGTCCAAAGAAATGACCAGTTTCACGCAGTGTATATATCCTCCAGTCACCCTCTCCCTCATCCCCATATAAATCCATCCACGTCAGCCTATGTATGCAGGTTGACATCACATATGGTGACTGGGGGCGGCCGCTGAGACCACATAACACCGGTCTTGAAAGACCTACATTGGCTCCCAGGACGTTTCTGAGCACAATTCAAAGTGCTGGTGTTGACCTTCAAAGCCCTAAATGGCCTCGGTCCAGTATATCTGAAAGAGTGTCTCCACCCCCATCGTTCTGCCCGGACGCTGAGGTCCAGCTCCGAGGGCCTTCTGTCGGTCCCCTCATTGCGAGAAGCAAAGCTACAGGGAACCAGGCAGAGGGTCTTCTCGGTGGTGACACCCTCCCATCATATGTCAAGGCGATAAGCAACTATCTGACATTCAGAAGACGTCTTAAGGCAGCCCTGTTCAGGGAAGTTTTTAATGTGTGATATTTCAGTGTATTTTTGGTTTCTGTGGAAGCCGCCCAGAGTGGCTGGGGAAACCCAGCCAGATGGGCGGGGTACAAATAATAAATTATTATCATTATTATTACTGCTCTGGTATTCTTAACCATAAAAGGGATTTCCTTCCTGTACTTCTGACCATAAAAGGATCTACCTGTTCCTACTCATATCTTGGAGGAAGAGGCCGTCATCTCCGAGAACACGCTTCTGGCGTTGTTCCGGACTTAGGTCTTGCGCGTCTTTTGTGGTCAGCACATAAGATAAGGCACGGACGTGTCTTCTCTGTTCTGCTGGTGCAGTCAGGGTCATCCCTGCCATCACAAACTGATAAAGGAGAGAGCTCTGAGCACAGCCGGGTTTTCGTTTATACATTGTCTCTGAGCTCAAGTTAATGGATTTTAGCTAAGGAAAAATAGGGATGTTGGTGCAGTTTCAAACAGCCTGCGCAGTCAGTTTTGGGTGTGGGAAACCCATTCCTTCAGACCCAAAAGGAAAGAGGGATGAAGAGGGTGGAGGAAAAAAACGCCCGTTTTGGAGACCAGTGCTTTAGGCAGGAGCGGGGAGCCTGTGTCTCTACTGTATGATGGGAGTTGATGCCCCATAACATCTGGGGGGCGGCACCGGTTAGCCACCCCCCCCCATTGATTTGTTCTTATTTTTTCAAACTTGTGTGCTGCCTTATATTTCAAGAAATCTGCTAAGCGGCTTACGTACCTCAGCACAAAATCACTGCCTCATAGCCTCGCGATTGCCGCAGGGGTTCGAACCGGATTAACCTTTGGTTCCCTTATGCCCTGCCCATCTGGGTGGGTTTCCCCAGCCACTCTGGGCGGCTTCCAACAAAAGATTAAAAATACATCAAAACATCAGTCATTAAAAGCTTCCCTAAACAGGGCTGCCTTCAGATGTCTTCTAAAAGTCAGATAGTTGCTTATTTCCTTGACATCTGCTGGAAGGGTGCCACCACCGAGAAGGCCCTCTGCCTGGTTCCCCGCAACCTCACTTCTCACAAGGAGGGAGATCGGGGTGGACATACTGCTTCAAAGATACAGGGTCGTTTAGGGCTTTCAAGGTCAGCGCCAACCCGCGGCGTAGCGTGGGTTGTCAGCACCCGGGGCAAGGCAAGTAATTTGCGCCCGCTAACCCCTAACCTGCCGCTGCTGCCAGCTTCTTCTTGCTGCTGCCTGGTCTGGTCTGGTGTGGTTCTCTCCCGCGCTCAGCGCTGGGCGGCCGCTGCACTGTCCCTCCCCCGGATAGTCCCTCGCTCTCTCTCCACACCGCACGCCTGGCACCCACCCCCTCCACAGTGGGTGGCGACCCGGCGGCTCGGATCGGATTCGCACAGCCAGCACTGCAGTGAGAGAGAGTGAGTGAGCCAAGTAGGGGCAGAGAGCTGCGAGTGTGAGCGCCCCCCCCAGATGTTGCGCCTGGTGCGGTCGGCCCCCCCTGCACCCCCCACGCTACGCCACTGGCGCAAACACTTTGAATTGTGCTCGGAAACATACTGGTTGCCAATGCAGATCTTTCAAGACCAGTGTTGTTGTTGTTGTTGTTGTTGTCGAACCCTTTGTTCATCACTCAAGGCCCTTCGTGGGCTGTTTGATGGAGGTGCGTAGGGTAACGACAGGGCCTTCTCAGTGGTGGCTCCCTACTTTGCAGAAAGCCATCCCTGGGGAGGCAGGCCATGGCTGCCATCATATCTTCATAGGCGCCAGGCCAAGAAGAAGAAAATAAATTCCTTTTCCGTCAGGGTTTTGCAATTTAATAATCTGTGGTTCCCTTCTGTGGGTGCGGTGCCTTAGCGCTTCCTGTTTAATAATATGGATTTTTTATTTCTTTAGAACAGTTTGAGCTTTATGTTGGGTTTAATGTGTGTGCTGCCTTCTCGCCCGTCCAGTACTCCCTCACCACGAAACGCTCCAGCCCAGACGACGGCAATGAGGTCTCCCCCTATTCGCTCTCGCCCGTCAGCAACAAAAGGTTTGGGCTCCCTTTTTAGCGAAGTGTTTTAGGAAACACAACAATACAGCGTGAAGGTTTTTCTGCGGAGGTGGTGCTATAAGAAAAATACTGCTCCTTTTCCCTTAATGGGGTACCCAAGAGTCCGTATAGAGTCCTTAAGTAGGTTCCCTTTCTAATTGAGGTTTCCCAGGAGCTATCCTGGGCCATATAAGCCCCTTTTTGGCCAGGAATTTGGGAAGACACCCTGCTGTGGCTTAGCGGTATATATAGCCAAACCACTGATTCTGCAGTCGCCCGGTTTAAAAGAGAAAATGACCTTGCTTCGTGGAAAGTTGCAGAAGGTGGAGACGCTCTGTTGTAACTTACGTATGTGTTTTCCTTGTATGTTCATGAACGTTTATTTTATATATATATACAGTGGTGCCTCGCAAGACGAAAAGAATCCGTTCTGCGAGTCTCTTCGTTTTGCGGTTTTTTCATCTTGCGAAGCAAGCCTATTAGTGGCTTAGCGGATTAGCGCTATTAGCGGCTTAGCGGATCAGCTGATAAGCGGCTTAGCGGATCAGCTGATAAGCGGCTTAGCGGATCAGCTGATAAGCAGTTTAGCGGATCAGCTGATAAGCGGCTTAGCGGCTTAGAAAAAGGGGGGGAAAGGGGAAAAAACCCGCAGGAACTTGCAAGACATTTTCGTCTTACGAAGCAAGCCCATAGGAAATTCGTTTTGCGAAGCACCTCCAAAACGGAAAACCCTTTCGTCTAGCGGGTTTTCCGTCTTGCGAGGCGTTCGTCTTGCAGGGCACCACTGTATATAAGACCTTAGAATTCCTATAACAAGGGGCTCCTCAGACAGGTTGCCCCCTCTCAGTTACTCTGCTGGGCAGGTAGAACTAAGGTCCAGGGTCCTTCTGCGACTCGACCACCGAGATCACCTGCAGGAGCGTCGCTGGTCACTCCCTGAATTGTTGGAGCTCCTTCGACAGCAACAAGAAACCGAGCTTTTAGTGTCACCAGCCCAGTCCTGTGGAACCCTCTGCCACCAGAGATTCGGCGTGCGTCTTCTGTGCCAACTTTTTAAAACACTCGCTGGAAACTTTTTTGTGCACACAGTTGGAGCGCATCTTTCCACAATGCTGAACTGAGGCCTCTTTTTTAACATTGTACAGCGGTACCCGCGATTGTTTTTCTCCTTCCCATGAGGTACAGCAGAAAAGCTGTCCGAATATAAACAGTCAACTTATTAAAGCTCACAATAATTTCATAATTGTCTGTCTTATGTATTTCTAACAGTGTAACCAAATCAATTTGCTATAACTGTAAAAAAAAAAAACTCTAATGAAAATTTATCATTCCAAAAACGAAACTTTCCTCTGGTTGTAAATGTTAAGATGATACCAGCAAGAACGAGTCTTTCTGTTTAAAAATAAAAATCAAGTCTTACTGACTAGTGATTTAAATCGCGGTTTGAATCGTGATTTAGATCTATTTGATTTAGATTGTGATGTAGATCGTTTTGATTTAGATCATGATTTAGATTTGATTTAGACTTCGGTCGATTGTGATTTAGATTGATTTTATTTAAATCAAATCCACCCTGTTTGGAGGGAATAATGATGCTTCCTCCCTCTTCACACCTCCTTCTTCCTCTTCCCCAATTTCCCACGCGGCCGAAACAGCCAAAAGCTGCTACGGTCTCCTCGGAAGCCCACGAGGAAAATCTCCAAGATCCCCTTCAAAGTACTGGATGCTCCGGAACTTCAGGACGACTTCTACCTAAACCTGGTCGACTGGTCGTCCCTTAACGTCCTCAGCGTCGGCCTCGGAACTTGTGTTTACCTGTGGAGTGCCTGTACCAGCCAGGTAAAGTCGAGTGTGTGTGTGTGTGTGTGTGTGTCCCCTTCCTTCTTATTTTCTTACGTTACAACCAGGGCCATATTTAGGTTCAGGATCACACTTCAAAACGACCTTGACAGATTAGAGAACTAGGCCAAAACAAACAAGATGAATTTTAACAGGGAGAAATGTAAAGTATTGCACTTGGGCAAAAAAATAATAATGAGAGGCACAAATACAAGATGGGTGACACCTGGCTTGAGAGCAGTACATGTGAAAAGGATCTAGGAGTCTTGGTTGACCACAAACTTGACATGAGCCAACAGTGTGACGCGGCAGCTAAAAAAGCCAATGCAATTCTGGGCTGCATCAATAGGAGTATAGCATCTAGATGAAGGGAAGTAAGAGTGCCACTGTATTCTGCTCTGGTCAGACCTCACCTGGAGTACTGTGTCCAGTTCTGGGCACCACAGTTCAAGAAGGACACTGACAAACTGGAACGTGTCCAGAGGAGGGCAACCAAAATGGTCAAAGGCCTGGAAACGATGCCTTATGAGGAACGGCTAAGGGAGCTGGGCATGTTTAGCCTGGAGAAGAGGAGGTTAAGGGGTGATATGATAGCCATGTTCAAATATATAAAAGGATGTCACATAGAGGAGGGAGAAAGGTTGTTTTCTGCTGCTCCAGAGAAGCGGACACGGAGCAATGGATCCAAACTACAAGAAAGAAGATTCCACCTCAACATTAGGAAGAACTTCCTGACAGTAAGAGCTGTTTGACAGTGGAATTTGCTGCCAAGGAGTGTAGTGGAGTCTCCTTCTTTGGAGGTCTTTAAGCAGAGGCTTGACAACCATATGTCAGGAGTGCTCTGATGGTGTTTCCTGCTTGGCAGGGGGTTGGACTCGATGGCCCTTGTGGTCTCTTCCAACTCTAGGATTCTATGATTCTAGGTTTGATGAGGCCCTAAGCTACTGAAGGTAATGGGGCCCTTTATATGTCCAGCTGTCCTTTGTCAACAACAAATTGTCACCGCTTTTTGGGTTGAATCTATGCTATATGGTCATTTGTGGACCTAATAGGTATCTCAAGCCACTTGTACATCATAAAATAGGTATTTTATCAAAGTAATTGTTGAACTGAAATACAATTATATAAATACAAGGTACCACCGTATATAGTGATACCTCGGGTTACATACGCTTCAGGTTACAGACTCCACTAACCCAGAAATAGTACCTCGGGTTAAGAACTTTGCTTCAGGATGAGAAGAGAAATCGTGCAGTGGCGGCGCAGCGGCAGCAGAAGGCCCCATTAGCTAAAGTGGTGCTTCAGGTTAAGAACAGTTTCAGGTTAAGAACGGACCTCCAGAACAAATTAAGTTCTTAACCTGAGGTACCACTGTACAGAAATGAAAAAAAACAGTGATATTTTAGGGAGTTGGCGGGGCCCGTGACTTATATCATAGGAGCCTACACAACACAAAACACTGTTGCTGTATGTAAGTTTGATTTTATTTCTTATCTTATATTTTGGAAATGTCCATCCAGTTGTTTTGTTCCTTTAATTTTTTGGGGGGGCCCAAAGAGACTGGCGCCCTAAGCTAGAGCTTGTTTAGCCTGTACATTAATCCGGCACTGATTACGAAACAAACAAAAAAACAGCTATTGGAAGAAAAACTCTCCCTTTCCAGAGACATGGTATTGGATAACCTTCACCTTTGCCTTCCTCTCGCCTCTTTTGAATTGGCCTCTTAACGGGAGGCCCGGCAAAATGTTCCATCCCTCGGCTGAGTCTGCCTGTTGCTTCTCTGCCTGAGTCCCTGCTCCAGGGGCTTTGGAGAGGGGGCGTGTCCCCAAATAACAACTCCTGCCTAAAACTTGAGGGTTCTTCCCAATAGCAGATGAACTTTGTGCATGTGTATATATATACACACACACACACACACAGTGGAACCTCGGTCGTCAAACGCAATCCGTTCCAGAAGACCGTTCGACTTCCGAAACGTCCGACAGCCAAGGTGCAGTGGGTGGCCAGAAGATTCCATTGGAGAAATCGAGAAATGCGCCTTGGGAGTTGTTTGACTTCTGAGGCACGTTCGAAAACAAGCAATTTTGGGTTTCCAGCATTTGAAAACCGAAACATTCGGCTTCCGAGACTCTCAAAAACTGAGGTTCCACTGTATATATATTTTAATCAAATCTGCTTAGGCACAAAAGTGTTCTTCCCCTTTTTAATTTTCCAAAATAAAGAAAAAAGGCATTTCTAACAGTTGGTGGAGACGCGGGTGGCGCTGTGGGTTAAACCACAGAGCCTAGGGCTTGCCGATCGGAGGGTCGGCGGTTCAAATCCCCGCAATGACGGGGTGAGCTCCCGTTGCTCGGTCCCTGCTCCTGCCCACCTAGCAGTTCAAAAGCACCTCAAAGTGCAAGTAGATCAATAGGTACCGCTCCGGCAGGAAGGCAAACGGCATTTCTGTGTGCTACTCTGGTTCGCCAGAAGCGGCTTAGTCCTGCTGGCCACATGACCCGGAAGCTGTACGTCGGCTCCCTCGGCCAGGAAAGCGAGATGAGCGCCGCAACCCCAGAGTCGGTTACGACTGGACCTAATGGTCAGGGGTCACTTTACCTTTACCTTTAGCAGTTGGTGGGCCGTTGCACTGATCCAGCAGTCAGGCTCTTATGTAGAATGAAACTCTTACTGTTATTATTATTACGGTCTTATGCTTCCTTGCTGGGGACGAGGCTGCTTATGGGAGGCCTACGATGTCAACAGCCTCTCCTGCTTTCCTTCCCAGTGCCCTCTCCTTTTTTCTCAATCTTTCTTCCCCGTCTCCCCTCTTTCTCCCAAGGTGACCCGGCTGTGCGACCTCTCCGTGGAAGGCGATTCCGTCACCTCCGTCGGGTGGTCTGAGCGGGTGAGTACGCCGTTGGGTTTCCGCCGAAGCTCAGCGGTTGCGAATGGCGGGCAGGGCTGTGATGGCGAGACTGGGTGGGGGGGGAGGGACCCTTTGTCCCGGGGCTGAATGTGGCCCTCCAAGCTTTTCCACCTGGCTCTCGGAGGTTCTCACCCTTTGCATCCCTTCTCTGGCATAATGGGGACCTGCCAAAGCTAGATGGCTTTCAGGCAAAATTTCTACCATCTCTGCTGCAGGTACCCAACTGTGTCCCCAAGTCTGTACTTCTGTTAGAAGCTGGTGAAGGCCCAATTTCAACTAAAGCGTGGTGGGCTGCCCTAAAACATTGGCACAGGATTTCAGTGTTTGATCTCGGGAAGGGTTTGTACCAACACTTGACCAGCAAATGGCAGAAAACCATGGCTAAAAAAGTCACCTCTATTGGTCTGTCTCCCCCCCCCCCCAACTGTACTACCTGGGTTATGAAGGCGCCCTAAAGACGTTAAAGCAAAGATTATGGGATAATGCACACAGTGACTTGCGCTCTCAATCACACGCAGTCTGCAGTCTGCTGGCAGTAGGAGTACAATATGGGCATGTTTTTAAGTTAACACCTTACATTAAAAACCTGACAGTACCAAACTATCGAAGGCTTTTCACCAAAGCCAGACTAAACGTCTTTCCTTCTGCAGTGTTGCGAGGAGTTCCCTACCAGGACAGACTTTGCTCGTGGGCTCAAGACATCGATTCCATAAATCATATTTTGCTGCACTGTGCAAAATACGAGCAAGCCAGGGCTGAACTGATATTCCCCTTGCTGGTACCTTTCCTGGGAAAATCAGAGTCTCACTATGTCAGGTTCCTATTGGAAGACCGGACAAACGCTAGAACGTGAGCAGTGGCCAAGTTTTTATGGGTGGTTGCAAGAACCAGTGATCCCTATACTCTGAACAAAATGCTTGTTTAACCTGGAGGCAGGCTGTCGGAATTGTGTTTTGCTTGGTAATGATTTGTTGGGTCTCTGGGCCTTAATAAAGATTGATGATGAGGATCATGCATCCCTTCTCCCCAATTAGGGCAACTTGGTGGCAGTCGGGACCCACAAGGGTTTTGTACAGATCTGGGATGCCGGAGCCGGGAAAAAGCTCTCCATGCTGGAAGGGCACACAGCCAGAGTAGGTAAGGGAAAACAATCTCTCCAAGGACCTGTTGACGACATTTTACCATTGCACTGTGGAGAGCGTATTAAGCTATGGTCTGTGTGTGTGGTTTGGGAGCTGCACGGCCAGGGGAAAAACAATGCTGTCCAGGGTTGTAAAGACTGCAGAGAGAATAATTGGGTGCGCTCTTGAGAGCAGGACATGTGAAACGGATCTAGGTGTCTTGGTTGACCACAAACTTGACATGAGCCAACAGTGTGACGCGGCAGCTAAAAAAGCCAATGCAATTCTGGGCTGCATCAAGAGGAGTATAGCATCTAGATCAAGGGAAGTAATAGTGCCACTGTATTCTGCTCTGGTCAGACCTCACCTGGAGTACTGTGTCCATTTCTGGGCACCACAGTTCAAGAAGGACACTGACAAACTGGAACGTGTCCAGAGGAGGGCAACCAAAATGGTCAAAGGCCTGGAAACGATGCCTTATGAGGAACGACTAAGGGAGCTGGGCATGTTTAGCCTGGAGAAGAGGAGGAGGTTAAGGGGTGATATGATAGCCATGTTCAAATATATAAAAGGATGTCACATAGAGGAGGGAGAAAGGTTGTTTTCTGCTGCTCCAGAGAAGCGGACACGGAGCAATGGATCCAAACTACAAGCAAGAAGATTCCACCTAAACATTAGGAAGAACTTCCTGACAGTAAGAGCTGTTTGACAGTGGAATTTGCTGCCCAGGAGTGTGGTGGAGTCTCCTTCTTTGGAGGTCTTGAAGCAGAGGTTTGACAACCATATGTCAGGAGTGCTCTGATGGTGTTTCCTGCTTGGCAGGGGGTTGGACTCGATGGCCCTTGGGGTTTCTTCCAACTCTAGGATTCTATGATTCCCACCTTGGGCCAAATCTATGCTTCCAGGTGCCATAAGAAAGCGGCAGAGATGGCGCAGGATAGTGCACACCCCGGAAATGATCTCTTTCAGCTTCTGCCTTCTGGAAGAAGGTATAGGGTTATAAAGACCAGGACTAGCCGCCTGAGAAACAGTTTCTACGCAAAAGCAATTCTGGTTCTAAACGCAGCATAAGGGGTCTCTATAGTATAGTGTATTTAAAAATGCGGTTTCAGAGTTTTTAGGGGGTTTTGAATGCTTTATGTAGTTTTGTAGTAGTTTAGTTTTATGTAGTTTTTCAATTTCATTGTTCTGCATGGGACAATGACAAAGATATCATATATTGTATCGTATATCGAAAGTGGGTCAAGCAGAACGCGGAAACGGAACGCCGATTTCCTAAAAGCCCCGTGCGAAGCCCTGCAGAAATAAGAATATTAATAGTAATTTATTGCAGTGGTACCTTGGTTCTCAAACGCCTTGGAACTCAAACAACCTGGAACCCAAACACTGCAAACCCGGAAGTTAAGTGTTCCAGTTTGCGAACTATTTTCGGAAGCCGAACGTGCCCCGTTTTGAGTGTTCCGCTTCTGATTTGAGTGTTACGCTGAGGTCTGTCTGTCTTTGCTATTTATTTTCCGTTTCTGCGGTTCTTTATGTTTTGTTTTGGTGACTGTGTGGATCCCAGTTCAGCTACTGATGGATTGTGTGACTGCAGTACACTGTTTATTGCTTTCGTTTCATGGATCAATGGTCTCGTTAGGTAGTAAAATCCATGTTCAATGGCTGTTTTAGGGGTTTTCAAAAGTCTGGAACGGATCAATCCGTTTTGCATTGCTTTCTATGGGAAATCGCACCATGGTTTTGGAACGCTTTGGTTTTGGAACAGACTTCCGGGACTGATTAAGTTTGAGAACCAAGGTACCACTGTATTCGTATCCTACCCATCTGACTGGCTAGCCACAGCCACTCTAGGCGGCTTCCAACATCTATAAAAACATAATTAAACATTGGAAAGCTTCCTTATATATGGCTGCCTTCTGGTGTTCTTCTAAAGGTTCTATAGTGACTCATCTTGACATCTGACGGCAGGGCGGGAGCCACCACCGAGAAGGCCCTCTGCCGGGTTCCCTGTAGCTTTGCTTCTCTCGGGGAGGGAACCGCCAGAAGGCCCTCGGTGCCGGATCGTAGCGTCCGGGCTGGACGATGGGGGTGGAGACGCTTCTTCAGTGGGGAGACAGCCACATGTCACTAGGGAGAACATACAACACACACAGAACTACCACCGAGAAGGCCCTGTTCTGGGCAGCCTCAACAACAAGGCCTGTGTGTTGGAGGGTCTAAGAGTGATATCCGTTTCACTGGTGGTTCTGCTGCTGGTGGCTTAACTCTGGGTGGGTCGGAGTGTTTGTGGGCATGCTGTGACCTCACAGCAGCTCAGCCAATAGAAGCAAGGGAGGCTCAGCAAGCGGTGGGCGGTGTTTCTAACAAGCAGGGGCACATGGGCGCTCACTGATGGTGCCAGGGTGTTCAGTTTCCCTGAGTCTGTCTGCATCCCTTCCTCCCCGCGCCTCCCCAAAAACTCAAGCGGGTGCAGAATGCTGCGGCGAGACTCCTTACGGGGTCCTCACTGCGGGATCACATTCACCCGGTGCTATACCAGCTGCACTGGCTCCCAGTGGAGTACAGGATCAGGTTTAAGGTGCTGGTTTTAACCTTTAAAGCCCTATACGGCCTAGGACCCTTGTACCGACAGGACCGTCTCTCCTGGTATGTCCCACGGAGGACCTTACGGTCTTCAAACAAAAACATCCTGAAGGTCCCAGGCCACAGAGAGGTTAGGCTGGCCTCAACCAGAGCCAGGGCTTTTTCAGCTGTGGCTCCGATCTGGTGGAATGCTCTGTCACAGGAGACTAGGGACTTGGCATCTTTCCGCAGGGCCTGCAAGACAGAGTGTTCCACCAAGACAGAGTGTTCCACCAGGCCTTTGGCCAGGGCACAGCCTGACTCCCTCCTTTGGCAATCTTCACAGAACTTTGGCCTAATGGTTGCCATCATTTTGAGTTGAATTAATTTTATAATGAAATGATTTTAGAATGATTTTAGAATGTTGTACTATCTTATTGTTAAAACAAAAAAAAATTCCTTCCAGTAGCACCTTAAAGACCAACTAAGTCAGTTCTTGGTATGAGCTTTCGTGTGCATGCACACTTCTTCTTTCGTGTGCATGCACACTTCTTCTATCTTATTGTTGTTAGCCGCCCTGAGCCCGGCTTCGGCTGGGGAGGGCGGGATATAAATAAAGTTTATTATTATTATTATCAATGCTCCAGGTGCCCTGGCGTGGAACGCGGACCAGCTCTCTTCCGGCAGCCGGGACCGGATGATCCTGCAGAGAGATATCCGGACACCTCCCCTTCAGTCCGAGCGCCGCCTTCAAGGCCACAGGCAAGAGGTCTGCGGGCTCAAGTGGTCGACTGACCACCAGCTCCTCGCGTCCGGCGGGAACGACAACAAGGTAATAATAAGAATTAGATGACGGAATTTTCGGAGCTAGCCGACCTAACCGGAAGAGTCCACGACCAGAAGGGGGAGGAGTATCAGGAAGAGTGGAATAGATTTAATGATTATTTAGTTAAATTTGTTAAGTTAAACTAACTGCAAATAGCTTGCAGATACCTAATGGGCTTAGGATTTTATTTATGTTAAGTGATGAATTAATCTGTTTTAATTCCATAAGGTGAAGATCTAAGGATGTTAATGTTTTAAGTTAAATTTCATAAAAATTGGGATTTGGAAAACCGTTAAAAGGACATGCAATGAAATTCAATCAAGTGGAAGCGAGGAAGTCACTTAACAAAGTTAATTACTGTAATTTTCAATAAGGCTATGATTTATGTTTGTTTGTCTTGTGTGTTTGTTTGTTTGTTTGTTTATAATATTGTGAAAACTAATGATTTTTTTGGAAAATAATAATAATAATAATAATAATAATAATAATAATAATAATAATAATAATAATAATTTATTTATACCCCGCCCTCCCCAGCCAAGACCGGGCTCAGGGCGGCTAACAACCAATAATAAAAACAAGTTGATTAAAATGCAATTTTGAAGATTTAAGATACAACATTAAAACAAATAGGGTGCAATCTCTTCATAGGAGGAGAAAGGAAAAATAAAAAGGGGAAGGGGATCAAGTTGATTCTAAGCCAAAGGCCAGGCGGAACAACTCTGTCTTACAGGCCCTGCGGAAAGAGATCAGATTCTGCAGGTCCCTGGTCTCATGAGGCAGAGCGTTCCACCAGGACGGAGCCAGTGTTGAGAAGGCCCTGGCTCTGTTTGAGGCTAATCTAACTTCCTTAGGGCCCGGGACCTCTAGGGTGTTGTTATTTATGGACCTTGAGGCTCTCCGTGGGGCAGACCGGGAGAAGCGGTCCCGTAGGTACGAGGTACAGTTGCCGTGGAATTCTACTCAGTATTGAATCATAGAATCGTAGACTTGGAAGAGACCACAAGGGCCATCGAGTCCAAACCCCTGCCAAGCAGGAAACACCATCAGAGCACTCCTGACATATGGTTGTCAAGCCTCTGCTTAAATGAGACTCCACCACACTCCTTGATCCAGAGCAGATCCCAGTGTATATTTAGCAGAGTAACAATAATAATCAATCTTTAGTACGGTCGAGAGACACAACAAATTGTTACAAAGCAATGCACAATTCCGACATCCTACCTCCAGGTTAAACAAGCATTTTGTTCAGACTTAAAGATAGGGATCATCGGTTTGCAACCACCGATAAAAACTGCCAATGTTCTAGCGTTTGTCCGGTCTTCCAATAGGAACCTGACGTAGTGAACCTCTGATTTTCCTGGGAAAGGTACCAGCAAGGGTAATTGATAACAACAACAACAATAATTTATTCTTTATACCCCGCCCATCTGGCTGGGTTTCCCCAGCCACTCTGGGCGGCTTCCAACAGAATATTAAAATACAATAGTCTATTAAACATTAAAAGCTTCCCTAAACAGGGCTGCCTTCAGATGTCTTCTAAAAGTCACATAGTTGCTTATTTCCTTGACATCTGGTGGGAGGGCATTCCAGAGGGCGGGTGCCATCACCAAGACGGCCCTCTGCCTGGTTCCCAGTAACCTCACTTCTCGCAGGGAGGGAACTGCTAGAAGGCCCTTGGGAGATGGACCCCGGTGTCTGGGCTGGAAGATGGGGGTGGAAAGGCTCCTTCAGGGATACAGAACCGTTTAGGGCTTTCAAGGGTCAGCACCAACGCTTTGAATTGTGCTTGGAAACGTACTGGGAGCTAATGTAGGTCTTTCAAGACTGGTGTTATATGATCTCGGCGGCCGCTCCCAGTCCCCAGTCTGGCTGCCGCATTCTGAATTAGTTGCAGTTTCCGGGTCACCTTCAAAGGCAGCCCCATGGAGAGGGCATTGCAGTAGTCCAAGCGAGAGATAACTAGAGCATGCACCACTCTGGTGAGACAGTCTGTGGGCAGGGAGGGTCTCAGACAAAACTCTGTAGCTCTGGCGCCCCCTGCCTGAAAAACAAGGCTGCCGATGACGGCTCCCTCTTGCTCCCTCGCAGCTCCTCGTGTGGAACCACTCCAGCCTCAGCCCAGTCCAGCAGTACACAGAGCACCTTGCGGCCGTCAAGGCGATCGCCTGGTCCCCCCACCAGCACGGGCTGCTGGCTTCCGGCGGCGGGACGGCGGACCGCTGTATACGTTTCTGGAACACGCTGACCGGACAGCCTCTGCAGTGCATTGACACCGGGTCGCAAGTCTGCAACCTCGCCTGGTCCAAGCACGCCAATGAGCTGGTAAGAAAGCCCTCGTCCCCTTTGTGTTTCCCTCTATCCTTCGCCTGCCCGTCCCCTGGAGGGCTGGCACTTTATTTTCCTAGTTACTTAAAGGTAAAGGGACCCCTGACCATGAGGTCCAGTTGTGGCCGACTCTGGGGTTGCGGTGCTCATCTCGCTTTACTGGCCGAGGGAGCCGGCGTACAGCTTCTGGGTCATGTGGCCAGCAGGACTAAGCCGCTTCTGGCGAACCAGAGCGGCGCATGGAAACGGCGTTTACCTTCCCGCCGGAGCGGTACCTATTTATCTACTTGCACTTTGACGTGCTTTCGAACTGCTAGGTGGGCAGGAGCAGGGACCGAGCAACGGGAGCTCACCCCGTCATTGCGGGGATTCGAACTGCCGACCTTCTGATCGGCAAGCCCTAGGCTCTGTGGTTTAACCCACAGCACCTCCCGCACCCCAAATTTGCCTTGAAAGAGTCTTTGAACCTCTTTTGTTGTCCATCATCATTACGCTTTCCATTCTTAAGTTCGGAATAGAGTACAGTGGTACCTCAGGTTACATACGCTTCAGGTTACAGACTCCGCTAACCTGGAAACAGTGCTTCAGGATAAGAACAGAAATCGTGCTCCGGCGGCGTGGTGGCAGCAGGAGGCCCCATTAGCTGAAGTGGTGCTTCAGGTTAAGAACAGTTTCAGGTTAAATACAGACCTCCGGAACGAATTAAGTACTTAACCCGAGGTACCATTGTAGTTGCTTTGAAGACGATAATCAGGCATCTGCACAACATGACCCGTCCAACAAAGTTTATGTTGAAGAATTATTGCTTTGACACTGGCAATCTTTGCTTCTTCCAGTACACTGGCATTAGTTTGCCTGATATACCAGGTGATGTGTAAAAATTTCCAGAGACACCGTTGATGGAATCTTTCAAGGAGTTGTTGATCCACCAACATTACACTTCCCATTTTTTCACATACTCATCTCTCTCTCTCTTTTTCTCTCTAGGTGAGCACTCACGGATACTCTCAGAACCAAATCCTCGTCTGGAAATACCCCTCCTTGACTCAAGTCGCAAAGCTAACCGGGCATTCTTACAGAGTCCTCTACCTGGTGAGTAACTGCCCGTCCCAAAAAATAAACCCCCTCTGTATCCTGCCTTTATGCCCTCTTACCTACACACGGATTGTTGTTGTTATTCGTTGGTTTTCTTTTTTCCTTCGTTCTGGGGTACTTTGAATGCAAAAGCAGCTCCAAAATCTGAGGCAGAGTGGGTAGCTTTTTTAGGGGGTGTGTCCATCCTTTGCAGCAACCTCCCTCCATCCCAGAAACATTCCCTGCCAGGGAACTGAGGCGTTCCCAAAGCAAAGGAAGGATTGAACTCTGATTAATAAGAATACACACAGAGGCTTGAACCAAATAGACTCTGGGAAGGATGCTGTCAGGGGTTCAGAAGGAGAGACACAGGAGGGGGAGCAAATGGAGAGTGAGGAGGAGGAGTACGAGGGGGGCGCAGGCAGTGACAGTGGCCAGAGTTATTCCACAAGCCTCTCTAGCGAATCGGAGGACTCACAGAAGGGAGCGCCGGTGGCCAGAGCGAAGGGGGGTCCAGGGGGGAAGCCCCAGGAGGAAGGGGCCAGCGGGGAGTCCCTGAGCAGCAGCTGGAGATCAGGACCAGTGTCTCCACCAGAGCGCAGTGGGGAGGGGGAGTCCCAGGAGTCGGGACCAGTGTCCTCACCACCAGAGGGAGGAGAGGAGTCAGGTTTGGCAACGCCCACATCAGGAAGCGGGGAAACGGTCAGAAGGAAAGTCACCGGCTGGGCGCGCGCGCCAAGTTCAAATGTACAGGAGCGCGGCACAGCGGGGAGCCCGGGAAGGGAGCCAGGTCCTAAAGCCCGCCGGAGGGAGGGGCAAGACTCAGGAGGCTCAGCGTCAGAGGAGTCCAGGAAGGAGGGAACCCCAGAGGGCAGAAGGACCCAGCGCAGGAAAGAGCAGCGCAAGAGGTGGAGCCGGGCTAGAATCTTAAACTGGTGTGGGTGGAGCAGTGAGTCAGAGGGGACTTAGCCGGTCTAGCGCCGAGACGTGGGTCTGCGCGCCCAGAGCTTGGAAATGGAAACTAAACTTTAATAAAGACTTTTGTATATAACATCCACTGGGCGTTGGTCCTCTGTGAGCTGGGACCTAGCGGCAGTCCTGACAGATGCGTATAATAGTCTCTGTCTGTGTGCCTCCAGCACCTGGCCCAGGTCGTTTTATTCACAAAAGAACTTTTTACAGAGTGAACCAATCAGATTTCTTCTGAGCATTTCAACAAACCCCACGTGGGGACAAAGTTAAACTGCCAAAACTAATTAAGCTCTGGGGTTGCGGCGCTCATCTCACTTTACTGGCCGAGGGAGCCGGCGTACAGCTTCCAGGTCATGTGGCCAGCAGGACTAAGCCGCTTCTGGCGAACCAGAGCAGCGCACAGAAATGCTGTTTACCTTCCCGCCGGAGTGGTACCTATTGATCTACTTGCACTTTGAGGTGCTTTTGAACTGCTAGGTTGGCAGGAGCAGGGACCGAGCAACGGGAGCTCACCCCGTCATTGCGGGGATTTGAACCGCCGACCTTCTGATCGGCAAGTCCTAGGCTCTGTGGTTTAACCCACAGCGCCACCCGCGTCCCTTATGCAGGGATTTAGGATATGCAAAATGAACCATGGAAAGAGAAGAAGGGAAGTCGTTGATATTTTAAGGGAGTTTAAATGCGTATTCTGAATTGCAATGCAGAAAATTTAATACATATATAGTGCTTTTTTTCTTGTTTAGGGGTACTCTCATTTTCCTGTTCCTATTGAATTACTGCCCCTCAATGAGGCCAAAGTTAGATTCACAAAGTGGTTAGGTACCTGCAGAAAAGCTTTATACAGAATCAAACCATTGTGCCCTCCTGTCCCCATATTGTCTGCCCTGGCTGGCAATGGCTCTCTGGGGTTTCAGGCGGGGGGGGGGGGCACGTGTTCCGCTAAATCTAAAGTTAAGGAGCTAGTCCTCATGGGCTTGAATGGGGAGAGCCTGATATCCATGACTTGCTCTCCCATTGAACCACGGCCGTCCACCCCCCCTCCAGTGTGGTGCAGTGGTTAAGAGCGGTGGACTCGTAATCTGGGGAACCGGGTTCGATTCTCTGCTCCTCCACGTGCAGCTGCTGGGTGACCTTGGGCCAGTCACACTTCTCTGAAGTCTCTCAGCCCCACTCACCTCACAGAGTGTTTGTTGTGGGGGAGGAAGGGAAAGGAGATTGTTAGCCGCTTTGAGACTCCTTAAAGGGAGTGAAAGGTGGGATATCAAATCCAAACTCTTCTTCTTCTTCTCCTTCCCTTCTGCAGGCAATGTCACCCGACGGAGAGGCCATTGTGACGGGCGCCGGGGACGAGACGCTGAGGTTTTGGAACGTCTTCAGCAAAACCCGCTCCACCAAGGTAAGGGAGAACTGGGCGAGGAGGCGGGTGAGCGGGTTGTGGGTTACGAGTAACCGAAGCCAGACTGTGCAGCCCTGTAAGATTCCATCCCTCGTGATTCTGAAATGTTGTCGCCTGTCTTGTCTCGAGAGACGAGGCTACCTGGCCCAATTTACCGGATCCCCTCCAAAACCTTTGGTATGGCAGATCTTCGCGTCTTCCGCGGTAATCACAAGGCCGTCTGCAAAAGCTTTTTAGTTGTATATCCTACCCTTATTCCTCTTCTTGTCTCATTGGAACTTACATTACTTGCCAGTACAGTGGTACCTCGGGTTACAGACGCTTCAGGTTACAGACTCCGCTAATCCAGAAATAGTACCTCGGGTTAAGAACTTTGCTTCAGGAGGAGAACAGAAATTGCGCGGCGGCACCCAGAGGCCCTGTTAGCTAAAGCGGTGCTTCAGGTTAAGAACAGTTTCAGGTTAAGAACGGACCTCTGGAACAAATTAAGTACTTAACCCGAGGTACCACTGTATTCCCAATCGGCACATTATTCGTCTCGCAGAGGCTCCTCTGGTTATGACGTCTGTGGTCTTGGCTGAGCTCTTGCAAATGCGGAACGTGTCGGAGCTTTTGGCTGGCCAACTTCCACTGGTTGATAGTGTCTCTCAGATGAGCAAACAACCCGTGGGGTCAACTTTTTTTTATTTTCCTCTGTCCCTCAATGAGCATCCTCTTATCCCAAGCCCTTGGCAACGAGTCACAGAGGGAACGCGACAAACCCGCTAACCATCCCTTCTCCTTTCTTTCAGGAGTCCGTGTCGGTCCTTAACCTTTTCACCAGGATACGGTAGAAAAGAAAACAGGACCACGGAACAAGAGACTGTGCTTTGGGGTGGAGAACCACTAAAATGGCCTGCATGGGACCTCGGGCCATCATCTCGGGGTGGGGGGAACAGGGAGGGAGTGGGGTGATGTGTCAAAAAAAAAAAAAAAAGAGAGAGAGATTCAGAGGTTGGGGGGGGAACCCTCAAAAGATCCTTTATTAAATATCTGAGTGTGAATCTTATCGGATGTTATTTGGGTGCAGGGGAACCTCTGGACCAATTCTATTCCTTCCTTGGAGCCCAGAGAGTAAATATAACATGTATATTTTGGGGCTTGTTTTTCCAAAAGACAGGAATGAGGTTGTTTCAATCCTTTGGGGGGGGGGCACTTGCCAGATGCAGCCGAAATGTCTGCTCTTGTTTCTCCCCCCCCCCACCACTTTCCCCCCCTGTCTGTTTTGCTCTGGGGCGAAACCAGCACTTGTGAGCATGCGGGAAGAGACTAGTGCCCGTGATTTTAAAAAGCAACAAACACAGAGGCACGATTACCCGGTGCTCTTAAATTTATCCCCCCCCCCCCCAGTGTGTCTGGGATGCTTTTGCCCAGAAACAACGATGCCTCCCTACCCAAATCGCCGCACAAGGGTGGCAGATGCAGTCTAGCAACGCATCCTTGAAAAGAAAAAAGAAAAAGCATTCATTGCTTGCAAGATCACTTGTCTGGAAGAGGCATTCTGTCCTGAGAGCGGCGGGGGAAAAGCCTCTTAAATCCCAAACCAGGATGGAACTGGCAGCCGCCTCCAGCTGTTGCAAAAGCGGTCAGGAACGGCGGGAGCCGGAAAACCCGGAAACTTAAGAGGGAGGCTCGGCGAATCTCCGTTCCCAGCTGCGTGCAAGAGGTTGGTCGTTCTTAGAAGAGGCAATCCCTTCCTGAGAACGGGGAAGACCTCTTCTCGGGTCAGAGATTCAGGAAATCTGTTGAATTCGCAGCTCCCAGTTGTTACGGACACTGGGAGTGCAGCCACGAGAGGCTGAGCCTTTGGCTCTGCAAGCCTCTGGATCCCAGAGGGGTTTTTAAACCCCGGAATCCCTCCGGGAGTGCCGAGTGCGAGTAGCGCAGAGCCGTCGATGGGCTGACTTCTGAGCCAGCGTCCCAGTGAAAAACCTCCTTTCTCTCGTCTTTTCCTCTTCCCTCCATCTCTCTCGTCTGCCTCCGTTAAGGGAGCGCGCCATGTTGAGTTCGTGTGCCCTGCGGTTAGAAAGCGACGTTTAGCTTCGCATCGTTCTGGGAGGGGGGGGGCAGTCACTGTTGGGCTTTCGTGAAAAACGGGGGCGCCCGACTTCAAACAAATGCCCCGTGTGTGTTTGTGTGTCTGTGCACGTCTGTCGATTCGATTTGGCAAGAGGCGATTTACAACGAGCGAAGGCAGGGGGGAGACCATGCAAGTTCGGATTTTGCGCGTTTGGGGCCAGAAGTTGCTGAAAATTTTGAGAATTAATATTTGGGATAGCGTTTTGTCTCTAACCCCCCCCCCCCAAAACTCCCCTTCCCGCCATCAAGAGATAAAACGCGGCTACCTTTGTAAACAATACCGGGGGGGGGGGGGAATTCAGTGTATCTGGCATTAAAAGGACATGTGGATTTCAAAAGCGGCCTTCGCCCACAGCGTGTGGTGTTTTTCGAAAGCTTTGCTGGGGGAAGCGGGGAATTTTAAGGCGCTTATTCTCTTTCCTTCCCCCTCCCGCCTGTCCCCTCCTCAAATTGCTGCGATCCGGTGCTCCCCTTTGTAAGGCGGAGTGGGGAATGTTGCATATTCACACCCCAGCTCGTGAATTGCGCCTACGCATAGCTGTCAACTTTCAGATTTGAAAATAAGGGACCAGCAGCCTCGAAAAGAAGGGATCAGCAGCCAAAATCAGGGATTTTAGTCACCCAGCAGCCAAACGAAGCCTCTAGCGGTGGTTCCCACAGCGCAGCAACCCGGCAAAGGGGACGCAGCAAGGAAAACCACCGTCACCTCTCCGCTGGGAAGCGCTGAGCAAAGGCGAGTCCCCAGGCAACACGGCCAATTTGATTGGCACAAGGCATGCAAGCTCCACCCCCCAGTCGTTCTCAGACTCCTCATTGGGTGAGCAACGCAGCCAAGCAACACAGTTGGAGCCTCCCTCCTCCCTGGCCAGCAGGGAGGGAGGGAGGGAGGGAGATGAGCTGCTTCCTTTGAAACCCGGGAAATTTAAGGGACATCATCAATAAGGGACAGCAGTGGGATGCGGCGCTGGGATAAGGGACTTTCCTGCCAAATAAGGGATGGTTGACAGCTATGTGCCTACCTGTGGCCTCTCTCCTAGGACAAGGGAGATGTGATGTGGTGGGCAGGGCCAGAGGCAAAAGAGGAAGGAGCCATGAATAGAATTTAAACCCTCTCCTCTCTCGTCCGCCCCCAAAACAAGAGTTCAAAGTCACTTTCTGCCTTGGGAGGGTGGGGGAGCAAGGCGAACAAGGAGTTTGTGGCCCGGGGAAAGAGGGTGTATCAGTGGTACCTTGGTTCTCAAACTTAATCCGTTCTGAAACCAAAGCGTTCCAAAACCAAGGCACACTTTCCCATAGAAAGCAATGCAAAACGGATTAATCCGTTCCGGACTTTTAAAAACAACCCCTAAAATAGCAATTGAACAGGGATTTTACTCTCTTAACGAGACCATTGATCCATAAAATGAAAGCAATAATCAGTGTACTGTACTATAAAATAAATAAGACAGTATTGTAGATGGTAGAAATTGAAATTATTATTTTTTTCTTTCCTGCACTGATGATAGTCATTGTTTGGATGGGGGGCTGTTATCCATTTCTGCTGTCACACAATCAGTAGCTGAACTGGGTTCCAAACAGTCACAAAAGCAAATGAACTGAGAAAGCCTTTTTAAAAAACGCAAAATAAATAGCAAAAACAAAAGCGCCAAACTTAATCCGTTCTGGAAGTCCGTTTGACTCCCGAAATGTTTGGAAACCAAGGCGCAGCTTCTGATTGGTGCAGGCGCCCTGGAAACAATAGCTGACAGCCGCGTCGGACGTTCAGCTTCCGGAAAACGTTCAGAAACGGGAACACTTTCTTCCGGGTTTTCGGCGTTTGGGAACCAAGGAGTTTGAGAACCAAGGCACCACTACCTGTTAGCGATGCCCCTTATGGAGAGACGTGAGCTTAAGTACCAGCAGTCCAGGGCACGAGGGTTGGATACTGGACCAAGCAGGCCATGATTATGCAACTTTTCTCAGGTCCACTGCTGCTATTTCTTCATGCGCTGTGACTCTCCGTCCCTGGAGAGCAAGTGGGATCTAGGGGCTTGCCTAACTGCGCCTACGACGGCTCTTTTGATTCCACCAAAGGAGAAGATGGAGACATCTCAAGTTCTGCCTTTCTTCTTCGTTTCGCTTTGTTACTGTGTCGGCATCTGTCCGTCTCGGGAGACAATGGAGTTCGCCTCTGGGGGTGAAGCCACACCGCTGTGAGAGCGGCCCCAAAGTCATCTCCCCAAGGCACCGTGTGTCGGGGGGTTCCTGGGCTGCCCAGATGACAAGACCCCCCTTGGCCTCAAAGATGGGGTCCAAAGGAAAGCAGAACAAGACGTTTGGCACCAGCTTAGTTGCCAGAAAGAGGCGGACAAGGTGCCATCCAACCGCCTTAGGGACTCTGTTCCAGATCTCTGTACGTTTTGTTCCTCAGCCGCCTCCTTTCCCAGAGACGACCAAGTAATAATAATGATAAAGGTAGTTTTCCTGCAAACCTAGCAGTTTGAAAGCACGTCAGAGTGCAAGTAGATAAATAGGTACCACTCCGGCGGGAAGGTAAACGGCGTTTCCGTGCGCTGCTCTGGTTCGCCAGAAGTGGCTTAGTCCTGCTGGCCACATGACCCGGAAACTGTACGCCGGCTCCCTCGGCCAGTAAAGCGAGATGAGCGCCGCAACCCCAGAGTCGGCCACGACTGGACCTAATGGTCAGGGGTCCCTTTACCTTTACCTATAGTTTATTACAGTCAGAGACCAGCTTATAAAACACACTTGGGGGTACAATCCAGGAAGGAAAGCAAACATTTAAAGCAACGTACAGTGGTGCCCCGCAAGACGAATGCCTCGCAAGACGTAAAACCCGCTAGACGAAAGGGTTTTCTGTTTTTCGAGGCACTTCGCAAGACGAATTTCCCTATGGGCTTGCTTCACAAGACGAAAACGTCTTGCGAGTCTTGCGATTTTTTTCCGCTTCCCCCCTTTTTCTAAACCGCTAAGCCGCTAATAGGGTTGCTTCGCAAGACGAAAAAACCGCAAGATGAAGAGACTCGTGGAACGGATTCTTTTCGTCTTGCGAGGCACCACTGTACAACAATAAGTTTAAAATTTATAAATGTGATAAGCGTTTAGATAAGCTACCACAGAGAGATGACCCGGTCGCCCATGGAACCGTGTTTGGGGATTTTCTTAACGAACTAGTTTGGGTCAGGGGATGGTCTGCGCCTGACGATCTGTACACAGAATCTGGCGATCATCCGAGTAATAATAATGATATATAATAATAATTTATTATTTATACCCCGCCCATCTGGTGGGTTTCCCCAGCCACTCTGGATGGCTCCCAACAGAATATTAAAACAGTAAAACATTAAAAACTTCCCTAAACAGGGCTGCCTTCAGATGTCTTCTAAAAGTCTGGTAGTTGTTTATCTCCTTGATATCTGGTGGGAGGGCGTTCCACAGGGAGGGTGCCACCACCAAGAAGGCCCTCTGCCCGGTTCCCTGTAACCTTACTTCTTGCAATGAGGGGACTGCCAGAAGGCCCTCGGAGCTGGACCCCGGTGTCTGGGCTGAAAGATGGGTGTGGAGACCCTCCTTCAGGTACACTGGGCTGAGACCATTTAGGGCTTTCAGGGTCAGCACCAACCCTTTGAATTGTGCTCGGAAACGTCCTGGGAGCCAATGTAGGTCTTTCAAGACCAGTGTTGTCTCAGTGGCCGCTCCCAGTCCCCAGTCTAGCTGCCGCATTCTGAATTAGTTGTAGTTTCCGGGTCGCCTTCAAAGGCAGCCCCACGTAGAGCGCATGGCAGTAGTCCAAGCGGGAGATAACTAGAGCATGCAACACTCTGGCCAGACAGTCTGCAGGCAGGGGAGGGTCTCATCCTGCATCCCAGATGGAGCTGCCCTGGACACAGAACTGACCTGCGCCTCCATGGACAGCTGTGAGTCCAGAATGACTCCCAGACTGCGCACCTGGTCCTTCGGGGGCACAGTGACCCCATTCAGGACCAGGGAGTCCCCCACACCTGCCCGCCTCCTGTCCCCCCAAAACAGTCCTTCTGTCTTTGTCAGGATTCAGCCTCAATCTATTAGCCGCCATCCATCCTCCAACCGCCTCCAGACACACCTAAGGGCTGTTATCTTTTGCCATCTCCCCCTTTGACCCGGGATGCCTACCTTTCGTTGCTAAGGGAATGGTTGCCATGAAAGGTTTGTGTAGCAAACAATGATCTCTCACCCATGAAGGACTATAGGAAACTGAGCTTGGGACGTCGGAGGGGGCTCCTTGCAGCCCCAAAATGGATCTCCAGTGTCTCAACTATCGGGATCTGGTGCTCAATCGACCCTACGTCCCCCAGGTCTCCTTAGAGACCGATTACCCGACGCCACTATACAGGTGAGTTTTTTTGTCTCCTGCCCTTCTGTTCTTCCCAATTAAGGTGCAAAAAAATTTTGTTTTTTGACAACTCTTAATAAATCTCGGAAGCGCTGCTTTATAAAACAGGACTCGCTTGGCAGGATTTCGTTCGAACTCTTAAAGGATCAGCAGTTTTGGTTCCTGGGTTCAGGGACTCCCGTTTTAAATGCTGCCGGGCATTTGAGACGCAAGTGCCTCTGAGTGCGCGAAGAGCGCGTTTTGTCGTTACAGGGCTGCCGTAACGAAATTTCCCAGACCTGTTCTGGCGGGAATTCTGAACGTTTTAAAACGTCCGGGAAAATCTAGGCCTATGGCAACTCATGTCGGAACTGTTGGGGTTTTTTTTTGGGGGGGGGGTGGGATTTCCTATTTAAAAAATAGCTCAGAAAACTCCCATCCTCCTCACCATTTCATCCTTGCAACAACCCAAAAAATTTTAAAAAATCTGGATTTTCACTTTTTGAATAGAGCAACCCGACATTATTTTCATTTATCGCATTTATATAGCACATTTTTATCTTCTGAAGAGGTTCATTCATAGTTCTTCCCCTCCCCATTTCATCCTTCTAATGACCGTGTGAGGTAGGTTAAGCTAAGAGATGGTGCCTGGGCCGAGTCACCCAATGAGCTTCACGTCTTTGTGGGAATTCGAACCCGCCTCTCCCGGGTCACAGCCTGACACTCTAACCATTAGGACATACTGGCTCTTCTTAAAAGAATTGTAGTCTAGGCCTCCTTCAGAAAGCCAGTTCCGTTCCAAAACCAAAGCGTTCCAAACCCAAGGCGCACTTTCCCATAGAAAGTAATGCAAAACGGATTCATCTGTCCCAGACTTTAAAAAACAACCCCTGAAACAGCCATTGAACATGGATTTTACTATCTAACGAGGCCACTGAGCCATAAAACGAAAGCAATAAAAAGTGTACTGCAGTTGCGCAATCAATCCATCAGTAGCCGAACTGGATTCCGCACAGTCACAAAAGCAAAACGAAAAAGAGCCGCCGAAACAGAAATGCAAAAGAAATAGCAAAAACAGACAGACCTCAGTTTGGGTTCCAAGTTGTTTGAGTACCAAGGCATTTGAGAACCAAGGTACCACTGTATATATAGACAGTGCTTTTTTCCCTTTTAAAAAATGTTGTGGGGTACTCTCATTTTCCTACTCATATTAAAATACTGCCCCTCAATGAGGCCAAACTTAGATTCACAAAATGTTTTGGGGTATGCTTCCCCCTGCGTCCTACAAGAAAAAGCACTATATCTATCATCTATCATCTATCTATCTATCATCTATGTATCTATCTATCTATCTATCTATCTATCTATCTATCTATCTATCTATCTATCTATCATCTATCTATCATCTACCTACCTACCTATCATCTATCTATCTATCTATCATCTATCTATCATCTACCTACCTACCTATCATCTATCTATCTATCTATCTATCATCTCTATCTATCTATCTATCTATCTATCTATCTACCCTGGCCAATAAAGTGAGATGAGCACCGCAACCCCAGATTCGGTCACGACTGGACCTAATGGTCAGGGTTCCCTTTACCTTTAACATGGGGATTAGCAGCTAATAAAAGTTTGGGTTCTCTTTTGTTCGGGGCTTCCATCTTGTTCCACCTGGTGGCAGGTGGGAGTCCTGTCGTGACCATCTTCAATAAAGACCAAGCCGACTGGCTGCTGTTTTGCTCTGGTATTCCTGGCTGGTGCCCTTGTTTTTTGTCCAAGGGAACCCCCAGATTTCTCCGTCAACAGTGTGGAACTGATGGATCCTTTGTGGGTTCCCGGCTAATGTTTCTTTCCTCTCCCCGGACGCAGCGATGAGTACCTGACGTTGAGGGGCCCGCGGAACCCCCCCATCCTCCGCCAGGCCGTTCGCTGGAAGTACACCCCTATGGGGTGGGATGCCATCCCCCAGACCTGGTATACGGGGCTGACCAACAGCCACAACCGCAACGCCTGGTACACCCTCACTGACCCTGTCGGCCGCGAAGCTTACTACCGTTGGCAGAAGTGGCACGACCACAGAGAGAGGAATCTACCAGCTGGTAAGGTGCCAACATTCTGCAGGGACTGGTTGCATGGCCACATGGGCAAATGGCTTGAGATACCTATGAGGTCCATAAATCGCCATCTAGCATATATTCAACACAAAAAACGGGGACAATTTGTTGTTGGACAGCTGGACATATAAAGGGCCCCATGACCTTCAGGAGCTGAGGGCCTCATCAAACCTAAATCTGTCCCTGGCCTTTGGCTTGCTTACTTTCCACAGAGATTTGTCTGTTTTTCCAATGTTCCAGATATCTGTGCTTTCAAACACTTCTGAGATTTCCAAAGGCGGTGTAGGGGGAATAAAGAGGTGCAGGAACTCTCTGTGAACGCCTTTCTCGTTCATCATCAGCTTCATCATCATTATCATCATCATTTTATTTGCATGCACGCTTCTTCAGATATTAGTATGCATGCACACGAAAGGTCATATCAATAACTAACTTGTTGTTGCTTAGTCGTTTAGTGGTGTCCGCCTCTTCGTGACCCCCTGGACCAGAGAACGCCAGGCCCTCCTGTCTTCCACTGCCTCTTGCAGTTTGGTCAAACTCATGCTAGGAACCTCAAGAACACTGTCCCACCATCTTGTCCTCTGTCGTCCCCTTCTCCTTGTGCCCTCCATCTTTCCCATTGCCTCCAAGTCCTGCTGCAAAATCCTTCTCAACTCTGGGTTTTTTTTTGTGGGAGGGAGAACAAGGAATTTGTGAACTCGAAAGAGCAGGGACAATTTGCCCTATTCCGAATCAGACCACTGAGCTCAGTAGTTCCTGCAGCTCACCAGGGATTCAGACAGGGGCCGGATTTAGGTATGATGAGGCCCTCGGCTCCTGAAGGTAATGGGGTCGTTTATATGTCCACCTGGGACGTGGGTGGCGCTGTGGGTTAAAGCACAGAGCCTAGGGCTTGCCGATCAGATGGTTAGGGTTTCACTGGAGAAATGTTGGAGGGGATGGAATAGGACGTCCCTATTTTCAGGGGAGAAACGTTGGAGGGGATGGAATAGGACGTCCCTATTTTCAGGGGAGAAACGTTGGAGGGGATGGAATAGGACGTCCCTATTTTCACGGGGGGACGCGGGTGGTGCTGTGGGTTAAACCACAGAGCCTAGGACTTGCCGATCAGAAGGTCGGCGGTTCAAATCCCTGCAATGAGGGGGTGAGCTCCCGTTGCTTGGTCCCTGCTCCTGCCAACCTAGCAATTCAAAAGCCCACCAGCGCAAGTAGATAAATAGGTCCCACTCCGGCGGGAACGTAAACGCCATTTCCTTCCACTGCTCTGGTTCGCCAGAAGCGGCTTAGTCCTGCTGGCCACACGACCCGGAAGCTGTACGCCGGCTCCCTCGGCCAGTAAAGCGAGATGAGCGCCGCAACCCCAGAGTCGTCCGCGACTGGACCTAATGGGCAGGGGTCCCTTTACCTATATGTCCAGCTGTCCTTTGTCAACAACAAATTTGAGACCAATCTAACCAGCTTGCAACTTGGGACCTCCAAAGTGTGGTCCTTTGTGGACTTTAAGGTCCTCCGCGGGGCAGACCAGGAGAGGCGGTCCTGTAGTCCAAAAAGATCTGGAGGGCTGAATTTGCCTATGGCTGCCCTAGTTCATCAGCTAGCTCCTTCCTGCAAGGTTTGGCACACTTTTTGTGTATACCAATTTGTGTATCCCAAACCGGACCCCATGTGTGGGGTCGGTGGCTGTGATTTCGGGGAAATGGCCGGCGGGCCAAACAGGGACTGTTGCCCTGCCGGATCTGAAGGCTCCCCACCTCTGCCAAAGAGAGAGAGAGAAAGAAATTAAAGTGACGGCCTTTTCTGCTGCAGCGGCACAATGTTGGCTCAAATCTGTGTCCTCTGTTTTCTTCCAGCCTACGCTCAACATCTGCAAGACAGCTGTTGCTTCGACCCCATCGTCCCCGCCCAGTACTTGAGCCCTAAGACGCGATGGGGGGCGTTCATGTGGAGGGACAGACCCATTCTCGGAAAGGAATTTGGTAAGCAGGAGGGGGAACCTGGGAGAGGGGCTGGGACGTTTTCTGGAGCAAGGCAGCGGGTTTAAAAGGTTTCCAGGCATCCCCGTTTCCTGGAGATCATCCTCGAATTTGCTAAAGTTGTGCCTGCTGATCTCTGTTTTTTAAGTGACCCTCCCTGGTGGTGATGGGGTGGGGGTTAGGGGAAAACAACCCCTTCTTTCCCTTCTCAGTCTGTTTCTCAGCTTGCTTTGCCTGCCTGTCTGCATATGTGGGCAAGGTTGTGGGAAACTGTTAGTCCTAAGACTCAGGGGTGTGTTCTGTCTGATAAGGAAAATTCCCGGGGTGCTGATTTACTCCACTGCCCAGCTGGTTGGGGCGCCACTCCCCGCGGGTCTCTCTGGCCAAGCTAAAGAAGCAAAACAGCGGTCAGTAGTTGTTGTTTTGTCATTTAGTTGTGTCCGCCTCTTCGTGACCCCCTGGACCAGAGCACGCCAGGCCCTCCTGTCTTCCACTGCCTCCCACAGTTTGGTCAAACTCATGCTGTTCGCTTCGAGAACACTGTCCCACCATCTCGTCCTCCGTCGTCCCCTTCTCCTTGCGCCCTCCATCTTTCCCAACATCAGGGTCTTTTCCAGGGAGTCTTCTCTTCTCACGAGGTGGCCAAAGTCTTGGAGCCTCAGCTTCAGGATCTGTCCTTCCAGTGAGCACTCAGGGCTGATTTCCTTCAGAATGGAGAGGTTGGATCTTCTTGCAGTCCATGGGACTCTCAAGAGTTTCCTCCAGCACCAGAATTCAAAAGCATCCTAGGTCCTCATGAACCTGATTGCAACGGAAACATCGGATGTTGCCTCCTATAGTCCCACCACTGGGGTCCTCTTTGCAGAGGGTCTCTGAGGTTTCGGGACGGGGACATTCCTGGACCTATTTGGGACCTTCTGCACCCCGGGATCTTCCTGAGATCTACAGTTTTCTCTCTTTCTTCTCTCCCAGTGGTCAACCGCAACCGCGGACCCGAGGAGCTGAAGGGGAAGCCGGGCTACGTGCCACACCTCACCATCCACACTCCAATGTTCACCGCCAAAGACTATCGCACTTGGAGGATGTTTGACCGACAGCCTTCGACCAAACACCAGCACTAGTAAAAAACTTTTCCCCCGCTGCTTCGCGTGACCCAGGTATCTTTCTTCGTGCCAGAGGTTGGTGGTGGGGACCTGAGACCCTTTCGGGGCAAAGCTGTGCCAACGCCCACCTTGGTTTCCAAACTCCCAAAACCCGGAAGTAAGTGTTCCGGTTTTCGAACTTTTTTCGGAAGCCGAACGTCTGACACGGCTCTCGGCTGTTGTTTCCGTCAATCGGAAGCAGCGCCTCAGCTTCCAAACATTTTGCAAGTCCAACGGACTTCCGGAACGGATTAAGTTTTGGTTTTTGCTATTTACTGTATTTTTTGCTCTATAAGACTCACTTTTTCCCTCCTAAAATGGGTGTGCGTCTTATGGAGCGAATGCAGGCTGCGCAGCTTTCCCAGAAGCCAGAACAACAAGAGGGATTGATGCTTTCACTGCGCAGCGATCCCTCTTGCTGTTCTGGCTTCTGAGATTCAGAATATATTTTTTCTTGTTTTCCTCCTCCAAAAACTAGGTGCGTCTTGCGGTCTGGTGCGTCTTATAGAGCAAAAAATACGGTATTTCCCGTTTTTTGTTTTTGAGGCTTTTTCAGTTCATTTGTTTTGGTGACTGTGTGGAACCCAGTTCGTTGTGTGACTGCGGAAATGGATAAAAGCCCCTCATCCAAACAATGACTATCATCAGTGCAGGGAAGGAAAAAAAATATTCTTTTTACTTTGTATCATCTGCAGTACTATCTTATTTATTTTATAGTACAGTGGTACCTTGGTTTAAGTACTTAATTCGTTCCGGAGGTCCGTACTTAACCTGAAACTGTTCTTAACCTGAAGCACCACTTTAGCTAATGGGGTCTCCTGCTGCCGCCGGAGCACAATTTCTGTTCTCATCCTGAAGCAAAGTTCTTAACCTGAAGCACTATTTATGGGTTAGTGGAGTCTGTAACCTGAAGCGTATGTAACCCGAGGTACCACTGTACAGTGGATGTTCGGGTTGCGAACGTGATCCGTGCGGGATGCAGCGTTCGCAACCTGGCTTTCACACTTGCGGGTTGCAATTCAGTGCTTCTGCGCTTTCTGTATCCTCTGGTTTGAGGAGTGTCCCAGGGGCCGGTCAGAGAAGCATTTGGCTCTGAAATATACTCAGAGTCGCAAAGTATTGTGCTATGCACGCGTGGGTTCGTATCCCATCCTCGTCGCCAGTGAAATATACTCAGAGTCGCAAAGTGATTTCATGCTCTTTATTCAGCTCATAGTGGTGAGGAGGAATGAATGGAAGTCCCCTCAAAGTATCTGCTTTATATACATTATTTACACAATGGGCTGCACATGATTGGCTAATTCCGGAATTCTACTGTAAGCCAATCAGGTTGTGGATTCACTTCTATCTGGAGCATGATTGGGTGGTTCCTGCTAACCAATCATACTGCTGCATTGTTCTAGGACCAATCAGACTGCTGCATTCTGAATCCTATTGTTCTAGGACCCATCAGACTGCTGCCTTTTGGATCCTATTGTTCTAGGACCAATCAGATTGTTGCAGTTTGGATCCTATTCAACTCAGTACATAACAGGCTCTCAAACTCTGATCATGTTTCCTAAATGTTTAGGGAAAAGGCAGCCCTGTTCAGGGAAGCTTTTAATGTTTAATAGGTTATTGTATTTTAGTGTTTTGTTGGAAGCCGCCCAGAGTGGCTGGGGAAACCCAACCAGATGGGTGGGGTAGAAATAATAAATTATTATTATAAATCTTAACGCCCTCGGAGTGCAGACGGGTTGAGAAAATCTCCAGCTTTGCCAATAATCCCGGTTTTCCAACGCAATAAGGCACCATCGCTTCCAAAATAATACGCCACTTTCAAAAAACCTCAGGCAAAAACCACACTGGCTGTCTAATAATAATAATTTTTATTATTTATACCCCGCCCATCAAACACCCACTTAGCAAATACGCTCTACTTAAAACATCATTCCATCCACAAACCGTATCGCCATTCACGCAACGCTTCTTATTTTAAAATGTATAAATAAACAGCTGGATTTATTTTTTAAAAAAGGCTATGTAGGTTGAAGTGTTTTTTCTCCCTCAAAGTGCTTTTCGCCATAAGGTTGCTTTTCAATATCTTGCTGGCGAGCATTCAACTGTTGCAGTGCTTTTTTCCCCCTAGAAAAACTCCTATAACTCACCATGAAGTTGTTATATCAAGTGCCACATTTTTAACCAGAAAAAAAGGAAAAAGAAAGATGTGCCGGTACTTTGCACCCCCAGAAAAAAATATATATAACTATATCTGAAATTTCATGCATATCAGTTAATATATTGACCTTCTTCCAGGAAAATAGCTGTTTACTTGGTCGTTTTCCTATGTCGCGAAGGCTGAAATTTCAGTGCAGCGGAGCAGGGTCAAGATATTAACTGATATGCATGAAATTTCAGATAGAGCTAATATAATCCTTAGCGTAGTAAGATAAGACCTTTGGAACAGGCATATATTTTTTGCAAAAAGTTTTTTAGGAACTGCCCTAGTGAGGGAGTTCTTTTGTGGGGGGCAGGATGTAGGAACTTTTCATTGCATGATTAATATTTGATTTTTTTATATATATAAAAAAAGGAGTCAGAGCAAAAAAACGAAAAAGAAGACAGCTTCCTCTCAAAATCTCTCGCTTTTTAGAGTTTTATTTTCTCACCTTTTTTAGAGAGGATTTTTGAAAAATATGGTAAAAAGGACTCCGCTGCATGAGTCAAATAAACAGCGTTTTGAACGCGTTATAAACATGCGACACCAGAGGGCGATGGAGAGCAAAGAAATTTTTTGATGCGATTTTCCAAAGCGGTTTTTCCGCATCTTTTGTCATAACGATTTAATTTCTGACTTGCTTATAGCGTGTTTTCCCGCCTGCGTGTTTAGATCTAGTCAGAGTTGGGTTTCGAAAGGCACCTTGCAGATTTTCTGCACAGAGATCCCCAAGATATAATTAGGGGTGCTAAAAAATAAAATACCTTAAAGACAGTATAACTTATACCATTTAGGATTCAAGGTGCTTGCTAAAATAATTGTTCTTTCTTCACTGCTCAAACAAGAACTGTCCTCTGTTTTTGCAACTCGAGACGTTTTTCGGGTACCCACAGTGCCGAAGCAAAAGTCTCTTTAGGGTATTTCCAGAAGTAAAAATCCGGACACAAAAAGTTGTGTTGCTTTTTTGGGTTGTTGAGCTTCATGGTTCTGTTTGCAAAACCCCAGACATTTTGCTGGTTTTTCAAAAAATAAAATAAACTTATTCCTCCTGGATGCTAAATTTCATCGCTGGAATCCTGGACGTGTCCGGAACAAACCTGGACGTTTGGCAACCCTATTTTTCTATTTCCCGACCAGCAGCAGTTCGCCTGGACATCTTGCGAGATGCTCAAGGTGTCTTGTACCTGTCCAGGAAGAAAATATTTAAAAGTTACAAAGCTGAGAAAACGGAGAAAGCTTTTTCCTGTTTATTCAGCCTACTGGAAGCAGCCGACGGACCACTGCAGAATAATATTTTTAACCGGGCTTTGAATAAATATGCCATTACTTGTTACGGTTTGGAATTGTATTATCATCTTCCTTAGTAGACTGCGCAAGCCACTGTTCTGAATCCTGCTTTTTCAAGAGAGTATGGGGGTTATTCTGAATTATGCTTTTTTTATAGGAGAGTCCAACCCCCTGCGATGCAGGGATATTTTTGTCCTGTGCAGGACTCGAACTCATGACCCTCAGATTAATTGTCTCATGCAGGACCAACTGAGTAAGGGGCTATTCTGAATTCTGCTTCTAATAGGGTAGGGGGCTATTCTGAATTCTGCCTCTAATAGGGTAGGGGGCTATTCTGAAGTCTGCCTCTAATAGGGTAGGGGGCTATTCGGAATTCTGCTTCTAATAGGGTAGAGGGCTATTCTGAATTCTGCCTCTAATAGGGCTGGGGGCTATTCTGAATTCTGCATCTAATAGGGTACGGGGCTATTCGGAATTCTGCCTCTAATAGGGTAGGGGGCTATTCTGAATTCGGCCTCTTAATAGGGTAGGGGGCTATTTTGAATTCTGCCTCTAATAGGGTAGTGGGCTATTCTGAATTCTGCTTCTAATAGGGTAGGGGGCTATTTTGAATTCTGCCTCTAATAGGGTAGGGGGCTATTTTGAATTCTGCCTCTAATAGGGTAGGGGGCTATTTTGAATTCTGCCTCTAATAGGGTAGGGGGCTATTCTGAATTCGGCCTCTAATAGGGTAGGGGGCTATTCTGAAGTCTGCTTCTAATAGGGTAGGGGGCTATTCTGAATTCTCCTTCTAATAGGGTAGGGGGCTTTGGGGAACTGCTAATATAAGTGACATAACCTTTGCCCCTCTCCTTCTGTGGGGTGTGTGTTTGTGTGTTTCTGTTTTAGAGAGTTAACCAGGACTGTCGTTTTACGCCAGGGGTCAGCAAACTTTTCCAGCCGGGGGCCGGTCCACCGTCCCTCAGACCTTGTTGGGGGCCGGACTATATTTTGGAAAAAAATATGAACGAATTCCTATGCCCCACAAATAACCCAGAGATGCATTTTCAATAAAAGGACACATTCTACTCGTGTAAAAACACACAGATTCCCGGACCGACCGCTGGCTGGATTGAGAAGGCGATTGGGCCGGATCTGGCCCCTGGGTCTCAGTTTGCCTACCCATGTTTTACGCCAAAGGTAAAACAGAGGAACGAAAAGCCCCCCAAAAACTCACTGGTGCTGCTGAAGGTCTATTTCGGGCCACGCTCCCATGGAGATCAACTGTTCTTCCAGTTGCACGATGCGGAAGCCAATGTACCCCGAGGAAAGAAGTAGGACCACCACCCTGAAACCGAGATATCAGAATATTAAGATTTTATAAGAGCATCTCCAGTCTCTTCCCTATCTCTCTCGCAGGCTAAACATACCCAGGTCCTTCGACCGTTCCTCATCAGGCTAAGGTTTCCAGACTCTCGATTACCTCAGGCTATGCTCTATCTTTGTCACCACACTCTGAGTATAAATTGCACACTGTATTAATTGATATTTTTAACATTAGTGACCATGTGATGATTTTAGCTTATGAGTTTTATTGTTTAATGTCTTTATTTGTACATTAGGGTATTTTTATAGCTTTGTTTAGAGTACGTAATGTTTTAATAATATAAATGTTTTACGTCTTTTTTTAATCAATTCAGTATATTTTCTTTTAATTGTCAAATAATTCTGTGTACATTGCGGCAGCCTTTGGCTATGTGCAATAAAACTGACTGAGACTCTCGATTACATTGGTTACAGTGGAACGGGAAAATATGAAGCCATTGTGGCTAACAGCGATTGGCAATTTTATCCTCCAGCCAGTGGGACAATCGTCTTAATTTTTCTTCTAGGTATAGGTAAAGGGACCCCTGACCGTTAGTTCCAGTCGTGGCCGACTCTGGGGTTGCGGCGCTCATCTCGCTTTATTGGCCGAGGGAGCCGGCATACAGCTTCCAGGTCATGTGGCCAGCAGGACTAAGCCGCTTCTGGCGAACCAGAGCAGCGCACGGAAACGCAGTTTACCTTCCCGCCAGAGCGGTATCTATTTATCTACTTGCACTGGCGTGCTTTCGAACTGCTAGGTTGGCAGGAGCAGGGACCGAGCAACGGGAGCTCACCCCGTCATCGCGGGGATTCGAACCGCCGACCTTCTGATCGGCAAGTCCTAGGCTTTGTGGTTTAACCCACAGCGCCACCCGCGTCCCACCAATAAGTCTTCTAGTAGCAGCCAAAAGTTTAGTAGGGAAGGGGCCAAGAGGTGGATTTAACAAGCTGCGTGCTTCATGGAATGGTAGAATTGCAGAGCAGGAAGGGAACCCAAAGGTCATCCATCCCAACCCGTTTTCAGTGCAGGAATCACAACAGAAAACTGGCCCACTCACAAGCAGAGATAGATGAGGATGACAGTGTTGAGGGGGCTGAGGTGAGACTTCCAGCTCCGCCAGGACTTTGTGGACCCTCCTGGAAATAAAAAGAGGCGATATTATTATTATTATTATTATTATTATTATTATTATTATTATTATTATTAAAAAGGCCTGGGAAAAGACATATGAATATTTTTATTTTATTTTATTATTATTATCAATGCACGATGAGAAAAGCCATACATCCAAACTGAACCAAGAAAAAGCAGAAATAATAATAAACGCAGTAAAAACAAAACAAAACACAAAGTATTTTAACAAAAAGAAAAGAGGTGTTTTGACTATGGACCTGACCTCCCGTCTACTCCTTAAGTCAATTACATATAACTTATTGCTGCACCACTCTGGCCAGACAGTCTGCGGGCAGGGAGGGTCTCATCCTGCGTCCCAGATGGAGCTGCCCTGGACACAGAACTGACCTGTGCCTCTATGGACAGCTGTGGATCCAAAATGATTCCCAGGCTGCACACCTGGTCCTTCGGGGGCACAGTGACCCCATTCAGGACCAGGGAGTCCCCCACACCTGCCCGTCTCCTGTCCCCCCAAAACAGTACTTCTGTCTTGTCAGGATTCAACCTCAATCTGTTATCCACCATCTATCCTCCAACTGCCTCCAGACACTCACACAGGACCTTCACCGCCTTCACTGGTTCTGATTTAAAGGAGAGGTAGAGCTGGGTGGCATCTGCCTACTGATGAACACCCAGCCCCCAAAACTCTGATATCCCACAATTGAATACAATTCAATTGGTCTCTTGATGGCTGAGAATCTCTCTCTCTGGCCTTTGGAGTGCAATGCCCAGTTTGGCTGGCGAAAAAGAGATTTTGGGGGAATTTGGAGAGGGCGGTTTGCAAAACGGTAAGGAAAGCCACTCACCTCTGTTTGCTGCCGCCCGGTGCGGTTCAATAGCTGCCATCGGGGGGATCCGTGTCCTATCTGCCCCGTCTGCAAAAGAAGACGGTTAAGGCTTTTTATTAAAAATAAAATAAAATTATAGTTGCATTTCACCTTCTCAACAACCCTGGCAGGGAGGTCAGCCTGAAAGTGAGGTATTGGCCCAGTGCCGGATTTATGTATAAGCTAAACAGGCTATGGGATTGCAGGTGGCGCTGTGGGTTAAACCACAGAGCCTAGGATTTGCCGATCAGAAGGTCGGCGGTTCGAATCCCCGCAATGACGGGTGAGCTCCCGTTGCTCGGTCCCTGCTCCTGCCAACCTAGCAGTTCAAAAGCACGTCAAAGGGCAAGTAGATAAATAGGTACCGCTCCGGCGGGAAGGTAAACGGCGTTTCCGTGCGCTGCTCTGGTTTGCCAGAAGCGGCTTAGTCCTGCTGGCCACATGACCCAGAAGCTGTACGCCAGCTCCCTCGGCCAGTAAAGTGAGATGAGCGCCACAACCCCAGAGTCGGCCACGACTGGACCTAATGGTCAGGGGTCCCTTTACCTTTACCTTTAAACAGGCTATAGCTTAGGGCCCCATTCCCTTAGGGCCCCCCCAAAAAATTTAAAGGCATGTATATTTCCAAAATATAAGATAAAAAAACACAAATAAAATAAAACCTACATCCAGCAACAGTGTTTTGTGTTGTGTAGGCTGCTATAATGTACGGTAAGTCATGGGCTTGTATTAGCTACGGTTTTGATCCACTTTTAAAATGAGGCTGCATTTTAAATTGTATTTTAACCTGTATTTTAAATTGTGCCCCCCCCCTTATGTTTTTACTGTAATTTTACTGGTGTTAGCCACCCTGAGCCTGTCTCTGGCCGGGGAGGGCGGGGTATAAATAAAATTTATTATTATTAATTATTATTATTATTATTATTATTACGATTGCATTTGTTTCTAACACTCAATTTCACATTAATCAAGCTATTTCTAATTATTAGTAGTTTGCATCATATAGTTGCACCTCTTATTATTTCATGTTACAGCAAGTTTCCAGAGACTGGATGATGAGCCTTTGTAAACTGTGTTTTTAAAGGAACTTTTGTCATTGCCAAATGCCAAGGTGCTTGCATTATTAGGCTCGTTATGAATAAAAAAAATCATTTTAAGTTAGAGCTTAATAATTATTTCCCTATTAATATACTTCTTAATTTTATTTCACTCTATATGTCTTAATTGTATTTCAGTTCAACAATGACTTTGATAAAATACATATTTTGTGATGTGCAAATGGCATTAGATACCTTTTAGGTCCATAAATTACCACCCTGGATTTAAGATTAAAATGGAACGTGAATTGGAAATACATAATGGAATACGAAGGACAGAAATAGGGGAAAGAAGGGACCTTATTGATGAACAAAGAATGTCAACTTAATGGGATTAAATCTGGTGCAATTTGAGACGGATTTGTTAAAAATTGGGAAAACCAATAAAAATTATTTGGGGGGGAATACTAAAATGGATTAAAATTACTTTCTAAGCAACGGGGCAGGTTTGTCTAAACAGTAATGCTTTTCGCAGGCGGCAAAAAAACTACTGTGAAGGCACCTGCTTAATATCACTAGGCGGGGAGTTCCAAAGGTTAGACGCCGAACTTTGTATCAAATAAACAGAAACAACCCAATTCTCACCAGTCTCTTCCGGGAGGGTTTCTTCCAGGGGGGGCGTCCGGCTGCTGTCCAGCTCCTTTGGGCTCTGCGAGGGGAACGAAAATGGAGAGAGGTTGGAAACGGGGGGAATTTGGTTGCATCCAGACACCTAGCTTAGCGTTGCATGCTCTGAACGGCAGCAGCCACTGACCAGGGTTTTGTCAGGCAGGAGTTTTTCCCTAAACAAGCTATGGGACGCGGGTGGCACTGTGGGTAAAACCTCAGCGCCTAGGACTTGCCGATCGCATGGTTGGCGGTTTGAATCCCCACAATGACGGGGTGAGCTCCCGTTGCTCGGTCCCTGCTCCTGCCAACCTAGCAGTTTGAAAGCACGTCAAAAGTGCAAGTAGATAAATAGGTACCGCTTTATAGCGGGAAGGTAAACGGCGTTTCTGTGTGCTGCGCTGGTGCTGGCTCACAGAGCAGCTTCGTCACGCTGGCCACGTGACCCGGAAGTGTCTCCGGACAGCGCTGGCCCCCGGCCTCTTAAGTGAGATGAGCGCACAACCCTAGAGTCGGACACGACTGGCCCGTATGGGAAGGGGTACCTTTACCTTAAACAAGCTGTAGCTTAAAGGTAAAGGTAAAGGGACCCCTGCCCATTAGGTCCAGTCGTGGCCGACTCTGGGGTTGCAGTGCTCATCTCGCTTTACTGGCCGAGGGAGCCGGCGTACAGCTTCCAGGCCATGTGGCCAGCAGGACTGAGCCACTTCTGGCGAACCAGAGCAGCGCACGGAAACACTGTTTACCTTCCCGCCAGAGCGGTACCTATTTATCTACTTGCACTTTGATGTGCTTTCGAACTGCTACGTTGGCAGGAGCAGGGACTGAGCAACGGGAGCTCACCCCGTCATTGCGGGGATTTGAACCGCCGACCTTCTGATTGGCAAGTCCTAGGCTCTGTGGTTTAACCCACAGCACCACCTGGTCCCCAGCTATAGCTTAGGGCCCCCCCCAAAAAAGGGGGAAAAACTGGATGTACATTTCCAAAATAGACGATAAAAAATAAATGAAATAAAACCTACATCTAGCAACAGTGTTTTGTGTTGTGTCGGCTCCTAAGATGTAAGTTATGGGCCCCTTCTGCCAGTCTGCTCCCCCAAACATCACTGGTTTGCTCCTTTCTTTATATAGGGTGCCTTTCTATATATTTGTTGTTGTTTAGTCGTTTAGTCGTGTCCGCCTCCTCGTGACCCCCTGGACCAGAGCACACCAGGCCCTCCTGTCTTCCACTGCCTCCCGCAGTTTGGTCAAACTCATGCTGGTCCCTTCGAGAACACTGTCCCACCATCTCGTCCTCTGTCGTCCCCTTCTCCTTGCGCCCTCCATCTTTCCCAACATCAGCGTCTTTTCCAGGGAGTCTTCTCTTCTCATGAGGTGGCCAAAGTCTTGGAGCCTCAGCTTCAGGATCTGTCCTTCCAGTGAGCACTCAGGGCTGATTTCCTTCAGAATGGAGAGGTTGGATCTTCTTGCAGTCCATGGGACTCTCAAGAGTCTCCTCCAGCACCAGAATTCAAAAGCATCAATTCTTCGGCGACCAGCGTTCTTGATGGTCCAGCTCTCACTTCCATACATCACTACTGGGAAAACCATAGCTTTAACTATACGGACCTTTGTTGGCAAGGTGATGTCTCTGCTTTTTAAGATGCTGTCTAGGTTTGTCATTGGTTTCCTCCCAAGAAGCAGGCGTCTTTTAATTTCATGGCTGCTGTCACCATCTGCAGTGATCATGGAGCCCAAGAAAGTAAAATCTCTCACTGCCTCCATTTCTTCCCCTTCTATTTGCCAGGAGGTGATGGGACCAGTGGCCATGATCTTCCTTTTTTTGATTTTGAGCTTCAGACCATATTTTGCGCTCTCCTCTTTCACCCTACATATAGGGTGCCTAAAATATCCCTGGTTTGCTCCTTTCTATATATAGGGTGCCTGCATTCTGCATGGACTGGTTGCACGGCCACATGGGCAAATGGCTTGAGATACCTATGAGGTCCACAAATCACCATATAGCATATATTATTATATAAGCAGGTGCCCTACACCTGTAGCCTTTTGATCCTAATTATTCCTAATCCCAAAATGATGGATGAGCACACAAAACACAGAGAACGCAGTTTCCTACCAGAGAAATCTTAAGCAACTGGTCCGAAATGTTGTGCGCTGCGGTTGGGCTGTTGTTCCGACTGCCGTCCTATAATAATAATAATAATAATAATAATAATAATAATAATGATAATAATTTATTATTTGTACCCCGCCCATCTGGCTGGGTTTCCCAGCCACTCTGGGCGGCTTCCATAGAAACCAAAAATACACTAAGATGTCACACATTAAAAACTTCCCTAAACAGGACTGCCTTAAGATGTCTTCTGAATGTCAGGTAGTTGTTTATTTCCTTGACATCTGACGGGAGGGCGTTCTAGAGGGCGGGCACCACCACCGAGAAGGCCCTCTGCCTGGTTCCCTGTAGCTTTGCTTCTTGCAATGAGGTAACCGCCAGAAGGCCCTTGGGAGAAGGACCCCGGTGGATGATGGGGGTGGAGATGCTGGATGATGAGGGTGGAGATGCTCCTTCAGGGATTCTGGGCCATTTAGGGCTTAAAAGGTCAGCACCAACGCTTTGAATTGTGCTCGGAAACGTCCTGGGAGCCAATGTACGTTATGTGGTCTCAGCGGCCGCTCCCAGTCCCCAGTCTGGCTGCCGCATTCTGGATTAGTTGTAGTTTCCGAGTCACCTTCAACGGTAGCCCCATGTAGGGCGCATGGCAGTAGTCCAAGCGGGAGATAACTAGAGCATGCACCACTCTGGCGAGACAGTCCGCGGGCAGGTAGGGTCTCATCCTGCATACCAGATGGAGCTGCCCTGCATACAGAATTAACCTGCGCCTCCATGGACAGCTGTGAGTCCAGAATGGCTCCCAGGCTGCGCACCTGGTCCTTCGGGGGCACAGTTACCCCATTCAGGACCAGGGAGTCCCCCACACCAGCCCGCCCCGTCCTAGAGGAAGCAGAAGAGAAATCAAAGAACTGGAACCATGGAAGTGGAAGGGCCCTCCAAAAGTCATCTATCCCAACCCCCCATGAGATACATAGCTGTACCTAAAACGGACCAGATTTCCTTCTTTCATGACTGTGGAATATCTTTAATAATAATATAAATTATTATTATTATTATTATTATTATTAATAATAATAATAATAATAAAATAATAATAATAATAATAACAATAATAATAATTCAATTCCAATACATCTATAGCAGGGGTCAGTAAACTTTTTCAGCAGGGGGTTGGTCCACTGTCCCTCAGACCTTGCGGGGCGCCGGACTATATTTTGAGGGGGGGAATGAACGAATTCCTGTGCCCCACAAATAACCCAGAGATGCATTTTAAATAAACGGACACATTCTGCTCATGTAAAAACATGCTGATTGGAACAGATTAATCCGTTTTGCATTACTTTCTTTGGGAAAGCGCTGTCTTGGTTTTGGAACGTTTTGGTTTTGGAACGGACTTGCGGAACGGATTAAGTTTGAGACCCAAGGGACCACTGTATTACAATTCCGCCCCATCTTTTCTCCAACGAAAGTTCTTGCTCCCTCCATTTTTTTCCTGGGTAGAGGTAATGTTGGTCACAGGGACTAGAAACTTAGGTTCTTTTAAAAAATGAAAGGAAGATAGTATCTTCCTGAGATTTTGAATCTCGGCACCTCAACAAGGTGTGTGTGTATCCTGGCAGAGAACCAAGGTATCACTCTATTATTATTATTATTATTATTATTATTATTATTATTATTAATTACCTGGAGGTGTTTGCAGATAGAACGCAGGCTCTGGTAAACGGTTTCCCGGGAGCGAAGAGACCCAAACAGGAACTGCGGTGTGGGAAGAAGGGGTAGGATAAAATAAAATAAGATCACAGTCTTCACCTTGTGGAACGAAACAGATCCTTCACGCCCATATTTTGCTTTCTTTTCCTTTCCGACGGGGAGGCAGCCTAGCCTTCCACACGGAAATAACACCCCATAATAGATTGGAAAGCTTGCTAGAGGAAAAACCTGGGCAAACAGGACTAGAACCTTGCTGGGTTTTTTTTAAAAATGGGATTCTTAGGAGGCTGAAATGTTCGGAGTTTCCGTCAGGGCCAACATACAAATTTTGCAAACCGCTTTGTGAGCCTCGAACGGAGGGGGGTATATCAGTTCAATAAAGAACCGTAATTTAAATCACATTCAATGCACACTTAAAAGCATTTCCCCAGGTCCTGTTGCTTCAGCTAACGGCTGCCATGCATCTAGAATTTCCTGGACATAGCCCTCGTAAACGGGTGGAGATCGCTGAGATGTCCGGGGAAATCTGGACATGGCAAAAGTGTAAAGGTAAAGGCGCTCATCTCGCTTTACTGGCCGAGGGAGCCGGCGTACAGCTTCCGGGTCATGTGGCCAGCAGGACTAAGTCGCTTCTGGCGAACCAGAGCAGCGCACGGAAACGCCGTTTACCTTCCCGCTGGAGTGGTACCTATTTATCTACTTGCACTTTAACGTGCTTTCGAACTGCTAGGTTGGCAGGAGCAGGGACCGAGCAACGGGAGCTCACCCTGTCATTGCGGGGATTCGAACCGCCGACCTTCTGATCGGCAAGTCCTAGGCTCTGTGGTTTAACCCACAGCGCCAGTGAAAGTATAGTTTTCCTTTTTTAAAAAATAGCTCGGAAACTCTTTTTTTTCATTATCGATTCTGAGATTTTGCTCAACAGCTTTCGACAAAACTATTTGCGAACCCAGCCCTGCCAATCCATTGACACAGCCAGGACGGGATTTAGTTTTGATGAGGCCCTCAGCTCCTGAAGGTCATGGGGCCCTTTCCATGTCCAGCTGTCCTTTGTCAACAACAAATTGTCACTGTTTTTTTGTGTTGAATATATGCTATATGGCAATTGATGGACCTCATAGGTATCTCAAGCCATTAGCCCATGTTGCCCTGCAACCAGTCCCTGCAGAATGTAGGCACCCTATATATATAGAAAGGAGCAAACCAGGGATATTTCAGGGAGCAGGTGGGGCCCGTTGACTTACATCAGTGATGGCCAAACTTGGCCCTCCAGCTGTTTTGGGACTACAACTCCCATCATCCCTAGCTAACAGGACCAGTGGTCAGGGGTGATGGGAATTGTAGTCCCAAAACAGCCAGTTTTGGCCACCACTGACTTACATCACAGGAGCCTACACAACACAAAACAATGTTGCTGTATGTAGGTTTTATTTTATTTGTTTTGTATCTTCTATTTTGGAAATGTACATCCAATTCTCTTTTCCCTTTAATTTTTTTGGGGTCCCCAAGAGAGCAGGGCCCTAAGCTAGAGCTTGTTTAGCTTTTACGTAAATCCGGCACTGGTCGGCTCTCACCTTTTCTCCATCCGACGTCCGGATGCAGACAGCGTTGGGTACCAGCAAGGCTGTGTTGGCCTTTTTGAGGATGCTGATGGATGGAACTGGGATGACAACCTGTCGGTCCGGGAAAAGGGGAGGCAGGAGAGAGAGAGAGAGAGAGAGAGAGAGAGAGAGAGAGAGAGAGAGAGAGATGAGGGATAAGGAAGTGCAGGATATGACCCAACATGGTTCATGGGGAAAAGGTATCTTTATACTTCAGAGAGAGAAAGACCACAAGTCTATGTTAACGGAGAAATCTGAGGGCTCCCTTGGACAAAATAAACAAGGACACCAGCCAGGCATACCAGAGCAAAACAGCAGCCAGTTGGCTTGGTCTTTATTGAAGACGGTCGCGACGGGACTCCCACCTGCCACCAGGTGGAACAAGATGGAAGCCCCAAACAATAGAGCCCCCAAACTTTTATTAGCTGCTAATTCCCATGTTACACCCCCCAAAAAACTACATCACTCATACATCTTGAAAGGGGAGGTCTGGTGGCCGTAATCTGAGCATCCTGGACCCTGCCCCATGGTTCCTCTTGCCCTCTACCAAACACCCATCAAGTGGAACAAAAGAGATATTTCCATTTCCCTGTTTCCCAGCTAAGTTCATCACACCCTTTTGTCTTCATCTGGGCTTATTTCTGGAATGGCTACCTGTCTGGCACTCAGGTATCAGGATGCCAGGGATTGTCACTCAGGCAGAGGGGCTGCTGAGGAGCTGAGCTCACCTGTCTATAGGAATTTCTGAAGTTTTCCCAGTGAGCCAGTACAGAGATACATTGATCAGTGAATTCTGACATTTGGTATCGTGCAGCAAAGGCCCTTGGAATAGATAGGAAGAAACTGTGACAAAGTGTTTTGTGGGGACAAATCACAAAAGTCACAAAAGCGATTGTGCCTTTTTGGGTAGTGGGCTGCATGTGCATGAGATCTGCTGGAGGGGCAAACCCACTCCCAACCTATACATAAATTCCTGCAACAACTATAAGAAGAGCTTATGGCGTCCCGCAACATTATCCCAGCTAGCTTTTGTCTAGGCAACAAAGGGAAGGAAGAATAAACCTCTTCAGATCCTCAACCCGGGGGGCCGGATCCGGCCCAATCGCCTTCTCAATCCGGCCCGCGGACGGTCCAGGAATCAGCGTGTTTTTACATGAGCAGAATGTGTCCTTTTATTTAAAATGCATCTCTGGGTTATTTGTGGGCTATAGGAATTTGTTCATTTCTTTTTTCCAAAATATAGTCTGGCCCCCCACAAGGTCTGAGGGACAGCGGACCGGCCCCCGGCTGAAAAAGTCTGCTGACCCTAGCTTTAACCTCGGCCCGAGAGCCCTTACCTTAACTTCCCGGTGTACCATGCTACAGTAGAAGCAGACGTGATTTTCGGATATATACAGGCGGCCGTGATAAGGAACCTCCCGTTGCCAGGCGCACGAAAACGCTGCGGGGGGAAAATCCAGGAAGGAAGGGTTGGCAAAGAAGCTGCCACGATTCTAGTGCTCAGCATAGCTGTCAACCATCCCTTATTTGGCGGGACAGTCCCTTATCCCAGTGCCGTGTCCCGCTGCTGTCCCTTATTGATGATGTCCCTTCAATTTCCCGGGTTTCAAAGGAAGCAGCTCCTCTCCCTCCCTCCCAGGGAGGAGGGAGGCTCCAGCTGTGTTGCTTGGCTGCGTTGCTCACCCAATAAGGAGTCTGAGAACGACTGGGGGGTGGAGCTTGCATGTCTTGTGCCGATCAAATCGGCCGCGTTGCCTGGGGACTCGCCTTTGCTCAGCGCTTCCCAGCAGAGAGGTGACGGTGGTTTTCCTTGCTGCATCCCCTTTGCCGGGTTGCTGCGCTGTGGGAACCACCGCTTGAGGCTTCATTTGGTTGCTGGCTGGGCTTTCTGCCTTTGGCTTGGAGGGGCTCGAACATACCTGTGCCCCTAGTAAAATCCCTTATTTTGGCTGCTGATCCCTTATTTCCGAGGCTGCTGGTCCCTTATTTTCAAATCTGTAAGTTGACTCATGGCCACCTCAGTGTGGTGAACCATCACACAGCGACCAGGGTCGGGCCCCGCTGGAGGAGCGGGTGACATGCAAACTCCTCCTAACTTCTTTTCGTTTTGCACGAAGCACTGAGGAGCGGAATAATAGTGGCGGCGGCTGCACACCCTCCAAAATTTTTGTCAGTGCCTAAATGGTATTGAAGGGAAACGGGTGGCGCTGTGGGTTAAACCACAGAGCCTAGGGCTTGCTGATTAGAAGGTCAGCGGTTTGAATCCCCGCAATGACGGGGTGAGCTCCCGTTGCTCGGTCCCTGCTCCTGTCAACCTAGCAGTTCAAAAGCACATCAAAGCGCAAGTAGATCAATAGGTACCGCTCCGGCGGGAAGGGAAACGGCGTTTCCATGCGCTGCTCTGGTTCACCATGAGCGGCTTAGTCCTGCTGGCCACATGACCCGGAAGCTGTATGCCGGCTCCCTCGGCCAGTAAAGCGAGATGATCGCTGCAACCCCAGAGTTGGCCATGACTGGACCTAATGGTCAGGAGTCCCTTTACCTTTAAATGATATCGAGTGTTGGAGCAACTTGGCCACAATAAGGACATTTTGCCCGTGGTATGACTATTTTCCACCTTCACACTTCGACTCTCTGGCACCCCCTCTGAATAACCTAGCAATTCCAAAATATAGACGCGCTTTTACTCTCGCGAGATTGAATGTCTAGCCCTCGGCTGGACTTGAGGGACGATTCCAACAGATGCCACACAAAAAACTTCCCTGTGGAGACGGCCGTCCCAAATCGGTGGTGCATGCCCTTCTGGCTTGCCCTCTTTGTAAAGACTTGAGGAATGAGATTATCACCCCTCTTTTATCGTCCATCCCGGGTCGCCCAGCCCCTGCCCCAGGGTCCTTTCTCTTGGCAGGTCAAGATGAGCAGGTGAACGCAAAGGTGGCAAGGTTTTTCGCTGGGGCAATCAGAATAAGGTCCACTATTTGACCATTGATTCAAAGCCCTCAAATGTATTTTATATAATTGACTTTTTATTTCTATTCTTTGTATATCATAGTGTTGCTTTATTGCTATGGCCGATGGCTGATGCAAATAAAGATTAATTATTTAATTCAAGCACTTACTCTGCAAGAGCTCTTCCTCCTCTGGGAAGTCTTTGAACACCCTTCGGAAGTTGAGAGTGTGTTTCACCAGCTGTGGAAAGGGGAGAGAGAGAGAGAGAGAGAGGTGTGATCTGTTTAGCCCTGATCCGGGTCAGCTGAGATTCCTGCAATTTAGAATTCTACGATTCTACGATACTTATTAAGGACCGGAAGCCTCTGACGGGCTTTTTGTGTGAAAGAGAAAACGAACTCGTAACAGATGGATTTGAAAATTGTGGGGGTGGAATACCGGCTTATAGAAAACAGAACAGATGGGTGTTAAGGTGTGAATACTATATTTAACAGAGAACCAAAAGTCTTTTTGTCATTTATTTTCTCTTTTTTCTTCCCTCCCTTCTTCCCTAACTATGGCAGGGACTTATGGCCTTTTTGGTGGTGGCTCCCCGGTTGTGGAACGCTCCCCACCCGTCTCAATCGCTATAAACTTTCAGGCTTGAAATGGTAGGTGTGTCAGCCGCTCTGCAGAAGCAGGGCAGGATAAAAAGTCTATTATTCATCCCTGCATTGAAAGCGGGTTGGACTGCATGACCACTGGGGGGCCCTTCCAACTATACGATTATACGAACTAGTTAATAATTACAAATCAGAGCAGTCGGAAAAGGCTCTCTCTGCCAGCCAAGCTTACATTGGAGTCCGAATTCCTGTGCTGTGCAGAGGCCAAAATTTCTTTCTCGGCCTCTTTGGAGTAAGACGGATCGTAAGTCTTGGATCTAAAAGGAACGAGAGAAACAGAGTTGCTCTTATATATTGGATGATAACAGGAAAATATTGTTGAAAATCTATAAATTACTGTTGGCACACTAAGGATGAGGAGGTCAAAGAGGTGATGTTACAATGGGCTAAAGATTTTGGAGTTAATATTCAGTTAGAATCTCAGGAAAGGTTGTGGAAGGAAGGTATTGATTTTATTGAAGAAAATGTTATGAAAATGATGTACAGATGGTATGTAACACCATCTAAACTAGCTAAAAGGTTACCAGACACCCCTGTTTCCCAGGGACAGTCCCCAGATTTATAAATCAGTCCCCTGTCAAAATCCATCAGACCCGAAGTTGATTAAAAATTATAGACCGATTTCTCCGTTGAATACAGACTATACAATTTTTACTCAGGTCTTAGCCAATAGGATGAAAATCATTTAAAAAAAGAATTATAAGGAAAGTCCAAAAAATATAATCCGGAAACAATGGAAATGTTTAAATGATTATTTATGTAGACAAAGGGATGAAAGGAGGGTGTTCCACAGGGTGGGCGCCACAACCGAGAAGGCCCTCTGTCTAGTTCCCTGTAACCTCACTTCTCGCAGGGAGAGAACCGTCAGAAGGCCCTCGGGAGAGGGACCCAGGTGTCCGGGCAGAACAATGGGGATGGAGACGCTCCTTCAGGGATACTGGGTCGTTTAGGGCTTTCAAGGTCAGCCCCAAGACTTTGAATTGTGCTTGGAAACGTACTGGGAGCCAATGTAGGTCTATCAAGACCGGTGTTATGTGGTCTCGGCGGCTGCTCCCAGTCACCAGTCTAGCTGCCGCATTCCGGATTAATTGCAGTTTCTGGGTCTTCTTCAAAGGTAGCCCCACGGAGAGCGCATGGCAGTAGTCCAAGAGGGAGATAACCAGAGCATGCACCACTCTGGCCAGACAGTCTGCAGGCAGGGAGGGTCTCATCCTGCGTACCAGATGGAGCTGCCCTGGACACAGAATTGACCTGCGCCTCCATGGACAGCTGTGAGTCCAAAATGACCCCCAGGCTGCGCACCTGGTCCTTCAGGGGCACAGTTACCCCATTCAGGACCAGGGAGTCCCCCACACCCGCCCGCCCCCTGTCCCCCCAAAACAGTCCTTCTGTCTTGTCAGGATTCAACCTCAATCTGTTAGCCGCCATCCCTCCTCCAACCGCCTCCAGACACTCACACAGGACCTTCACTGATTCTGATTTAAAGTACATTTAAGGTCAAACACACAAGCGGTTCAGAGCCTCACTTTTTGCCAAAACTCACCGCGAAAGGGGCGGGTTGTGTCCATTCCTGGCTGCCTCGCCGACCGTCTCCTCCAAACTTTGGGACTTTTTTTGCTCCGACATCCTTCGCTTGCTTTTCCTTTGTTTTCCAGAGATCTCTGACAGGCAGCTGGGAAGGAGCGAGAAATTGCCTGATTAATTATGTTGCTTCACAAGTCCCGAACCCCAGCCTTGGGCCGACACTTCCTCCTCCTGAGACACCGTCACCCTCGCTGCTGATCCACCCATCCTTGCTCCTGCGCCCATTTCACAGATGGGCACAAGAAAGGCAGAGATTTAAGCAAGGGGGAAGGCGGCGAAAGAGGCCCTCAAGCTGGACTTGAATCATTCTGGATATCTTCCAAACGACATGCCTTCAACGTGTCTCCGAAACGGAGACGGGGAATTTTATTTTTGTTGAGATTGCAGGAGGATAAATTTCCCATCCTTGCTCCTGCGCCCATTTCACAGACGGGCATAAGAGAGGCAGAGACTTAAGCAAGGCGGGAGGTAGCGAAAGAAGCCCTCAGTTGGACTTGAACCATTTTGGATGAGTTCAAAACGGCATGCCTTCAACGCGTCTCCAAAAGGGAGGCGAAGAATTTTATTTTTATTGCGATTGCAGGAGGATAAATTTCCCTTTTTCGGCTCACCTCACACCAGTGCTTTGTCATGCAATGCAATCCCTCTCTAGCCTGTCATCAGTCAGAATTTAATGAGATTATTTCCCTCCCCTTCCCTATAATTAGCCGCGTGCCAATGGAATCAGCCGCGCCCCGATACAAAACCCGAGATTGCGATCGCTTTATGTAACGTCTCAGGTGACGAGGGAGTGGGTGGCATCTTGGTTTAACTTTTGGCCTTCCGTAAAGGGCATGGGGACTCCTGAGGAAGACCCGTAGACCCTCCTCATCCAGGAACAGTCTAGCACTAAATACTGCTTGCTGCGGGCAGCGGTTTATACAACAACGCAGGAAGATGGAAGAAATTGCTTTTGGTATTTCACAGAAGTATCCGGCTGGACGCCGGTTCGCTTTTAGTCCGATAAGCCTCCGCGGCTGACGATTAAAGGTAAAGGGACCCCTGACCATTAGGTGAGTTAAACCACAGAGCCTAGGGCTTGATGATCAGAAGGTCAGCGGTTCAAATCCCCGTGATGACAGGGTGAGCTCCCGTTGCTCAGTCCCTGCTCCTGCCAACCTAGCAGTTCGAAAGCACGTCAAAGTGCAAGTAGATAAATAGGTACCGCTCCGGCGGGAAGGTAAACGGCGTTTCCGTGCGCTGCTCTGGTTCGCCAGAAGCGGCTTAGTCCTGCTGGCCACATGACCCGGAAGCTGTACGCCGGCTCCCTCGGCAAGTAAAGCAAGATGAGCGCCGCAACCCCAGAGTCGGCCACAACTGGACCTAATGGTCAGGGGTCCCTTTACCTTTATTGTATATCTATGTTTTCCATTTTGTCTTTCAAGCCTTGAAATAAAATTATTTGTCAGCATAAGTTTTGTGGAAATTATTTATATACTTGCTTATTTAAAAGACTTCAGTTATCCCCAGGGTAAAAAAAGGGGGGCACATTATCTACCTGCCCTGGCTCTGCAAGACCCTGATGATGCCCATGGCGTGGCCCAGATCCGCTGCCCACCCACCCACGCACCAGCCGTGGCCGCGCCGGGTTGAGCTCAGCACAGGGACTGAATGAGAGGGTGGGCGGCAGGGTCCGCAGGCTGGATTGATGAGCTTGGTGGAGCCGCATCTGGCTCCCGGGCCGTAGTTTGCAGACCCCTGTGGTAGAACCTCCATGCGCAGGAGAAGCCTACCTGAAAATGTCAGCCGATCAAGCGGCGAGAGAGGGATGTCCGGGAATTCTGGCTCTGCGGCTCGGAGCCAGACCCAAGACCCATAACCTTTCGCGTCAATATCACAGCTTGTTTTTTTTCTGCATTTCACATTATCATTTTCATTTAGGGGATTTTAGTATTTTATTTTTAGGGGGTGGATAAGGAGGTCCACATCCAGCGAAAGAAGTACATGCGAGGTTATTTCTCTATAATCGAAATTCTATCCATAATATAACAATTTACGCCAGGGAGACTTCTGGGCCGGGAGCTGAAATCCGTGGTGCATGCTTTGGAGTTGCTATGCCAAACAGGATACACAGAACAGGAAAATAACCAGTCTGGCTGGCTGTTGGCATTCCTGGGATTTCCCAGCCGGCCGCCGGGGGAAAAGTCACCGGCGTGGAAAATCAGAGCCACCACAAAACACCAGAATTTACCCCTCGGCCAGATCCCCGTTTTCCTTTTCAAAAACCAATCGTTTGCTTTTTATTGCTTCCCTCCAAAGAGCTCCAGGCTGGGCTCAGGGGTTCTTCCTCCACACAACCTCATTTTATAGAATCAGAATTTCAGAAAGGGACCTCGCTCCCCGGAAGGGTCATCTAGCCCAACCCGCAAACCTCCAAGGCAGCAACAAGCTTTCGAAAAACAAATCACCGGCCGATTGGTACACACCAATCAAGCTTCCAGCAGAACCAATGCTAGCCCCCTCGCCCCCCCCCCGCTTCTAATCGCCTCCGTCCTTAAATAGGACTAGAAACTTGGGAAAGGATTGTAAACTTTTTCAATATGCAGTAACAGCAGCGAGAATACTACTGGCCCAAAAATGGAAACAGGAACAATTGCCGGCGCTCGAAGAATGGAGAATGAAATTGATGGATTATGCAGAAGTGGATAAAAAAACAGGAAAGATCAGATATATACGAGATCAAAAGTTCATCGAAGATGGGGGGAAATTTACAGATTATCTGAAATGTGTATGTGATGAGCAAATAACGCTAGTGGGATTTCAAGAAGCTCTGTGAATGTTAGAGGACTATTGTATTGATGAAAACTATGAGGTGAAGGTTTATAAAATGCAATATAAAATTAGGAAATGCGTTTTAAAAATTTGAATAATGGATGATTGTCAGAGAGGTTGAAGGAAGTCAAAAAGGGAAAATATGTGACAAATTTAGATTGGATATTATAAATGTATGTTGGAAAATTTAATAATTTTACTTTTTTAAAAAAGAAATTTGGGCTGCATTCGCCGCACTCCCTGTCCTTCCGCATTCCTAGCCAGGGGGCTGCAGGGATCAGAGATTGGCAGGGATGATCTCCAAAAGGTAAAGAGGACTGGAAACTTAGGCTGCGGTTTGATACCCGCCCATTGGACCAGATGGCCTCTGGGCAGACACGTGTTGGACTGTGTATCGTATACTTGGAGGGGTTCCAGAGTTGTTCCCTTCCTAGACTGATGCTTCCGTGACGCTAGTCCTAACCTGAGATGCCAATCTTTCGCAAGATCCCAAATCCCACGTGCGCCCATAAATACCATATTTTTCGCTCTATAAGACGCACCAGACCACGAAACGCACCTAGTTTTTAGAGGAGGAAAACAAGGGAAAAAAAATTCTGAATCTCAGAAGCCAGAACAGCAAGAGGGATCGCTGCGCAGCGAAAGCAGAGATCTCTCTTGCTGTTCTGGCTTCTGGGATAGCTGCGCAGCCTGCATTCGCTCCATAAGACAGACACACATTTCCCCTTACTTTTTGGGAGGGGAAAAGGGAGTCTTATAGAGCAAAAAATACGGTAGCCAAGATACATGCACGCCTTCCCACGGGCCACAAAAGATGGGTCTCCCTATTAATAATAATAATAATAATAATAATAATAATAATAATAAATTCATTCTTTATACCCCACCCATCTGGCCGGGTGTCCCCAGCCACTCTGGGTAGCTTCAAGCAAAATATTAAAATACAATACAGTGGTACCTCGGGTTACATACGCTTCAGGTTACATACGCTTCAGGTTACAGACTCCGCTAACCCAGAAATAGTACCTTGGGTTAAGAGCTTTGCTTCAGGATGAGAACAGAAATTGTGCGGCGGCGGCAGTTGGAGGCCCCATTAGCTAAAGTGGTACCTCAGGTTAAGAACAGTTTCAGGTTAAGAACGGACCTCCAGAACGAATTAGGTTCTCAACCCGAGGTGCCACTGTAATTCATCAAATATGAAAAGCTTCCCTAAACAGGGCTGCCTTCAGATGTCCTCCAAAAGTCAGATAGTTGCTTATTTCCTTGACATCTGATGGGGGGGCGTTCCACAGGGAGGGCGCCACCACTGAGAAGGCCCTCTGCCTGGTTCCCTGTAATCTCACTTCTCGCAGGGAGGGAACCACCAGAAGGCCCTCGGAGCTGGACCTCAGTGTCCGGGCAGAACGATGGGGATGGAGATGCTCCTTCAGGTCTACTGGGCCATTTAGGGCTTTCAAGGTCAGCACCAACACTTTGAATTGTGCTCGGAAACGTACTGGGAGCCAATGTAGGTCTTTCAGGACCCGTGTTATGTGGTCTCGGCGGCCGCTCCCAGTCCCCAGTCTAGCTGCCGCGTTCTGGATTAGTTGCAGTTTCCGGGTCACCTTCAAAGGCGGCCCCACGTAGAGCGCATGGCAGTAGTCCAAGCGGGAGATAACCAGAGCATGCACCACTCTGGCCAGACAGTCTGTGGGCAGGGAGGGTCTCATCCTGCGTACCAGATGGAGCTGCCCTGGACACAGAACTGACCTGAGACTCCATGGACAGCTACGAGTCCAAAATGGCCCCCAGGCTGCACAGTTGGTCCTTTGGGGGCACAGTGACCCCATTCAGGACGACGCCTGCCCCCCTTGTCCCCCCAAAACAGTACGTCTGTCTTGTCAGGATTCAACGTTGATCTCCGCAGATAGTGCTTGCTCCAATCTGCCCTGATATCACATGGGACAAGCATCCATCTATGTCCCAGCGTCCTGTCTCCGATAGAGGACAGCCACAGACTTCTGGGAACCCGCATTGCTGGGGGGGGGGGGGTTTGGACTTTGTTGTTGTCATTTAGTCGTGTCCGCCTCTTCGTGACCCCCTGAACCAGAGCACACCAGGCCCTCCTGTCTTCCGCTGCCTCCTGCGGTTTGGTCAAACTCATGCTGGTAGCTTCGAGAACACTGTCCCACCATCTCGTCCCCTTCTCCTTGTGCCCTCCATCTTTCCCAACATCAGGGTCTTTTCCAGGGAGTCTTCTCTTCTCATGAGGTGGCCAAAGTCTTGGAGCCTCAGCTTCAGGATCTGTCCTTCCAGTCAGCACTCAGGGCTGATTTCCTTCCGAATGGAGAGGTTCGATCTTCTTGCAGTCCATGGGACTCTCAAGAGTTTCCTTCAGCACCAGAATTCAAAAGCATCCATTCTTCGGCGATCAGCCTTCTTGATGGTCCAGCTCTCACTTCCATACATCACTGCTGGGCCACAGACTTCTAGGAACCCGCACTGATGGGGGGTTGGACTAGATGACTCCAATTCGACAATCTTATGGTTTTAATCCCAGAGGGGGGGGGTCTCTTCTTTCCCCAAGTGCCTGCCTGTTCAGTGGTAGGCTGCCCCAAACTAGGAAGCTCTGCTTTTAGCAGTAGAGAAAGGTTTTTGTCAGTAAAAGGAGCAGCCGAGAGGGTGTCCCTCCCGGGCTCCGAACTGGTTGCCACCTCTAACCATTGGTCCTGCTGGTTGCTGGGAGACGGGGCCTATTCTTATTATTGATTCAGTTCAAGGTGGCTCACAAACAAGAACATGCGCAGAGCCTGCGCCCCCGGCGCCAGCGTCCCGAAAGAATTGGGAGCGGAGTCACTGGTGGGCTGGGAATCCCCCGTGCTGAGAGCCTGGCCAGGACGCCTGGGTCCCTTCTGGGATGCTGGGTGGGGCTTTGCATCGATTGGAAGCCGGGAGGTCTCTGGCAGAACGCCAGGACACCTGGGTTCTTCTGGAGAGAAGATGCCAGGTTTATTTTTAGAGGGTTTTGAAATAGGAAAGGCGGAGGTGGGTGAGAGAGGAAGGAAGGATGGATGGAAGGAAGGAAGGAAGGAAGGAAGGAAGGAAGGAAGGAAGGAAGGAAGGAAGAGAAAAAGTGCAAAAGAAAGAAAGAGAAAGAAAGAAAGGGAGGGAGGGAGAGAGAGAGCGAGAGAGAAAGAAAGAAAGAAAGAGAGAGAGAGAAAGAGTGAAAGAAAGAAAGGGAGGGAGGGAGGGAGGGAAAGAAAGAAAGAAAGAAAGAACGAAAGAGGGAGAGGGGGAGAGAGAGAGAAAGGAAGGAAGGAAGGAAGGAAGGAAGGAAGGAAGGAAGGAAGGAAGGAAGGAAGGAAGGAAGAAAGAGGGGAGGGCTTGTTCCTAAACCCGGACGCCTGGGTTCTCCTCTCCCTAAAGGAGGTTACTACCTGATGTCGGTCAAGGAGAGGCTATCAGGTCCCGGGGCGACTCCGAGCTTGACCATCGCGGAGCCTCTTCAGATCCGATGCCCGGCTCATGGGCGGGGAGAAGGGAGGCGCGCGGACGCGAGGGAAGACCTTGAACCTTTTCCTCCGCCTCCTCCTCGCCACCTCCCCGAGATGACTCCCGAACGGCGGGCCACCTTTGACTCCTCCTCCTCTCACCTTCCTGCCCAGCACCAGGGGATGAGCCGGCGGCTGTTCTGAGTCACCCGAGAGAAGCGGAGCGACTCCGGATTAAGCGGCGCCGGGTAGAAACCTCGCGCGGCTGCTCCGTCGAAAGGAAGCCGAAGCGACTGAAAGGGGTCTCCCCCATCCCTGATCTAACAAATAGACCGCAGGCATGTCCAACGGGTAGATCGTGATCTGGTAGATCTACCAGATCATCACTGGATATATGCGGTGAAGCTGAACAACTGCGGCTCCCCTAAAAAACCCTCAACATTTTACCTCTTCCCTGAAAAAACTCAACAACTTTGACCTGGACCCCCCAAAAGGGGGTAGATCACTGCCAGTTTTATCTCTGTGAGTAGATCGCAATCTCTTGGGAGTTGGCCACCCCTGAAATAGAGGCAGTCCCAGCTTTTCCCAACTCCCATCTTTCATACCCTCCAAAATTTCTCCAGTGAAAATAGGGACGTCCTATTCCGTCCCCTCCAACGTTTCTCCCCTGAAAATAGAGACGTCCTATTCCATCCCCTCCAACGTTTCTCCCCTGAAAATAGGGACGTCCTTTTCCATCCCTTCCAACATTTCTCCAGTGAAAATAGGGACGTCCTATTCCGTACCCTCCAACGTTTCTCCCGTGAAAATAGGGACGTCCTATTCCATACCCTCCGACGTTTCTCCCGTGAAAATAGGGACATTCTATTCCGTCCCCTCCAACGTTTCTCCCCTGAAAATAGAGACGTCCTATTCCGTACCCTCCAACGTTTCTCCCGTGAAAATAGGGACGTCCTATTCCATCCCGTCCAACGTTTCTCCCGTGAAAATAGGGACGCCCTATTACATCCCCTCTGACATTTCTGCCCTGAAAATAGGGACGTCCTATTCCATCCCCTTCAACGTTTCTCCCCTGATTTCCAACGGGGGTGGAATCATATCGATTGCAAGTGTCCCCCTTCCTCAAAAGAGCCCAGCCACTTACAGCTTGCTCGGCCGCCCCGGGATGACATCTTCAGCAGCTTTGAGGTGGTCCATTTTTCACTCCGAAGGGCCGTCTTCCTCTTCCTCGCCTTCCTCTCCAGCCTTCTGCCCTCTGAACCTCCTCTCAGCTGCTTTTATCGGCAGTCAGGGTGAGAAAAGTCTGAAGTCCAACTCCACCTGGGGTTTCAGCTGCTGCCAGCAAGACCAGGAAGCTGTCGACTCCAAGGCGATTCGGAGCGCAAACATGACTTCTCCTCTGGCAGCTCAAGTTGCCTGGAGACAGACATCCTTCAAACGGTTGCCGCGGCAACAGCATGGGGACTCCCTTTGGCGTCGCCTCCTCCAAATCGCCCACAGAGACTCACGTTGCCGCTGCTCTGTGGTACCCAAAGATGCTCTCCAGCTCCCTGAAACATGTCCTTCTTCCCAGTCCATCTTCTGCTTGCAGCAGAGATAAAGGTAAACCTAGACAGTATCTTAAAAAGCAGAGACATCACCTTGCCAACAAAGGTCCGTATAGTTCAAGCTCTGGTTTTCCCAGTAGTGATGTATGGAAGTGAGAGCTGGACCATAAAGATCGCCGAAGAATGGATGCTTTTGAATTCTGGTGCTGGAGGAGACTCTGGAGAGTCCCATGGACTGCAAGAAGATCCAACCTCTCCATTCTGAAGGAAATCAGCCCTGAGTGCTCACTGGAAGGACAGATCCTGAAGCTGAGGCTCCAAGACTTTGGCCACCTCAGGAGAAGAGAAGACTCCCTGGAAAAGACCCTGATGTTGGGAAAGATGGAGGACACAAGGAGAAGGGGACGACGGAGGAGGAGATGGTGGGACAGTGTTCTCGAAGCGACCAGTATGAGCTTGACCAAACTGCGGGAGGCAGTGGAAGACAGGAGGGCCGAAGACAGGAGGGCCTGGCGTGCTCTGGTCCAGGGGGTCACGAAGAGGCGGACACGGCTAAACAACAACAAAGGGTGAAGACCATTAGGTGAAGACCTGGTCGACTCTGGGGTTGTGGCGCTCATCTCGCTTTACTGGCAGAGGGAGCCAGCATACAGCTTCCGGGTCGTGTGGCCAGCAGGACTGAGCCGCTTCTGGTGAACCAGAGCAGCGCACGGAAACGCTGTTTACCTTCCCGCCAGAGCGGTACCTATTGATCTACTTGCACTTTGACATGCTTTTGAACTGCTAGGTTGGCAGGAGCAGGGACTGAGCAACAGGAACTCACCCCGTCATGGGGATTCGAACCGTCGACCTTCTGATCGGCAAGTCCTAGGCTCTGTGGTTTAACCCACAGCGCCACCCGCGTCCCTTGTTGCTATGAATTAGGTCAGATTCAAAAGAACCGTGGGTGCCACCTGCCAGTTATGCAACGTTTATTTCAGGGGCGTTCTCTTATTTCTTCTTTTTCTTTTATGGCTGAGCTCACCTGTCTGATGAGGCAACAGAGGTGCTTTTGAGGTGAAGGACTCTTGCAATGCTAGAGAATAATTAAACCCCTGCAGGAACCAACAGGGGGGAAAGAAAGTCTTGTGGAAACAGGAGCTGAATGCTCTGATAATGTCTTGAGAGGCACATTATTAGTACCTTGTCCTCTGGGCTGAAGATAATCAAGATGCATTGCATATCGCCCAACATTTCATTATCCGATGGAAATAGGGATGTCCTATTCCATCCCCTCCAACGTTTCCCCTGTGAAAATAGGGACGTCCTATTCCATCATCATCATCATAAATTTACTATTTATACCCCATGCCCCAGCCACGCTGGGCAGCTTCCAACATACCGTATTTTTCGCTCTATAAGACGCACCAGACCACAAGACGCACCTAGTTTTTGGAGGAGGAAAACAAGAAAAAAAATATTCTGAATCTCAGAAGCCAGAACAGCAAGGGGGATCGCTGCGCAGCGAAAGCAGAAATCCCTCTTGCTGTTCTGGCTTCTGGGATAGCTGCGCAGCCTGCATTCGCCCCATAAGACGCACACACATGTCCCCTTACTTTTTAGGAGGGAAAAAGTGAGTCTAACAGAGCAAAAAATACGGTATATAAAAACATAGCATGAAACAAACAAACAAAACCTCTATCCAGGGCTGCCTTCAGATGTCTTCTAAAGGTTGTGTAGTTACTTATCTCCTTGGCTCGGAGGTCAAATAACTCCATCCCCTCCAACGTTTCTCCCCTGAAAATAGGGACGTCCTATTCCATCCCCTCCAACGTTTCTCCCCTGAAAACAGGGACGTCCTATTCCATCCCCTCCAACGTTTCTCCCCTGAAAATAGGGACGTCCTATTCCATCCCCTCCAACGTTTCTCCCCTGAAAATAGGGACGTCTTATTCCATCCCCTCCAACGTTTCTCCCCTGAAAATAGGGACGTCCTATTCCATCCCCTCCAACGTTTCTCCCCTGAAAATAGGGACGTCCTATTCCATCCCCTCCAACGTTTCTCCTGTGAAAATAGGGACGTCCTATTCCATCCCCTCCAACGTTTCTCCCCTGAAAATAGGGACGTCCTATTCCATCCCCTCCAACGTTTCTCCCCTGAAAATAGAGACGTCCTATTCCATCCCCTCCAACGTTTCTCCTGTGAAAATAGGGACGTCCTATTCCATCCCCTCCAACGTTTCTCCCCTGAAAATAGGGACGTCCTATTCCATCCCCTCCAACGTTTCTCCCCTCAAAATAGGGACGTCCTATTCCATCCCCTCCAACGTTTCTCCCCTGAAAATAGGGACGTCCTATTCCATCCCCTCCAACGTTTCTCCCCTGAAAATAGAGACGTCCTATTCCATCCCCTCCAACGTTTCTCCTGTGAAAATAGGGACGTCCTATTCCATCCCCTCCAACGTTTCTCCCCTGAAAATAGGGACGTCCTATTCCATCCCCTCCAACGTTTCTCCCCTCAAAATAGGGACGTCCTATTCCATCCCCTCCAACGTTTCTCCCCTGAAAATAGGGACGTCCTATTCCATCCCCTCCAACGTTTCTCCCCTGAAAATAGAGACGTCCTATTCCATCCCCTCCAACGTTTCTCCTGTGAAAATAGGGACGTCCTATTCCATCCCCTCCAACGTTTCTCCCCTGAAAATAGGGACGTCCTATTCCATCCCCTCCAACGTTTCTCCCCTCAAAATAGGGACGTCCTATTCCATCCCCTCCAACGTTTCTCCCCTGAAAATAGGGACGTCCTATTCCATCCCCTCCAACGTTTCTCCCCTGAAAATAGGGACGTCCTATTCCATCCCCTCCAACGTTTCTCCCCTGAAAACAGGGACGTCCTATTCCATCCCCTCCAACGTTTCTCCTGTGAAAATAGGGACGTCCTATTCCATCCCCTCCAACGTTTCTCCCCTCAAAATAGGGACGTCCTATTCCATCCCCTCCAACGTTTCTCCCCTGAAAATAGGGACGTCCTATTCCATCCCCTCCAACGTTTCTCCCCTGAAAACAGGGACGTCCTATTCCATCCCCTCCAACGTTTCTCCCCTGAAAATAGGGACGTCCTATTCCATCCCCTCCAACGTTTCTCCCCTGAAAATAGGGACGTCTTATTCCATCCCCTCCAACGTTTCTCCCCTGAAAATAGGGACGTCCTATTCCATCCCCTCCAACGTTTCTCCCCTGAAAATAGGGACGTCCTATTCCATCCCCTCCAACGTTTCTCCTGTGAAAATAGGGACGTCCTATTCCATCCCCTCCAACGTTTCTCCCCTGAAAATAGGGACGTCCTATTCCATCCCCTCCAACGTTTCTCCCCTGAAAATAGAGACGTCCTATTCCATCCCCTCCAACGTTTCTCCTGTGAAAATAGGGACGTCCTATTCCATCCCCTCCAACGTTTCTCCCCTGAAAATAGGGACGTCCTATTCCATCCCCTCCAACGTTTCTCCCCTCAAAATAGGGACGTCCTATTCCATCCCCTCCAACGTTTCTCCCCTGAAAATAGGGACGTCCTATTCCATCCCCTCCAACGTTTCTCCCCTGAAAATAGAGACGTCCTATTCCATCCCCTCCAACGTTTCTCCTGTGAAAATAGGGACGTCCTATTCCATCCCCTCCAACGTTTCTCCCCTGAAAATAGGGACGTCCTATTCCATCCCCTCCAACGTTTCTCCCCTCAAAATAGGGACGTCCTATTCCATCCCCTCCAACGTTTCTCCCCTGAAAATAGGGACGTCCTATTCCATCCCCTCCAACGTTTCTCCCCTGAAAATAGAGACGTCCTATTCCATCCCCTCCAACGTTTCTCCTGTGAAAATAGGGACGTCCTATTCCATCCCCTCCAACGTTTCTCCCCTGAAAATAGGGACGTCCTATTCCATCCCCTCCAACGTTTCTCCCCTCAAAATAGGGACGTCCTATTCCATCCCCTCCAACGTTTCTCCCCTGAAAATAGGGACGTCCTATTCCACCCCCTCCAACGTTTCTCCCCTGAAAATAGGGACGTCCTATTCCATCCCCTCCAACGTTTCTCCCCTCAAAATAGGGACGTCCTATTCCATCCCCTCCAACGTTTCTCCCCTCAAAATAGGGACGTCCTATTCCATCCCCTCCAACGTTTCTCCCCTCAAAATAGGGACGTCCTATTCCATCCCCTCCAACGTTTCTCCCCTCAAAATAGGGACGTCCCATTCCATCCCCTCCAACGTTTCTCCCCTGAAAATAGGGACGTCCTATTCCATCCCCTCCAACGTTTCTCCTGTGAAAATAGGGACGTCCTATTCCATCCCCTCCAATGTTTCTCCCCTGAAAATAGGGACGTCCTATTCCATCCCCTCTAACGTTTCTCCCCTGAAAATAGGGACGTCCTATTCCATCCCCTCCAGAGTTTCTCCCCTGAAAATAGGGACGTCCTATTCCATCCCCTCTAACGTTTCTCCCCTGAAAATAGGGACGTCCTATTCCATCCCCTCTAACGTTTCTCCCCTGAAAATAGGGACGTCCTATTCCATCCCCTCTAACGTTTCTCCCCTGAAAATAGGGACGTCCTATTCCATCCCCTCCAGAGTTTCTCCCCTGAAAATAGGGACGTCCTATTCCATCCCCTCTAACGTTTCTCCCCTGAAAATAGGGACGTCCTATTCCATCCCCTCTAACGTTTCTCCCCTGAAAATAGGGACGTCCTATTCCATCCCCTCTAACGTTTCTCCCCTGAAAATAGGGACGTCCTATTCCATCCCCTCCAACGTTTCTCCCCTGAAAATAGGGACGTCCTATTCCATCCCCTCCAACGTTTCTCCCCTGAAAATAGGGACGTCCTATTCCATCCCCTCCAACGTTTCTCCCCTGAAAATAGGGACGTCCTATTCCATCCCCTCCAACGTTTCTCCCCTGAAAATAGGGGAAAAGATTCCCTAAAGACAGGTTAGCAAAAGGCAATGGAGAGGTTCTTCCATTTCCTTCCTCCTTGCAGAGAAACATTTGAGGTCAGTTAGGGAGAGTCAACATTTGCTTCAGGGTTGTTCTCCTGTACTGTTTCAGACACGCGGTTTACCTACTTAAGTATGTGTTTGCCCTGTAAATTTACGAACCTTTAATTTATATATTTGAGACCTTAAATTCTTATAACCCCACATTGCAGGGGGTTGGACTAGACGACCCTCGGGACCCTTTCGAACTCTAATAATCTAACCTAATAATAATCCTGTTTGTTCAAGAGAACAACGGCAGCTCTGCTGGGCTTTGTGGCACAAAAGCCGTTCCGCGTAATCAAAGCTAGAAGTGTTAGAATTTATGGTTCGGTTACGCTGACGTGCTTCTTAACAACGGATTATATGACCTGGAGCACAGGAGGTGAAACAGATCTACTCTTAAGCCTGGGCAAACAGTTTTGTAGAAGAAGCGCCAAAGAGAATGGCTGTTTAAAGAGCTCAAGGGGTACCGTATTTTTCACTCTATAAGACGCACCAGACCGCAAGACGCACCTAGTTTTTGGAGGAGGAAAACAAGAAAAAATATATTCTGAATCTCAGAAGCCAGAACAGCAAGAGGGATCGCTGCGCAGTGAAAGCAGCTATCCCTCTTCTTGTTCTGGCTTCTGGGATAGCTGCGCAGCCTGCATTCGTTCCGTAAGACGCACACGCATTTCCCCTTACTTTTTAGGATTGGAAAAGTGAGTCTTATAGAGCAAAAAATACGGTAGTTAAGGAAATAGAAAAGGCAGGTGAGCGTGTGACTTGGATTCAAGAATTAAAGTATTTACCATCACAAAAGAACAGCCGGGCTGCCCAGGTAATGCAATCAGTGACCATTATCAGGTATCCTGGCAGGCAGGATTTCTGTTGTAGACACGCCTCCTGGCGTGATCTTGCCCAGGGGGTCACGAAGACTCGGACATGACTAAACAACTAAACAACAACAAAATGTCAGCACTTAGAAAAGGACTTTGCTAAGACCCAGCATGGGTTCCTCAAAAATAAGTCATGCTGGGCGAATTTTGGTTCCAAAACCAAAGCGTTCCAAAACCAAGGCGCACTTTCCCATAGAAAGAAATGCAAAACAGATTAATCCATGGGGAGGCTAACTAAGGCCTGGGGGCTGGATCTGGCCCAATCACCTTCTCAATCCGGCCTGCAGACGGTGTGGGAATCAGCGTGTTTTTACACGAACAGAAAGTGTCCTTTTATTTAAAATGCTTCTCTGGGTTATTTGTGGGGCACAGGAATTTGTTCATTCCCCCCCAAAAAATATAGTCCGCCCCCCCACAAGGTCTGAGGGACAGTGGACCAGCCCCCTCCTGAAAACATTTGCTGATGCCTGTTGTAACTGAAGCACACAATTAAACCCGCTAATAAACGATCCCTGGCGTGAGATCAGTCAAGGATCTTAGCAGCTTCACTTTTACTGCCAAGCTGATATTTTTAAAAACAAGAGCACTTCTTCCGCATTCCACTGTCTTGCCAGCCAATAATTTCTTTTGCTTGCTTCCTGTTCAGACAGGTTGGAACTTGCTCTCGTTTCTGAACAGAGAACCCGATTTCTTGAAACGAAACAAATACACATCGTGCAAGATTCGTGGAAGAGGCTTCCCTGTAAGGAGCTGGCAAGGGGGATCAGGAATAAGTAAATTCCAACACTGAGAAATAGAGTAAAGGTAAAGGGACCCCTGACCATTAGGTCCAGTCATGGCCGACTCTGGGGTTGCGGAGCTCATCTCGCTTTACTGGCCGAGGGAGCTGGTGTACAGCTTCCAGGTCATGTGGCCAGCAGGACTAAGCCGCTTCTGGCGAACCAGAGCAGCGCACGGAAACGCCGTTTACCTTCCCACCTATTTATCTACTTGCACTTTGACGTGCTTCCGAACTGCTAGGTTGGCAGGAGCAGGGACCGAGCAACGGGGTTCAGCCCGGATTCGAACCGCCGACCTTCTGATCGGCAAGTCCTAGGCTCTGTGGTTTAACCCACACCGCCACCCATGTCCCCAGAGAAACAGAATAGCAGTTGGGAAAAGGGAAAAGTTCATTTTGCAATTCCTTTCAAAAAGAGGAACAGAGACTTCTGTATTTCCGGGTTGGTTTTTGTGTGCATGTTCTGCAATGAAACTCTGGACTCGGCTATGCAGCCGCAAAGGAAAGGTTTCAAGTCTGCTGCAAACTGCATTGTACAAATACGACACTAGATGGCGATGGTGAGCTATGGAAAATTGAATCCATTTTTCAAAACTTTTTTTTAAAAAAAGCATTTTCACAACTTTTTAAAAATATGTGTCTAGATTCCACCACTGGCCCAATGGATCGGTGCCTTAAATGATGGATTGATACAATCACATGTCCTTTTGCTTTTGGCCACAACTGAGCACAACTGGGGTCATAGCACTTTAAAACAGGCTTGGCTGCCCCAAAGAATCATGGGAGTTGTAGTTTGTTAAGGGTCATTAGGAAACACCTATACAGTGATCACTTGTTTCTCAAACTTAATCCGTTCCGGAAATTCCGTTCCAAAACTAAAGCGTTCCAAAACCAAGGCACACTTCCCGATAGAAAGTCATGCAAAATGGATTAATCTGTTCCAGACTTTTAAATAAAACAACCCCAAAAACAGCAATTTAACATGAATTTTACTATCTAATGAGAGCCATAAAATGAAAGCAATAATCAATGTACTGTACTATAAAATAAACAAGACAGTATGTATATGATAAAATTTAGAATTAATTTTTTCCCTTACCTGTACTGATGATAGTCATTGTTTGCATGGGGGGCTTTTATCCATTTCTGCAGGTGCACAATCCATCGATCAGTAGCTGAACTGGGTTCCGCAGTCACAAAAACAAATGAACCGAAAAATATAATGAACAAGTTTCTATGCCCCACAAATAACCCACAGGGTGGAGACGCTCCTTCAGGTCTACTGGGCCATTTAGGGCTTTCAAGGTCAGCACCAACCCTTTGAATTGTGCTTAGAAACATCCTGGGAGGGAGGTTTTCAGAACCGGTGTTTTGTGGTTTCCCCTCCCAGTCCCCAGTCCAGCTGCCGCATTCTGGATTAGTTGCAATTTCCGGGTCACCTTCAAAGGCAGCCCCACAGAGAGCACATGGCAGTGTTGGCTATTTGCAGTATGGTAGCGCTGCAGAGAGCTTGCTGGGGAGACCATGCATTAAAAAGGGACTCAAAAATAACTTAAACAAGGTTTTAATTAAAAAAACAAAAACTCCTTTTACACTAAATACATTAACAAACAAACCAGACCCAACCACCAACCCATCCCCCAGGGTAATGGCAGAGCTAGGTGCTGCTCCTTATATACTACACCCAAATGCTGACACACCTTAATCAATACAACTCAGCAGCACCTGCTATGTTTCACAGCTGTAAAGCTGGGTCTCATTATTTTGCTCTGGCCCTTGCTCTGGCGCCTTAAAGACATACACAAGTGGAACAATGATGAACCTTTACATTTAAAGAAACCATTCCACATTTCCCCTGCGGTTCATCATTGTGGAACAAAAACATAAAGCATACTTTGTACATGTCTTTCATGTGTAACCTTTGGAAGTGATTTTGTAAAAATGTCCGCAATTTGATTGTCACCTGGAACATATTCAAATACAATCATTTCATCAGCAATTAGTTTCTTTACAAACTGCAAACGTAATCTTAAGACTCTAGTGCGCTGCGTATTGGTTTCTGAACATAGGATGGCGAGTCCGCTCTGGGAATCAAGGTAAACTTTTACTGGTAGTGTTGCTTGCATCAGTAGGTCTGCGAATACTTGCAGATACCATTCTATATCACGAGTGGCCTGAACGCATGCACATAATTCGCTCTCTGTTGTGGAGAGACAAATAATGGTTTGTGTCTGGGACTTCCATTCAAACGGACAACCATTATAACAAAACACCATACCAGACACACCCCTGCAATTATTTTGTTCCACTGCATGAGATGCATCGCAGAAAATTTCAAAACCTTTGTCAATACTTGATGTAAACTGCAACCTATAATGTTTGGTATGTTTAAGGTACATTACCACTCTCTTAAGAGCAGAGAAACATTGAGTAGTGGGCTTTTCCACAAATTTTGCCAGAAAGTGAAAAGCATATCTGGTCTTGAGATTCTTTGAATGAAATTTAGCTTGCCTATAGCAGAACGATACAAAGTTTTGTTAGGAAATGGCTTATCTTCACCTGTAAAGGTGAAACCACACACCATGGGCGTTTCCTTTCCATTTGCATTTTCTAAACGTAGCATTTCAACAAGATCATCAATTTTTGCAGTTTGATGAACCAGAAAAGATGCATTTTTGCCTTTCTCAATTTGCATGGATAAGTAATTTTTAGCTATGCCTAATTCCACCACATCAAATTTCTTCTGTAACTGTGAAACTACCTCTTCATATTCCTGTTTAGTTTTTGTAGAAATTAACACGTCATCTACATACACACATATCTTTGTTACAGAGTTTGCCCTTTCCTTTATAAACACACAGTTGTCTGCCTTTCCTTGTGAAAAACCAATATCCAGCAATTCTTTTGCTAAAGTTTGGTGCCAATTCCTTCCACTTTGGTGCAGACCATAAAGGGATTTATTTAATTTGCATACCAAACCTTCAGCGGCGTCTATGCCTTCAGGGACACGCATAAAAATTTGTTCTTTTAAATCTGCAAACAAATATGCAGTTTTTATATCTAGGTGATAAACAGAATGTCCACGTTGTGATGCATCTTTTAACAAAAGCTTAACTGTTTCATATTTTACACTTGGTGAATAACACAAATCATAATCTTCGCCTGGAATTTGTTGAAAACCCCTAGCAACTAATCTTGCTTTGTACCTTACAACTTCATTTTTGTCATTCATTTTAACTCTATAAACCCATTTTGAATCAATAAGCCTCATATCTGGGGTTTGCGGTACAAGAGACCAAGTGTTATGCTCTTTTAAAGAAGCTATCTCAGAGTTCATAGCTTTATACCAATTTGCAGCTTGGTGCTTAGGTAAATTCTGAACATCATTGTAGCTTTTTGGCTCAAAAACCGCCTTATTGGCATACACAGTATTAAAATGTTCATCTGCAAAACGTTGTGCCTCTTTCTATCAGAACGTCTCAGTCCGGAAGGAGAGTCAGACTCCTCAGACTTAATGGGACTAAGTGAACTACTAGTTTCAGGTTGTAAATCATCATTGTCAGGCTGAAGAGATGCTTGTGGGCTAAGCTCACGGTCAGAAAACTCAAGAGAATCTAACCTCCCCTCGGGTGCCTGTGACTTTAAATCATCAAACAAATTATCAAATTCAACAGGCTTTTTGTCTTTTCCCATTAATTCAGAAGCACCATTTCCTGCTGCTGCTGCTTCCTCAGTATTATCTATACTGTTAGTATCTTGGAAAACAGCAACTCCATTCCAATTTACAGTTTGTATCATGCTTCTGGTAATATGAAATTTGCCAGTTGCTGGTATGCAAATTCCGTACGCCCCCTGCTGGTAGCCCATTAATTTTCCCTGAACACTACACTCACCCAATTTCTGCTTAGTGGGATAATGCATAATTACATCTGAACCCCTAATGCGTAGGTATTTCAGATTAGGGCGTTTTTTAAACAGCTTCTCATAGGGGGTGACATCTAAACCAGAATGATAACTGTGATTTCTAACATAACAAAACACATTAAGTGCTTCAGCCCAAAAGTCTTTGGGCAGATTAGCATCGTGCAGATACGTTTTAACTCCTGCCTGCAAGTCACGCTGCACAACTTCAACAAGCCCATTTTGCCAGGGACTTCAAGGGCAAGATAACTCATGAGTAGTCCCCTGCGCTTCCAGGAATTTCTCAAAAACCTCAGAAACAAATTCTCCGCCCCGGTCAGAAAACAGGTTCTTAATTGGTTTGTTAAAGTGTGTTTTTACCCAGTTGCAAAAACCCTTGTATTTCTCCAATGCTTGTGACTTTTCAGCTATTGAATAAGTCCAACAATATCTACTATACTGGTCTATGAGAGTAAGCCAGTACTTAGAACCTCCTAATGATGGTGGGAGTGGCCCAACTAAATCACAATGTACACGCTCAAATGGCTCAGTTACTTTCCTATCTGAGCACCTACCCTTGCGTGCAACCTTAATCTTATTCTTGCAACAGGATAGACATTGCATAAAGAATTTACATGGTTTTAAGTTGAGGCCATTAACAATTTTCTTTGTCTTAATTACATCAGCAAAATTCAGGTGTCCTAGAATTCTGTGCGCCTCATGGACACACCCAGAATGAGGCCTTACATTCCTCAACCCCTGTGCTACTCTGCAATTTATAGGCGATTGGGAATAGGTGTGAAAATACAGTCTATATAAACCATCAGAGTCCTGGGCATACAATAGGCGTTTGTTCCCCTCAAAAAACTCACACATTGAATTTAAGAAACGCACACTTATGCCTTGACGAGCAAACACCTTACTGATAATAAATTGTCCACTGATGGGCAGTAAATGCAGTTCGCTATTGTCAGGGGCTCAGGAGCAGAGGCACAGGAGAGGGAGGAAATGGAGAGTGAGGGGGAGGAATCCGAGGGGAGCGTAGGCGGTGACAGTGGTCAGAGGGATTCCACGAGCCTCTCCAGCGAATCGGAAGATTCACAGAAGGGAGCGCCGATGGCCAGGGCAAGGGGGGTGCCAGGGGGGAAGCCCCAGGAGGAAGGGGCCAGCGGGGACTCCCTGAGCAGCAGTTGGAAATCAGGACCAACTTCCCCACCAGAGCGCAGTGGGGGGGAGGAGTCCCAGGAATCGGGACCAGTGTTCTCACCACCAGCGAGAGGAGATGAGTCAGGATTGACCACGCCTCCATCGGAGAGCGGGGAAACGGTCAGGAGGAAGGTTACCGGCTGGGCGCGCGCGCCAAGTTCAAATGTACAGGCGAGCGGCACAGCAGGTAGCCCGGATAGGGAGCCAGGTCCTAAAGCCCGCCGGAAGGAGGGGCAAGACTCAGGGGGGTCAGCGTCAGAAGAGTCCAGAAAGGAGGAAACCCCAGGGGGCAGAAGGACCCAGAGGAGGAAAGAACAACGGAAGAGGTGGAGTAAGGCTAGAGTCTTAAACTGGTGTCTAGGAGGCGGAGACTCAGATGGAGTTTCGCCGGTCTAAGTTCTAAGACGTAGAGTTGCACGCTGCGGTTTGGAAATGGAAACTAATCTTCAATAAAGACTTTTATACGTTATTACTGACTAGCGTTGGTCCTCTGTGAGCTGGGACCTGGAGGCAACTCTGACAGCTATTGTAATGTTTAAAGAGTCAGGTTTAACAGTACCCCTGCCAAGTGACTGCAAGACTTGTGAATTGGCTAAATGTACATTACCAATTTCCTCTTCGAAAGAAAGAAAAAAATAAACAAGCTTCGATCGAAGCTTTTACACTAAATACATCAATAACAAACCAGACCCAACCACCAACCCATCCCCCAGGGTAATGGCAGAGCTAGGTGCTGCTCCTTATATACTACACCCAAATGCTGACACACCTTAGTCAATACAACTCAGCAGCACCTGCTATGTTTCACAGCTGTAAAGCTGGGTCTCATTATTTTGCTCTGGCCCTTTCTCTGGCCCCTTAAAGACATACACATCGGGTGGAACAATGATGAACCTTTACATTTAAAGAAACCATTCAACAGGCAGTAGTCCACACGGGAGATAACCAGAGCATGCACCACTCTGGCGACACAGTCTGTGGGCAGGTAGGGTCTCATCCTGCCTACCAGATGGAGCTGGCAGACACAGAACTGACCTGCGCCTCCACGGACAGCAGAGTCGAGACTGCAGAAGCCAAGCCGATCTGATTGCAAGTCCCCTTCTTGACTCCTCGCAGGTTCAACAGCTGGCCGGGCGCTCGGAAGCCATGCGGGGCACGATATCACGGATGGTGGGCACAATTGTCGTCCTCTTCGCCATCTGCTGGGGCCCAATGCAGCTTCTGATTCTGGCCCAGGCCTTTGGCACCAGTTTCCGCCGCAACTATCACACCTACAAGCTGCAAATCTGGGCTCACTGCATGTCGTACGCCAGCTCCTCCCTCAACCCCATTGTCTACGCCTTCATGGGCGCCAGTTTCCAGAGGGCTTTCCGCAAAGTCTTCCCCTTCGCCGCCAAGCGCCGGGTGGGCAGATGCGAGCCCGGTGCCAACGTAGAGATGCGGTTTGTCTCTTCGGGGATGTAGGGCCTTCTCTGTGGTGTCCCCGACCCGAAAGGTTGCAAAAGCAAGCCTGGTGTCGTTCGCCTGGGGCGACTTCCCTGAAGAAACCCTATGAGACACCCGGGATCGGGGTGAGGAAGGGGTGGGAAAGGATTTTGCTGGAGAGGGACACGAGGGAGCTGTTTGGCAGCCGAGGGCCGCTTTCTCCACCTGTGCAAGCTTCCGGGGGCAACATACTAGCAATGGGCGGAGCCAGAGGGGTAAGTGGGCGGGGCAATGGATTTGAAAATTCGCTTCTGTACTAGGTCATCATTGGGGTTCAAGGACAACGCAGCAAGAATGGCCATAGCTGTCAACGTTTCCCTTTTCTTGTGAGGAATCCTATTCGGAATAACAGAATTTCCCTTTAAAAAAGGAAACGTTGACAGCTATGAGAATGAAGGGTGTCACCTGGGGACAGACAGCAAAGCCCATGGGGTGAATTGGGGTCCCAGACGTCTCCCCACAAGTTCCAATAAGCTACGGAGCATCCAGGTCTTTGCAATGTTGTTCTTTGTGAGCGCTGAAGAGAGGATATTCAGGCAGCAATCAGTGCCGGATTTAAGTATAAGCTAAACAAGCTCTAGCTTAGCGCCCCACTCGCTTGGGGGCCCCCCCCAAAAAATAAAGGAAAAAAAACCCTGGATGTACATTTCCAAAATATAAGATAAAAAACAAATGAAATAAAACCTACATGCAGCAACCATGTTTTGTGTTGTGTAGGCTCCTGTGATGTAAGTCATGGTCCCACCTGCTAGCCTGCTCCCTAAAATATCACTGGTTTGCTCCTTTCTATATATAGGGTGCCTGCATTCTGCTGTTTATCATTATTAATAGTTTGCATCATATGTTTGCACCTATTTCATGTCATAGCAAGTTTCCAGAAACCAGATGATGAGTCTTTGTAATTTGTCTTTCTAAAGGAACTTTTGTCATCGCCAAATGACAAGGTGTTTGCATTATTCAGTCTGTTGTGAATAAAAAAAATCCTTTTCAGTCAGAGCTGAATTATTATTTCACTATTAATATACTTCTTCTTAATTGTATTTCAGTTCAACAATTACTTTGATATACGTATGATGCTTTGGGGGGTGGTCTTGAGCTACAGGGGAGGCAATTTCAGAGGTAAATAGTGATGGGTTCTGGGTAGGGAAAGGGCTGTAAGGGAGGATGGAGGTAGGAAAAGGGTAGAGGAGTATCAGAGGTAGGAAAGGGGTAGAGCTCTGTGGCCCTCTGCCCGTTTGCTACCTCTGAGGCCCCTCTACACTTTTCTTAGCTCTGTGGCCCCCACTATCCCTTTACTACCTCTGAGATCCCTCTACCCCTTTCCTGCCTTTGAGACGCCTCTACCCTTTTCATAGCTCTGTGCCTCCTCTACCTCTAAGACCCCTCTATGCTTTTCATAGCTCTGTGGCCCCTCTACCTCTTTCCTACCTCTGAGACGCCTCTACCCTTTTCATAGCTCTGTGGTCCCTCTACCTCTGAGACCCCTCTATGCTTTTCATAGCTCTGTGGCCCCTCTACCTCTTTCCTACCTCTGAGACCCCTCTACGCTTTTCATAGCTCTGTGGCTCCTCTACCCCTTTCCTGCCTCTGAGACACCTCTACGCTTTTCATAGCTCGGTGGTTCCTCAACCTCTGAGACCCCTCTATCCTTTTCATAGCTCTGTGGTGCCTCAACTTCTGAGACCCCTCTACGCTTTTCATAGCTCTGTGGCCCCTTTCCTACCTCTGAGACCCCTCTATGCTTTTCATAGCTCTGTGGTCCCCTCAACCTCTGAGACCCCTCTATACTTTTCATAGCTCTGTGGTCCCCTCAACCTCTGAGACCCGTCTATCCTTTTTATAGCTCTGTGGTCCCTCTACCTCATTCCTACCTCTGAGACCCCTCTATACCTTTCATAGCTCTGTGGTGCCTCAACCTCTGAGACCCCTCTATGCTTTTCATAGCTCTGTGGCCCCTTCAACCTCTGAGACCCCTCTATGCTTTTCATAGCTCTGTGGTCACTCAACCTCTGAGACCCCTCTATACCTTTCATAGCTCTGTGGTGCCTCAACCTCTGAGACCCCTCTATGCTTTTCATAGCTCTGTGGCCCCTCTACCTCTTTCCTACCTCTGAGACCCCTCTACGCTTTTCATAGCTCTGTGGCTCCTCTACCTCTAAGACCCCTCTATGCTTTTCATAGCTCTGTGGCCCCTCTACCCCTTTCCTGCCTCAGAGACACCTCTACGCTTTTCATAGCTCGGTGGTTCCTCAACCTCTGAGACCCCTCTATGCTTTTCATAGCTCTGTGGTCCCCTCAACCTCTGAGACCCCTCTATACTTTTCATAGCTCTGTGGCTACCTCAACCTCTGAGACCCCTCTTTACTTTTCATAGTTCTGTGGCCCCCTCAACCTCTGAGACCCCTCTTTACTTTTCATAGCTCTGTGGCTACCTCAACCTCTGAGACCCCTCTATTCTTTTCATAGCTCTGTGGTGCCTCAACCTCTGAGACCCCTCTTTACTTTTCATAGCTCTGTAGTCCACTCAACCTCTGAGACCCCTCTTTACTTTTCATAGCTCTGTAGTCCACTCAACCTCTGAGACCCCTCTTTACTTTTCATAGCTCTGTGGTCACTCAACCTCTGAGACCCCTCTTTACTTTTCATAGCTCTGTGGTCACTCAACCTCTGAGACCCCTCTTTACTTTTCATAGCTCTGTGGTGCCTCAACCTCTGAGACCCCTCTTTACTTTTCATAGTTCTGTGGCCCCCTCAACCTCTGAGACCCCTCTTTACTTTTCATAGCTCTGTGGCTACCTCAACCTCTGAGACCCCTCTTTACTTTTCATAGCTCTGTGGTCACTCAACCTCTGAGACCCCTCTTTACTTTTCATAGCTCTGTAGCCCCTACACCTCAGAGCTATGAAAAGGAAAGAGGGGTCTCAGAGGTTGAGGCGACCACAGAGCTATGAAAAGTAAAGAGGGGTCTCAGAGGTTGAGTGGACTACAGAGCTATGAAAAGTAAAGAGGGGTCTCAGAGGTTGAGTGGACTACAGAGCTATGAAAAGTAAAGAGGGGTCTCAGAGGTTGAGTGGACTACAGAGCTATGAAAAGTAAAGAGGGGTCTCAGAGGTTGAGTGGACTACAGAGCTATGAAAAGTAAAGAGGGGTCTCAGAGGTTGAGTGGACTACAGAGCTATGAAAAATAAAGAGGGGTCTCAGAGGTTTAGGCACCACAGAGCTATGAAAAGTAAAGAGGGGTCTCAGAGGTAGGAAAGTGGCCACAGAGCTATGAAAAGTAAAGAGGGGTCTCAGAGGTTGAGTGGACTACAGAGCTATGAAAAGTAAAGAGGGGTCTCAGAGGTAGGAAAGGGGCCACAGAGCTATGAAAAGGGTAGAGGGGTCTCAGAGGTTGAAGCACCACAGAGCTATGAAAGGTATAGAGGGGCCTCAGAGGTAGGAAAGGGACCCCAGAGCTATGAAAAGCATAGAGGGGTCTCAGAGGTTGAGGGGACCACAGAGCTATGAAAACAATAGAGCGGTCTCAGAGGTTGAGGGGACCCCAGAGCTATGAAAAGTATAGAGGGGTCTCAGAGGTTGAGGCACCCCAGAGCTATGAAAAGGATAGAGGGGTCTCAGAGGTTGAGGAACCACAGAGCTATGAAAAGCGTAGAGGGGTCTCAGAGGTTGAGGAACCACAGAGCTATGAAAAGGGTAGAAGGGTCTCAGAGGTAGGAAAGAGGTAGAGGGACCACAGAGCTATGAAAAGTATAGAGGGGTCTCAGAGGTAGGAAAGGGGCCACAGAGCTATTAAAACGGTAGAGGCGTATCAGAGGTGGGAAAGAGGTAGAGGGGGCAAACAGAGCTATGAAAAGGGTAGAGGGGTCTCAGAGATAGAGGGACCACAGAGCTATGAAAAGGGTAGAGGGGTCTCAGAGGTTGAGGAACTACAGAGCTATGAAAAGGGTAGAAGGGTCTCAGAGGTAGGAAAGAGGTAGAGGGACCACAGAGCTATGAAAAGTATAGAGGGGTCTCAGAGGTAGGAAAGGGACCACAGAGCTATGAAAAGGCTAGAGGCAGGAAAGGGACCACAGAGCTATGAAAAGGCTAGAGGTGTCTCAGAGGTAGGAAAGGGGCCACAGAGCTATTAAAACGGTAGAGGCGTATCAGAGGTGGGAAAGAGGTAGAGGGGGCAAACAGAGCTATGAAAAGGGTAGAGGGGTCTCAGAGATAGAGGGACCACAGAGCTATGAAAAGGGTAGAGGGGTCTCAGAGGTTGAGGAACCACAGAGCTATGAAAAGGGTAGAAGGGTCTCAGAGGTAGGAAAGAGGTAGAGGGGCCACAGAGCTATGAAAAGTATAGAGGGGTCTCAGAGGTAGGAAAGGGACCACAGAGCTATGAAAAGGCTAGAGGCAGGAAAGGGACCACAGAGCTATGAAAAGGCTAGAGGCGTCTCAGAGGTAGGAAAGGGGCCACAGAGCTATTAAAACGGTAGAGGCGTATCAGAGGTGGGAAAGAGGTAGAGGGGGCAAACAGAGCTATGAAAAGGGTAGAGGGGTCTCAGAGATAGAGGGACCACAGAGCTATGAAAAGGGTAGAGGGGTCTCAGAGGTAGGAAAGGGACCACAGAGCTATGAAAAGGGTAGAGGTGTCTCAGAGGTAGGAAAGAGATAGAGGGGCCACAGAGCTATGAAAAGGGTAGGGGGGTCTCAGAGGTAGGAAAGGAGCCACAGAGCTATGAAAAGGGTAGAGGGGTCACAGGGGTAGAATAGGGGTAGAGGGGCCACAGAGCTATGAAAAGGGTAGAGGGGTCTCAGAGGTAGGAAAGGGGCCACAGAGCTATGAAAAGGGTAGAGGCCTATCAGAGGTAGGAAAGAGGTAGAGGGGCCACAGAGCTATGAAAAGGGTAGAGGGGTCTCAGAGGTAGAGGGGCCACAGAGCTATGAAAAGGGTAGAGGGGTCTCAGAGGTAGGAAAGGGGCCACAGAGCTATGAAAAGGGTAGAGGCGTCTCAGAGGTAGGAAAGGGGTAGAGGGGCCACAGAGCTATGAAAAGGGTAGAGGGGTCTCAGAAGTAGGAAAGGGGTTGTGGGAGCCATAGAGCTATGAAAAGCAATTTAAATTTTAAAAATGCAATTTAAATGGGAAAAACCCATTTTTGAATTTATTTATTTTTTTAAAAAAACCTGTTGATTTTCATCCACCCTGCTTCGTAGGACGTCTGCCCACCTGATGGATCCCATGCGCGTTCGTCTGCATCGTCTCTGTCTTAGGACTTTTCAAAAGTCCATCCCTCTTTGTTTATGTGGGTTTTTTCCCCCCACCTTGGGAAAGTTTGTCTCCTTTTCACAAGTCTACTTGCACACTCCGTCCCCACGAGATCGCCTCCAAGACCTCATTTGTTCCTAACGAGGCAGCCACAATTTCCCAAATTCTTTCCCCCAAATTCTCCACCCTCCTTCCCGTGCCAGCGGAGAAGCTGTATTGTTTTTAAAATTCGATTTAAAAACTCGATTGGGAGCCGCCCAGAGTGGCTGGGGAAACTCATCCAGATGGGCAGGGTATAAATAATAAATTATTATTATTATTATTATTATTAACCGCATATAGACAAACTGCACTTCCTCGTCTCCTTGGATTTGAAGAGGCTGGTTGCTTTATTCCGAGGTCAATAATAATAATAAAGATCAAGCGAGAATCGAGCTATGATTTCATCTATAGGAAGCCGCAGGGGGAGAGGGTCTCAGCCAAGGTACCAGATGGAGCTGGGAAGCAGAACTGACCTGGTTTTTATTTTTGTGGAACGGGCAAATGCGCCTTGTATCCAATCCCCAAGCAGCTGGCAAGATGTGGTGTCTGGGAGCTTCCTACCTAAACATGGCGTGTAGGGAACCCGCTTAAGGACTCTTGGAAAAGAAGGGAAAAGAAGCAGGTTTTTTCTTCTTATGACAGTTGGGAGGGACCTCCAAAGGTCATCCAGTCCACCCCCCTTCGATGCAGGAACCCCAGCGGAAGAATCCATGATGAATGACCATCCAAACTCTGCTTTCAAAAGCTCCAAGGAAGGAAGAGGTGCCAGAGCTTTATTATTATTATTATTATTATTATTCCCCAGCCACCCTGGGCGGCTTGCAGCACATATAAAAACACAATAAAACACCAAAATTTTAAAATTTCCCAATAAAAGGCTGCTTTCTGTGTGTTTGTGTGTGGGTGGTGCTTGCCGTTGTTAACACGACTTGTGTAGGGTTTGTATATTAAGACACATACGGCAAAGTGGTACCCAAAGAGATATTTGTGGGGTTTAAGGTAAGGTGGGCGGGACCTGTGGGGTGTGCCGCCTGCCGATCGGCTGAGGATGGAGCGTGATAGACAGGTGACAGGGCAGTTAAAGGAGTTGGGCTTGGGGGGGGGGACTACGGCTGGTTTGGGCAGTAAGGAGCAGTGGTTAGAGCAGGCGGGATAAGATTAGGGAGTTAACCCATGCCACAAAACACACCAAAGCGTTTTAAACCCTGCTTTATTGGGAGCAAACCTCGCAAAAACTCCTCCTACCCTGGTTTTACTATAATAATAAAATTTTTAAAAATTCAACTTCTTTCTCCAAACCACGTCTCATCTTTGGCCAGGCTATCGAAGACATGGCAGAGTCCGTCAAGAGCGTCCTCAGAAGTCCGTAAGTTAGGCGACTGCTTAAGTCTAGAAGGGGACCCTGGGGTCATCTAGTCCAACCTGCTTTTGTGCAGAAATCTCCGTCCTCGCGGTTGCTAACGAAATGCCGTTATACAAAAGACAGAGCCCCTCGGTTCATCGGGCTCAATGTATTGGACGCCCAGAGATGGCAGGCAGGAACCCAGCGGGTGTCGAGAAAACCAAACCAAACGGAGACCTGGAAGTTTGAACCCAAGCCCTGTCTCGCTCTGATTTGGGCAGGTCTCAAAGTCCGGTTCCTAAATTTGCTGAGCAGACTCCAGAAAGTTCATTTTGGGGGCTCCGCCGAGCTGATTTTCCTCCAGAGGGGCAGTTTGGTCTCCGCAGACAAAAGACTTTTTTGACAAGTCTCAGCTTCGGGAAAAAGAGAGGAATCTGCCCTGCTGAGGTCATCCAAAATTTGGCAGTTTTAAAGTCCTGGCCGGATGCAAAACTGGTTCCTTGTTATTTAGGTGTCAATAACAAACATACACCCCTTCATGGATCACTGCCTTGCCGTGGCGAAGGGGCTTGAAGAACTCAGAGAAGCTATGAACTATGCCGAGCAGGGCACCCAAGATGAACAGGTCATAGTGGAGAGTTTTGCCCAAACGTGATCCACCTGGAGGAGGAACCGGCAAGCCACTCCAGTATCCTTGCCAAGAAAACTCCATGGACAAAGACAACAGGCATATAAAAGATATGACGCTGGAAGATGATCCCCTCAGGTCGGAAGGCGTCCAACATGCTACTGAGGAAGAGCGGAGGACAAGTACAAGTAGATCCAGAGCTGATGAAGCGGCTGGGCCAAAGCCGAAAGGACGCTCAGTTGCGGATATGCCTGGAAGCGAAAGGAAAGTCCAATGCTGTAAAGAAAAATATTGCATAGGAACCTGGAATGTAAGAACCATGAACCTGGGTAAGTTGGAGGTGGTCAAAAATGAGATGGCAAGAATAAATATTGACATCCTGGGCATCAGTGAACTAAAATGGACGGGAATGGGTGAATTCAGTTCGGATGACCATCATATCTACTACTGTGGGCAAGAAACCCGTAAAAGAAATGGAGTGGCCCTCATAGTCAACAAAAGAGTGGCGAAAGCTGTACTGGGATGCAATCTCAAAAATGATAGAATGATCTCGATACGAATCCAAGGCAGACCTTTTAACATCACAGTAATCCAAGTTTATGCACCAACTACTTGTGCTGAAGAAACTGAAATTGACCAATTCTATGAAGACTTACAAGACCTTATAGAAGTGACACCAAAGAAGGATGTTCTTCTCATTATAGGGGATTGGAATGCTAAAGTAGGGAGTCAAGAGATAAAAGGAACAACTGGCAAGTTTGGCCTTGGAGATCAAAACGAAGCAGGGCAAAGGCTAATAGAGTTCTGTCAAGAGAACAAGCTGGTCATCACAAACACGCTTTTCCAACAACACAAGAGACGACTCTACACATGGACATCACCAGATGGGCAGCATCGAAATCAGATTGATTATATTCTCTGCAGCCAAAGATGGAGAAGCTCTATACAGTCAGCAAAAACAAGACCTGGAGCTGACTGTGGCTCAGATCATCAGCTTCTTATAGCAAAATTCAAGCTTAAACTGAAGAAAGTAGGAAAAACCACTGGGCCGGTAAGATACAATCTAAGTCAAATCCCTTATGAATACACAGTGGAAGTGAGGAACAGGTTTAAGGATTTAGATTTGGTGGACAAAATGCCTGAAGAACTATGGATGGAGGCTCGTAACATTATAAAGGAGGCAGCAACGAAAACCATCCCAACGAAAAGGAAATGCAAGAAAGCAAAGTGGCTGTCCAATGAGGCCTTACAAATAGCGGGGGAGAGAAGGCAAGCAAAATGCAAGGGAGATGGTGAAAGATACAGGAAATTGAATGCAGATTTCCAAAGAATAGCAAGGAGAGACAAGAAGACCTTCTTAAACGAGCAATGCAAAGAAATAGAGGAAAGCAATAGAATGGGAAGAACCAGAGATCTGTTCAAGAAAATTGGAGATATGAAAGGAACATTTCATACAAAGATTTCCACAATAAAGGACAAAAGTGGAAAGGACCTAACAGAAGCAGAAGACATCAAGAAGAGGTGGCAAGAATACACAGAGGAATTATACCAGAAAGAAATGGATGTCTCGTATACCCCAGGTAGTGTGGTTGCTGACCTTGAGCCAGACATCCTGGAAAGTGAAGTCAAATGGGCCTTAGAAAGCACTGCAAATAACAAGGCCAGTGGAAGTGATGGTATTCCAGCTGAACTATTTAAAATTTTAAAAGATGATGCTGTTAAGGTGCTACACTCAATATGCCAGCAAGTTTGGAAAACTCAGCAGTGGCCAGAAGATTGGAGAAGATCAGTCTACATCCCAATCCCAAAGAAGGGCAGTGCCAAAGAATGCTCCAACTACCGCACAATTGCACTCATTTCACACGCTAGCAAGGTTATGCTTAAAATTCTACAAGGAAGGCTCAAGCAGTATGTGGACCGAGAACTCCCAGAAGTGCAAGCTGGATTTAGAAGAGGCAGAGGAACCAGAGACCAAATTGCAAACATGCGCTGGATTATGGAGAAAGCTAGAGAGTTCCAGAAAGACATCTACTTCTGCTTCATTGACTATGCAAAAGCCTTTGACTGTGTCGACCACAGCAAACTATGGCAAGTTCTTAAAGAAATGGGAGTGCCAGATCACCTCATCTGTCTCCTGAGAAATCTCTATGTGGGACAAGAAGCTACAGTTAGAACTGGATATGGAACAACTGATTGGTTCAAAATTGGGAAAGGAGTACGACAAGGCTGTATTTTGTCTCCCTGCTTATTTAACTTATATGCAGAATTCATCATGCGAAAGGCTGGGCTGGATGAATCCCTAGCCGGAATTAAGATTGCCGGAAGAAATATCAACAACCTCAGATATGCAGATGACACAACCTTGATGGCAGAAAGTGAGGAGGAATTAAAGAACCTTTTAATGAGGGTGAAAGAGGAGAGCGCAAAATATGGTCTGAAGCTCAACATCAAAAAAACGAAGATCATGGCCACTGGGCCCATCACCTCCTGGCAAATAGAAGGGGAAGAAATGGAGGTAGTGAGAGATTTTACTTTCTTGGGCTCAATGATCACTGCAGATGGTGAAAGCAGCCACGAAATTAAAAGACGCCTGCTTCTTGGGAGAAGGGCAATGACAGGCCTAGACAGCATCTTGAGAAGTAGAGACATCACCTTGCCAACAAAGGTTCGTATAGTTCAAGCTCTGGTTTTCCCAGTAGTGATGTATGGAAGTGAGAGCTGGACCATCAAGAAGGCTGATCGCCGAAGAATGGATGCTTTTGAATTCTGGTGCTGGAGGAGACTCTTGAGAGTCCCATGGACTGCAAGAAGATCCAACCTCTCCATTCTGAAGGAAATCAGCCCTGAGTGCTCACTGGAAGGACAGATCGTGAAGCTGAGGCTCCAGTACTTTGGCCACCTCATGAGAAGAGAAGACTCCCTGGAGAAGACCCTGATGTTGGGAAAGATGGAGGGCACAAGGAGAAGGGGACGGCAGAGGACGAGATGGTTGGATAGTGTTTTCGAGGTTACCAGCATGAGTTTGACCAAACTGCGGGAGGCAGTGGAAGACAGGAGTGCCTGGCGTTCTCTGGTCCATGGGGTCACGAAGAGTCGGACACGACTAAACGACTAAACAACAACAACAACAACAACAAACATACAAATTTGAAAGATGCAGACGAAAAGGAAAGGCGGGTGATTTTTGCCCAGTTATCCGAGAGATCTAAAAATATATATACTTTTGCCCAGAAAACATTCACTTTGGGGCAGTCCTGCAAATGGACCCAGGTGAGTCTCAGTATCCTGGCATAGCGGCAAGGCCCCCCGAGGTATACAAAATAAATTAATTGCAATGTCCCTGGTCAGTGCCAGAAAACAACCTCTGTGGGGACCTTGGAGCAGAGCTCTCCCTCGTCTTCTTCTCGTACCCAAACTTTCCAGGAAAGTCTGTTCTTTGTGGCTGCATATCTCTTGGGACATCACCTTTCCGACAGAGCAGAGACATCATCACCTTGCCAACAAAGGTCCGAATAGTTCAAGCTCTGGTTTTCCCAGTAGTGATGTATGGAAGTGAGAGCTGGACCATCAAGAAGGCTGATGGCCGAAGAATGGATGCTTTTGAATTGTGCTGCTGGAGGAGACTCTTGAGAGTCCCATGGACTGCAAGAAGATCCAACCTCTCCATTCGGAAGGAAATCAGCCCTGAGTGCTCACTGGAAGGACAGATCCTGAAGCTGAGGCTCCAAGACTTTGGCCACCTCATGAGAAGAGAAGACTCCCTGGAAAAGACCCTGATGTTGGGAAAGATGGAGGGCGCAAGGAGAAGGGGACGACGGAGGACGAGATGGTGGGACAGTGTTCTTGAAGCTACCAGCATGAGTTTGACCAAACTGCGGGAGGCAGTGGAGGACAGGAGTGCCTGGTGTGCTCTGGTCCAGGGGGTCACCAAGAGTTGGACACGACTAAACGACTAAACAACAAAGAAGCAGGATAGCAGTTGGGAAAAGGGAAATGTTCATTTTGCAATTCCTTTCGAAAAGAGGAACAGAGACTTCTGTATTTCCCGCCTGGTGTCCTTGTGCATGTTCTGCAATGAAACTCTGGACTCAGCTATGCAGCTGCAAAGGAAAGGTTTCAAGTCTGCTGCAAAGTGCATTCTACAAATACGACACTAGATGGCGATGGTGAGCTATGGGAAATTGAACCCATTTTTCAAAACGTTTTTTTTAAAAAAGCATTTTCACAACTTTTAAAAAAATGTGTTTAGATTCCACCACTGGCCCAATGGATCGGTGCCTTAAATGATGGATTGATACAATCACATGTCCTTTTGCTTTTGGCCACAACTGAGCTATGCATACAAACTGGGGTCATAGCACTTTAAAACAGGCTTGGCTGCCCCAAAGAATCATGGGAGTTGTAGTTTGTTAAGGGTGCTGAACGTCATTAGGAAACACCTATACAGTGGTCCCTTGTTTCTCAAACTTAATCCGTTCCAGAAATTCCGTTCCAAAACCAAAGCGTTCCAAAACCAAGGCACGCTTCCCGATAGAAAGTCATGCAAAATGGATTAATCCCTTACCTATACTGATGATAGTCATTGTTTGCATGGGGGGCTTTTATCCATTTCCGAAGTTGCACAATCCATCGATAAGTAGCTGAACTGGGTTCCGCAGTCACAAAAACAAATGAACCAAAAAATATAATGAACGATTTCCTATGCCCCACAAATAACCCACAGATGCATTTTAAAGAAAAGGACACATTCTACTCCTGTAAAAACACGCTGATTCCCGGACCGTCCACGGGCCGGATTGGGAAGGCGATTGGGCCGGATCCAGCCCCCTGGCCTTAGGGTTGCCTCCCCATGCCATAGAAGATATGTATTACGAAACCATTCTATCTTTTTGTAATGTTTTACAAGTCTTTTTGTTGACTGTTTTCTGTTTGGAACCAATAAAGCAATATATATATATATATATATATATATATAAAACTAAACTAAAACAACACTGTCTTCAACTTCCAGGCTTTACGACTTAGCGAAGAGACAGACATAAAAGAAACAGCTTTACTTAAACTTCATTTTTTCTTTTTTAATAAAAACACACACCTTTATTTATAATTCTTATATACAAGTAAATTTATATATTCATATATATGTATATAAAAGTGGTCTGATGTGGCGAGGGTAGGGAAGATAGGGACTTCATGAGGTCTAGTGACTTTTATGTTTGATGTGTAAAAGGAAGGGCAGGGCGGGTGATGAGAAGGAACTGTGCAAAATGTGCAAGGAGGGGAAAGAAAGAGTTGCAAATGGTCCCGATTCTCAAGAATAACCCAGTTGGCTCGAGGGGAGGGCAGCCGAGTCTTTGGGTCTTCGTTGCCGTAGTGTCTTCAGGCTCGCTCCCCTTCGAAAGGAAACAGAGCCTCAGTTGACGACACCGGGGTTTTCGCCGCCTTCGGAGTCTCCGAGTTCCCGGGATCGCGTGCCGGCCAGTCCCGAAACGGAGACATCATCTGCAGGAAGAAGCGAGAAACAAAGATCACTGAAACTGTTCATTTAAGTTTTTTTATAGGAACTCTAAGCTCATGTATAGGGACGCGGGTGGCGCTGTGGGTTAAACCACGGAGCCTAGGGCTTGCCGATAGGAAGGTCGGCGGTTCGATTCCCCGCGATGGGGTGAGCTCCCGTTGCTCGGTCCCGGCTCCTGCCAACCTAGCAGTTCAAAAGCACAAAGTGCAAGTAGATAAGTAGGCACCGCTCCGGCGGGAAGGTAAACGGCGTTTCCGTGCACTGCTCTGGTTCGCCAGAAGCGGCTTAGTCATGCTGGCCACATGACCCAGAAGCTGCACGCCGGCTCCCTCGGCCAGTAAAGCGAGATGAGCGCCGCAACCCCAGAGTCATCCGCGACTGGACCTAATGGTCAGGGGTCCCTGGAAGGGCTACTGGAAGGAATTTTTTGTTTTTATTTTGTTTCGACTATGGCAGACCAACACCGCTACCTACCTGTAGCAAATAAAATTATCATTCCTTCATTCTGGGGGGCCACCTCTTCCACCAGCCGGGTCCCCCTCTCCCCCCCCCCCCACACACTTAAGGCAAAACCAAACTCGACTTACGGAACCGGACACGGATGGGCCAAATCATTATGCAGGCGAGGCCCAGGGTGGCAACGACGGCCATTCCTCCGGTGACGGCCACCATCACCCAACGGTAAAATGGCACACAGTTGCCGCAACAGTGTTCTGTCCTGGGGGGCGAGAAGGAAAAGGGGGAGGCAACAGGGGCTTGTTAATAATAATAATAATAATAATAATATTTATACCCCGCCCATCTGACTGGGCTTCCCCAGCCACTCTGGGCGGCTTCCAAAAAAATATTAAAATACTGTAATACATCAAACATTTAAAGCTTCCCTAAACAGAGTCATCGTTCAGCCCGGACACTGAGGTCCAGAGCCGAGGGGCTTCTGGCGGCTCCCTCATTGCGAGAAGTGAGGTTACAGGGAACCAGGTAGAGGGCCTTCTCGGTGGTGGCACCTGCCCTGTGGAACGCCCTCCCTTCAGATGTGAAGGAAAGAAGCAGCTATCCTATCTTTAAAAGACATCTGAAGGCAGCCCTGTTTAGGGAAGTTTTTAATATTTAATGCTGTACTGTTTTTAACACTTGATTGGGAGCCGCCCAGAGTGGCTGGGGAAACTCAGCCAGATGGGCGGGGTAAAAATAATAAATTATTATTATTGTTATTATTAGCAGCAGCTTCGGCGGGCAACGTTCCTACTTACGGGCACGGGTGCAAGTTCTGAATGATCATCACGCCCACTCCGTTGGCAACTTTATCCGTGAAGCTCATGGCTCCGTAAACGAAGGCACCACTGTGCTGTCGGAGAAAACAAGGTTGCCAATTTGGCTTCAGAAAAGCACGACATAGAATACACACAGAATTGAAAATAGCTATAATTCAAAACGTACTGTAAAGTGTGTTATGAAGATGTAATGGAATGAAATAATTTATGATATAAATTATATTATAATAAGGGACACGGGTGGCGCTGTGGGTTAAACCACAGAGCCTAGGACTTGCCGATTGGAAGGTCGGCGGTTCGAATCCCCGCAATGGGGTGAGCTCCCATTGCTCGGTCCCTGCTCCTGCCAACCTAGCAGTTCGAAAGCACACCAGTGCAAGTAGATAAATAGGTACCGCTCTGGCGGGAAGGTAAACGGCGTTTCCGTGCGCTGCTCGGGTTCACCAGAAGCGGCTTAGTCCTGCTGGCCACATGACCCGGAAGCTGTATGCCGGCTCCCTCGGCCAGTAAAGCAAGATGAGCGCCACAACCCCAGAGTCGGCCACGACTGGACCTAACGGTCAGGGGTCCATTTACCTTTACTAAGAGATTAGATTGGAAAATGTTCAGACAGGACTGATGGAAGTCAAAAAAAGATGTAAAAGTATGTTTAATTACTGTTGAAAATGATATGTTGAAAAACTAATAAAAATTTACGTAAAAAAAAGAAACAGGTTTTATTTTAAAAAATAATGAAATAAAGATGATTATGTTGCTGACGTTTTGAATCTCGGCAACACATCAAGGTTTGTGTGTGTGTGTTTCCCTGGCAAGATCACCCGTGCGCTCTGCGCATGCCCACATTACGTACTGTGTTGCTGCCGATGAGGTCGGCCGTCATGGAGAGAGAAGTTACCAGGATTGTGGCCGAACCGGTGCCCAAGAGGACGGCTGCCCCATAGATCTCCACGCCGATTCTTTCAGCCAAAGCCACCCAGGAAGCAAACGCCAGGATGATTAGCAAGCCCACAAAGTAGGTGAGCTAAACAGAAAAAGGGGAGAAAAGAAGAGATTTTGAAAAATTATAGAGGGGAAGAGAAACACTAGACTGGGGTGAGCAAACTTTTTCAGCAGGGGGCTGGTCCACTGTCCTCAGACCTTGTAGGGGGCCGGACTCTATTTTGAAATACCGTATTTTTTGCTCTATAAGACTCACTTTTTCCCTCCTAAAAAGTAAGGGGAAATGTGTGTGCGTCTTATGGAGCGAATGCAGGCTGCGCAGCTATCCCAGAAGCCAGAACAGCAAGAGGGATTCCTGCTTTCACTGCGCAGCGATCCCTCTTGCTCTTCTGGCTTCTGAGATTCAGAATATTTTTCTTCTTGTTTTCCTCCTCCAAAAACTAGGTGCATCTTGCGGTCTGGTGCGTCTTACAGAGTGAAAAATACGGTGAATATAATGAACGGATTCCTATGCCCCACAAATAACCCAGAGGTGCATGTGAGCTACTCACGTTTCTACCAATCTTCTTGTTCACAGTCTTCATCAGAAACGAGGAAAGGAAACCGCTAATGTACATCACGAGGGGAATCGTGGCGATGAACCTCTGCAGGAAGGCAAGAGTCAGAGGAAAAAACGGGATGGGCTCTGTTATCTTTGGAGGAGGAAGAGCTGAAAACCAGCACCAGCCGTCTCCCAGGTCTATTTGGTACGCAGGATGAGACCCTCCCTGCCCACAGACTGTCTCTCCAGAGTGGTGCATGCTCTGGTTATCTGCTGCTTGGACTACTGCCATGCGCTCTATGTGGGGCCACCTTTGAAGGTGACCCGGAAACTCGCTAGAGCAGGCATCCCCAAACTCGGTCCTTCAGAGGTTTTGGGACTACAACTCCCATCACTCCTAGCTAACAGGACCAATGGTCAGAGATGATGGGAGCTGTAATCCCAAAACATCTGGAGGGCCGAGTTTGGGGGTGCCTGTGCTAGAGTGGTGCATGCTCTGGTTATCTCCCACTTGGACTACTGCCATGCGCTCTACGTGGGGCTGCCTTGGGAGGTGACCTGGAAACTGCAACTAATCCAGAATGCGGCAGCCAGACTGGGGACTGGGAGCGGCCGCCGAGACCACATAACATCGGTCTTGAAAGACCTACATTGGCTCCCAGTACGTTTCCAAGCACAATTCAGAGTGTCGGTCCTGACCTTGAAAGCCCTAAAAGGCCCAGTAGACCTGAAGGAGCGTCTCCACCCCCATCGTCCAGCCCGGACCTGGGTCCATCTCCCGAAGGCCTTCTGGCGGTTCCCTCATTGTGAGAAGTGAAGCTACAGGGAACCAGGTAGAGGGCCTTCTCGGTGGTGGCGCCTGCCCTGTGGAACGCCCTCCCGTCAGATGTCAAAGAGATAAACACCACCTGACTTTTAGAAGACATCTGAAGGCAGCCCAGTTTAGGGAAATTTTTAATGTTTGATGTTTTATTCTGTTTTTAGTGTTCTGTTGGGAACCGCCCAGAGTGGCTGGGGAAACCCAGCCATAAAGGCGGGGTAGAAATAATAAATTATATTATAATTATATCTATCGGACCAAACTGTCCGGACTGAGGCAGAACTCAAGCGCCACCTCATGAGGAAAGACAGTGGATTCCGGCGAGAACTCACAAGAGCCTCGTTTACCGGGGTCTCGGAAGCCTCTGGGAGATTTCGGGGGTCTCTCACGAGATGTCGCCGGAAACGGGAAACCGTTGGCGCCATGGAAATGTGGCAACCCTCTGCAAATCTCCTCTGACTGGCAAATTCTGCTCCAGAAAAAGCTAGATTCTGTAACTCCACAAGAGAACCCGGGAGGGTGTGTGTGTGTTTTGAACTTCTGAAAATGTTGATTATATTCCTACCATTGTCTTTCATATGTTTAGGCAGAACTTGTGAATATAGTCTGACAGAACCTTCTTCAACCTATCGGCCAAAATATTAGCAACAATTTCGTAATCCACATTAAGCAACGATTGGTTTAGGAGTGGAATATGTTAAATGGCATAACCCTATGGATAGAAGTTAATATGAAAAGATGTTAATTGAAGTTAATTTTATTTGAAAATAGTATTGGAAAACTGCTAAAATAAGTTAGATGGAAAGTCGGCTAGGGGCATTCAAGGAAGTCAACTAACAAAAGGGGGATTGTAAAAGTTAGGATAAATGTTTGTCTGTCTTTCTGTCTGTTTTTATATTGTAATGTTTTTCTTTTATGTTTGTTATAAATTTGGAAAACCAATGAAAAAATTTTTTTTGGGGGGGGGAATGAAATCGGTCCCTCGCACCTCAGGAGCCGGTTGCCTTAGCAACCAGGTGAACGATGCTTCAATCCTCAAGCCTGCCTCCAGTCGGACTCACCTTAGGGAGCATGAGTGAATTGGTGAGGTACATTGCAATGTAGGTTTGGGAGAGGTTGACGATGAGCCGTGTGGCCATATACAACATTGCCACCTGGAAAGAAAGAAGAGGAGAGACAGTCAAAGGAGGAATATTATATACTGTATTTTCCTGTGTATAAAATGCTCCCTGGGACGCGGGTGGCGCTGTGGTCTAAACCACAGAGCCTAGGGCTTGATGATCAGAAGGTTGGCGGTTCGAATCCCCTTGACGGGGTGAGCTCCCGTTGCTCGCTCCCTGCTCCTGCCAACCTAGCAGTTCAAAAGCACACCAGCGCAAGTAGATAAATAGGTACCGCTCCAGCAGGAAGGTAAACGGCGTTTCCGTGCACTGCTCTGGTTCGCCAGAAGTGGCTTAGTCCTGCTGGCCACATGACCCGGAAGCTGTACGCCGGCTCCCTCGGCCAGTAAAGTGAGATGAGCGCCGCAACCCCAGTCAGCCACGACTGGACCTAATGGTCAGGGGTCCCTTTACCTTTACCTTTAAGATGCTCCCAATTTTTAGGGACTCCAATTTAAGAAAATAGAGGGGGAGATTGCCCCGTGTATAATGATGCCCCACAATTTTTCACATAATTTTTAAGTAAAAAAACCCTACTCTTATACACGGAAAAGTGTCTAAGTGTGGCACTCAAATGGGAAGCGCAACACTCAAAACACATCACATTCGGCTTCCGGAAAAAGTTCACAAACTGGAACGCTTACTTCCGGGTTTGCAGCGTTAGGGTTCCAAGTTGTTTGAGTACCAAGGCGTTTGAGAACCAAGGGACCACTGTAGCGAGGTTAAAGCTTACTGAGAAATGATATATAATGAACTGTAAAGGATGTTTAAAATAACCTTTGTAAAAAAACAACAACACCAGAATTATAGGGACAGAACAACCCAAACTGTACAGTGCCCCGTTCGCTACATGAGCAGAATGCGACCCGTGATTCGCCGCTTCAGCGCATGATGTCATTTTGAGCAACTGCGCATGCGTGAGTGGCGAAACCTGGAAGTAACCCGTTCCGTTACTTCTGGGTGGCCGCGGGACGTATCCTGAAAAAACATAACTTGAAGCGGACGTAACAAGAGGTATGACTGTATCCTCCAGACAGCCCATCCGTGAAAGAGGTGGATCTCAATAGTTAACCACACAAAGTTCAGCTTTATTGGGCTAATAATAATAATAACAATAATAATAATAACTTATTATTTATACCCCGCCCATCTGGCTGGGCTTCCCCAGCCACTCTGGGCAACTTCCAACAAAATATCAAAATACATTAAAAGCTTCCCCATTAAAACATTAAACATTAAAAGCTTCCCCAAACAGGGCTGCCTTCAGGTGTCTTCCAAAAGTCAAGATACTTGTTTATTTCCTTGACATCTGACGGGAGGGCGTTCCACAGGGTGGGCGCCACCACCGAGAAGGCCCTCTGCCTGGTTCCCTGTAACCTCACTTCTCACAGGAAGGGAACCGCCAGAAGGCCCTTGGGAGATGGACCTCAGTGTCCAGGCTGGATGATGGGGGTGGAGCCGCTCCTTCAGGGATACACGGCCTTTTAGGGCTCTCAAGATCAGCACCAGGGCTGCCTTCAGATGTCTTCTAAAAGTCAGATAGCTGTTTATTTCCTTGACATCTGAAGGGCGGGTGCCACCACCGAGAAGGCCCTCTGCCTGGTTCCCTGCAACCTCACTTCTCGCAGGGAGGGAATTGCCAGAAGGCCCTCTGTATCCTGGAATTGGGGCTAGGCCCCCTATATCCCATGGGGATAAGGCAATAGGGACCCAGTCACCTGCCTGGGAACAACCTTCTTCTTGCTCCCTCATTGTTTGAACTCACCTGGTAGAAAGAAGGTTCCAAAAGCCAGTGTTTCCAGAGGAGCAGGGGCCGTGCAGGGCTTTTTCGATCCGGGGGCAACAGGGGGGTCCGTTCCTCAGGATCCGGCAGCCTGGAAACCGGGGGGCTCTTTTCTTTCGTGCCCAGATGGAAGAGAAGTGAAGTGACAGCGCCGATGCCCACCACGATCAGAGACAGGTTCTGATTCGAGGGGGAAGAGAAAGGCTTTCACTTTCTTCACCCCCCAAAGAATTATTGATTTTCAACATTTATCACAAAGAGGACGTAACAAAACACACAACAAACACACCACAATAAACTAAACACAAAGAGAAATGGTTTCTTCAAATACCTAATTCTCATTACATTGAGAACTTGACTTCCTCAAATCCCCTCTAACTGAATTTCATTATGTGAGTTCTCCAAATTCATACTTCTAATTATATTGATTGCTTTCATTTACTAATCTCTTCTCCTTTCTTAATATTCTAATCCTTAATATTGACTACCACGTATTCTTATTCTACTCTGGCTAGACAGTCTGCGGGCAGGGAGGGTCTCATCCTGCATACCAGGCGGAGCTGATAGACAGCCGCCCTGGACACAGAATTGACCTGCGCCTCCATGGACAGCTATGCGTCCAAAATGACCCCCAGGCTGCGCACCTGGTCTTTCGGGGGCACAGTGACCCCCATTCAGGACCAGGGAGTCCCCCACACCTGCCCGCCCCCTGTCCCCCCAAAACAGTCCTTCTGTCTTGTCAGGATCCAACCTCAATCCATTAGCCGCCATCCATCCTCCAACCGCCTCCAGACACTCACACAGGACCTTCACCTCCTTCACTGGTTCTGATTTAAAAGAGAAGGTTGCAGGGAACCAGGCAGAGGGCCTTCTCGGTGGTGGCGCCCTCCCATCAGATGTCAAGGAAATAAACAACTATCTGGCTTTTAGAAGACATCTGAAGGCAGCCCTGTTTAGTTTTTTATGTTTTTATGTTTTATCATGTTTTTAATACAGTGGTACCTCGGGTTAGGAACTTAATTCGTTCCGGAGGTCCATTCTTACCCTGAAACTGTTCTTAACCTGAGGTACCACTTTAGCTAATGGGGCCTCCAACTGCCGCCGCTGTGCGATTTCTGTTCTCATCCTGAAGCAAAGTTCTTAACCCGAGGTACTATTTCTGGGTTAGCGGAGTCTGTAACCTGAAGCGTATGTAACCTGAAGCGTATGTAACCTGAGGTACCACTGTATTATTATAAATTATTATTATTTGTTGTTGTTGTTGTTGGTTGTTGTTATTATTACAGTGGTGCCTCGCAAGACGAAATTAATCCATTCTGCGAGTCTCTTCGTCTTGCGGGTTTTTTCGTCTTGCGAAGCACGGCTATTAGCGGCTTAGCGGCTATTAACGGCTTAGCGGCTTTAAGAAAAAGGAAACAAACTCGCAAGACGTTTCGTCTTGCGAAGCAAGCCCATAGGGAAATTCGTCTTGTGGAACGACTCAAAAAACGGAAAACTCTTTTGTCTAGCGAGTTTTTCGCCTTGCGAGGCATTCGTCTTGCGAGGTACCACTGTATTATCATCACCATCATCATCATCAGAGGCCCAGAAGCAATTAAGGAGCCTGGTGGAAGGGACACACAGTTCCGCTTCCTCCTTGCACTCACCCGAAAGACGGGGATGTCGTGGTGGCCGAGGTGGTGACTCTGTTCTGGCTGCCCGCGGTGACCCACCTGGAAGTGTAGGAGCAGCCAGGCTGCTGCATAAACGGTGATGTTTGCCATGACGGTGAAGGCATACCTGTAAAAGCCACGGGAGAGGATGTGGTCAGGAATCGCGCGGTTCAAGGATGAATTTAATAATAATAATAAATTTTATTTATACCCAGGCTCAGGGCAGCTAACACCTGTAAAATTACAGTAAAAACATAATGGGGGGGGGGGGACCAATTAAAATACAGGTTAAAATGCAGCCTCATTTTAATAGTAGCCCATAGATCAAAACCATAAGGGGAGGGAAACATAAGGGTCAGACTGAGTCCAAACCAAAGGCCAGGCGGAATAGCTTTGTCTTGCAGGGCCCTGGTCTCTTGGGACAGAGCGTTCCACCAAGTCGGGGCCAGTACTGAAAAGGCCTTGGCCGTAGTTGAGACCAATCTAACCACCTTGCGACTTGGGACCTCCAAAATGTTGTCATTTGTGGACCTTAAGGTCCTCCGTGGGGCATACCAGGAGAGGTGGTCCCGTAGGTACGAGGGTCCTAGGTCGCATAGGGCTTTAAAGGTCAAAACCAGCACCTTAAACCTGACCCTGTACTCCACCGGGAGCCAGTGCAGTTGGTAAAGTGCTGGGCAGCGGCGTAGCATGGGTTGTCAGCACCCGGGGCAAGGCAAGTAATTTGCGCCCCTAACCTGCCGCCGCTGCCAGCTTCTTCTTGCTGCTGCCTGGGCTGGGGTATTTACGGTAAGGCAGCCATGGCGGCGGCGGCAGGTCCGTGTCAGGTGATCTGAGGCGAGTTGCCGCTGGCGCTGCTGCCCAAACGACGCCGCTTGCCGGGAGGAGGAGGGCAGAGAGGCGAGGAAAATGCAACATGGCCCGGCGGCGGCAGCGGCGGGGCTGTGAGGAGGGGCTGCCTGGCGCACCCTCCGCGGCCCTGATGCGCGGGGACTGTGGCGAGCGCTGAGAGCCGCTGCCTGCCGGACGCCTTCAGCCCGGACGCACGCACAGCTTGTCGGTTCCGCGAGACATGGGGCTCTGCTACAGCCTGCGCCCGAGGCTCTTCGGCGACTCCAGAGGCGGCGAGCGCCCCCCCCCCGATGTTGCGCCCAGTGCGGCCGGCCCCCCCTGCACCCCCACGCTACACCACTGGTGCTGGGTGAATGTGATCCTGTGGAAAGGATCCAGTAAGGAGCCTTGCTGCGGCGTTCTGCACCCGCTGGAGTTTCTGGGTCAGCTTCAAGGGCAGCCCTGCGTAGAGCGAGTTACAATAATCAAGCCTGGAGGTGACCGTTGCGTGGATCACTGTGGTCAGATCAGGGCGAGAAAGTTCTTTGGTTGAGCACCAGGCCTCACCGGAAAGCTGTGAGCTCCACTTTTCCATGATCGCTGTCCACCAACTCCGGGATGAGAGAGAGGTGGGAGATTTGGGTGGCGGCCCAGCCGAACTGGAAGATGACGATGAAGGGGATGAAATAGATGAGGGCTGCAAACTGGGGGGTGTTCTCTGAGCAGCCCAGGCAAGGGTTGAAGATGAAGGGGAAGGACAGGAGGACGCAGATGGTACCTAAAGGAGAAGGAAATAAGAGAGAGATAGAAGGAAGGGGCATTTTAAAAGGGACACACTGGGAGCAGGCTCTGCAAAGATGCTCTCCGTTTATTTCAGAAGCACTTACGGACTGCTCAATATATATACAGTGGTACCTCGGGTTAAATACTTAATTCGTTCTGGAGGTCTGTACTTAACCTGAAACTGTTCTTAACCTGAAGCACCACTTTAGCTAATGGGGCCTCCTGCTGCTGCCACGCCACTGGAGCACAATTTCTGTTCTTATCCTGAAGCAAAGTTCTTAACCTGAAGCACTATTTCTGGGTTAGCGGAGTGTGTAACCTGAAGTAATCCGAGGTACTACTGTACAGTGGTATCCAGGGCTGGATTTAGGTTTGATGAGGCCCTAAGCCAGGGGCTCAGCAAACTTTTTCAGTCTTGGGTCAGTCCACTGTCCCTCAGACCTTGTGGTGGGCCAGACTATATTTTGGAAAAACATATGAAAACTATGCCCCACAAATAACCCAGAGATGCATTTGAAATAAAAGGACACATTCTACTCATGTAAAAACACACTGATTCCTGGACCGTCCGTGGGCTGGATTGAGAAGGCAATTGGGCATCCGCACATGACCAGTCCAACGAAGTTGATGTTGAAGAATCATCGCTCTGACACTGGCAATCTTTGCTCCTTCCAGTACACTGGCATTCGTTCGCAGGGGATGTGTAAAATATTTTGGAGACACCTTTAATGGAATCTTTCGAGGAGTTGGAAATGGCATTTATAAGTGGTCCACGTTTCACAAGCGTACAGCAAAATGTTGGTAGTGCAATAGCTTTGTAAACAAGTGAAAAGGAAAAGGAAATTTGTTTATATCACAAGCATTTTGGTTTCCCTGCGAACGTCCCGGTCCTCAAACACTCTGCGCTTCAATTGGGAGAAAGCCGCATTCGCAGAGCTCAGGCGGTGCTGGATTTCGGCATCGGCCCTTGTGAAAAGATTCCTGCCCAGATAGGAGAAGCGATCGACATTTCCCAACGTTCACACCACTGAGTTGGATTTGTGGCGCTGCAGAGGGGTTGTTTTGTGCTTGTTGGTGCAGCACTTTGGTTTTAAACAATAGCAAGCCAAGATCAAGACAAAAGGGTGCGATTAACTTGGCTGGGGGACGCGGATGGCGCTGTGGGTAAATGCCTCAGCGCCTAGGGCTTGCCGATCGAAAGGTCGGCGGTTCGAATCCCCGCGGCAGGGTGCGCTCCCGTTGCTCAGTCCCAGCGCCTGCCAACCTAGCAGTTCGAAAGCACCTCCGGGTGCAAGTAGATAAATAGGGACCGCTTACTAGCGGGAAGGTAAACGGCGTTTCCGTGTGCGGCTCTGGCTCGCCAGATGCAGCTTTGTCACGCTGGCCACGTGACCCGGAAGTGTCTCCGGACAGCGCTGGCCCCTGGCCTCTTGAGTGAGATGGGCGCACAACCCCAGAGTCTGGCAAGACTGGCCCGTACGGGCAGGGGTACCTTTACCTTTACCTTAACTTGGCTGGGAGGCATGTAAATATCTCTTTTGCAACACTTGATTGGTGTATGGTGGAAGTCGAGGGAGTGGCAGCGGCAAGCCCTGATGGTCAGGTTTGCCTCCCAACATGTGATGTATTCATGATGTAATTTTAGGTGTGTTGTGGGTAATAATAATAATAATAATAATTTATTTATACCCTGCCCATCTGGCTGGGCCTCCCCAGCCACTCTGGGCGGCTGCCATAGAAACCAAAAATACAGTAAAATATCACACGTTAAAAACTTCCCTGAACAGGGCTGCCTTAAGATGTCTTCTGAATGTCAGGTAGTTGTTTATCGCTTTGACATCTGCTGGGAGGGCGTTCCACAGGGCGGGCGCCACTACCGAGAAGGCCCTCTGCCTGGTTCCCTGTAGTTTTGCTTCTCGCAATGGTTCCCTGTAACTTGGCCTCTCGCAATGAGGGAACCGCCAGAAGGCCCTCGGTGCTGGACCTCAGTGTCCGGGCAGAATGATGGGGGTGGAGACGCTCCTTCAGGTCTTGAAAGACCTACATTGGCTCCCAGTGCGTTTCCGAGCACAATTCAAAGTGTTGGTCTGATCTTTAAAGCCCTAAACGGCCTCGGTCCAGTATATCTGAAGGAGCGTCTCCTCCCCCCATCCTTCTGCCCGGATACTGAGGTCCAGCTCCGAGGGCCTTCTGGCGGTTCCCTCATTGCGAGAGGCCAAGTTACAGGGAACCAGGCAGAGGGCCTTCTCGGTGGTGGCGCCCGCCCTGTGGAACTCCCTCCCATCAGATGTCAAAATGATAAACAACTACCTGACATTCAGAAGACATCTGAAGGCAGCCCTGTTCAGGGAAGTTTTTAATATGTGACATTTTAGTGTACTTTTCATCTTTGTTGGAAGCCGCCCAGAGTGGCTGGGGAAACCCAGCCAGATGGGCGGGGTACAAATAATAAATTATTATTATTATTATTATTATTATTATTATTATTATTATTATTATTATTATTATTACTGGACTGGGTATCTCTGTAAAACTGATAAAAGGGGGAGCCATCCTTTGCTCTGGGCTCCATCCTGCTTCTCTCATGTGGTGGGTGAAAGTATTGTGGCAACAGTTGTCGAATAAAGATCAAGCCTACTGGCTGCTGTTTTGCGCCTCTTTTGGTAATCGTTTGGTAATCCAAGCGAGTCCAAGGATTTTCCTACAACAGCTTTTATGACTGTACAGTGGTACCTTGGTTCTCAAACTTTATCTGTTCCGGAAGTCCGTTCCAAAACCAAAGCGTTCCAAAACCCAGGCGCGCTTTCCCATAGAAAGCAATGCAAAACGGATTGATCCGTTCCAGACTTTTAGAAACAGCCCCTAAAACTGCAATTTAAGATGAATTTTACTATCTGACGAGACCGTTGATCCATTACATGAAAGCAATAATGTACTGCAGTCACAATCAGTAGCTGAACTGAGTTCTACACAGTCACAAAAACAAAACGAAAAGAGTCGCACAAACGCAAAATAAATAGTGAAAACAGACCTCAGCGTAACACTCAAATGAGAAGTGTGACACTCAAAATGGAGCACGTTCGGCTTCCGAAAAACATTCGCAAACCGGAACGCTTGCTTCCAGGTTTGCAGTGTTTGGGTTCCAAGTTGTTTGAGGACCAAAGTAGCACTGTATGTATGTATGATGATGATTATAGCTGCTATGGGCAGGTAGTAAATTTGAAACAATAAATGGATTTCTGTTTTTCTTCCTTTGTACAGATGTCCTCAGAGACATCACCTTGCCAACAAAGGTCCGTATAGTAAAAGCTCTGGTTTTCCCAGTAGTGATGTATGGAAGTGAGAGCTGGACCATCAAGAAGGCTGGTCGCCGAAGAATGGATGCTTTTGAATTCTGGTGCTGGAGGAGACTCTTGAGAGTCCCATGGACTGCAAGAAGATCCAACCTCTCCATTCTGAAGGAAATCAGCCCTGAGTGCTCACTGGAAGGACAGATCCTGAAGCTGAGGCTCCAAGACTTTGGCCACCTCAGGAGAAGAGAAGACTCCCTGGAAAAGACCCTGATGTTGGGAAAGATGGAGGGCGCAAGGAGAAGGGGACGATGGAGGACGAGATGGTGGGACAGTGTTCTCGAAGCTGCCAGCATGAGTTTGACCAAACTGCGGGAGGCAGTGGAAGACAGGAGGGCCTGGCGTGCTCTGGTCCAGGGGGTCACAAAGAGCCGGACACGACTAAATGACTAAACAACAGATGTCATCACACAATGAAGCTAAAATCCAGACACATGTGCCCACACACATCTCCCAGTGGATTAAAAAAACGCTTTGCTGATTGCTTGTAGCTCGGTCGTGTGTCCTCATTCCCCAACACCCCCAGTGCTGGGCAAAGTTCACCTTTTTGAAGAAGAAAAACCTCATCTGCTTTATGAGATCATTGCTTATCTAAAGCCTTAGAAGTCTGCCCCCCTCCAGTCACAAGACCCTCTGTCCCAAGCTACAACTGCCCCCAGATTCACTTTGAACCAGACAAATTCGGACGCGGATCTGTTTGCTTGTTGATGATTAAGCCTCCTGTGATTTGGGAAAGCAACAAAACCAGGAAGGAGACAGTCCGCCAATGATACCCGCTTTGCCAGTTTCGTCAGAAAAGGGAACTTCTCAGACCGACTAAGAAAAGTCAGATGTTTGAGGCATACAACATCTGCCCTTTCCAATTCCTCTTTTTAAAAGAGAAAAAAAGTTTCGCTGAGTTATCTGCCCCTCGCAAACACACACACGGCGTTATCAAGAGCTAACATTCGCCTCCAAGGTTTGTGTGTCTCTGCCAACCGTTCTGCTACAGGATATTATTTTCTGGGGTTTCCACCGCCACAAATTAAAACCAAAAAACTGTAAAATTCGAGCTGGCCAGGACGGCATTCTGCACAAAGCAGTTAACTTTAGTTTGCGGATCCGACGTTAGTTCATTTCAGCGGGTCTGCTCTCTAGGGTCTTTTCCCGAAATTAAACTAAGTTCCTAGTTCTCAGCTAATTACTGTATTGTTTGCTCTATAAGACTCACTTTTTCCCTCCTGAAAAGTAAGGGGAAATGTGTGTGCATCTTATGGAGCGAATGCAGGCCACGCAGCTATCCCAGAAGCCAGAACAGCAAGAGGGATTGCTGCTTTCGCTGCGCAGCGATCCCTCTTGCTGTTCTGGCTTTTGAGATTCAGAATATTTTTTTTCTTGTTTTCCTCCTCCAAAAACTAGGTGCGTCTTGTGGTCTGGTGCGTCTTATAGAGCAAAAAATATGGTAATTGGCAACAATGGACCCAAGTCAGTTGCAGCCATTCGTTTCAATGGGTTTACTCTGAGCAGGGCAAACACTGGGCAAAATCTCATATAGTTTTGCGGAGGGTGGGGTGTTTCTGCACGTACACAAATCTACCCAAGGCTAGGGCAGACCTGGTGAAATGAAAGGGCACAATTTCCTTGCGTCCGTTCATTTCAAAGGGGTTTACTCTCCAGTAAAATATAAGGATCTAGCCTGAACATCTGAAGGCAGCCCTGTTTAGGGAAGCTTTTAACGTTTAACACACCGCTGTATTTTAATTCTTTGTTGGAAGCCGCCCAGAGTGGCTGGGGAAGCCCAGCCAGATGGGTGGGATATAAATAATAAATTATTAATAATAATAATATGAGTCTGACCAAACTGCGGGAGGCAGTGGAAGACAGGAGTGCCTGGCGTGCTCTGGTCCATGGGGTCACGAAGAGTCGGACACGACTAAACAACATTATTATTATTATTATTATTATTATTATTATTATTATTATTATAGTGGTGCCCCGCAAGACGAAAAACCCGCTAGACAAAAGGGTTTTCCGTTTTGGAGGTGCTTTGCAAAACGAATTTCCTATGGGCTTGCTTCGCAAGACGAAAATGTCTTGCGAGTTTTTCCGACTTTTTTTTCCTCCCCCCCTTTTTCTAAGCTGCTAAGCCGCTTATCTGCTTATCCGCTAAGCCGCTAAAAGCCGCTAATAGCGCTAAGCCGCTAAGCCGTCAATGGGCTTGCTTCGCAAGATGAAAAAACCGCTAGACGAAGAGAATCGCGGAACGGATTCTTTTCGTCTTGCGAGGCACCACTGTATTATTAACTTCCGCTGGCCGACTGACGCTCGAATAGGAAGGGTAGGTATCTCATCTACAGTCTGCCCCACAGACTCACTTTTTTGTGGTCATGTGAGCAGAGACTTGACTGTTGACCAGCTGGACTCATCGCCTTGAGTAGATGGGACTTTGGCCACAGCTTTCGCCATCAGCCACCCACCGGAAAAACCAACCCAACTCCAATCTCAGCTGCTGAAGCTGTGGAGAGATTGAAAATCGCAGCCAGCCACCAAACAACCCCTTTCAAAAATGGGATATATATATAAGATTTATTTACAGAAATATAACAGTGCTGCAATTTCTATGGCAGCGTTTGAGTGACACTTGTTGAAAGTCACTGTTAACAAACAAGGGTACAAATTGTTGTAAGAAGGTATCAGAAAACACAGAAAGAGTAAGGTAATAACAACCAGTATATTCAACACCAGGAAAAAAGTTTGCACGGGGAAATCCTAGGACGTCTACTTTATGTTAGTAAAAATATGGGGGGGAAAGAGACTGTATAGATTTAACTTAAGTTTAATTTCTGTAAATTCATAGATTATTTGCATACGGTTGTTTTTTTAAAAATTTTTGTCGTTTCAAGAGTGTGTATATTATTTATGCCAGGGGTCAGCAAATTTTTTCAGCAGGGGGCCAGTCCACTGTCCCTCATACCTTGTGGGGGGCCGGACTACATTTTGGAAAAAAAATATGAATGAATTCCTATGCCCCACACATTCTACTCATGTAAAAATACCAGGCAGGCCCCGCAAATAACCCAGAGATGCATTTTAAAGAAAAGGACACATTCTACTCATGTAAAAACACGCTGATTCCTGAACTGTCCACGGGCCGGATTGAGAAGGCGATTGGGTCGGATCTGGAAGTGTGAAGTAGTGTTCAGGACGCACAACCTTCGCAGAAGGCCATATAAAGTCTCACACCCGCGTTTTGAAAATGGGCGAGTCGCGGCTGTTCCTTTCAGTGGGTCTACTCGGAGCAGAATCAACGCAGGAGTCAACCCAAAGCCTCGTGATTCGCTTTGAAAACGGCGCACCGTGCAATTAACAGCGACAAAGGAGTATTGTTTGGAGAGAAGTGGTGCGTACAAACGAACAAGCGTTTCAAGAAGGTATGACCGGGGTCATAAGCAAATCCCCCAGCTGCCTTACAAGGTGGACTCTCCTTCCATGAAGCAGAGGTCAGATGGCTATCTGTCATGGCTGCTTTATATAATAATAATAATTTATTATTTATCCCCCGCCCATCTGGCTGGACTTCCCCAGCCACTCTGGGCGGCTTCCAAAAAAATATTAAAATACTATAATACATCAAACATTAAAATCTTCCCTAAACAGGGCTACCTTCAGACGTCTTCTAAAAGTCAGATAGTTGCTTATTTCCTTGACATCTGGTGGGAGGGTGTTCCACAGGGCAGGCGCCACCACCGAGAAGGCCCTCTGCCTGGTTCCCTGTAGCTTTGCTTCTCGCAGGGAGGGATCCGCCAGAAGGCCCTCGGTGCTGGACCTCAGTGTCCGGGCAGAATGATGGGCGTGGAGACGCTCCTTCAGCTATACTGGACTGAGGCCGTTTAGGGCTTTCAAGGTCAGCACCAACGCTTTGAATTGTGCTCAGAAACGTACGGGGAGCCAATGTAGGTCTTTCAAGACCGGTGTTATGTGGTCTCGGCGGCCGCTCCCAGTCATCAGTTTGGCAGCCGCGTTCTGGATTAGTTGTAGTTTCCAGCTTTAGCTTTAGCTGAGATTCCTGCATTGCAAAGCGGGGTTGGACTGGATGACCTTTGGGGGACCCTAAATTCTGTGATTTTTATGCCCACGAGTTGTAGCGTTAGGAGAGAGGGAAGAAGATCTTCCTTCCTGTGGGAACACAATCAGGGCTGAGCAATCTTTTGTTGCGGGTGCTCAGAACGCCCTGACTCATCGCGATAAGCTATGCACAGCTCTTGCTCTTGTTGGAACACAGCGTCCCAACAAACATGTCGAAAAAGCCCCGAAGTAGCAATTTATGACCCCACCAGCCAGGTTTTCCTAAGAGTTCAGCGCAAGGGGAAACGGAAGAAGTCAGAGAATCAGAAGGGGGAGTAAACAGGAACGACATCCTTCCAGCCGGGAACATACAAAGTCGGCATGCTTAAACTAAACCATACAAAGTTAATGCTTAAACTAAACCAAGGCTCAGCGTAAAAGACAGAAGGGATCTGGCTGACGAGATCGCCTCTCCTGCTGATAACCTATGGCAGGGAGGTCCAACTCTCTAGAACAGAGGTAGGCAAGAAGAAGAAGAAGAGTTTGGATTTGATATCCCGCTTTATCACTACCCGAAGGAGTCTCAAAGCGGCTAACATTCTTTCCCTTCCTCCCCCACAACAAACACTCTGTGGGGCTGAGAGACTTCATAGAAGTGTGACTAGCCCAAGGTCACACAGCAGCTGCATGTGGAGGAGCGGGGAAGCGAACCCGGTTCAGCAGATTACGAATCTACCGCTCTTAACAACTACACCACGCTGGCAAACTAAGGCCCGGGGGCCAGATGCGGCCCAATCGCCTTCTCAATCTGGCCCGTGGATGATCTGGGAATCAGTGTGTTTTTACATGAGATGGCGCTGTGGGTTAAACCACAGAGCCTAGGAATTGCCGATCAGAAGGTTGCCGGTTCGAATCCCCGCAATGACGGGGTGAGCTCCCGTTGCTCGGTCCCTGCTCCTGCCAACCTAGCAGTTTGAAAGCACCTCAAAGTGCAAGTAGAAAAATAGATACCACTCTGGCGGGAAGGTAAACGGCATTTCCGTGCGCTGCTCTGGTTTGCCAGAGGTGGCTTAGTCCTGCTGGCCACATGACCCGGAAGCTGTACGCCGGCTCCCTGGCCAGTAAAGCGAGAGATGAGCGCCGCAAACCCAGAATCGTCCACGACTGGGCCTAACGGTCAGGGGTCCCTTTACCTTTAACTGGGGCAACAGTGGCTGCTGGACTCCCAACTCCAAGGACCCCTTTCTCACCATTTGCCCCACCTGAGAGAGATAAACCTCCACCAGCCATGGCAGTCTACCACTGGGCAACAAACAAACCAGCCAACACAGCTGTATTCCTCAAGTCCTGCTTGCAAATATCAAGGAAGCATGGAGTGGAAAATGGACCGCTGAACTTGATGACCTTTCTGACCTGACCTCATATGACTTTTTTTGAAGCCACAGGTGCACTTAGTGGCTATTTATCAAGATACAGTGGTACCTCGGGTTACATACGCTTCAGGTTACAGACTCCGCTAACCCAGAAATAGTGCTTCAGGTTAAGAACTTTGCTTCAGGATGAGAACAGAAATCGCGCTCCGGCGGCAGCAGGAGGCCCCATTAGCTAAAGTGGTGCTTCAGGTTAAGAACAGTTTCAGGTTAAGAACGTACCTCCGGAACGAATTAAGTACTTAACCCAAGGTACCACTGTAATCTAAAATCAACCCTCCATGTTCAGGCACAGTGTACCACATGAAGGGAGCTAAAAGCCTTTTAAGAGGAGATTTTTATTTTTATTTATTTAAAAAACACCCTTATCCCAGATACTAAGTGCCTTGGGTTGAAAATTGTTAAGACTGCCAGTCCACACTGGATTTTTAAATATGTGCTTCTTATCATACTGTGATGTTGCCACAAGTTGCTTCGTAGGAATTTGTGTGTAAAATAAACAATACAATTTTTATTTATTGAATTTATATCCCGCCCCACACCCGGGGCTCTGAGGGCGGTTCACAGAATAAAATCAAGATATAAAACCACAAAATAATAAAAACAACCCCCCCAAAAAAAACACATTTTAAAAGGGCAATTTATTTTTATATAAAATGCGAAGCTGTTTTTGTCACTGATGCCAGTGCTGTTAAGCGGCTTTGAGAGGTTTCAATGTAACCAACTCGAATTTGGAATATAAATAAATGAAATAATCAAGCGCCGGGAAGAGATGTGCTCAGCTGTCCTCTGTCAGAAGCAGGGTGCTGGGGCAAAGGAGGATTCGGACCTGGCAAGCCCCAGGCAAGGCCGGTTCTGTCCAGCCTGGGCCTGTCTCTCTTTTTCTAGATATATGCAACGCCACAGCTCGTCCTGCAAACAACCCCCCCCCCTCTGGATCTCTCTTCCCCACCCCCTCCACCATTCCCACGCCGCTGCAAGCTCACCGGCCAAGTGCCACGACTTCCTCCTCCCGTAGCGCCCGCAGCCGCCGGCCTGATCCGCCTCGTAGCCCACCAGCGGCGTGCAGATGCCGTCGGCCACTTGCCCCACCAGCAAGAGCGCCCCCGCGTGGCTGGTGCTATAGCCCAGGATGGAGTGGAAGTAAACCAGCAGGTATGTGAACCACATCGAGGCGCACAGGTCGTTGAGGAAATGCCCCACCGAGTAGCTGAGCCGGGAGCGCGCCGACAAAGGCTCCGGCGGCGGCCGCTGGGAGTCTCCCATGGCGCACCAGCCGCGCGTAAAAGCGCACCAGCCGCGCGTAAAAGCGCACGGGCAGGGCGCATCAGCTTCCGAGCAGGCGGGCGTCCAGGGCGGGCCCGGACGGAGCCCAGCGGAGGCAGAGGAGAGCCGGGACGCGCGTGAGGCTCTGTCCAGCCATGCGTCCTCCGGCCGGCTTTTTATGGGCTCCGGGAAACCCCCCGTGCGCGTCGGAGGCGCTTCCAGCTGGCCGGTTCCGCGGCGCCCCCAAGCGGGCTGGCACCACCACCGCGCGCAGAGCTCCGCGCCTCCTCCTCCTTCTCCATCGCGGATCCGAGGCTAAGCCGCTGCTGGAGCCAATAGGCAGGCTCCGGGGGCGGAGGAAAACTCGCCCGAGCGCAGGAGGAGCCGAGCGCCGCGCTCCCCGCCCCGTTGCCGCCCCGGGCGCTTCTGCTTCCTAGTAGCGTTAAGAGAAGCGAAACGGCCACGGTGGCAGATTCCTGGCGCTTGTGTCAGCAAGCATCGGCCCCGCTCCCTTGGCTTCAGCGGAAACCTACTCCAGAGTAGACCCATTGGAATGAATGCCCTTGTAATTTCGAGGGGTCTGGCCCACGCTCTGCTTTCTGAAGCAGGGTATTCCAAACGTGGGTCTCCAGCGTGGTTTTTCTTGGACTACAATTCCCATCCTTCCTGACCCCTGGTCCTGCAAGCTAGGGATGATGGGAGTTGTAGTCCAAAAACAAGCGGAGACCAAAGTTTGGGAAGCCTTGTTCTCTAAAGGATATTGAACACACCTTTGAAGCACGTGACTTCCCCCAGAGAACCCTGGGAACTGAAATTTGGTAAAGGTAAAGGGACCCCTGACCATTAGGTCCAGTCGTGGCCGACTCTGGGGTTGTGGCGCTCATCTCGCTTTATTGGCCGAGGGATTGATTTGAATTAATTTTATAATGAAATGATTTTAGAATGTTGTACTATTTTATTGTTGCTAGCCGCCCTGAGCCCGGCTTCGGCTGGGGAGGGTGGGATATATATAAAAATTTTTTATTATTATTATTATTTTTCAATTGAGGCTTTTAAGCAGAGTTTGGACGGCAAATTGTCTCGGATGCTTTAGCTGAGATTCCTGCATTGCAGCGGGTTGGACTAGATGAGTCCTGGGGTTCCCTTTGAACTCTACAGTTCTATGAACCTGCTGTTCCAAATCTGGGACACTTCCTGCATTGTTTCAGCGTGATCTGCCCCTCCCACTCCCACACCACTTCAGACACGAGGGAAACAGGGAACCCTTTGTGTTTGTTTTTAGGGCACCCGCTTCTAAAGCAGGTTGCTGTAGACAGCTGATCATATATCTTAAGAGGCCGGAGGGCTAAGTCTAGCCATGCCTGGGCCCTAATTGATGGTCTCGCAGCCCTTTACCACATGCAACAAGTCACCTGATGAAATCGTGCCGGACTGTACTATTTAAGGTCACAACTGGGAGACAGGAATGCCCATTATCAGCTCCATCTGGTGCTCAGGATGAGACCCTCCCTGCCTGCGGACTGTCTCTCCAGAGTGGCGCATGCTCTGGTTATCTCCCGCTTGGACTACTGCCATGCGCTCTCCGTGGGGCTGCCTTTGAAGGTGACCCGGAAACTACAACTAATCCAGTTAGACTGGTGACTGGGAGTGGCCACCGAGACCACATAACACAGGTTCTGAAAGACCTACATTGGCTCCCAGTATGTTTCCGAGCACAATTCAAAGGGTTGGTGCTGACCTTGAAAGCCCTAAACGGCCTCGGTCCAGTATACCTGAAGGAGCATCTCCATTGTTCTGCCCAGACACTGAGGTCCAGCGCCGAGGGCCTTCTGGCGGTTCCCTCATGGCGAGAAGCCAAGTTACAGGGAACCAGGCAGAGGGCCTTCTCGGTGGTGGCACCCACCCTGTGGAACGCCCTCCCACCAGGTGTCAAAGAGAAAAATAACTACCAAACTTTTAGAAGACATCTGAAGGCAGCCCTGTTTAGGGAAGCTTTTAATGTTTAATAGGTTATTGTATTTTAGTGTTTTGTTGGAAGCCGCCCAGAGTGGCTGGGGAAACCCGGGGTATAAATAATAATAATAATTATTATTACTACTACTACTACTATTATTATTATTATTTGACAATCTCCTCCATTTCAAATGCACCAACAACACTAGGATAGAGAACTCCTTTGCCCCCTCCCCACAGCTCCACAATATGAAAGCATGCATAGATTCTACGTTTCTGGTCCTCATGACGTCCACATCTCTTGAAGTAGAAATCACATGCGCCGCTTCCGCCTAAAATCCTTGCTTTATATTTTTCTTCCTTCCCCTCTTCTGTGCCCCAAGGCAGGAAACAAACAACATCTAATTAGCCGGGGTTTTTAATTGAAAAGCACAGCGTTCATCCTTGCAACAGAGGCCGCTCCGTTTCACAGATTAACAGATTTTTAAAAGCCACCCTGCACCCCAAACCACGACTCCTCTTGAATTGGCCGAGGCAGGAAAGGCGAATTGGATCACCCCAAAAAACAGCTTTTGCTTGTGAGAGCAGTGTTTTCTGTCGGAAAATGCTAGCGGGAAGGGAATAGGGTTGCGATGAGAGATGCCCTCAAAGTAGGGATGTGGTCTTCCCATTCCGGACTGCGGCGGCTGTAATCGCTGAACGCAGGCCAGAGGAGTGGAAGCGGAACAACGTTCTGCCTGGATACAGATTCTGCCCCCAATTCCTGCTCTAAGAAGAGGCAATCTCCCGTTATCAGGAGGGAATGTCTCTTCTAAAAAGAGGCATGCCTCTAATAATATCTAGAGGGATGTCTCTGGGTATAAGAAGAATCATTTCCTGCTCGTGTGAAGCAATGTCTCTCCTAAATAGAGGCTTCCCCAAGGATAACCAGAGGAATCCCTCTTCTGAGTACCGCGGTCCCTTGGTTCTCAAACGCCTTGGTCCTCGAACAACTTGGAACCCGAACGCCGCAAACCCGGAAGCAAGTGTTCCGGTTTGCGAACTTTTTATGGAAGCCGATTGTGCTCCGTTTTGAGTGTTACGCTTCCGTTTTGAGCGTTACGCTGAGGCCTGTCTGTTTTTGCTATTTACCATATTTTTCGCTCTATAAGACGCACCAGACCACAAGACGCACCTAGTTTTTGGAGGAGGAAAACAAGAAAAAAAAATTTCTGAATCTCAGAACCCAGAACAGCAAGAGGGATCGCTGCGCAGTGAAAGCAGCGATCCCTCTTGGTGTTCTGGCTTCTGGGATAGCTGCGCAGCCTGCATTCGCTCCATAAGACGCACACACATTCCCCCTTACTTTTTAGGAGGTGAAAAGTGAGTCTTATAGAGCAAAAAAATACAGTATTTTGTGTTTTTGTTTTCGCGGCTCTTTTTTCGTTTTGTTTTCGCGACTGTGCGGAACCCGGTTCAGCTCCGGATGGATTGATGGCATGGCCGCAGCACATTGTTTATCGCTTTCATTTTATGGATCGGCCGTCTCGTCAGATAGCAAAATCCATGTCAAATTGCTGTTTTTAAAAGCCTGGGACGGATTAATCCATTTTGCATTCCCTTCTATGGGAAAGCAGTGTGCCTTGAGTTTGGTTTTGGAACGGACTTCCGGGACGGATGAAGTTTGAGAACCAAGGGACCGCTGTAGAGGTATTCCCACATCTCTCACACAAAACAGAGAAATGCTACATTTAAAGATCAGGGTTCGGGAGACAGCGCAGAAGAACTGCTTCTAGGGACGCTTCTGAAGGTTTTCCTTGGAGTCATTTCAAAGGGCTGCTCTGGGTTCGAATCGGCACTCATCCCAGCAGTTTCCGCTTCCTTTTGCACCTTCTTGGCTGGTATTGTCAGTGCATCTCTCTGGGACACCCCCCACCCTCGCCAGAACAGACCCTTGGCACAATCTTGGATATAATCACGTCCAGATTTCTGTGGCTGCATTTGAGGGGATGAATGAACTGAAATCTCCTTATCCCCAGAGGCAGAGGTGGTCAAGACTCAGAGAGGTTGTCGGAGCTGGGCTGAACGGGGGAATTCGGCTCCATGCGGCCAGTTACATTGGCTCCCGGCTGCTGTCCTCATCCTTCACCCCAAGCCGGACTTTACATGCTGGTCACCTTGTTGCTATCTAGCTCCTTTTCGTGAGAGCTCCCCTCTTCTGGATCCATGGCGATGTTGTCGTAAATGTTGCCTGGACTGGAAGAAGAAGAGGAGGAGGAGGAAGAGGAGGAGTTTGGATTTGATATCCCGCTTTATCACTACCCTAAGGAGTCTCAGCGGGTGGCTCTGTGGGTTAAACCACAGAGCCTAGGGCTTGCCGATCAGAAGGTCGGCGGTTCGAATCCCCGCAATGACAGGGTGAGCTCCCGTTGCTTGGTCCCAGCTCCTGCCAACCTAGCAGTTCGAAAGCATACCAGTGCAAGTAGATAAATAGGTACCGCTCTGGTGGGAAGGTCAACGGCGTTTCCGTGCGCTGCTCTGGTTTGCCAGAAGCGGCTTAGTCCTGCTGGCCACATGACCCGGAAGCTGTGCGCCGGCTCCCTCGGCCAGTAAAACGAGATGAGCGCCGCAACCCCAAAGTCGGTCACGACTGGACCTAATGGTCAGGGGTCCCTTTACCTTTACCTTTAAGGAGTCTCAAAGCGGCTAACATTCTCCTTTCCCTTCCTCCCCCACAACAAACACTCTGTGAGGTGAGTGGGGCTGAGAGACTTCAGAGAAGTGTGACTGGCCCAAGGTCACCCAGCAGCTGCATGTGGAGGAGCGGAGACACGAACCCGGTTCCCCAGATTACGAGACTACCGCTCTTAACCACTACACCACACTGGAGAGGGAAGCATGAGAAGAGCCCTGACGGATCAGGCCCCGAGTCCACTTGAGTTGACATCCTTTTCCCAGAGGGGCCAGTAGACCTGAAGGAATGTCTCCACCCCCATCGTCCAGCCCGGACACCCGGGTCCCTCTCCCGAGGGCTTTCTGGCGGTTCCCTCCCTGCGAAAAGCGAGGTTACAGGGAACCAGGCAGAGGGCCTTCTCGGTGGTGGCGCCCTCCCATCAGATGTCAAGGAAATAAACAGCTTTCTGACTTTTAGAAGACACCTCAAAGCAACCCTGTTTAGGGAAGTTTTTGATGTTTGATGTTTTATCGTGTTTTTAATGTTCTGTTGGGAGCTGTCCAAAGTGGCTTGAGAGGCCTGGCCAGATGGGCAGGGTATAATTAATTAATTGATTGATTAATAATAAAGGAAAGGGCCAGAGACCTTTATGAGGGCTCCTGATTCCTTCTAAGTTCATTCAGCAGGAGATGGAGTTATGCAGCTCCAGAGCTGAGGAGATAAGTAACTATACAACCCTTAGAAGGCATCCCTGTATAGGGATTTTAAATTTTTAAAAATGTTTTATTATGCTTTTATACAGAGCTTTTTTCTGGGGGTACGCATATCCCTAAACATTTTCTGAATCTTTGTACTTTTGTCCATTTACTGTATTTATTTCCCCCGATTTGAACTATAAAATGGTGATTTTCTTAGTCAAAATGAGAGTACCCCTAAACATTTTTTAAAGGAAAAAACCACTGTTTTTATATATGTTGGGAGCCTCCCAGAGTGCTAGGGAAACCGAGTCGGATGGATGAGGTATAAATAGAAAAAAACGCCTTTCTTTATTGTACCTCATTTTTTAGAATCTATGATTTTGCTGTTTTAATGCTTTAAATGTTTAGGGAAGACAATCTTACTCGGCTACGAGTGATCGCCAAAGAAGAATGCTTTAAATAAAAGTGTTTTTTGTTTTGTTTTAAAGAAGCGAACTTGCACCAGGAGCTCAGAAAATTGCTGTGTCAGGCGAATCAGAATGCCCATCGCGTCTGCGGCCAAAAGAATTAAAACGGAACGAAATAGACACACAGAGACACAAACACACACCATCACAAAAGCAACAATATTTACCGAAGTTCGGTGCTCATCGACTTCCCTTCGCCATCCCTGCAAAGAGAGCGAGGTCATCAGTGGAGAAAGGGGAGCAGAGGGGGTTGGACTAGATGGCTTCTTGGGGTCCCATTCCAATTCTACAATTCTGTGATTCTAACCACCACCCAGACTTGACGGGCCTGATCCAGCAGGGCTCTTGCTATCTCCTCAACACCCTCGCAAGACCTCCAGGCGAAATTGAGTCCGCCGCTTGTGTGTTGAAGTGATGATTCTTCAACATCAGCTTTGTTGGACTGGTTGTGTTGTGTGGACTACAGTGGTGCCTCGCAAGACGAAATTAATTCGTTCCGCAAGTTTTTTCATCTTGCGAGTTTTTCGTCTTGTGAAGCACGGTTTCCCATAGGAATGCATTAAAAATCAATTAATGCGTTTCTATGGAAACCGCCTTCAGACCAGGTCCGGGACAGTCTGTCCTCCGACCTCTTCTGAAGGCTGGGGGGGGGGGACAAGGGCTTTTCTTCCCACCCCCAGCATTTTAAAAAACCCTGGGACAGCATTTTAAAATGCTGGCGGGCGGCAGCGAAGGCTTCTCCACTGTCCCAGGGCGATTTAAAAGCCCCCGGGAAGGCAGGCAGTGGGGAGCAAAGACTTTTGCCCCCCACCAGCCTTCAGAAGAGGTCCTGGACCTCTTCTGAAGGCGGGCGGGGGGCGAAAGTCTTTGCTCCCCTCCGCCTGCCTTCAAAAGCCGTCCGGGACAGCGGAGAAACACGCTGCGTTTCTCCGCTCTCCCGGGAAGGCAGGCAGGGGGGAGCAAAGACTTTCGCCCCCCGCCCGCCTTCAGAAGAGGTCCTGGACCTCTTTTGAAGGCCGGCGGGGGGGCAAAAGTCTTTGCTCCCCCCGCCGGCCTTCAAAAGCCGTCCGGGATAGCGGGAAGCGCTTCCCTGCTATCCTGGACTGCTTTTAAAATGCTGGCGGTGGGGAGCAAAGCCTTTTGGCCCCCGCCGGCCTTCCTGGACCTCTTCTGAAGGCCGGAGGGGGGGGAAAGGCTTTGCTCCCCACCGCCAGCATTTAAAAGAGGTCCCCGGAGATTTCCCTATGGGCTTTCTTCTTGCGAAGCAAGCCCATAGGGAAATTCGTCTAGCGAAGCGATGCAAAAACCGAAAAACCCTTTCGTCTTGTGGGTTTTTCGTCTTGCGAGGCATTCGTCTTGCGGGGCACCACTGTACTCTATTCCCAACTTAAAAATGGAAAGTGTAATGCTGGTGGTCAACAAAAGAGGTTTAAAGACTCAAGGCAAATCTAAAAAATGTAGTATAAACACTGACAACTGGGAAACACTGGCCTGCGAGCGCTCCAGTTGGAGAACAGCCTTTGCCAAAGGTGTCGTGGGCTTTGAAGACACTGGAACTCAGGACGCAAGGGAGAAACGTGCCAAGAGGAAGAGACGCTTGGCAAACCCTCACCGGGATCAACTCCCGCCCGGAAACCAATGTCCCCACTGTGGAAGGACGTGTGGGTCCAGAATTGGCCTCCACAGTCACTTACGGACTCACTGTTAAAACCTTGTTTATGGAAGACAATCTAGAAGAAGAAGAAGAAGAAGAAGAAGAAGAAGAAGAAGAAAGAGGAGGAGGAGGAAGAGGGAGGAGGAAGAGGAAGAAGAAGAGGAGGAGGAGGAGGAGGGGGAAGAAGAAGAAGAAGAAGAAGAAGAAGAAGAAGAAGAAGAAAGAGGAAGAAGAAGAAGAAGAAGAAGAAGAAGAAGAAGAAGAAGAAGAAGAAGAAGAAGAAGAAGAAATAATAGTTGTGGCTTGGGGGAGAGAGAGAAACAGCTCTTGGTTAAAGAAGGAAACTTTCAAAAAGTGTGTGAGAGAGACCTACTTTTCCTTGGAGAAGAAGAAGCGATTGATGAGGGAGGCCACGAATATCACGCCTAGGAAACCGAGGACGGCGGCAAGGCCCACCAGCCAAGGCTGCAGACCGCTGGAGCCGTTTGTGGTCCCCGTCACGGCGCCTAAACGGATTAAGGTTAGGTCCTTTTGGGTCAAGCGGAAAAACTGTGGGCATTGCTACACACCACCCCCATCGCTACCGGTTTGTGTTTCAAAGAGGAGTCCAAAAATAAGGAGGCCCCTATCTATTGACGCCTCAAGTCTCATGTGCCAGGGCGCAAAATTATTATTATCAGTGCTTTTTTCTGGGGGTACGCAGGGGTACCCCTTAACATGTTGTGAATCTTTGTACTTTTGCCCATTTACTATATTTATTTTCCCCGACCTGAACTATGAAATGGTGGTTTTCTTGGGTCAAAATGAGAATACCTCCTAATCATTTTCTTTAAGGAAAAAAAGCCACTGGTTATTATTATTATTTATTATTTATTGGTTTATATAGTGCCCTATACCTGGTGTGTGTGTGTGTGTGTGTGTGTGTGTGTGTGTGGGCGGCTCACAGAAACAAACTCAAGATATAAAACCACAAAATACCATATTTTTTGCTCTATAAGACTCACTTTCCCCCTCCCAAAAAGTAAGGGGACATGTGTGTGCGTCTTATGGGGCGAATGCAGGCTGCGCAGCTATCCCAGAAGCCAGAACAGCAAGAGGGATTGCTGCTTTCGCTGCGCACCGATCCCTCTTGCTGTTCTGGCTTCTGAGATTCAGAATATTTTTTTTCTTGTTTTCCTCCTCCAAAAACTAGGTGCGTCTTGTGGTCTGGTGCGTCTTATAGAGCGAAAAATATGGTACCTAATAAAAATTAAATCAAGAAATCAGTAGCTCCCCCGGACACACACAAAAAGTACTTTTTAAAAGGGGATAGGATGTCCATCGGATCAAATAAAGGCCTGGTTAAAAAGGAACGTTTTTGCCTGGTGCCTAAAGGTGTATAATGAAGGCGAACTTAGAATCATAGAATCATAGAGTTGGAAGAGACCACAAGGGCCACCGAGTCCAACCCCCTGCCAAGCAGGAAACACCATCAGAGCACTCCTGACATATGGTTGTCAAGCCTCTGCTTAAAGACCTCCAAAGAAGGAGACTCCACCACACTCCTTGGCAGCAAATTCCACTGTCAAACAGCTCTTACTGTCAGGAAGTTCTTCCTAATGTTTAGGTGGAATCTTCTTTCTTGTAGTTTGGATCCATTGCTCCGTGTCCGCTTCTCTGGAGCAGCAGAAAACAACCTTTCTCCCTCCTCTATGTGACATCCTTTGATATATTTGAACATGGCTATCATATCACCCCTTAACCTCCTCTTCTCCAGGCTAAACATGCCCAGCTCCCTTAGCCGTTCCTCATAAGGCATCGTTTCCAGGCCTTTGACCATTTTGGTTGCCCTCCTCTGGACACGTTCCAGTTTGTCAGTGTCCTTCTTGAACTGTGGTGCCCAGAACTGGTGCCCAACTGTGGTGCCCAGAACATCCCTGGTATTCCCACAAACAGGGAGCCACTGCAGAGAAGGCCCCGTTCTCGTGTTGCCACCCTCTGCACCTCTCCAGGAGGAGTCGCACGAATGTGGGCCTCAAGATGATCTCAGGGTCCATGTAGGTTCATATGGCGCGTCCAACATTCACCAGAAGCTGTAAAATGAAGGTGCTTAGGGGCCACCACAGAGAAGGCCTTCACCCCGACACCCGCCCCCTGACAACGCCCCAAGCCTCTACTACTGGAGGACTCGCCTATATACCTGCTCCTCTCATTTCATCCTCCCGACTGGCCCGCACGGTCACACCCGGGGAACCCAATGCTCTAACCGCTAGGCCATGCTGCCTCCTCAAATCAGGAGGTGCAGGTCTGCTTGGCAAGATTCTAAACAAGTTTCGCCACCTGTATCCGAACAAAATACCTTCCCAGGGAGCCCGTGGCACGCTCCTACCTTGGCCGTGGGCACAGGGGGCTAAGAAAATTCCCAGGAGCAGAGGCAGACATGAGAACGACTCCATCGCGTTGCTTCGATAATGTGCTGTTCGGCGAGGCAGGTCTGTCCTTCCTGGTTTCTGTATTCATGTGTGTGTGAGAGGAGATATCTACTTTCCTTGCAGGCTTAACTCTGGACTCTGAATCAAAGTGCATTTGATAATGGCAGTTCCGTTGGGCAGCTCTGCATTCACGTGAGATGCCCGTGGAACAAGGGTTCGGCCAGGGCAAGGAACAAGCTGCTCTGTTTTCGCATGCAGGTGGACACGAAACAAATCACGGCTGCTTCGGTGGCTGTCTCATCCCCTCCAACGTTTCTCCCCTGAAAATAGGGATGTCCTATTCCTTCCCCTCCGACGTTTCTCCCCTGAAAATAGGGACGTCCTATTCCATCCCCTCCAACGTTTCTCCCCTGAAAATAGGGACGTCCTATTCCATCCCCTCCAACGTTTCTCCCCTGAAAATAGGGACGTCCTATTCCATCCCCTCCAACGTTTCTCCCCTGAAAATAGGGACGTCCTATTCCATCCCCTCCAACGTTTCTTCCCTGAAAATAGGGACGTCCTATTCCATCCCCTCCAACGTTTCTCCCCTGAAAATAGGGACGTCCTATTCCATCCCCTCCAATGTTTCTCCCGTGAAAATAGGGACGTCCTATTCCATCCCCTCCAACGTTTCTCCCCTGAAAATAGGGACGTCCTATTCCATCCCCTCCAATGTTTATCCCCTGAAAATAGGGACATCCTATTCCATCCCTTCCAACGTTTCTCCCCTGTAAAGAGGGACGTCCTATTCCATCCCCTCCAACGTTTCTTCCCTGAAAATAGGGACATCCTATTCCATCCCCTCCAACGTTTCTCCCCTGAAAATAGGGACGTCCTATTCCATCCCCTCCAGTGTTTCTCCCCTGAAAATAGGGACGTCCTATTCCATCCCCTCCAACGTTTCTCCCCTGAAAATAGAGACGTCCTATTCCATCCCCTCCAGTGTTTCTCCCCTGAAAATAGGGACGTCCTATTCCATCCCCTCCAACATTTCTCCCTTGAAAATAGGGACGTCCTAAGGAAATGATAGCTCTGGGGTCGGGGGTTCGGGAGGGTGCTGGGACCTTAGTGCCAGGAAGCCCCCAGGAAGTGGAGATGTGTATATTTTTCGGGAGGGTGGCTCTTGCAGAAAACGCCGTCGGCAAGTCCCCCCCCTCTCCCCTCCGTCTTTGCTTCACTCAGCTCACGCTCTCTTTTCACTCTGCACATGCTCAGAGATGCCAGGGCAACGGAGGAAGGGCAGGAAGAGGATTCGGGGTGGGTGGGTCGGTATGCGCCCTAAAAAGTAAAGGAACCCCTGACCATTAGGTCCAGTCGTGGCCGACTCTGGGGTTGCGGCGCTCATCTTGCTTTACTGGCCGAGGGAGCCGGCGTACAGCTTCCGGGTCATGTGGCCAGCAGGACTAAGCCGCTTCTGGCGAACCAGAGCAGCGCACGGAAACGCCGTTTACCTTCCCGCCGGAGTGGTACCTATTGATCTACTTGCACTTTGATGTGCTTTCGAACTGCTAGGTTGGCAGGAGCAGGGACCGAGCAACGGGAGCTCACCCCGTCATCGCAGGGATTCGAACCGCCGACCTTCCGATCGGCAAGCCCTAGGCTCCGTGGTTTAACCCACAGCGCTACCCGCGTCCCTTGAGGAGCATAAATGGCCTGGCACATGCCCAACTGTTCTTACCTTGAAACGGCAATCTGTTCCTGGCATTTGGACTCTGACCATCACATGATCTGTGGGCGCCATGCCACCCGCAGGAAAATCGGTGCCAGTCTGGCAGGATGGGAGTGGCTGGGCGAGGAGCAATGAGATTCAAATCTCTCCTCTCAGTTTCTCCTTTTTCCAGTTGTTAAGTCCAGCTCTCTATATTTCAACACTGGTTTGTAATTACAGTGGTACCTCGGGTTAAGTACTTAATTCGTTCCGGAGGTCCGTTCTTAACCTGAAACTGTTCTTAACCTGAAGCACCACTTTAGCTAATGGGGCCTCCCACTGCCGCTGGAGCCCGATTTCTGTTCTCATCCTGAAGCAAATTTCTTAACCTGAAGCACTATTTCTGGGTTAGCGGAGTCTGTAACCTGAAGCGTCTGTAACCTGAAGCGTATGTAACCTGAGGTACCACTGTATTATTTTTTAATCCTCAAGCAAATTCATCAACAGGCATCTACGACAGTTGGAGGGCTCTTAAATCTTCTGAATATACACATTTCCCCTCCGCAGAGCCATTCCCCCTAACACAACGTGTTTCGTATGCTATTTTCTTTCTCCTTTTAAAAACACAGCTTTTATTAAATTTCCTGTTTTACAATTTGAAGCACTCGTTTACACATTCTTAAGATTTCCATGACTTCTCTTTCTTCTCTCTCCATGGTTCGTTTTGCATATCATAAATCCCTGCACATTTTAATAATAATAATAATAATAATAATAATAATAATAATAATAACAACAATAACAATAATTATACCCCGCCCATCTGGCTGGGCTTCCCCAGCCACTCTGGGTGGCTTCCAACCAAATATTAAAATACAGTAATACAGAAACTATACCGTTCAGGATTCCATTATTGCATCCGTCAAAGCTTCTATACCCTGTCGAATTTATCTGAATGCTGCCGGTGTTTTCAGCTGTACACAGTTATTTCCTATATATCCAATAAACGTTTTCCAATCTTCTCTAAACGTATGTTCTTCTTGTTCTCTTATTCTATACGTTAAGTCCGCAAGCTGAGCATATTCCGTCAGCTTAAGTTGCCATTCTTCTTCTGTTGGGACCTCGCTTGTTTCCCATTTTTTGGGCTAATGAAACACGGGCCGCACGTAAATAACCTTTTTTTTTTTTGACACCTGGGAATTTCTGTCTCAATTATGCCGAACAGAAAGCACTCTAGTTACAGGTAGGTAGCCGTGTTGGTCTGCCGTAGTCGAAACAAAATAAAATATAAAATAAAATAGAATAAAATAAAATAAAAAACAAAACAAAACAAAACAAAACATTCCTTCCAGTAGCACCTTAGAGACCAACTAAGTTATTGGTATGAGCTTTCGTGTGCATGCACACTTCTTCAGAGACGCTGAATATATAAGGGTCTGGTGACTTCTGTTTCAGTGTATCTGAATGTTAAGTTGTGGGTGAACATATCAGACGACACAGCGATTCTTCAAACAGCTCTTGTTTATTCGCAGGCCAGAACTGAACTGAACTGAACTGAAGAGTTCAGCCAGCCTGCTTATATAGAGCTCCAGTACAACGCAACTTTAACAACCTTCTGTAACTATCCAGTCACTGAACGTCACTTTCAAGCCCTCATTTGCATATGTGGACCGGAGTGAAAACTATCTACAGTATCCCCCTGCTGGCCCAGGGTGAGAACTTCAGTACATATCACTGAAGAAGTGTGCATGCACACAAAAGCTCATACCAATAACTAACGTAAAGGTAAAGGGACCCCTGACCATTAGGTCCAGTCGTGGCCGACTCTGGGGTTGCGGCGCTCATCTCGCTTTACTGGCCAAGGGAGCCGGCGTACAGCTTCCGGGTCATGTGGCCAGCATGACTAAGCTGCTTCTGGCAAACCAGAGCAGTGCACGGAAACGCCGTTTACCTTCCCGCCGTAGTGGTACCTATTTATCTACATGCACCTTGATGTGCTTTTGAACTGCTAGCTTGGCAGGAGCAGGGACTGAGCAACGGGAGCTCACCCCGTTGCAGGGATTCAAACCGCCAACCTTCTGATCGGCAAGTCCTAGGCTCTGTGGTTTAACCCACAGCACCACCCGCGTTCCTCCCAATAACTAACTTAGTTGGTCTCTAAGGTGCTACTGGAGTAATTATTTTGTTTTGTTTTGTTTTGAGAAAGGACTCTGGGGTTTTTTTTGGGGGGGGGGAGTGCTTTTAAACATTTTTTTCAATTTGTTATGGATCATTTCCCAATACTATTTTACCCCTTTGCAAGTCCACCACATACGAAAAAACATCCCCTCGCAAATTTTGCATGCTGTTTCCACCAACACAGGCCTTTCCGAACTTTACCCCCAGCCGATAGATTTTTGTACCCATTGCTCAGCCAGAGAACTGCATCACAAAACCTGGGAGCGGGTCAGATTTTGAAGGGTGGTTGCCTTTCTGCCCATGTACCATTTGGGAAAGCACCAATTAGGTCGGGTTTGCTGTTCAGGAATCCTAGTCCATCTCCTTACTTAGTGGGAAGGATTGCTCCAGATTTGCGGCGGCGGCACGAAGGCAGCTGGTACTTTGTGGGTCCAGATTAAACATTAAAGGCCCTGTCATGTGTGGTGTTGTGGGAAACCTCGTTCCGAGGGAAGCTGACTGCCCCAGATTTTGACAGTAGCAAAACAACAACAAACAAACCTATGGTCACGCAAAGCATACTCAATAAAAACCGCCTGTGTTCTTAGATAAATAAGGTATACTATTCATGTATCGAGCAATAACAAACCTAGACAGGCAGGTGTGGAGGACTCCCTGGTCCTGAATGGGGTGACTGTGCCCCTGAAGGACCAGGTGCGCAGCCTGGGGGTCATTTTAGACTCACAGCTATCCATGGAGGCACAGGTCAAATCTGTGTCCAGGGCAGCTCCATCTGGTACGTAGGCTGAGACCCTATCTGCCTGCGGACTGTCTCGCCAGAGTGGTGCATGCTCTGGTTATCTCCCGCTTGGACTGCTGCAATGCACTCTACGTGGGGCCACCTTTGAAGGTGACTCGGAAACTACAACTAATCCAGAATGCGGCAGCTAGACTGGGGACTGGGGGTGGACGCCAAGACCACATAACACCGGTCTTGAAAGACCTACATTGGCTCTCAGTACGTTTCCGAGCACAATTCAAAGTGTTGGTGCTGACCTTGAAAGCCCTAAACGGCCTCAGTCCAGTATACCGGAAGGAGCGTCTCCATCCCCATCATTCTGCCCGGACGCTGAGGTTCAGCGCCGAGGGCCTTCTGGCGGTTCCCTCATTGCGAGAAGCAAAGCTACAGGGAACCAGGCAGAGGGCCTTCTCGGTAGTGGCGCCCGCCCTTTGGAACGCTCTCCCATCAGATGTCAAAGAGAAGAACAACTACCTGACATTCAGAAGACATCTTAAGGCAGCCCTGTTCAGGGAAGTTTTTAACGTGTGATATTTTACTGTATTTTGGGTTTCTATGGAAGCCGCCCAGAGTGGCTGGCGAAAACCAGCCAGATAGGCGGGGTACAAATAAATTATTATTATTATTATTATTATTATTATTATTATTATTATTATTAGACAGCATCTGAAAAAGCAGGGACATCACCTTCCCAACAAAGGTCCGTATAGTTCAAGCTCTGGTTTTCCCAGTAGTGATGTATGGAAGTGAGAGCTGGACCATCAAGAAGGCTGATCGCCAAAGAATGGATGCTTTTGAATTCTGGTGCTGGAGGAGACTCTTGAGAGTCCCATGGACTGCAAGAAGATCCAACCTCTCCATTCGGAAGGAAATCAGCCCTGAGTGCTCACTGGAAGGACAGATCCTGAAGCTGAGGCTCCAAGACTTCGGCCACCTCATGAGAAGAGAAAACTCCCTGGAAAAGACCCTGATGTTGGGAAAGATGGAGGGCACAAGGAGAAGGGGATGACGGAGGACGAGATGGTGGGACAGTGTTCTCGAAGCGACCAGCATGAGTTTGACCAAACTGCGGAAGGCAGTGGAAGACAGGAGGGCCTGGCGTGCTCTGGTCCAGGGGGTCACAAAGAGGCGGACATGACTAAACAACATCAACAAAACAGGGAAAAAAGGAAAGGAAAGAAATAGACATCACAGGGAGCCTGGACATTCATATCCACGGGTGATATATATATATATATATATCCAGTACGTCTGGGGGAATCTCCAGCTGATCCAAGCAACGACTCAGCCAGTTGCTGGAGGCGATGCACAGCCCATCTGCATCCCAGGTAAGGGGTGCAGGATGCGGCCTTCAGCACACTCCACCCCTAGGAAAGGGGCATCCTTTTGCCAACCCAGGCGATGGTCGGGAAAAGCTGCAATCTCACATCCGTCTGAGGCCTCTTCCAGCCTCTTCCTCTCTTCCAGTTTGGGACCAAAGGCCCAATCTAGCGATGGGGGAAAAAAAGAGAAAATTAAAACCAGCAGGTTTGGACAGCAGAAAGCTGGGTATGTCGCAGTGCCGGATTTTGTTGTTGTTGTTTAGTCGTGTCTGACTCTTTGTGACCCCATGGACCAGAGCATGCCAGGATTTACGGATAAGCTAAACAAGCTCTAGCTTAGGACCCCACTCTCTTGGGGCCCCCAAAAAATTTAAAGGAAAAAACAACCTGGATGTACATTTCCAAAATACAAGATAAAAAGCAAATAAAATAAAACCTACATCCAGCAAGAGTGTTTTGTGTTGTGTAGGCTCCTAGGATATAAGTCATGGGCCCCACCTGCTAGCCTGCTCCCTAAAATATCACTGGTTTGCTCCTTTTAAAAAGCAGAGACATCACCTTGCTGACAAAGGTCCGTCTAGTTCAAGCCATGGTTTTCCCAGTAGTGATGAATGGAAGTGAGAGCTGGACCATCAAGAAGGCTGATGGCCGAAGAATGGATGCTTTTGAATTCTGGTGCTGGAGGAGACTCTTGAGAGTCCCATGGACTGCAAGAAGATCCAACCTCTCCATTCTGAAGGAAATCAGCCCCGAGTGCTCACTGGAAGGACAGATCCTGAAGCTGAGGCTCCAGTATGGACACTCTCTGCGTGGCTCTTGCTGGCTTCGCTCCGTAAGACAAACAGACATTTCCCCTTACTTTTTGTTGTTGTTTAGTCGTTTAGTCGTGTCCGCCTCTTTGTGACCCCCTGGACCAGAGCACGCCAGGCACTCCTGTCTTCCACTGCCTCCCACAGTTTTGTCAAACTCATGCTGGTCGCTTCGAGAACACTGTCCCACCATCTCGTCCTCTGCCGTCCCCTTCTCCTTGTGCCCTCCATCTTTCCCAACATCAGGGTCTTTTCCAGGGAGTCTTCTCTTCTCATGAGGGGGCCAAAGTCTTGGAGCCTCAGCTTCAGGATCTGTCCTTCCAGTGAGCACTCAGGGCTGATTTCCTTCAGAATGGAGAGGTTGGATCTTCTTGCAGTCCATGGGGCTCTCAAAAGTCTCCTCCAGCACCAGAATTCAAAAGCATCAATTCTTCGGTGACCCGCCTTCTTGATGGTCCAGCTCTCACTTCCATACATCACTACTGGGAAAACCATAGCTTTTACTATACAGACCTTTGTTGGCAAGGTGATGTCTCTTCTTTTTAAGATGCTGTCTAGGTTTGCCATCACCTTTCTCCCAAGAAGCAGGCGTCTTTTAATTCCGTGACTGCTGTCACCATCTGCAGTGATCATGGAGCCCTAAAAAGCCTTACTTTTTAGGAGGAAAAAAGGGTGTCTTATGGAGCGAAAAATACGGTACTCAAACCCTAAATGGTCCTGAGGACTAGAAACTTGGGGGGGTAAAGGGGGAGCTTCTAGGAGGTCTGCCCACTCACCTGCAAAGTCATGAGCGAGGTCATTGATGAGGTGGCCCACAATCGCGTACGCAACCACGACCACAATGATGACAGCCATCAGAAGATACAAGGCGTAGCGGGGCAGGCGGATCGAATCCAGCGAGGGAGGTTTGTAATCTCTGAAGAGGTCGCCCGCCTCCTCCTCCTCCTCTCCGGACTGCATCGAGCGAGGATTCGCACCAGGGTCCCTGGCGCCTCGTTCCCCTTCCTTCTCCAATCAGTGATCGTCACTTAGGTTTCGCTTGATGGATATTCTGGGGGAGAAATAGACAGGGGCAGCTCAGGCCCCACTCACGGAGAAAAGCCGTATGTTAAGAAAAAGAGGGCACAATATTGATTTGGACAAATAACTCGATATTTACGGCATGCTATACTTTATAGGGACACGGGTGGCGCTGTGGGTTAAACCACTGAGCCTAGGACTTGCCGATCAGAATGTCGGTGGTTCGAATCCCCGCAATGACGGGGCGAGCTCCTGTTGCTCGGTCCCTGCTCCTGCCAACCTAGCAGTTTGAAAGCACGTCAAAGTGCAAGTAGATAAATAGGTACCGCTCCGGCGGGAAGGTAAACGGCGTTTCCGCGCGTTGCTCTGGTTCGCCAGAAGTGGCTTAGTCCTGCTGGCCACATGACCCAGAAGCTGTACGCCGGCTCCCTCGGCCAGTAAAGCGAGATGAGCGCTGCAACCCCAGAGTCGGCCACAACTGGATTTAATGGTCAGGGGTCCCTTTACCTTTACTTTATACTTTAAAAGAAAACCATCTAAAGATCCGCAGGCAAGTATTTAACACTAAATAGGCCGGCAAATATGTTTAAATCACAGAGTGATAAAGGCTGGAAGTATAAAAAAAACCCAATAGTAGGAACATTTCAACACATGTGGTGGTCTTGCAGTGTGATTAAAGAATTCAGTGGTACCTATTAATGAACATTTCGGTTTTCGAACGCCGTAAACCCGGAATTAAATTCTTTGGTTTTTCGAATGCACCTCAGAAGTCGAACCGGAAACGCAGATTGAGTATTACGGTAAGTTTTCCGTACTGAGTTTTCCATTTTAAGGCCTCTGTACTGAGTTTTTGGATGTTTCAGAACTTGAACGGTCTTCCGGAACGGATGACGTTGAAATACCGAGGTACCACTGTACACTGGTACCTTGGTTCTCAAACTTAATCCGTTCCGGAAGTCCGTCCCAAAACCAAAGCGTTCCAAAACCAAGGCACGCTTTCCCATAGAAAGGAATGCAAAACGGATTAATCCGTTCCAGACTTTTAAAAACAACCCCTAAAAAAGCAATTTAACATGAATTCTACTACCTAACGAGACCATGGATCCAAAAAAATAAAAGCAATAATCAATGTACTGTACTATAAAATAAATAAGATAGCATTGTAGATGATAAAAAGTAAAATTAAATTGTTTTATTTACATACACTGATGACGGTCATTGTTTAGATGGGGAGCTTTTATCCATTTCCACAGCCCCACAATCCATTTATATCCCACCCTCCCCAGCCAAACCAGGCTCAGGGGCTAACCTCAAAATATATAATACATTAAAACATAAAATCCAGCAATTGACTGAAATAACAGCTTAAAATCAGAATAAATCAGAATAGGACCTCCAGACACACTGGCCAAGAATTAATATTTCTTGATGGTTTGCTGCCCTCTCTGGTTAAACAGGCACAGCAGGTTTTAAAAGCCTGCAACACCTCTCTTTGACCTGTGTAGCTTGGCAAAAAAATTACCGTATTTTTTGCTCTATAAGGCTCACTTTTTCCCTCCTAAAAAGGGGAAATGCGTGTGCGTCTTATGGAGCGAATGCAGGCTGCGCAGCTATCCCAGAAGCCAGAACAGCAAGAGGGATCACTGCTTTCACTGCGCAGCGATCCCTCTTGCTGTTCTGGCTTCTGAGATTCAGAATATATTTTTTCTTGTTTTCCTCCTCCAAAAACGAGGTGCGTCTTGTGGTCTGGTGCGTCTTATAGAGCAGAAAATACGGTAAATAGCAAACCCAATTTCCTCTTTGCGAGGGCTGCAAATCAAGCTACCCTGGTTTGCTGCTAAGGCTAAATTTCTAAAGCTGGCTTTTGTTTTGTGGGATTTGCAGGAAGCGACGTACCTGGCGACAGGGAACAGCTGGCGCAAGAGGCAGTATCATCGATCGGCGCAACTCCAAAGCGTCCGCAAGGCGTTCCTGCTGATGTGTCGACTGATGGGGCAATAGATGCTGTTTCCCAACAGCTGGAGAGCAAAGAGTTCCACGCAGCCACCCACCCAGCTTTTTAAATTTTATTTTAAATACAGATACTCTTGCTCAAAGCCTCCCCTCTTCCAGACATCTCCCCCTTTCCTCCCCCCCCCAAAAAAACCTGCAGAAGACAAATCTACTGTTCTGGGCTCCTTCCCCTCCCCAAGAGCTGATCTCTTAAAATCAGCTAAGCAGATCGTAGCTGGGGATTTTGCGAGGGGAGGGTTGGGATGAAGGCAGGCAGAGAATCCACTATTTTGAGTCTTGGCTGCCCGTTAATTTGCGTTGCTGTACACAAAAGCAAGGGACGCGGGTGGCGCTGTGGGTTAAACCACAGAGCCTAGGACTTGCCGATCAGAAGGTCAGCGGTTCGAATACCGGCAATGACAGGGTGAGCTCCCGTTGCTCGGTCCCTGCTCCTGCCAACCTAGCAGTTCGAAAACATACTAGTGCAAGTAGATAAATAGATACTGCTCTGGCAGGAAGGTAAACGGCGTTTCCGTGCGCTGCTCTGGTTCGCCAGAAGCGGCTTAGTCCTGCTGGCCACATGACCCGGAAGCTGTACGCCGGCTCCCTCGGCCAGTAAAGCGAGATGAGCACCACAACCCCAGAGTCGGCCACAACTGGACCTAATGGTCAGGGGTCCCTTTACCTTTACCTAGAAGCAAAGGATTCGCTTTCTTGCTCAGACCACAGGGGATGAATGAAATAAACACGGCAAACAAGATTGCAGTCCTCATTGTTTGTGGAGTAAAAGGCTGGTCTAACAGGGGAACTTTTTCAGCAGGGGGCGAGTCCACTGTCCCTCAGATCTTGTGGGGGGCCGGACTATATTTTGAAGGGGGGGAAAATGAACGAATTCCTATGCCCCACAAATAACCCAGAGATGCATTTTAAATAAAAGCACACATTCTACTCATGTCCAAACACCAGGCAGGCCCCACAAATAACTCAGAGATGCAGTTTAAATAAAAGGTCACATTCTACTCATGTCAAAACACGCTGAATCCCGGACCGTCCACGGGCCGGATTTAGAAGACGACTGGGCTGGATCCTGCCCCCGGGGCCTTAAGTTGCCTACCCCTGGCATAGCTCATACATTCTCTGAGTTATTCAGGCCCCTTCGCCACGACACGGCAGTGATCCATGAATGGGTTTTTTTTTGGGGGGGTCAAATGGCCAGAATTTGGGGAGACTTTTTAACACCACGCTTTGCAATCGACCTCTGGGGAGCGGCTCCGGAAAGCCTTGACATTGAAAACGGGTTCTGCCAAGCCTGATCTGCTTTTAAACGTTTAAGCCCCAGTAAACCTAATCCACGATGGTTTTTGGCTAAAGGAGGTTGCTTTCGCGCAGAAGCAAGCCCGCAATATTCCCTTTCCCCCGAAATCCCTTTCCGAATCAGCCTTCCACAATCCTCTTATTACTTTGTGTGTACGAAACTGATTCATAATCCCCTTTCCAGCTTGGCATCTGTTGGCGGGGGGGGGGGGGGGTCTTGGGTGTCCCCCTACTCTTTGGTTGTGGACTGATAGATATATATATATATATATGGGACGCGGGTGGCACTGTGGGTTAAACCACAGAGCCTAGGACTTGCCAATCAGAAGGTCGGCGGTTCAAATCCCTGTGGCGGGGTGAGCTCCTGTTGCTCAGTCCCTGCTCCTGCCAACCTAGCAGTTCGAAAGCACGTCAAAGTGCAAGTAGATAAATAGGTACCGCTCCGGCGGGAAGGTAAACGGCATTTCCGTGCGCTGCTCTGGTTCGCCAGAAGCGGCTCAGTCCTGCTGGCCACATGACCCAGAAGCTGTATGCCGGCTCCCTCAGCCAATAAAGCGAGATGAGCGCCGCAACCCCAGAGTCGGCCGCGACTGGACCTAATGGTCAAGGGTCCTTTTACGTTTAACTAAATGATATCGAGCGTCAGAACAACTTGGCCACAATAAGGAAATTTTGCCCATGGCGTGGCTATTTTCCACCTTCCCCTTTCGACTCTCTGGCACCCTATCTGCATAACTCAGCAATTGTAAAATAAGCGCGTTTTTACTCTCGCAAGATTGAATGTCTTGCCCTCGGCTGGACTTGAGGGACGATTCCAACAGATCCCACCTGGAAAACGTCCCTGTGGAGATGGCAGTCCCGAATCGGTGGTGCACGCCCTTCTGGCTTGCCCTCTTGATAAAGACTTGAAGAATGAGATTATCACCCCTCCTATATTGTCCATTCCGGGTCGCCCAGCCACTGCCCCAGTGTCCTCTCTCCGGGCAGGTCAAGATGAGCAGGTGACAGCAAAGGTGGCAAGGTTTTTCGTTGGGGCAATCGGAATAAAGTCCACTACCTGATCATTGATTCAAAACCCTAAAACGTATTTTATATAATTGACTTTTTATTTCTATTCTTTGTATATCGTAGTGTTGTTTTACAGTGGTACCTTGGGTTAAGAACTTAATTTGTTCTGGAGGTCCATTCTTAACCTGAAACTGTTCTTAACCTGAAGCACCATTTTAGCTAATGGGGCCTCCTGCTGCTGCCGTGCCGCCAGAGCACAATTTCTGTTCTCATCCTGAAGCAAAGTTCTTAACCTGAACCACTATTTCTGGGTTAGCAGAGTCTGTAACCTGAAGCTTATGTAACCCGAGGTACCACTGTATTGCTACGGCCGATGGCTGACGCAAATAAAGATTCATTCGTTCATTTGACGCTACCACAAGGAAGACTCAGCAGTCAGTTTTCAAAGCGATATAAATAAGCGTGAACATATATTTGCAAATATGAGAGAGGGGAAACAGAAACGTCACCAGATCCGGAACAGAACCCGCTATTGTGCTGTAGATACCCGTCTCCCCACCAACCACCGAGCAGAGAAACAGGCCGCAAATTAGAAACGGAGGTGAGAAGTCTCCAAACCGGGATGAAATTGCGGCGGCTGAGACGTGGAAGGCTCCCTGCGCCCTTTTCAGTCCAATTTCTTCAGCTTGCTCAGTCCATCGGGGTACTGGAAATCGCCGCCGTTCTCGTAGTCGTAGATGTCCAGCGCCACTTCACAGCTCTCCCGCACAACCCTCTCCTTGTCCTGGGCGTGGGCTTGCAAGGCGGAGAGGCAGGAGGCCCTGGCGATGGAGCCCAGGGCCTCGGCGCATTCGTGGCGCACCATGGGGCTCTCGGTGCCATCCTCCAGCGAGGCCGTCAGCTGCGGGACGCTCGCCTCGTGTTGCATCTGTCCGAGGACGTAGGCGACCTCGTGGCGGAAGAGGGCGCTGCCGCAGCGGAGGCCTTGAGGGTGGAAGGGAGAGGAGAATCGCAGTTCATGAAAGGGGCTTGAGGACTGGCACCTCGCGTTATCTTTAAGAGCCAGAGCTTGTAGTGTTCCCAATAATAATAATAATTTATTATTTCTACCCCGCCCATCTGGCTGAGTTTCCCCAGCCACTCTGGGCGGCTTCCAATCAAGTGTTAAAAACAATACAGCACTAAATAGTAAAAACTTCCCTAAACAGGGCTGCCTTCAGATGTCTTTTAAAGAGAAGATAGCTGCTTATTTCCTTCACATCTGAAGGGAGGGTGTTCCACAAGGCGGGGGCCACTACAGAGAAGGCCCTCTGTCTGGTTCCCTGTAACCTCACTTTTCGCAATGAGGGAACCAGCAGAAGGCCCTCGGCGCTGGACCTCAGTGTCCGAGCAAAAGGATGAGGGTGGAGATACTGGGCCGAGGCCGTTTAGGGCTTTCAAGGTCAGCATCAACACTTTGAATTGTGCTTGGAAATGTACTGGGAGCCAATGCAGATCTCTCAGGACTGGTGTTATGTGGTCCCAGCGGCCACTCCCAGTCCCCAGTCTGGCTGCCGCATTCTGGATTAATTGCAGTTTCCGGGTCTCCTTCAAAGGTAGCCCCACGTAGAGTGCGTTGCAGTAGTCCAAGTGGGAGATAACCAGAGCATGCACCACTCTGGCCAGACAGTCTGTGGGCAGGGAGGGTCTCATCCTGCATACCAGATGGAGCTGGTAGACAGCTGCCCTGGACACAGAATTAACCTACGCCTCCATGGACAGCTGTGAGTCCAAAATGACCCAAGCTAAAGGCCAGGCGGAACAACTCTGTCTTACAGGCCCTGCGGAAAGAAATTAGATCCTGCAGGGCCCTGGTCTCATGAGGCAGAGCGTTCCACCAGGCCGGGGCCAGTGTTGAAAAGGCCCTGCCTCTGGTTGAGGCTAATCTGACTTCCTTAGGACCCGGGACCACTAGGGTGTTGCTGTTTATGGACCTTGAGGCTCTCCGTGGGGCATACGGGAGGGGTGGTCCCGTAGGTACGAGGGTCCTAGGCAAGAAGCCGAGTGGGTCCAAATTCCGGCCAGAGCCGCTTGACCAGGCGGAATCTCTGGCCAAAGAGAAGCGAGGAGACTCACCGTCTGCCAAGGCCAGGACGGCCGCTTCCCCGCCGACGTTGCGCAGGGCAAACATGGCCCGGTATCGCTCGAACAGCAGTCGCGAGTCGTCCAGCAAAGCCTGCCGCAATCTTTCCACGTCCGCCTCCTCGGATGGAGGCGCTGGGTCTACGGAGGAGTAGGGGCCGGAGGACGCTTCTGCCGGGTGTTCCTGAAGCCATTCCAGTCTCTTCACGGCCAGCTGACATGTCTCTGCCACCTGAATAGGACAGAGGGGTGTTTTTCAAGAACGTATATTTCGTGAAAAAACATTAAATACATTCTTAAAAAAAACCAGAAGCATTTTTACTTGGTCTTATAGGCCAGGATATTAATAGGCAAGATGTTAAACTGTTTTTATACGCAACAGCAGCGGCAAGAGTATTGTTAGCCCAGAAATGGAAGAAATTCTGACGAAAGAAGAATGGCAGACGAAATTAATGGACTACGCAGAATTGGACAAAATGACAGGAAGGAGTTGAAACCTGCGGGGCCAGAGATTTACAGAAGATTGGAAGAAGTATATGAGTTATTTGAAGAGCAACTGTAATCAAAAAATTACGCTAGTTTTGTAAGGAGAAATATACAAAGTGTTTACAAAGTAGATAATGATAGAGATATTGGTTATGAGTTTTAAATGTAATAGGGAAGGCAAGACATGCATACTAGGAGATTAGATTGGAAAATTTTCAGACAGGATTGATGGAAGTCAAAAATATTGAATAAGGTGTAAAAGTATGTTTAATTACTGTTGAAAATGGTATGTTAAAAAAACTAATAAAAATAATATACCGTATTTTTTGCTCTATAAGACGCACCAAACCAAAAGACGCAGCTAGTTTTTGGAGGAGGAAAACAAGAAAAAATATATCCTTAATCTCAGAAGCCAGAACAGCAAGAGGGATCGCTGCGCAGCGAAAGCAGCAATCCCTCTTGCTGTTCTGGCTTCTGGGATAGCTGCGCAAGCCTGCATTCGCTCCATAAGACGCACACACATTTCCCCATACTTTTTAGGAGGGGAAAAGTGAGTCCTATAGCACAAAAAATACGGTACATAAAAAAACGGATGGAGGGGGGTTTACTTTTTGGATCGGGTCAGGTTCGGGGAAGAATTGCAAAGGAGCCCTTGGATTTACCTCGATGACAGGGTCTTCGGAGTATTTTTTCAGGACGTCTAGAACTTTGGGGTTCCCAATGGCACCGAGGGCCTCGCCTGTCGAAAGCAGGGAGAGAATGAGATATGAAGGTGGAAGCAGGGTGTTTGGGTGTTATTAATTTTATTTGTTTATATCTCTCTCTCTGTTGACCCCATGGAGACACACAGCATAATAATAATAATAAAAAGGTAAAGGTAAAGGGACCCCTGACCATTAGGTCCAGTCGTGGCCGACTCTGGGGTTACGGCGCTCGTCTCGCTTTACTGGCCGAGGGAGCCGGCGTACAGATTCCGGGTCATGTGGCCAGCAGGACTAAGCCGCTTCTGGCGAACCAGAGCAGCGCACGGAAATGCCGTTTACCTTCCCGCCGGAGTGGTACTTATTTATCTACTCGCACTTTGACGTGCTTTCGAACAGCTAGGTTGGCAGGAGCAGGGACCGAGCAACGGGAGCTCACCCCGTCATTGCGGGGATTCGAACCGCCGACCTTCTGATCTGCAAGCCCTAGGCTCTGTGGTTTAACCCACAGCACCACCCGCGTCCCTTAATAAAAAGGTGTAAGAGCCTAAATTTGCTGAAGGGGGCAGAACTCATGCAGAAGGTCCCAGATTCAAACTGTGGAGAGCGGCTTTTGTGCAGACAGTATTGAGGTTGATGGATCGATGGCTTTATTCAGTTTAGGCAGCTCCCTAATAAACCAACCGCAAGGATTAGAATCCTTTTATGGATTGATTGGCTTAATTTGCATGTTGCCCCACACCCACGGGACTCAGGGCGGTCCACAGTATTAAATCACCATATAAAAAACCAAAATGCATAGTCAAAATAACCCGATACCCACACCCCAAACACATTTTAAAAGGGAATCGGATGTCAATCAGCCCAAGTACTGGTTGAAGAGGAACATTTCTGCCTGGCGCCTAAAGGTGTATAACGAAGGCTTCAGGATAAGTTCCCTGGGCAGAGCATCTCACAAATGGGGAGCCAACTCCATCTGTTACGCAGGATGAGACCCTCCCTGCCCGCAGACTGTCTGGCCAGAGTGGTGCATGCTCTGGTTGTTTCCCGCTTGGACTACTGCCATGCGCTCTATGTGGGGCTGCCTTTGAAGGTGAATGCGGCAGCCAGACTGGGGACTGGGAGCGGCCGCCGAGACCACATAACACCCAGGACGTTTCCGAGCACAATTCACAATGTTGGTGCTGACCTTGAAAGCCCTAAACGGCCTTAAAGGCCCAGTAGACCTGAAGGAGCGTCTCCACCCCCATCGTTCAGCCCAGACACTGAGGTCCAGCTCCAAGGGCCTTCTGGCAATTCCCTCCCTGCGAGAAGTGAGGTTGCAGGGAAGCAAGCAGAGGGCCTTCTTGGTGGTAGTGCCCACCCTGTGGAATGCCCTCCCACCAGATGTCAAGGACCTCGGGAGGTGTCTGGGGTGGAGACGCTCCTTCAGGTCTACTGAGCCGTTTAGGGCTTTCAAGGTCAGCACCAACCCTTTGAATTGTGCTCGGAAACGTCCTGGGAGCCAATGAAGGAAATAAACAATTACCTGACTTTTAGAAGACGTCTGAAGGCAGCCCTGTTTAGGGAAGCTTTGGATGTTTAACAGACCACTGCATTTTAATATTTTGTTGGAAGCCGGGCAGAGTTCATTTTCACAGTTATGGTCCATGATATCAAAAGCCGCTGAGAGATCCAGCAGAACTAGGAAACAGCTCTTGCCTTTGTCCCTAGCCCACCGGAGATCATCAACCAGTGTGACCAAGTCCCATGATGAGGCCTGAATCCCAACTGGAAGGGATCCAAATGGTCCGCTTCTTCCAGGTTTTATTTTACTTGTTTTTTTATCTTATATTTTGGAAATGTACATGCAGTTGTTTTTTCCCTTTCAATTTTTTTGGGGCCCCCCCCAAGAGAGTGGGGCCCTGAGCTACAGCATGTTTAGCTTATACGTCAATCTGAATCCCAGAATGTCCTGCTTTCCTTTAGGACGTCCCTATTTTCATGGGAGAAACGTTGGAGGGGATGGAATAAAGGTAAGGTAAAGGGACTCTTGACCGTTAGGTCCAGTCATGTCCGACTCTGGGGTTGCGGCGCTCATCTTGCTTTACTGGCCAAGGGAGCCGGCGTACAGCTTCTGGGTCATGTAGCCAGCAGGACTGAGCCGCTTCTGGCAAACCAGAGCAGTGCACGGAAACGCCGTTTACCTTCCCGCTGGAGTAGGGTTTGACCTGCTTTCGAACTGCTAGGTTGGCAGGAGCAGGGACCGAGCAACGGGAGCTCACCCCGTCATTGCGGGGATTCAAACCACCGACCTTCCGATCGGCAAGCCCTAGGCTCTGTGGTTTAACCCACAGTGCCACCCGCGTCCCATAATAATTCACCAAACGTTAAAAGCGTTCCCCAAACCAGCCCCCTTGCAATCTGTCAACACAGCCTGTCTTACCAGCTTCGTGACGGACCATGGGTTCCTGGCTAGCGTCTCGGAGAACCTCAATGAGGACCGGAATCGCTCTCTCATCCTGCATCTGCCCTAAGCAGTAAGCCAGTTCGTGTTTGAGGAGCGTAGAGTCGTCCCCAAAACCTCGGCTGATCCACTCAATGGCTGCAGCCCCCCCTAGGTTTCGGAGGGTGAATAGCGCCCGGAAACGGGCTTTTAGGGGCTGGCCGGCATCCACCAGCGTCCGGCCAATCTGTTCGATTTCCTTCTCCGTCACCATGGTTACCTAGGCAGGAGCTACTTCAAAAAATACCTAAAGGAAGAGAAAAGGGGGGGGGGGGTTGGTGAAAGTCCGCATTTTGGAGAAGCCCAAACTCCCCCCCTTTTAAAAATACTTCATTGCGTTTTAAAATTTACATGGCAAGAAAATAAATTGATCGTTGCATTCACATAAACAGAAAATAAAGCGATACATGAACGAAATGTGAAAAAAGTAAAAATTAAACAACATAAAGCTTTGGGGAGGGAAACAAAAATTTATCATCAAAAACACAGAATTATTTAAGGATTACAAACCATCATTTGAATGTTTTATACCCGAAATTCCTAGAACGACATTACCTTCATAGTCACTTTTCTTTTTCGTCACATTCTGATTATTCTCCTAAACTGGTTTGAATCCCTTCTATATTATTTGACTTCCGTCTATCTCTTTGCGGTTTGCAAATTTCTTTTACATTCAATTTATATGTATTCCATAACTGAAAAACATTCCCCAATATATGTGAAGTTAGTCTAGGGCACAGCCAAATGTTGTTGGAACCGTATTTTATTAGATAGTTACTAAAGCAATCCCATTCTTTTTTCAACCTTGTCACCTGAGTGGTTTCTTATTAATTCCGTCGTTATAGCGAGTTCAAACATTTTAACGAAGTCCAAACTTTGCAAAGCTTTGGAAAGATGGGTTGGGGAAAACAGGAACCAAGCAATGTCTACTCAGAAGTAAATTGCAATCAGGGTAGATTTGATTTAAATCAAATCGATATTAAATCACAATTTAAATCACTAGTCAGTAAGACTTTAAATCTTCTTTTTTTTTACAGAAAGACTCATTCTTGCTGGTATCATCTTAATATTTACAAACCAGATGAAGGTTTCATTTTTGGATTGATAAATTTTCAGAGTAGTTTTTACAATTATATCAAAAATTACCGATTTGGTTCTACTATTAGAAATACATAAGACAGGAAATTATGAACCTATTGTGAGGTTTAATAAGTTAACTGTTTATATCTGGACAACTTTTCTGCTGTACTTTATTGGAAGGAGAAAACTAATCATTTCCTTAGTAACAATTTAAACAATTTATTTAACTAAAACAATAACATTATAGCATATGTATCCATGTTTGTTAACTGATGTGGCTAAACAATTTTTTAAAAAAACCACAACTTAGACTGAGTTTAAGTACACAGAAAAACTTAAAACAAATCCTTATTTCCTGATGAATAACCTTCGGACTATAATGTAACTTAAATAGAAAATCTTTAGAAAGATTTTTCCTCCAGAAGGATTTTATTTTAAAAATCAAATTTAAATTTTAAAATCTGATTATTATTTTTTAAACCATTGATTTTTATCCACCCTGAATTTGCACTGAATTCAAGCAAACGTCCAACTCCTTTGGGCCACATATTTTTGGAAGGTGCCAAATTAACATGAATTGCAGTTGGTTTAATTTTTGCTTGTTTGGCTTCTGTGGGGTAAACAAAACGATTGGATCTCTCCCATTGCAGAGGGGAAAAAAGTTCCAGATCCAAAATTTTCTGGGGAAGCCAAGCCGAGTCGCTGGTAAAATTCCATTTCACGGTCACCTGCCGGCAACTCTGAATATGATACACACATAATTGTTGACTCAGGAGATGGTTTGGCTTTTAACTCTTGGAAGACGCCCATAAATGGGAAATTTTTGGTGTTATTGCTCAAGCACGCAAATCGACACCTGGCCAAAGCATTTTGGCAAAAACACTTCCAGGTATATACTGATGCAAAAAAATAAATAAATTACTGTACTGGTAAGGTGCAGCACAGTCCAACTCATCCAAAATCTGTTGTGATTCGGACATTTTGTGGGTCAGAGGTCTGGGTTAATCCTTTAAAGGCCAAAGAAGTGGGGAGCAAAATGTAATTCGCCTTCAAACAAGCAGCTTTTTGCTCTTGCCCAGTGAGAAATAGAAAATAGAATATAGAAAATGCATGCTCAGAACCACTCTCTGTGCCAGAAATAAACTGTATATTATGCTATTACTGTAGCATCAAGCAGTAACGGGGGGGAAACTGGGACACAAATAGTTGGAAAAAACATTTTTTTAAAAAAACAACCTGTGAAATTTGATGTAATTTGGCCTCGATTCGTTAAAAGTTTGGGAAGCTTAATAAACAGGTGCAAATCAGAAGCGGCAAAGGCTGTTAACGAGCAAACCTATGCAAATCAATGCCAGAGAATGCACAAATCTATGCAAATCATTGGCGGGCAACTTCACTGTATGCTTTTCAGCACCTGCTTAATTAATAATAATTTTATATATATATATACCCCACCCTCCCCAGCCAAGGCCGGGCTCAGGGCGGCTAACAAGCAACAATAAAAATAAGTTGAATGAATACAACTTAAAAACAAAATTAAAATACAACATTAAAATATTAAAAGCATTCTTCTTTCAACAAGCTTCCAGGGATGTTTAAAAAGTCAATGGCAAGTTTTCATGGGATCTTAGCCAATAGCTGTTTTAACTTTTTGAAAGTTTTAAATTATTGCCGTTGGTTTTCCTTACGGATAATTTTATCGCTTTATCTGTCTTTTTTGGTAAACCCTTTGGTAAAGTGGTTATTTTTTGCAATCGAGTGATGTAGAAGTTTCATGAAGCCAACAAATAAACGGTATTATTATTATTATTATTTAAAAATCATTAGCAGGCACCATAATAAATTATATGCAAATAGGCAGCGCCCCTGTAAACCTATGCAAATTAGCAAACGCATGTAAATCTATGCAAATCAGCAAGGGGTGTGTGCAAATAACACGTCAGCTCAAACAGAATATGCAAATGTATGCAAATATATGCAAATCAGCAGCACCCAAAATAAAATGATCAGCTCTGGCCCAACCCACCAAGCCCAAATCCACTCCAAAATTACCCCCCTTTGTCCCCCCCCCCATCCCTGGGTAGCTCCCCTGCCCCTCCCATCCCGTCTCCATGGCAACAGGGATGCAGGCGGCTGCCCACCCGCTTTGATGTCTATCCCACTCACCTAAGTCGCACGCGTTCCAAGGCAGCCTTCTGCGCCTGCGCGGTAACCTGGGAAGGAACGCCCGCTCGGCAATGAGGCGGCGGGCGAAACCAAGTACCGCGAGTATGTGGCGGGGGGGGAGAATGGTGGAAGCGGCCCTTTTTCCTCCGTATTTCTCTTCTTCTTCTTCTTCTTCTTCTTCAATTCAGAATGGCGAAGCGACAAAGTTTTTTCAGTATAGGCTGCCTCAAATGGTACTTTTTCCCTTTTTCTTCCCCCCCTTTCTCCGCTTCAAATGGGCGAGTCCGGACGGGCGAAAGCCGCGAGAGGAAATGGCGGCCTCGGGCGCATGCGCGTTGGTAGGGAGACGCCGGCGTTGCTCCGCCTTCATTCCGTAAGGCTGGGCGTGGCGATAGACATATGGCGATAGACTCACGTGCAGCTCTGAGTTTCCGGGTTCAGTTTGGAACATTGCATCATTCGCTGTTGCAATTGTGGATTTTGAAAGTTCTCTCTCTCTCTCTGCTTGCTTGCTTCTTTAATTTATTATGCCTCTCCATATTTGCACATTATATGAATTTTGGGGTGGTCTTCAGCTACAAGGGAGGCAATTTAAAAGGCCTATATAAGGGCTTTTGCACCATTGTTCTGTTTCCTCCCACCCTGCGTGGGGTGAGCAGGGACCCTGTTGCAACAGTTTAATAAAAATCAGGCTAATAATAATAATAATAATAATAATAATAATAATTTATTACTTATACCCCGCCCACCTGGCTGGGTTTCCCCAGCCACTCTGGGCGGCTTCCAACAAAACACTAAAATACAATAACCTGTTAAACGCTTCCCTAAACAGGGCTGCCTTCAGATGTCTTCTAAAAGTAGTTATTTTTCTCTTTGACATCTGGTGGGAGGGTGTTCCACAGGGCAGGCGCCACCACTGAGAAGGCCCTCTGCCTGGTTCCCTGTAACATCGCTTCTTGCAGGGAGGGAACCGCCAGAAGGCTCTCGGAGGTGGACTTCAGTGTCTGGGCAGAACGATGGAGGTGGAGACGCTCCTTCATGTATACGGGACCGAGACCATTTAGGGCTTTCAAGGTCAGCACCAACACTTTGGAAAACCACCGTCACCTTTCCGCTGGGAAGCGCTGAGCAAAGGCGAGTCCCCAGGCAACGCAGCCGATTTGATGGGCACAAGGCATGCAAGCTCCACCCCCCAGTCGTTCTAGACTCCTTATTGGGTGAGAACACAGTTGGAGCCTCCCTCCTCCCTGGCCAGCTGGGAGGGAGGGAGAGGAGCTGCTTCCTTTGAAATTTAAGGGACATCATTTAAGGGACATTTAAGGGACATCCATCAATAAGGGACAGCAGCAGGACGTGGCGCTGGAATAAGGGACTGTTCCTTCAAATAAGGGACACTTGACAGCTATGGAAGAGGCGGACACGACTAAACAACTAAACAACAACAATATCTATATATACACACACACCAAATGTCTATATAAGAGCTTGCACACCATTGTTTGGATTTCCTCCCTCCTGCGTGGGGTGAGCGGGGGACCCTGTTGCAACAGTTCAATAAAGATCAGGCTTACTAGCCGCTTTGCTTCTCAATATTCTCTGCTTGGCCTCTGTTATTTTCTCTTACTGATAGAGAACCTACTTATCTATACAGGCTCTTGGGTACCCCATAAGGAAAAAGGAGCATTTTTTCCTTATAACACTTTGATTCTATGATATTGGCTGTTTTGTTCTCCAGGGCATGTGACCTGGGACTCGGGGAAACTAAAGTATTAACCACCACCAAAGAACAGCCAGACTGCCCAGGTAATGCAATCAGTGACCATTATCAGGTATCCTGGCAGACAGGATTTCTGCTGTAGACCGCCTCCTTCTGTGATGTATGTATGATGTTTTTTGGGGTGGTCTTGGACTACATTGTTCTGGGTTCGTTCCTCCTCCCTCCTGCGTGGGGTGAACTGTTGCAACAGTTTAATAAAGATCAGGCTTACTAGCTGCTTTGCTTCTCAATATTCTCTGGTTGGCCTCTGTTATTTTCTCCTACCAATAGGGAACCTACGTAAGGACTCTATAGGGGCTCTTGGGTACCCCATAAGGGAAAGAGCAGTTTTTTCATCTTCTTACAACACCCACAACTTGAGCTGCTTTGGAAAGAAAAATCACACTTGCTAGGCAGTCCTCGGACGCAGAGAGGACAGGTTAGAAACACAAGCAGGAAAAGAGGCGTTCGTTTTTCTTTTCTTTTTAATGTCAGTTAATAAAATATTTGTATACAGCCCCAAAAGTTCAAAATAGTGCAAAACATCTCACTATCATGCATCGTTGGTTTTGTTTTTTTCGTTTTAACTCAATCCACTTCAGGTAAGTAGGAACAGAACAGATAATGACATATTTCAAGACATGTGCATGTGGTCCACAACAGGATAATTATTAACTCGATTCCGAGCATCCGGGATTGGCATTTATTTATTTCCCTCTATTTTCCCCGTCCTTTTTTAAAATTATTGTTTGTTTAGTTTCAAGTAGATGCCGGACAGAAATTATCGAGAAGGGAATCGGTTCGGTTCGGAGAGGGGGACAGGTTGGGGGGAAAGAAACACGGATGAGGTCCGTGGGGAGGAATCCGTAATCTAAACCGCTTAGATGTCCCCGTTGATGTCTTCCTAAATTACTATTTTTTAAAAAGTTCGGCGGAATGCACACCTGCGCAGGTATACGACTTGGGGTGTTTTGTGTGTGTGTAAACATTCAACTCAAATTCCGACACTTTGGTCCCGGGCAAATTGGTACGGAAAGGGTATCTTCAGAAAAGAGGGGAAGGTGGCTGGAATGAAACCGCTTTGCGATGATGTTCTCTCCTAAAGGGTCCTGGGGGAGAAGGAGAGGGTCTTGGAGGTGGCAGGCCCAAGACATTTTGCCTCCTGCAGCGGGGGCGGGGGGGCGGGGGGGGACAAAGGACAAGACGACACCCGTTTCCCGCCCCCCAACTCTGGACCGGAAGATGAGTCTCAGGTTCAGCGCTGAAGGCAGAGGACATCTTGGGGGAGATTGACCCACTGCAATGGACCTCAGTTAGACAGGTCCGTTCTCTGAAATGGGTGCAGTGATGATGCTAGACAGAAGCAGGTAAGCGTAGGCTGCTTTGCTTGGGAGGGCTGGCTGCGAGCTCAGAAGCTGCTGCAGCCCTCCAACGTTTCTCCCGTGAAAATAGGGACGTCCTATTCCATCCCCTCCAATGTTTCTCCCCTGAAAACAGGGACGTCCTATTCCATCCCCTCCAATGTTTCTCCCCTGAAAACAGGGACGTCCTATTCCATCCCCTCCAACGTTTCTCCCATGAAAATAGGGACGTCCTATTCCATTCCCTCCAACGTTTCTCCCGTGAAAATAGGGACGTCCTATTCCATCAGCGTTTCTCCCGTGAAAATAGGGACGTCCTATTCCATCAACGTTTCTCCCCTGAAAATAGGGACGTCCTATTCCATCCCCTCCAACATTTCTCCCATGAAAATAGGGACGTCCTATTCCATCCCCTCCAACATTTCTCTTGTAAAAATAGGGACGTCCTATGCCATCCCCTCCAACGTTTCTGCCCTGAAAATAGGGATGTCCTATTCCATCTCCTCCAACCTCCCTTTCCTTTCCTTCCTTCCTCTCCTACCTCCTTCGTCTCAGTGCTGTCCCTGTGAGGGTTAGGGTTATTTCAAGAAGTAAAAAAACTTGGACACAAAAAGTTGTGGGGTTTTTTTTGGGATAATTGTTGAGCTGCTTTTTTAAGGAAAAGTGGGCCGATTTCCCAAGTCTGTCGTTGAAATCCCAGACATATGGCAACCTTATGGAACTGGAATTAGCTGGTTCCGCCTGTCTTGGGTGTCTCTGGCGCCACCTGCTGTTGACCTCCCATCCTACCACCAACGGGCACCAGCCGCCTCGGAGCGTCACCGGGCCGCAATTTTATTTCATTTTTAAAAAACGGTTCTACTTTAAAACCCCTTCTCTTCGCCAACGGTTTGCTCTGCTTCTCGGCAGCGCTGCAAACCGCAAAGAGCTCGGCCCATGTTGTGAAACCTTGCTTCCTTTCAAATGCTGCCGGTTAGGGTGTGTGTCCAGCCCTAGGCTGCCGGTACGTGCAGGCAGCACTGAACTAGATGGACCAACACTCAGCCTCGAGCAATTCCAACACGACCACCTCTGACCCAACCTGGAGGTGCCAGGGGGACCGAAAAGACTCCTTGCCAAAACCTTGGGAGAGTGCAGCTGCCGGCCAGAGCTGGCAGCCCGGTGCTCGGCGGACAAACGGTGCAAGAACGGCTCCTTGGGGAAAGAGCTGTGATCGGGACAGAGGTGGCCATGAGTCATAGCTGTCAACTTACAGATTTGAAAATAAGGGACCAGCTGCCTCGGAAATAAGGGATCAGCAGCCAAAATAAGGGATTTTCCAAGCACAGGTATGTTCAACTTCTGAGCCCCTCCAAAGGCAGAAAGCCCAGCCAGCAGCCAAGCGAAGCCTCAAGCGATGGTTCCCACAGCGCAGCAACCCGGCAAAGGGGACGCAGCAAGGAAAACCACCGTCACCTCTCCGCTGGGAAGCGCTGAGCAAAGGCGAGTCCCCAGGCAACGCGGCCGATTTGATCGGCACAAGGCATGCAAGCTCCACCCCCCAGTCATTCTTAGACTCCTTATTGGGTGAGCAACGCAGCCAAGCAACACAGCTGGAGCCTCCCTCCTCCCTGGCCGGCAGGGAGGGAGGGAGAGGAGCTGCTTCCTTTGAAACCCTGGAAATTTAAGGGACATCATCAATAAGGGACAGCAGTGGGACACGGTGCTGGGATAAGGGACTTTCCCGCCAAATACAGGACAGTTGACAGCTATGCCATGAGTTCGAAGGATGTGGGTCTGTTTTGGGAAACATGCAGCAGGACCTTTGGCCCCCGTATCTAGAAATGTAGCGTTTCAGCGCCAGAGCCCTGTTTGCCCGCAGGAGATTCAACCGCAGGCATCTTCAGGTAGGGCAGAGAACGCCCCTTTTTCCAATGCTGGACTGGAGGGGCCAAGGGCCCTGACTTGGGGGGGAGGCTACCCTCTTTTCCCTCTGCCCCATAGCGGCTAATACTGAACGGATTTGGCAATGTGTGTGTGTTCGGAGGGTGTTTGATCCTTGGCAGAGGGAGCGAAGCTCCCAAATTCAGGGAGGAAGGAGAAGGCGGGGACCTCTTATGGCTTCGACATGGCTGCATAAACGAGGGTCGGAAGGTGATGCTAGGAGGCCATGGGGCTGACGGACCACAGGACTGGGAGAGGGCAGGGCACAGTGGGGCTTAGCTGGCACTGCCCTCCTCGGCTGAGCGCGTGTCTGACTTCAGCTTGACGAACTCCTTCGCCACCTCGTCGTTGTTGCGCTGCGAGAGGATGCGCAGGACCGTCAGCCCCGTGTCGTCCATGTGGATGCGGCGGCCGAGGGGCAGCCAACAGGCGCAGCTGCCCCTCTGCAAGAGGTCCTTCAGCTGCAGAATGGCGATGCCCACCGTACGGTCTTCGCGGGCAAAGCAGTAGTCCTTCACGCAGACCTGGAGCTCGTAGCATTCGGGGCCCGTCTCGGTGCCCAGGGCACTGCGGGAGGGAAAAGGTGGATTCAGCTAAAAAGGTAAAGGGACCCCTGAACATTAGGTCCAGTCGTGGCCGACTCTGGGGTTGCGGCGCTCATCTCTCTTTACTGGCCGAGGGAGCCGGAGTACAGCTTCCGGGTCATGTGGCCAGCAGGACTAAGCCGCTTCTGGCGAACCAGAGCAGCGCACGGAAATGCCGTTTACCTTCCCGCCGGAGTGGTGCCTATTTATCTACTTGCACTTTGACATGCTTTTGAACTGCTAGGTTGGCAGGAGCAGGGACCGAGCAACGGGAGCTCAACCATCGCGGGGATTCGAACCGCTGATCTTCTGATCGGCAAGCCCTAGGCTTTGTGGTTTACCCCACAGCGATATTCAGCTACAGAGCCACAAATAGAAAGCTCTGAGTGCGTTTCGAGCACATTGCTCAAACACATTGTTTCCTTGACATCTGGTGGGAAGGCGTTCCACAGGGCAGGCACCACCACCGAGAAGGCCCTCTGCCCTGTTCCCTGTAACCTCACTTCTCTCAGGGAGGGAACTGCCAGAAGACCCTCGGAGCTGGTCCTTAGTGTCCGGGCAGAACGATGGGGGTGGAGATGCTCCTTCAGGGATACTGGGCCATTTAGGGCTTTCAAGGTCAGTACCAACACTTTTCAACGTGTGTAAAAAAATATTTTCTCAATATTTTAAAATGGTTCTTAAAAGGTAAAGGTAAAGGTACCCCTGACCGTTAGGTCCAGTCGTGGATGACTCTGGGGTTGCGGCGCTCATCTCGCTTTCCTGGCTGAGGGAGCCGGCTTCCGGGTCATGTGGACTCAGGAAAGAATGCCTCTTCGATATAGAGGTATTCTCTCCCATGTCTTGCATGCGGTAAGAAAATGCTACTCCTAAGACCAAGGCTATAATATATAATAAATATAAATTTACATAAAGGCAAAGGGACCCCTGACCATTAGGTCCAGTCGTGGCCGACTCTGGGGTTGCAGCGCTCATCTCGCTTTATTGGCTGAGGGAGCCGGCGTGCAGCTTCTGGGTCATGTGGCCAGCAGGACTAAGCCGCTTCTGGCGAGCCAGAGCAGCGCATGGAAACGCCGTTTACCTTCCCGCCGGAGCGGTACCTATTTGTCTACTTGCACTTTGTGCTTTCGAACTGCTAGGTTGGCAGGAGCAGGGACCGAGCAACGGGAGCTCACCCCGTCATTGCGGGGATTCGAACCAGCAACCTTCTGATCAGCAAGCCCTAGGCTCTGTGGTTTAACCCACAGCGCCCCCCGCGTCCCTATAAAATGGTTCTTAAATGTAAAGGTAAAGGGACCCCTGACCATAAGGTCCAGTCGCGGATGACTCTGGAGTTTCAGCGCTCATCTCGCTTTACTGGCGGAGGTGTATTGCAAATCGAGACGGCTGGCCTGGCGACGAGGCAGGACCGAGGTTTGCAATAATTGTCTTTCTTGAGTTGCTCCTGAGATGAAGGAAGGGGGAGAAAGGAGAATCACTTACAACTGGATGCTCTCGTTGTATTTCGGAGACCAGCTGTTGTTCTTGGACTTGGTGGCGAATTTCCTCTTCTTGTCGCTGAGGTGCGGGCCGATGATGTTGACCTCAATAAAGGGGCGGAAAATCCCCGACGTTTGCCACTTCAGGTCATTGGCGGCTACCACTGGGCGAGAGAAAGGCGCAGTGTCGGATTTACGTATAAGCTCAACAAGCTCTAGCTTAGGGCTCCGCTCTCTTGGGGGCCCCCAAAAAATTAAAAGGAAAAAACCTGGATGTACATTTCCAAAATAGAAGATGAAAAACAAATAAAATAAAACCTACATCCAGCAACAGTGTTTTGTGTTGTGTAGGCTCCTAGGGTGTAAGTCAGTGGTGGCCAAACTCCGCCCTCCAGCTGTTTTGGGACTACAATTCCCATCACCCCTGGATATTGGTCTTGTTAGCTAGGGATGATGGGAGTTGTAGTCCCAAAACAGCTGGAAGGCCAAGTTTGGCCATCACGGATGTCAGTCATGGGCTCCGCCTGCTCCCTAAAATATCCCTGGTTTGCTCCTTACTATATATAGGGTGCCTACATTCTGCAGGGACTGGTTGCAGGGCAACATGGGCTAATGGCTTGAGATACCTATGAGGTCCATAAATCATCATATAGCATATATTCAACACCAAAAACAGCGACAACTTGTTGTTGACAAAGGACAGCTGGACATATAAAGGGCCCCATTATCTTCAGGAGCTGAGGGCCTCATCAAACCGAAATCTGGCCCTAAACTTCAGATCAAAGGGCAGAACATCTCCATGGTCCCGAGTAGTGCCGGATTTAAAGGTAAAGGTACCCCTGCCCGTACGGGCCAGTCTTGACAGACTCTAGGGTTGTGCGCTCATCTCACTCTAGAGGCAGTGAGCCAGCGCTGTCCGCAGACACTTCCGGGTCACGTGGCCAGCGTGATGAAGCTGCTCTGGCGAACTGGCACCAGAGCAGCACACGGAAACGCCGTTTACCTTCCCGCTGGAGTGGTACCTATTTATCTACTTGCACTTTGAGGTGCTTTCGAACTGCTAGGTGGGCAGGAGCTGGGACCGAACGACAGGAGCTCACCCCACCGCGGGGATTCGAACCGCCGACCATGCAATTGGCTAGTCCTAGGCACTGAGGTTTAACCCACAGCGCCACCCGCGTCCCCAGTGCCGGATTTACGTATAAGCTAAACAAGCTCTAGCTTAGGGCCCCGCTCTCCTAGGGGCCCCAAAAAAATTAAAAGGAAAAGAAAAACTGCGTGTACATTTCCAAAATATAAGATAAAATAAAAGGGGAAAAAAAGGAGGAAGGAGAATATTAAGTCAATAGATCCCCTCCTACTATCCACAACATTCCCACAATATAACAGCAAGGTCGCAGGTTTGATCCCCATATGGAACCGCTGCATTTCTGCGTTGCTGGAGTGGTGGTGGTCAGGAGCTCGTCCTACACTCGAGTAGGACCCTGGCAGAGACACATGCCCGACTGGCATGTTCTCTCCCTCCTGGTTGATCGTTCAGGAGCTTCAAAAGCTTTCTTCTGCCCAAACATCACAGTGACCGATGCCAACAGACATCGGCACACTTAGGGATCCGCAGAGTCTGTGCAGTTCGTGTAACAGACCTCAGCATTTTGGCTAATCTACTTTATTTGCATATAAACAGACGCGGAGCACTGCAACATGGCTCCCTCTTTCTCTAGCATCAGACAGCAAAGAGAAAAAAGGACAATAGCCGACCTAACCGGAAGAGTCCGCAACCAGAAGGAGGAGGAGTATCAGGAAGAGTGGAATAAATTTAACGATTATCTAGTTAAATTTGTTAAGTTAAATTAATTGAAAATTAATTAATTGAAAATAGCTTGCAGATACTTAATTGGCTTAGGATTTTATTTATGTTAAGTGATGAATTAATATGTTTAATTCCATAAGGTGAAGATTTAAGGATGTTAATGTTTAAGTTAAATTTCATAAGAATTGGGATTTGGAAAACCGTTAAAAGGACATGCAATGAAATTCAACCAAGGGAAAGCGAGGAAGTCACTTAACAAAGTTAATAAGTATAATTTTCAGTAATTTATGTTTGTCTTGTGTGTTTGTTTGTTTGTCTGTTTATAATATTGTGAAAACCAATAAAATTTTTGAAAAAAGAAAAAAAAGGACAATAGTCCCACTTCACGGGACACAAACATCCTGTCTCCGTCACTTCCCACTCGGTGGAGTCAAAACACACACCGTCATGCGATAGACAACAATCCCGTGACTGCAATCGCGGAGCAGGAATTCTAACACAGACTAGATGAGCCACGTCTACGGCCGCCATTTCTGCTCACCTTTGACGGTGACCTTATGCTCCCCAGTCCCAGGGTGGGTGATCAGTTCCACGTGGATGGAGACCTCTCCCACGGGGTCGTCCACTCCGGATCCTGCCCGGCAGAGGGAGGGAAGCGTGGAGATGCAGAACGGGAAATTAGTGCACAAACTTTCAGCCCATCCCCTGTCTGGTGATTTCTCCCGCTCCTCCCCTCGCCAAGAAACCCCCCCCAAAACCTGTTGGTGGACTGAGGCCTGACGCTTGCTTCAAAGGCTCCCCACTTTTGAGAGGTCCTTCCTATGTTATCATATTTTTGGGGGATAAATCTTTCCCTGGAAGTACTAGCAGGGGAGAGACTTCATCAGGCAAGGCTTTCTTCCACCTGCTTTGCTCCACCCACTAGTCTCTGCTTCTCAATTTGCATTGCATTATTTTATTTGCTGTGGCTTCCCATTGTTTTATGGATTATAGTTTTAAAATGGTTTACTGTATCTGTTAAGAGTGAATTTCTGTTTAACTTTCATATGCTGATATTGTTATTTTACACTATTCTAACGTTTGTCTTCCATCTGTCTGTCTGGTCGTTTTAACCGTATCTAGTTTTGAAAGTGTTTTGTGGGTCTTTGGACCGCAATAAAGTATTGTTGTTATAATTGATTGTTGAATGTTACTTTTTTGATGTGTTATAAGACGTACGTTTTTTGTTTCTTCAGCTTGTAAACCACCTTGAGTATTGTAAGATAGAAAGACGGTATACAAATTAAACATGATGGCGGTGATGGCATCTGACTCACCAAAGCATGGAATAGTACTCATATCATTGTTCACCTTTGAAACTCCCTGCCTATTGATATTCACTGCACTGGTTGTTTTTTCCAGCGCCTTGCAAATTTTTTGAGGGCAATTTTTTATTTTATAACGTATATGGGTTGTCTCCAGTGTCAGTCATACTCAAGAGCAGACCCATTGAATGAACGAAGCGCTGTTCATTTCAACGAGTGTAACTGCTTTTAAAAATGTGTTCTTTTGTAAAAGGCGAAAGATTTATACGATCTGAAGAGAAACCAGAGCATCATTTTGACATTTTGAAACTTGACTTCCTTCCGCCTCTTTCTGCGGTTCCTTAAATTTATTTTTTAATATCTTCTGCATATCCTAATTTGGTCATTTAGTCATCTTTAAATATATACTCTTATGAAACTGCAGGTTATTAAAATAAGCCTGCCAATGTTTTTACCTGTTTACAATTTATCTGTAAATATTCAATAAACCATCTCCATTCTTTTATAAAAAGTTTGTTATCTTGATTTCTTAATTCTCCCGGCATGTTTCACCATTTCTGCATATTCCATAAATTTCTGTATCCGTTCCTCCTTTGCTGGGTCTTCTACTTCTTTCCATTTTGGGGCAAGTAACATTCTTTTTTTAAAAAAATAATTTTTATTAACTGGCCAATCACATCAAATTAAATCACATTACATAAATTCCGAATTACAAAGCCAAATTTTGAATTTTGTTGGGGGGACCCATACTTCAAGATCCGCAGGGGGGAGTTTGGGGCAAGTAACATTCTTGCCACTGTAGTAGCATACATGAACAAATTTCTATATAGTTTAGGTAGTTCTGTCCCTATAATTCCCAAAAGAAAATCTTCTGGTTTTTTTTTTTTTACAAACTTTATTTTAAACATCCTTTTCATTTCATCACACATAATTTCCGAAATGATATTTGGTTCCCCCAAATTCAGCTGGAAACGCAACTTTGATTTGCTCGTTGCAAACAGCGGAATGTCTGCAAATTTTTGATATACCTGAAGGAGCGTCTCCACCCCCATCGTTCTGCCCGGAGGCTGAGGTCCAGCGCCGAGGGCCTTCTGGCGGTTCCCTCATTGCAAGAAGCAAAGCTACAGGGAACCAGGCAGAGGGCCTTCTCGGTGGTGGCGCCCGCCCTGTGGAACGCCCTTCCAGCAGATGTCAAAGCGATAAACAACTACCTGACATTCAGAAGACACCTTAAGGCAGCCCTGTTCAGGGAAGTTTTTAACGTGTGATATTTTACTGTATTTTTGCTTTCTATGGAAGCCGCCCAGAGTGGCTGGGGAGGCCCAGCCAGATGGGCGGGGTATAAATAATAAATTATTATTATTATTATAACAATGGGGTGTTGAACAATTTTGATCTCAGCCGCAGATATAGATATATAGGTTATTGATACGTCCATCTTAAAATTTTGATGCAAGCCACTTAAATGCTTTGCTGACGAAGCGTTAGTGACCGATAACCAGAATAACAGAGTCGTCAGAATAGGCAGATAGCCTTAGCAAGCTTTGGTGACCTCAGCCAAACAACAAGGTGAAAATCATTCCTTTCCAGCTCCCAGTTTGGTAACAATACCCAAAATCCCCTGTTTCGTGGTCCAAGAAGCAGCATTAAAAACCAGTCCATCATTCAAACAGGCTTCCTCCGACGAGGAACTTATTCATGCAGCAAAGGCAGAGAAGGAAAAGGAATGGGTGAGGAGGAGGAAAGAGAGGCAGCTATTTGTCAGATGGCAACCAGGGAAAGCAGACCTCCGCCAAAGGTGGCCGAGCAAATGGGGAGAGGAATTTGGGGGGAGAAAAAGAAGAGTTTGGAAACCAAAAGTGCGTCCGCAACCCACCCACATTCGGTGGCTCAGGTCTTGAGGATGTGGAGGGGGGGAAGGAGGCCAAGGCTGTGGATCTCAGAAGAACGGGGGCCCTGAGCCAAGCGGGAATGTCCAGGGCAGCAGGAGAGGATATATAGTTTATTAATATCCTTCCTAACGTGCCCCAGCAAGTTCGTTCCTTTACTTAGCAGAGTTACATTCCCCGTTTGACATGCACAGCAGAGAGCTGGTTGCAGGCTCGTGTGAGCCTCTCGCTATTATACAATTCAGTCTGATTTTATTGTGCATTCCTGGTAAGTTCCCTTTAAGACATGCGAGGGAATGTTTGGTCCAGCCAGTCAAAAACTTCCTGTTCCTCCTGGCTGGAGCATCCTTCCTTTTGCATGTGATAGAAGGTGGGCGTGACCTCCCCTGTCCAGGTAACAAAAGGACGAGTCACGCAGCACACCTCTCTCTTTTTATCTCTCTTTCTTCTTTGGTTTGACCAGCTTTTAGCTAGGACTGCTCTGCTATCTCCCAGCTGGCAGAAGAACTGGGATTATTCCCCCATATGGAGTAGATCCACATGTACATATTTGTAACTAAGTCTGCCTTCAGGAACCCAACTGTGAACAGATGTTTTGCCAAGTTTTGAAAATCCACCTGGGCAGAAAATTTAATGCTGGAAAAGAGGACATGTCCGGGGAAAAGAGGACAGATGGCAACCCTAGTACGAGGAAAAATACCGTATTTTTTGCTCTATAAGACTCACTTTTTCCCTCCTAAAAAGTAAGGGGAAATGTGTGTGCGTCTTATGGAGCGAATGCAGGCTGCGCAGCTATCCCAGAAGCCAGAACAGGAAGAGGGATTGCTGCTTTCACTGCACAGCGATCCCTCTCGCTGTTCTGGCTTCTGAGATTCAGAATAGTTGTTTCTTGTTTTCCTCCTCCAAAAACTAGGTGAGTCGCGTGGTCTGGTGCGTCTTATAGAGCGAAAAATACGGTAAGCCTGCCTTCAGGAATCCAACTGTGAACAGATGTTTTGCCAAGTTTTAAAAATCCGCCTGGGCGGAAAATTTAATGCTGGAAAAGAGGACATGTCCGGGGAATAGAGGACAGGCGGCAACCACCGTACGAGGGAAAATGCACAGCCTAGGAGGGAATGCAGCGATCCGGCCGAAAAACCTTTCTCTGCCCCTGCCTGGGAGATAGTCCTGGATCTTCAGCCATTGCCCATTTCATGCAGAAGGAAGGTTTGGGAAGGCTGGGGCAACACACGCACGCACAATCGCCCACTCCCACGGGCATCGTGCCAACTCCAGAGTCGCATGCGGAGACTCGACCTCTCGATCCAGGAACCGAAGCTGGAAACAAACAGGTCATTTCCAAAAGGCAAGCGCGGGAGGATGGTGCAAACCCCAAAAGCTGCCCCTTTTCCCCTGCCTGGTTTCCTCCGTCTAAGTGCTTGCTTGTGCAAGGAAGGCAGGGTCTCATTCTGATGCATTCAGTGCATAACGTTGTGGAGAGGTGATGCAGGACCCCCCCTGAGCAGAGCTAGTCAAAAGCGAGGCAGAGAGGAAAACAGGGAGCAATTTTCGGCTTGCATGTCCCTTTCCCTTCCGGGTCTGCAGAGGGTGAAAGTTTGGGGGCTTTTGCTAGCCCTGGTCAGGGTGGCGGGAAAAGGGGGGGTGAGTGGAGGGGGTCCAGGATGGGTGCAATCCAAGAAGGAGAGGAGGCGTTGGGAGGAGAGTTCGAGACGTACCCTTCTCAGGATATATTTCTTCACTAAGAGTAAACCTAACACCTTTTCCACCATGGACTAAGGATGAGAAAAGGTAAAGTTGGGAGATAAAGAAATGTCAAGGAGGGAAGTAAAGGAAGAGGAGGTTAAAAGGAAGGGTGAGAGAAAGGAAGAGGGAGGAAGGGAAGGAAAGAAGGTAGAGATGACCGGGGGGGGGGGGAGGTCAGTGCAGAAGAAAATGCAGAAAGGATAAGGACAAGGAGGGAGAGAAAAGTAAGGCAGGAAGAAGGGAGGAGGGGGAAAGGTAATTGGAGAAGAGAAGGTGGAAAGAAAATATAAGAAGGAAAGGAAGGAATAGAAAAGCAGATAGAAAGAAGGAAAATATAAGAAGGAAGGAAAAGAATAGAAAAGCAGAAAGGAGGGAAGGAAGGAAAATAAATATAAGAAGGAAAGAAAGGAATAGAAAAGCAGTAAGAAGGAAGGAAGGAAAATATAAGAAGGAAGGAAAGGAATAGAAAAGCAGAAGGAAGGAAGGAAGGAAGGAAGGAAGGAAGGAAGGAAGGAAGGAAGGAAGGAAGGAAAATAAATATATGGAAGGAATAGAAAAGCAGAAAGAAGGAAGGAAGGAAAATAAATATAAGAAGGAAAGAAAGGAATAGAAAAGCAGTAAGAAGGAAGGAAGGAAAATATAAGAAGGGAGGAAAGGAATAGAAAAGCAGAAGGAAGGAAGGAAGGAAGGAAGGAAAATATATGGAAGGAATAGAAAAGCAGAAAGAAGGAAGGAAGAAAAATAAATATAAGAAGGAAAGAAAGGAATAGAAAAGCAGTAAGAAGGAAGGAAGGAAAATATAAGAAGGAAGGAAAGGAATAGAAAAGCAGAAGGAAGGAAGGAAGGAAGGAAGGAAGGAAGGAAGGAAGGAAGGAAGGAAAGAAAATATAAGGAAGGAATAGAAAAGCAGTAAGAAGCAAGGAAGAAAAGAAGGAAGGAAAATATAAGAAGGATAGAAAATCAGATAGAAAGAAGGGAAGAAAAATTCAAAAGAAGAGAAAGGAAGGTGGAGAGAAAGAATGAAAGAAAGAAGGGTAAAAAGGGACAGTGGTAGAAAGAATGGGTAAGAAGAAAGTAGGAAGAGAAGGAAAAGAAAAAAGGTAGAAATGAAGTTTGAGAAAAAGAAGGTGACGGGACAACAGGAGAAAAGGTTAGAAGAGAACAAAAAGTAGGCAGAAAGGACAAGAAAGAGAAGGAACAGAAAAGAAAACCGAGAGAAGGAAAGACAAACGGTTGGAAGAGGAGATAAGGAAGGAAAAGGGAAGAGAAGAAGTTGGAGAGAGGAGGAGGCAAAGAGAAAGAAAAACATACACAAGATGGTTTACAGTAGAAGCAAGAGAGGGAAAATGTGCGAAGGGAGGAATGGAAAAAGGCAAGAGAAAAAAGAGAGAAGAGATAGATCAGCTCCTGTAGATACACACACTGACTCGAGTCGTAGCTGGAGAATTCAGAATATAACGTTACAGCAATCACCAAGTTCAATAACTCTAGCGGGGAGAGGGAAATGGTCAGGAGGGCTAGATAGCTGTATGGATATTTTGAACGTATCATTTGATGTATCCTGTTTTTATTTTAAAGAGCTCTGCCGGTAGAAACCTGAACAATACTCCCTTCGGGGGTGTCTTTTAGCCTGTTTGCTCTCTTTGTCAAACCAGCTGGTAGATCCCATTCGGCTTTTTGAGCCACTGTTTTTAATCTCAATTCTTAAGCGGTCTCGCAGCCTATCAGTCTTAAATGATTTCATGGCCTCAGCAGCGGAAGTATCTGAAAGAATAACAGCTTGGATAGCCTAGTTTAAAACATCTGTACAAAGAAAGTGAGTTAATGCTAAATTAAGTAATGGGGTCCATTTAATTCTGTTGGCTGCGGTTATGCCTAAGTTTGGGACGCGGGTGGCGCTGTGGGTTAAACCACAGAGCCTAGGACTTGCTGATCAGAAGGTTGGCGGTTCGAATCCCTGCGACAGGGTGAGCTCCCGTTGCTCGGTCCCTGCTCCTGCCAACCTAGCAGTTCGAAAGCATGTCAAAGTGCAAGTAGATAAATAGGTACCGCTCCGGCAGGAAGGTAAAGGGCGTTTCCGTGCGCTGCTCTGGTTCGCCAGAAGCGGCTTAGTCCTGCTGGCCACATGACCACCGGCTCCCTCAGCCAATAAAGCGAGATGAGCGCCGCAACCCCAGAGTCGGCCACGACTGGAGCTAATGGTCAGGGGTCCCTTTACCTTCATGTAAATTTATATTTATTATATATTATAGCCTTGGTCTTAGGAGTAGCATTTTCTTACCACATGCAAGACATGGGAGAGAATACCTCTATATCGAAGAGGCATTCTCTCCTGAGAGAGGAAGAATGCCGCCTCTTAGATATAGATCAGGAAAACCTGTGCGTCTGCAAATGTTGTAGGATCCCAATTCTCAGCCGAATATTCAGGGAAGGTGGGGAGTTGAAACCTAATAACCTCCTTGAGCTAATCTTTGGTCCCCCAATAGGATTCCAGCTGGACCTAATGGTCAGGGGTCCCTTTACCTTTACCTTAATGCCTAAGTTTGCGTCTGAAGATAAATTTAGTTTCTAAGGAAGGGTTGTTAAGTCATGGACCCAAGAGCACCATTCTTAAGGGCAGGTGATCGCTTGCAATATTATGGCCCGCTTCAAACTCCCTAACAAACTTATGTGCGGATCGTGAAATTGCAATATAATTTAGGACGCTTCTTCCGAACTCTGTAAAACGGGTATATTCTGCGGGCCACGCTTGAACAATATTTGCATGGGTCCGGGCAACGATTTATCTCACAAGGAGTCGGCTCGTACGCTTCAAAATGCAGAATATTAAACATCTTTAGCCTTCGGCACAGCCGGCGGCCCCGGTTGATGGGAAAGGGGCCCCTGCCCCTCTGGACAACTTCAAGAACCCGCAAGAAACTGGCCTCTCTTTTTGGTTTAAAGGTAAAGGGACCCCTGACCTTTACCTTTAAACCAAAGGGATCGAGCAACAGGAGCTCACCCCGTCATGGGGATTCGAACCACCAACCTTCTGATTGGCAAGTCCTAGGCTCTGTGGTTTGGACCTAAAGGTAAAGGTAAAGGGACCCCTGACCATTAGGTCCAGTCATGGCCGACTCTGGGGTTGCGGCGCTCATCTCACTTTATTGGCCAATGGAGCCGGCATACAGCTTCCGGATCATGTGGCCAGCAGGACTAAGCTGCTTCTGGCGAACCAGAGCAGCGCACGGAAATGCCGTTTACCTTCCCGCCAGAGCGGGACCTATTTATCTACTTGCGCTGGTGTGCTTTCGAACTGCTAGGTTGGCAGGAGCAGGAACCGAGCGACGGGAGCTCACCCTGTCATTGCGGGGATTCAAACCGCCAACCTTCCGATCGGCAAATCCTAGGCTCTGTGGTTTAACCCACAGCGTTTATACCAAAGCAAAAACCTGGCGCCGTTTTCTAAAAACAGCAGCTTGTCGGATGCCTCCCTTCAAAGCAGTATGTGATGGGAAATGGCACCAACAGCCTGTTCCTGGGCAAGGCTGGTGCCCTAAAGATAGACGGCACCTGGCTATGGAGTTTCCACACAGCCTGCTAAACCAGAGAGCTCCACGAGAGCAGCGACTCCGGAGACTCAGCTGCAAACATTAATGCTTTAAGCGCACTATACAAACGGGGCACTAGGTGGCAGTGGAGAGCTGACGGGAAAATCGATATATTTTCCAAAACGTGTTTTTTTTTAAAGAGTTTTCACAGCTGTTTTTTTAAAAAAACGTGTCTAGATTCCACCTTGGTCTCCTCGGGGAAGCCAGGATCCAAGGAACCGCAGAAACTGCTTCGCCAGCCGCGCTTACCTTGAGAGGACTGCGTCTGCACGAAGGTTTTGATGAGCAGGTCCGTGGCTTGCGTGTAGAGAGAGAGGGCGTAACGCAGAGACTGAAGGTCCGGGCTTTTCTCCAAGAAGGTTTTCTTCAGGCCAACGCCTCCTGCGTGGAAGTATTGCTAAATTGGGGCGGAGACAGGGGAGAGGGTTGGGATAGGAGAGGATATCAGCGGTGGTCCGGTCAACGCCACAAACCCACAGAGCTGCGGACACACCATCACATTTGCAATGTGCCGGCTGAGACAATAATAGCAGCAACGACAACCGCAAGCTGCCATGAGAACTAATCACATACCGTATTTTTTGCTCTATAAGACTCACTTTTTCCCTCCTAAAAAGTAAGGGGAAATGTGTGTGCGTCTTATGGAGCGAATGCAGGCTGCGCAGCTATCCCAGAAGCCAGAACAGCAAGAGGGATGGCTGCTTTCACTGCACAGCGATCCCTCTTCTGTTCTGGCTTCTGAGATTCAGAATATATTTTTTCTTGTTTTCCTCCTCCAAAAACTAGGTGCGTCTTGTGGTCTGGTGCGTCTTATAGAGCGAAAAATATGGTGGTCAGTTTTATTGCACATAGCCAAAGGCTGCCGCAATGTACACAGAATCATTCAACAAATAATAATAATAATAATAATAATAATAATAATAATAATAATAATTTATTTATACCCCACGCTCCCCAGCCAAGACCGGGCTCAGGGTGACTAACACCAGATATAAAACAATTGATTGAAATACAACTTAAAAACCAAGATTAAAATACAACGTTAAAATGCAGTCTCATTTCAGCCCAATTCAACTCAACGAGGCTTTCCCTGCAGGCAAGTGTGTCTAGCCTGGCGAACTAAGTTCCTAGTCCTCTTTAGCATACGCACAACATGGTTTTTTTTCTTTTTAAAGGATAGCACCCGTAAAGTTTAAAGCCATCGAAAATAAATAAAACGACGCAGCCAAACCGGACCCCTCCCACATAAATCGCAATAGGATCTAAAAGTTAAAGATACAATTATCAAATCATCCGTTCTAGCATGCACAACAAAATAATATAATCTGAGCAATTAATTGTATTAAAATTTGGTATTGACCATGAGGCTTTTATTGGGCCGCTGTAACTGAAAACTAATAATAATCATTATACAAAAATAAAATAAAATAAAATAAAATAAAAATACAAAACAAGAACAGCAACCCAATAACAGCAGGATTTCGCCCATGCTGAACCGGACAACCTGCTCTCAAGACATAGCGGGGTGAGGCAGTCTGGAACACCCCCCGCTTTGCAGAGGGTTAGGCTAGATGACTGCTGGAGGCCCCCCAGTTCGACAATTCTAGGATTCTATACTCCCACCTTGATAGTGTCCAGGGCCAGCTCCACCACGGCGCACTGCTTGGGCGTCAAACTCTTGGCTTCCTCACGCACCATGTGGTCCTGGGTGGGACGAAGAACAAGTCATGTCCGCCCTCTTCCAAGAACGAACAGGCTTCCTTTTTCAGGTGGGGACAATGCACCCCCCCCCAGGGAACCCCCATTTTGAAGCCCCTTTTGCCATTTCATAAGCTGTTTTACGTTTGCCCTACGCCCAGATTTCCCCATTTGGGATTCCGACGACGGAATTGGCACCCAGGGAGAATTTTGGGCGTGAATCGGCGAATCGCCCAGATTTTTTACTTCTTGAAATATGGGAGCCCTTGTGTTGGCACCCAGGGAGATTTGGGGGTCAATCCGCTGTCTCCCTCCTCCCTGTTTTCCGTTGTCGGACTCAGAAGGGAAGAAGATGGAGGCCAGTCTAGAACTAGCTAATTCTCTGCCTGCCGTTGGCTCTGGCGCCACCTAATGTCCGGCTCCCCACTTTGCGCCCAACCAAGCCCAAGAAGCACAAACGACCGCCGTCCTCTGCAACACAGCTCCTTGAATTCTGCGGACCCCAAAATCCTGCATTTCTCACCTTGAGTTTTGAAAGCTGCCCCAGTTCCTTGGCTGCGTTGAAGATCATCTGCGTGCCCTGGGAGGGGGGAGGGCAAAAGGAGGGATGGAAAGAAGAAAGGGAAGGGAAAAAAATAACAGAAAGATAAAAGGTAGCTATGTTTCTGCTGAAACTTATCCCGAACCTCAGCTATCCTTTCCCATTTGGTGCTAAGAAATTCAGGCAAGGTTTCACCCACAAAGTTTGCTCAACAAGAGCGCCGCGCCCGAAATTTTCCCACCTACCCATTTCAAAGGGAAGGCGCAACAAAGCAATTCTGACCCTACACACCTAAACAAGATCCGTCCTTTAATTTGCAAAGCCCTAACCCTGGCGTTTGGGGGCCGGTCACTCCCAAGCGTGACAAAATACCGGGAAGCAGAATACCAGGGTATTGAATGGCGTCCGATACCCCGAATAGAGGGTCAGGATCCAGACAGGTTGGTTTATAGATTGCATACGCCAGAGGTTTTCAACCTTTTTGGGTTGTGATAGGAATTTTGAGGTCTTAGATATATGGTAATGTTCATAAGTGTACCAACCAAGCACGTACATAGATCAGCACAAGAAGACTGACCTGGAACCATTTTTGATTCCCAAACTGACCAAATGTTTTCTCTGCAAGGTCAAAGGAAAAGGGAAAAGCCTCCCCATTGTCTTTTCCTTCACAAATCCTGGCTTAAGGGTATGTCTCTGTTTGAATAGGGTGTGAGCCTGTGACCTGGCCCAGGAACTAAGTATTTATCACTACAAAAGACTGGCCAGGCTCCCCAGGCAATCCAATCAAGTAAGCTGCCAGACAGGACATAAACAAGGACAGGAGAAAAACAACATTCAAATTTCTGTTTTAGATCGCCTTTTCTGTGATGTATGTATGATGTTTCTGGGGGTGGTCTTGATCTAGAGGTAAAGGGACCCTTGACCATTAGGTCCAGTCGTGGCCGACTCTGGTGTTGCAGTGCTCATCTCGCTTTACTGACCGAGGGAGCCGGTGTACAGCTTCCGGGTCATGTGGCCCCATGACTAAGCCGCTTCTGGCGAACCAGAGCAGCGCACAGAAACGCCGTTTACCTTCCCGCCGGAGTGGTACCTATTTATCTACTTGCACTTTGACGTGCTTTCGAACTGCTAGGTTGGCAGGAGCAGGGACCGAGCAACGGGAGCTCACCCCGTCGCAGGGATTCGAACCACCGACCTTCTGATCGGCAAGCCCTAGGCTCTGTGGTTTAACCCACAGCGCCACCCGTGTCCCTGGTCTTGATCTACAGGGTGGCAATTTCAAAAGTCTTTATAAGGCCTTGCATGCCATTTTTCCGGGTTCCTCCTCCTTTCCTGCATGTGAGGGAAGCACCCTGTTGCAACAGATCAATAAAGATCAGGCTTACTAGCTGCTTTGCTTCTCAATATTCTCTGGTTGGCCTCTGTTATTTTCTCCTACCAATAGGGAACCTATGTAAGGACTCTATATGGGCTCTTGGATACCCCATAAGGGAAAAGGGCATTTTTTGTTTACAACAGAGTCCACAGAACTACATTTGTCTGCCGCACCCCTGTGGGGCTCAGGAGCCCAGTTATATCCCCCCTTCCCTGAAGAGCTGGCAGCCCCTCACCCTTTTTCGAACCCCCTCCCTTGTGGAGCGTTCCCTCGGCCTCCTCTCCCCTCTCCTTGGGGGTCTTCCGGGCACCTGCTGGTCTCTGAGCTGCCCCCAAGAGAGGTGCCCCCTCACACTGCCCCACAGGGGCCTGGGACTTGTCCGTCCGTTCCCAACATCAACGATGTCTAGGCAACACAATGACCATGTACATACACAACGGACAATCTTTTATAGAATTCCTTCAAACCGTAACAAGTCCAAAACGAAATCTTTCGTCTCAAAGCCTCTGAAAACCTTTAAATGAAGCGAGGTACCAGACTGTACAGTGGAAGACAAGCTGTGAAGCTTTGTGTATTCAGCAAATATGATGTCCAACATTGAACAGCGATTCCGGATACTGACTACGGTTTCATAGAATTCTTTGGGTGGATGTAGAATTGCTTCATAAACCCATCTTATTTCGAATGAATGTATGTAAAGGAAAATATCAAATGCTGTGGGACTGTGCTCATGTAATGATGTAGTCACCACCTCACTTCATTTAAGGTACCTGGATAAATGACATCCCACCGCAGCCTCAAACTAAGGCCAGGACAACGACCATTGACATGGGCACCATATATAACCAACGGCAAAGAGGCTCAGAAAAGCAGCCTATAAAATTGCAGCGATAAGCAGATACAATGCATTGTACTCTATCCAATACACAATCAAATAATTGACGAAATTCAACGGTTTGACGGATTTCCTTGGTTCCGACGGCTAACAGCTCCTCTGGAAGAGGGGGGGGGGTCCAGGTTTCCCCTGCCTCCATAATCCCTTAAGCATAAGGTCACGTATTCCTTACACCTCCAGAGGGTGTGTGACGGCCTGGGATTCGGACTCGGAGGCTGAACCTGAGGAATCCCAGCCTGCACAGGAGTCCCCGCCTCCAGAACCAGCTGAGCCGGGGCAGCGGCTTGAGCCTGAAGGGTCCTCACCTGTGCTGGATCCTCAGGTGCAGACACCAGATGAATCCACTCTGGCTCCGGAGCTGATGGAGGACCCATTGCCTGCAGGTGCTCCACTCTCAGCCCCGTCGGGGGAAGAGGAGTCTCCCCCTGGGTCCAGTAACCCTCCAGCCTCTCCTGAGCTGCAGAGGCTCAGGGCAGAGAGGTGGAGGGAACTGGTTTCTCCCAGGAGGAGTGCTCGCCTTAAGGCCAGGAGAGGCGGGTCTCCTGGGGGCCGGGGCCGCCCCTGGCCTCAGAGAAGATAAAGGCCAGTCAGCCCGGTCCCAGGTTGTGGGAGCAACGTCGTTGAAGAGCTGTTTCTGCCAGCACCCAGACCTGTTCCCCCAGAGTTCCTGTCCTTGCCCAGCTCCTCGCTTTGGACCCTGCTTCGCCTGTGGAGGACTGTCTGCCGACCCTTGACTCAGGTCCTGGACCTCGCCCCACGGTAACCTCCCCCTGGGACCAGCACACTGAGGTTGCCTCTGGGTCCGGGAACCCTCCAGCCTCTCCTGAGCTGCAGAGGCTCGGGGCAGAGAGGCGGAGGGAACTAAGTTCCCGCAGGAGGAGGGCTTGCCTCCAGGAGAGGCGAGTCGCCAGAGGATCGAGCCACCCTATGACTCAGGGCAGATAAAAGCCAGCCAGCCCCAGTCCCAGGTTGTGGGAGCAATGTTGTTGGTAGCCTGTTCCTGCCTGAACCCTGTCCTCCTCTCCTGCCAGAGCTCCTGACCTCACCTGACTCCCTGCCTTGGACCCAGCTTCAGCTTTGACGGACAGCCTCCATACCGCACCCTCGTCCTCGGACTGGAGTCAGACCTCACCGCACGGTTAACCCTCAGGACCAGCACAAGGTGTGAACTTCCACACAATAGGAAGTAGGAGGCAATCAAGGACAGCGTATATCCAGGGCCTTCTTAACCATAGGCGTTAGGGGCGTGGGGCGCCCGGTCGCCGGGCTCTCAGGGACGCCAGGCCGAGAGTCCAGGGCCCAAGAGTTGGAGTCTGGGGAACAGCCCGCCCGTCGGAGCGCTGCGGGTGGCTCTCTACCACGAGTTTGGGGGCAAGCGAGCCAGCGAAGCGCTGAGGCGGCCGGCTGGCTCCTGTGTGCCTGGGATTGGCGTAGGGCCACGGAGAGGCCGGCCCAGAGTGCGCTGCCCCCCCCAAAGGTTGACAACTTTGGGCAACCTGGGGGTGGTGGTGACGCAGGGTGGGTTTTTGCACCTCTCATCGATATTTCCATATCTCGATTTTTATCTCTCCCGGCTTATTTGTCTCTGGCTCTGCGGTCCTCAATCATGTCAGAAAACAGATAACCTTTCATTCGTCAAGTGCAGATTTGTTTGTATAATGTACCCTTTCAACTGTTTTTTTTTTTTAACTTGCTGTTTTGCTTCTTTAGCTTGGCCACAGAGACCCGAGGGGATTGGCACCCCAACTAGCTGGGCAGCGGAGTAAATCTGCACCCTAGGATTTTTCCTTATCAGGCAGAACACACCCCTGAGTTTTAGGACTGTGTTGCAGGGATTTATGTATAGGTTGGGGGGGGGGGTGTTTGCCCCTCCAGCAGATGTCATGCACATGCAGCCCACTGCCAAAACCAGCACAATCGCCTTTGTGACTTTTGTTATTTGTCCCCACAAAACACCCCATCACAGTTTCTTCCTATCTATTCAAAGGGCCTTTGCTGCACGATACCAAATGTAAGAATTCGCTGATCAATGTATCTCTGTACTGGCTCACTGGGAAAACTTCAGAAATTCCTATAGACCTGTGAGCTCAGTTACTCAGCAGCCCCTCTGCCTGAGTGATAATCCCTGGCATCCTGATACCTGAGTGCCAGACAGGTAGCCATTCCAGAAATAACAAACCCAGATGAAGACAAAAGGGTGGGATGAACTTGGCTGGGAAACAGGGAAATGTAAATATCTCTTTTGTTCCACTTGATGGGTGTTTGGTGGAGGGCAAGGGGAACCATGGGGCAGGGTCCAGGATGCTCAGATTATGGCCATCAGACCTCCCCTTTCATGATGTAACCGTGATGTATGAGTGATGTATTTTGGGGGCTGTAACGTGGGGATTAAAGGTAAAGGTAAAGGTACCCCTGCCCGTACGGGCCAGTCGTGTCCGACTCTGGGGTTGTGTGCCCATCTCACTTAAGAGGCCGGGGGCCAGCGCTGTCCGGAGACACTTCCGGGTCACGTGGCCAGCGTGACGAAGCTGCTCTGGCGAGCCGGCACCAGCGCAGCACACGGAAACACCATTTACCTTCCTGCTATAAAGCGGTACCTATTTATCTACTTGCACTTAAGGGTGCTTTTGAACTGCTAGGTGGGCAGGAGCTGGGACCGAAAGACGGGAGCTCATGCTGCTGCGGGGATTCGAACCGCCGACCATGCGATTGCCAAGTCCTAGGCGCTGAGGTTTTACCCACAGCGCCACCCATGTCCCTAACATGGGGATTAGCAGCTAATAAAAGTTTGGGGGCTCTTTTGTTTGGGGCTTCCATCCTGTTCCACCTGGTGGCAGGTGGGAGTCCTGTCGCGACCATCTTCAATAAAGACCAAGCCGACTGGCTGCTGTTTTGCTCTGGTATTCCTGGCTGGCGTCCTTGTTTATTTTGTCCAAGGGAGCCCTCAGATTTCTCCGTTAACAACTGCCAACCTTGATTTCCCACAACACTCTGCCCATACATACATGCAGACAGGCAAAGCAAGATGAGAAACAGACCGAGAAAGAAAATAAGGGGTTATTTCCCCCTAACCCCCACCCCATCACCACCAGGGAGGGTCACTTTAAAAACAGAGATCAGCAGACACAACTTTAGCACAGGATATATTTTTCAAAAAAAAACACAGCAGCCAGGTAAATCCAGTTAGCGACACCCGGGGAAAGAGAGGAGGACAGATGGATACGACAACCACGGAGTCAAAAGACCACAGGCGGGGGGCAGGGGGGCAGACATGGGGCAGGAGGAAGACGGAAGCAGGGTTAAGAATTAAACGGAGTATCCTTACTTCGGTGTGACTGGGAGCCTTTGCCCTGCTCTGCAGAAAAGAACAGCAGGGTTTTTATATACTTTCAGCAAACACATTTCCATAACATTTATATGCTTTCAGCAAAGTGGCACGCTGCCCCACAGAGACATTGCCTTCCCTCCCTCCCGGCCATGACTCAGATTCCATTTCGACAGGCCTTCAATTGTGTTGATTGATCGGTGATTGATTGATCGGCCAGGTTCTGTCCCCGGCACAAGGTGAGTTTTGCCGGGCAAGGACACAAACGCACAGACTCCCTTCTCTACCCCAGAAGTCTGTCTTCGGACCCCAGGCTAGCCACCCCTTGCTAGTGTTATGAAAATTATAAGGTCTAAGATGTGAAATAAATGTACAAGGGAAACACATACATAAATAGATAAACCTGTTGAATGGTTTCTTCAAATTTTAGGTTCATTATTGTTTCACAAGATGTGTATGTCTCTAAGGGCCGGAGCAAATAACATGATCTAGTTTTACAGCTGTGAAGCCATATAGCAGGTGCTGTTAGTAAAGGTAAAGGGACCCCTGACCATTAGGTCCAGTCGTGGCCGACTCTGGGGTTGCGGCGCTCATCTCGCTTTCCTGACCGAGGGAGCCGGCGTACAGCTTCCGGGTCATGTGGCCAGCAGGACTAAGCCGCTTCTGGCGAACCAGAGCAGCGCACAGAAACGCCGTTTACCTTCCCGCTGGAGTGGTACCTATTTATCTACTTGCACTTTGACGTGCTTTCGACCTGCTAGGTGGGCAGGAGCAGGGACCGAGCAACAGGAGCGCACCCTGTCGCAGGGATTCAAACCGCCGACCTTCTGATCAGCAAGTCTTAGGCTCTGTGGTTTAACCCACAGCGCCACCTGCGTCTCTGCAGGTGCTTTTAAGTTGTGGTAATTAAGCTGTTGGGCATGGTATATAAAGAGCAGCGTGTATCTCTCTCAGTACCCTGGTCATGCTCATTGATATATTGTAATTTAATTTAATGTCTAGATGGCGCCTAAGCAATTCCTGTTAATTCTTTCAGAGCATATTGCTGCATTTATGCCCTGCGGACCGTTAGAATAAGGCCCCTGGAAGGCTTGAATCTGGCCCCCGGTTCATGGTTCAACTGTATCAACTCCTTGGATATTTCCAGTGCCCTCAGTCTCTGCCCTCTCTCCTCTGTCAAAAGTAGAGATTGTAGATGTCTTGGGGCAGGGGTCTAGCTGTTATGCTGGGCCCTGCAAGTCAATGCTGGTCTTGGGCAGCCCTGTCATGGAGCGGGGAGCTAGCTGCGCCGAGAGACGCACCTCTCGCTCGCCGGACCTGCATGCCACGCACACACAACCGAAATCCATGCCACACAAATCTTTAGACACCTCCGGCCACCAGACGGGGACGACACACGATGACAGACACACACCTCCACGACACAAGCACCACAACCCAGCCTCTCCCGATCTTCTGCCATTTCCTCTGTCCCTCTCGGACCGGGATGGGGAAATATGTGGTGCTGAATGCCCACCAGCCCTGGTAAAGGTAAAGGGACCCCTGACCATTAGGTCCAGTCGTGGCCAACTCTGGGGTTGCGGCGCTCATCTCGCTTTACTGGCCGAGGGAGCCGGCGTACAGCTTCTGGGTCATGTGGCCAGCATGACTAAGCCGCTTCTGGCGAACCAGAGCAGCGCATGGAAACGCCGTTTCCCTTCCCGCCGGAGCGGTACCTATTTATCTACTTGCACTCTGACGTGCTTTCGAACTGCTAGGTTGGCAGGAGCAGGGACCGAGCAACGGGAGCTCGCCCCGTCGTCGCAGGGATTCGAACCGCCGACCTTCTGATCGGCAAGTCCTGAGCTCTGTGGTTTAACCCACAGCGCCACCTGTGTCCCTTGTACCAACCCTGGTAGCCTGGGTTTAATGCTGGGGAAAGCTAGAATCTGACAACCCAATTTGAACCATTCCCCCCCGCTTGACTGAAGGAAGAGGACCCCTTTCCCAAAAGAGGAATCGTCTCCATCTCTCCAGGAGAGCAGGAAATGCCTCTTCTCAAGAGCAGGGATAAGGGAACGTGCTTAGATGTTTCTGGACTCCATCTCCAAAGGTCAAGGAGTCCGGCAAGATCTGGAGGGACGCAGTGGGTTGCGCACCCCAGCTCTTTGGCCAGGAAAGGATTTCTCGCTCGGACCTCCTGCCACGGACAAGACACTCAAGGAGCAGGAAAGGTCGATAATTACCTTCTCGGTCCCTTTGCCATGCTTTCTCAAGAGAGTACCCTGCAGAGACAATCAATATCACAAATCGATCAATGCGTAAGGGGAAAGGGCGAGCGAGGAAGTCGAGCGAAGGGAGGGCAGGAGGGTGGAAGGAAGGACAGACGGACGGACGAACTGTCATCTCAAGGCTCACTCCAGGGAGCAGCAAGGCCAGACATGACATTATTCTCCCTCCCCAAAGACTCCCAGTACCTTTCTGAGCACAATTCAAAGGGTTGGGGCTGACCTTGGAAGCCCTAAATGGCCCACTAGACCTGAAGGAGCGTCTCCACCCCGGACACCGGGGTCCATCTCCGAGGGCCTTCTGGTGGTTCCCTCCCTGCGAGAAGCGAGGTCACAGGGAACCAGGCAGAGGGCCTTCTCGGTGGTGGCGCCCGCCCTGTGGAACGCCCTCCCATCAGACGTCAAGGAGATAAACAACGATCTGACTTTTAGAAGACATCTGAAGGCAGCCCTGTTTAGGGGAGTTTTTAATGTTTGAAGTTTTATAGGGAGGGAAAGTACCATTCAAAGTGTTGCTGCTCCCCTTAAAAGCCCTAAATGGCCTTGTATACCTGAAGGAGCGTCTCCACCCCGGACACCGGGGTCCAGCTCCGAGGGCCTTCTGGTGGTTCCCTCCCTGCGAGAAGCGAGGTTACAGGGAACCAGGCAGAGGGCCTTCTCAGTGGTGGCGCCTGCCCTGTGAAATGCCCTCCCATCAGATGTCAAGGAGATAAACAACTATCTGACTTTTAGAAGACATCTGAAGGCAACCCTGTATCAGGAAAAATTTAATGTCTAATGTTTAATCTTTTCCCTTCCATATAGACAGTTACATTTGTTACTCAACAATTCTATTCCAGTTCAACAGAACTAGGGGCTCGTTTCCCACACCTAGCATCAATGTCTTTAACCCAAATTACATAAGGTTTTGTTTTATCTGATTTCATCCTCTCTAATACATTCTGCTGTTTAGTCAACCTCTTGCTTACATTAGGAGAACGCTACCTCTTAAGACATGGGAAGGCAAACTAAAGCCCGGGGGCCGGATCCGGCCCAATCGCCTTCTAAATCTGGCCTGCAGACAGTCTGGGAATCAGTGTGTTTTTACATGAGTAGAATGAGTGCTTTTGTTTAAAATGCATCTCTGGGTTATTTGTGGGGCATAGGAATTCGTTCATTTATTTTCCCCCTTCAAAATATAGTCCAGCCCCCCACAAGGTCTGAGGGACAGTGGACCGGCCCCCTGCTGAAAAAGTTTGCTGACCCCTGTTCTAAACGAATCCATCAGCTAGCTTCCTGCTATATACAAGGGAATATGCTTTGCTAGCGCGAGTGAGGAAGGATAATATTTAATCAATATATCCTCTTCTACTATCCTCAACATTCCCACAGTTAAGGGAATAAGACTTACCAACCCCACCTCTGAAACGGATCACAGGTTATGCAAATGGATACCTGAAGGAGCATCTCCACCCCCATCGTTCTGCCTGGACACTGAGGTCCAGCTCTGAGGGCCTTCTGGCAGTTCCCTCACTGCGAGAAGCCAAGTTACAGGGAACCAGGCAGAGGGCCTTCTCGGTAGTGGCACCTGCTCTGTGGAACGCCCTCCCACCAGATGTCAAAGAGAAAAATAACTACCAAACTTTTAGAAGACACCTGAAGGCAGCCCTGTTTAGGGAAGCTTTTAATGTTTAATAGGTTATTGTATTTTAGTGTTCTGTTGGAAGCCGCCCAGAGTGGCTGGGGAAACCCAGCCAGATGGGCAGGGTATAAATTATTATTATTATTATTATTATTATTATTATTATTATTATTATTTCCTCTTTCTCAGGAGGAAAACCAGGTACAGTGGTACCTCTGGTTAAGTACTTAATTCGTTCTGGAGATCCGTTCTTAACCTGAAACTGTTCTTAACCTGAAGCTCCACTTTAGCTAATGGGACCTCCGGCTGCCGCCGCGCAATTTCTGCTCTCATCCTGAAGCAAAGTTCTTAACCCGAGGTACTATTCCTGGGATAGCGGAGTCTGTAACCTGAAGTGTCTGTAACCTGAAGCGTCTGTAACCCGAGGTACCACTGTATCTGCTGGAACAGGGAAGAAGTTTCCACCGAGACGCGACAGCTGGCGCAAAGCAGCTCAGCGACAAGAGGGAAGGATTTTGGGGGTTCACAGAACAAAGGCGTTTTGGGGAAGGGTCGGGAGCAGGGAGAAGATAGAGGCACATTGGAGAAAGTAGCCAGCCACCACAGAACGACAGAAAAACCAGCTCAAATTACTCGGGAGGGGTTGGGGTTTGGGGTTGGGAAACTAGACGCAAGGCACAAGGACAGATAGAGACAAACGAAAGACAGACAGGGCTTTCACCTGCCGTACTTACAATCATCTGCCCAGGTGAGGGGAGCAATCGGAAAGAACAGCCGTCACGTGAGAATGAGCCTCAGGTCCGCCGCAAACCCAACCCGCAACCCCAAACCAACACACAACGCCGCGGCAACCCCACACAAAAGAGATAGCGCAGCGCAACGTCTCCAGGACGCACGGCCACAGGGCGCCCTCGGGACGCGGGGTTTGTGTGGGTGCAGAATTGAGCCCGCGTCCCCTAATATTTTTAGGCGTATCCCCAAGCCCCGAACCCCTGCCCCTTTGAGAACCCCCCCCCCCAGACCGTAAAGGCTGCAGTTTTTCCACCCGCAATTCAGTGTTAGACAAAAGGAAGGCGAGTCAGTGTGAACAACGCCCCAAAATCATTGCAGGTTTTATTTCCAAATGCATCAAAACTTGAAAAGAGAGTCAAACGCCATCAGAACTGTCAGCTATGCCCGTTTCACTCTGCCTTTTTAATTAATTTATTTTCTTGCTGTTGTGAAAAACTATAAGAAAAAAGATTCCACCTAAACATTAGGAAGAACTTCCTGACAGTAAGAGCTGTTTGACAGTGGAATTTGCTGCCAAGGAGTGTGGTGGAGTCTCCTTCTTTGGAGGTCTTTAAGCAGAGGCTTGACAACCATATGTCAGGAGTGCTCTGATGGTGTTTCCTGCTTGGCAGGGGGTTGGACTCGATGGCCCTTGTGGTCTCTTCCAACTCTAGGATTCTATGACTCTATGACTCTAAAATGAAGAGATATGGTGGATCCTATTGAAGGGTTTTTTTTGGGGGGGGGGTTAGTCTGATTCTGTACCCCAATAAGGGTGAGACTCTTTTTTAAAATTTTATTTTTTACCAACAACCAAAACACAAACAGTGAAAGCCCCCCCCAGGCGGCTGATACGTTGGGTATACATATTCAAGACTATACTTATTCAATAATATACATATTCAATAATATCATGTTCAAATCAACCCTATGTACACCTTAACACTCCTCCCTCCACAAAGTTTATTTAACTTTTAACACTTTAATTGCCCCAAATTGTTCAAACCTGCCCAAATAATTCAATATCTTCTCAAACCAACCCTCCTCCTTCTCACTGACCTTAAACCCTTTCATTCTATGTCTCTTCACAGTTAAAGGTAAAGGGACCCCTGACAATTAGGTCCAGTTGTGGACGACTCTGGGGTTGTGGCGCTCATCTCGCTTTACAGGCCAAGGGAGGCGGCGTCCAGCTTCCGGGTCATGTGGCCAGCAGGACTAAGCCGCTTCTGGCGAACCAGAGCAGCGCACGGAAACGCCGTTTACCTTCCCACCAGAGTGGTACCTATTTATCTACTTGCACTTTGACGTGCTTTCGAACTGCTAGGTTGGCAGGAGCAGGGACCGAGCAACGGGAGCTCACCCCGTCATTGCGGGGATTTGAACCGCCGACCTTCTGATCAGCAAGCCCAAGAGGCCCACAGCGCCGCCTGCTTCACAGTTAGATATTCTAAAATTATAATATTATTCAGGTTTTCCCTCCATTGTTTCCGTCTTGGAATCGCCGCATCCCCCTTTAACCCAGACTGGTCTCCTTCTCCCGGAAAACCATTGCTCATAAAAACCATAAGAGGGCTGCTGGATGAGGCCAGTGGCCCATTGAGTCCGGATCCTGCCCTCACAGTGGCCGACCAGATTCCTGTGGGATCTGGGTGCGAGAACAACTCTCGCCTCCTGCGGTTTCCAGCAACTGGGATCCACAGCCTTCGTGGTTAAAAGGTAAAGGGACCCCTGACCATTAGGTCCAGTCGTGACCGACTCTGGGGTTGCAGCGCTCATCTCGCTTTACTGGCTGAGGGAGCTGGCGTACAGCTTCCAGGTCATGTGGCCAGCAGGACTAAGCCGCTTTTGGTGAGCCAGAGCAGCGCACGGAAACGCCGTTTACCTTCCCGCTGGAGTGGTACCTATTTATCTACTTGCACTTTGACGTGCTTTCGACCTGCTAGGTGGGCAGGAGCAGGGACCGAGCAACAGGAGCTCACCCTGTCGCAGGGATTCAAACCGCCGACCTTCTGATCAGCAAGTCCTAGGCTCTGTGGTTTAACCCACAGTGCCACCCTTTGTGGTTAAGTAGCCACTAATAGCAGTTTCCTCAATTATTTTCCCCACCCCATAACCTTTTTTAAAGCCATCTGGGTTGGTGGTTGCCACTGCTTCCTGTGGCAGAGAGTTCCGCAGGCTTTCTTTATCAGTCCTGAATCTCCCAGTGTCCAGCCTTGTTGGATTCATGGCTTCCAACGCTCACAGAAACTCAGAATGGCAGAGGTGGAAGAGGCCCCGAGGGTCATCTAGTCCAACCCTCTGCAATGTAGGAATCATTTGCCCGATGTGGAACTCAAACCCACAACCCTGAAATCAGGAGCCTCATTCACTATTGACTGAGCTATCTCCCATTTCTGCACCGGTTTGCCACTTAAAAACAACAACGCATGAATGTCCATGCTGTAAATTTATCCTAGCGTACATTTCTGTATGCAATTCCCTGCCCCCAATAAAAAATCACTTTTTGTTTTTGCAAATCAGTTCCCCCTAATACAGTACTCCGTCCCATAAATATATGCATTTCCCCCCCCCCACACACTTCTCCCCACAATTTGCATTCTTGTCCAGATTTCCTGACTGGGGAACAGCCTTGCAAAATTAATGTATGTACGGATTTTGAGTTGCAGTTCCGTTTCTGCCAGAGTACCATTTTGGAAAACTGCAGAACTGGTCAGTTTGCATTTAAAATGTGAACCAAACCAAATTTCTCCTTCCCCTCTGCTCCTCAAGAGATGGCCACCCTCCTCATAAAAGCGTCAGCTAAACAAATAGTTGCATTATGTTAACTAACCCACGTTTCTTAAACCATGAAACTCTAGGCGGTCTTAGGTCTGCCTCTCAGTTCCTGATATCTCCAAGCATAAATACTATCCCTGCACCAACTTGCAATTTAATTTTTTTTTTAATCCAGAGCAAAATCTCATATTGTTCACACCCTGTCTCCTGTACACATTTTTTTCTGCAAGCGATTTCCCCTAATATAGCCCCACAAAAATTGTTAGCTAATTTCCCCAAATATGTATATTTCCCCTTTAAAGGGTAAAGGGACCCCTGACCATTAGGTCCAGTCGTGACCGACTCTGGGGTTGCGGCGCTCATCTCGCTTTACTGGCCGAGGGAGCCGGCGTACAGCTTCCGGGTCATCTGGCCAGCAGGACCGAGCCGCTTCAGAGCACGGAAACGCCGTTTACCTTCCCGCTGGAGCGGTACCTATTTATCTACTTGCACTGGTGTGCTTTCGAACTGCTAGGTTGGCAGGAGCAGGGACCGAGCAACGGGAGCTCACTCTCATTGCAGGGATTCGAACCGCCGACCTTCTGATCGGCAACTTCTAGGCTCTGTGATTTAACCCACAGCACCACCCCTTTACATAAAGCTTTTTTGTTTTGTTTTACTGCATCACAACATTTGGGTAAGAGTGAGTTTTGTAGGAGTTGGACATGGCTGCAAGTCCCCCAGTGACACTCGAATCCACCCCCCAAATAACACTGAAAAACAGGATTCCTCCCCAGCCAGCAAATTATTGGCGAGTCGGACAGGCAAAACCCCTCATCTGAACACCTTCACTTATAATTGAAGCGTACCCTACAAATACGGGGGCTAAAGAGACTGTCCCCAAAGATACGGGGGTTAGTCCACATCCCACCTGCAATTTACCGTATTTTTTGCTCTCTAAGACTCACTTTTCCCCTCCTGAAAAGTAAGGGGAAATGTGTGTGCGTCTTAGGGAGCGAATGCAGGCTGCGCAGCTATCCCAGAAGCCAGAACAGCAAGAGGGATTGCTGCTTTCGCTGCGCAGCTATCCCTCTTGCTGTTCTGGCTTCTGAGATTCAGAATATTTTTTTTCTTGTTTTCCTCCTCCAAAAACTAGGTGCGTCTTATAGAGGGAAAAATACGGTAATTGTGGGATCCGATGGGAAAGTTCTCTGACCAATGGGAAAATGGAGTTTCGTTCACCCATTCCTGGTCGATCCACAGAGCTGGTGGATTTCTGGAGAGTTTGCAAGCTACCCCCCTGACGTCTAACCAGGGCAGTTCTCCAAATTTGTTGAACTCCAGCTCCCGGGAAACCCCCAGGAAGGATGATGGGAGTTGGAGTCTATCCAGAGGACTGCAGTTTCCACAACTACTGTATTTTTCGCTCTATAGGACACACCAGATGATAGGACGCACCTAGTTTAGGGGGGGGGGGGGAGGAAAAAAGTGCGTCCTATGGAGCAGAAAATACGGTAAGTTCTAAGGAGGTAGAGTTCCAAACTGCATGGGAGACGGGGAAGAATGCTTCTTAGACTGAGACGTGAACACCTCTCCTTAGATGGAGAAAGGACTGCCTCTCCCACGGGGGCCAGATTAAATGGACCGGGGGGCCGGATTAGGCCCCCGAAACGGACTTTGGACATGCCCACCTTAGACTGAGAGAGGAATGCCTCTCCTTAGACCAGCGGTTCTCAACCTGTGGGTCCCCAGATGTTGTTGGACTACAACTCCCATCATCCCCGAGCTCTGGCCTTGCTGGTCGCGCACGTGGTTTGGCGCTCACCGTCTGGTCCGTGAGGGGCGGAAGCACGATCGTCTTCTCCATGGTGTTCATGACGAGTTTCCACAGCTCCTTCAGCACTCGCTTGAGGACGGTCTTCTCGCAGATCTTCGCAAAGAGGGTCAGGCTGCGAGAGAAGAAGAAGACCGACAGGGGGTAAGCAGGTGAGCATCACTCAGGGCCAGATCGGGGAAGGAGGGGGGGAATCTGAGTGAGTGAGCGTGTATGTGTGTGTGTTTGTGTTTGAGTGTGGTGGTTGAGTGTGTGTTTGTATGTGTATGTGTATTTGAGTGTGCGTGTTTGTGTGTGTGTGTTTGTGTGTGTGTGTGTGTGTGTGTGTATTTGAGTGTGAGTTTGAGTGTGTGTTGTGTTTGTATGTGTATGCGTGTGTGTATTTGAGTGTGTGTATTTGAGTGTGTGTGTTTGAGTGTGGTGGTTGAGTGTGTGTTTGTATGTGTATGTGTATTTGAGTGTGCGTGTTTGTGTGTGTGTATTTGAGTGTGAGTTTGAGTGTGTGTTGTGTTTGTATGTGTATGCGTGTGTGTATTTGGGTGTGTGTATTTGAGTGTGTGTGTTTGAGTGTGTGTTGTGTGTGTTTGTGTGTGTATTTGAGTGTCTGTGTTTGAGTGTGTGTTGTGTATGTGTGTGTGTGTATTTGAGTGTGTGCGTTTGAGTGTGTGTGTATTTGAGTGTGTGTGTTTGAGTGTGTGTTGTGTGTGTATGTGTGTGTGTATTTGAGTGTGTGTATTTGAGTGTGTGTTTGTGTGCGTTTGTGTGTGTGTTTGAGTGTGTTTTTGTGCATGTGTTTGAGTGTGTGTGCTTTGTGTGTATGTGTATTTGTGTGTGTGTGTGTGTGTGTGTGTGTGTGTGTGAAAGAGAGAGAGAGAGAGAGAGAGAGAGAGAGAGAGAACCAGCAGGACCAGGCGTTCCAGAAAAACTGGAATAAATTCATGTTCCATTCGGAAGACAACGGTAAACAGTTAACATCCCTAGTAAGGTTGTAAGAAGTTTCGAAAGGATGAAATCATCATTTATTACTAAACACAGTTCATCAAGTAATTTTATGAGGATATAATTTAACAGGGATAAGAAATATCGGAAAATGCAGGATATTGAGATTAAATTTGAAAACCATTTGTCGGGGAGTCACAGCCTTATTTAAGCCAAATGTTTTATCTGTGCAAAGTACCGTATTTTTTGCTCTATAAGACTCACCTTTTCCCTCCCAAAAAGTAAGGGGAAATGTGTGTGCGTCTTATGGAGCGAATGCAGGCTGCGCAGCTATCACAGAAGCCAGAACAGCAAGAGGGATTGCTGCTTTCACTGAGCAGCGATCCCTCTTGCTGTTCTGGCTTCTGAGACTCAGAATATTTTTTTTTCTTGTTTTCCTCCTCCAAAAACTAGGTGCATCTTGTGGTCTGGTGCGTCTTATAGAGCGAAGAATACGGTATGTTGTCGTGCAAGAAAACATCTGTAAAAACCAATAAAAATTATTATTATTAAAAAACAAAACAAAAGCCACACGCATGCCGCCATAGACTGAACCTGTGGTCCTAGACCTCAGCATCTATGGCATTGCCACTCACTTGCTATCAAGGAGGTCCATGATGGGCTGCAAGACGTTGTCGGCGTCTTGGGCGACGCTGCTGCAAGCGCTGGCCGGCACGTTGCCTGTGCCCTTCACCTGACTCAGAATGTCCCCCATCTGCTTCACGCAGTCCTCGATGTGCGGCTGGAAACTTGGGGGTGAGGAGATAATAATAAGAAGAATTTAGAGAAGCGAGGTTGCAGGGAACCAGGAAGAGGGCCTTCTCGGTGGTGGCGCCCTCCCGCTGGATGTCAAGGAAATAAACAACTATCTGACTTTTAGAAGACATCTGAAGGCGGCCCTGTTTAGGGAAGTTTTTAATGTCTGGTGTTTTATTGTGTTTTAATATCCATATGGTACCCTCCCTTCCCACAGACTGTCTCTCCAGAATGGTGCATACCCTGGTTATCTCCCGCTTGGACTACTGCAATGCGCTCTCCGTGGGGCTGCCTTTGAAGGTGACCCGGAAACTGCAACTAATCCAGAATGCGGCAGCCAGACTGGGGACTGGGAGCAGCCGCCGAGACCATATAACACTGGTCCTGAAAGACCTACATTGGCTCCCAGGACGTTTCCGAGCACAATTCAAAGTGTTGGTGCTGACCTTGAAAGCCCCAAACGGCCCAGCAGACCTGAATGAGTGTCTCCACCCCGGACACCTGGGTCCATCTCCCAAGGGCCTTCTGGTGGTTCCCTCCCTGCGAGAAGCGAGGTTGCAGGGAACCAGGTGGAGGGCCTTCTCGGTGGTGGCACCCGCCCTGTGGAACACCCTCCCGTCAGAAGTCAAGGAAATAAACAACTATCTGACTTTTAGAAGACATCTGAAGGCAGCCCTGTTTAGAGAAGCTTTTTAATACTTGATGTGATGTGATGTTTTTAAATCAGCCCAAGGTAAATGTAAAGGGACCCCTGACCATTAGGTGCAGTTGTGGACGACTCTGGGGTTGCAGCGCTCATCTCGCTTTATTGGCCGAGGGAGCTGGCGCACAGCTTCCGGGTCATGTGGCCAGCAGGACTAAGCCGCTTCTGGCGAACCAGAGCAGCGCACGGAAACGCCGTTGACCTTCCCGCTGGAGTGGTACCTATTTATCTGCTTGCACTTTGACGTGCTTTCGAATCAGCCCTACCTGGTTGCAAACACTCGACTCAGCTCGTCCAAGACGTTGTTGAGTTTCACCTGTAGCTCCTTGAGGATGTCGCTTGCTTCTGTGTCCAGCTGGAACGGCAGAAGGCAAGAGAGCAATGTTCATCCTTGGAAGATTAACAGGAAGCCCCCCCCCCCCCAAGGGCAAATTCTCCAGCTAGGGACTTCTTATAAATTTGCATCTCTATCCTACTGAAGCCAAGCCAAGTGTAGATGAATGCTGAGTTGCTTGGGGGACTAAGTAGTTTGTAGTCAACCTTCTGTGAGGGAAAGGGATGTTGTGAGTTTGGCAGGAGCCGAAGACTCACGCAAGACAGTCTGGTCCATTGGGCCGCCCGCCAGCTTCAGTCTCCCCATAGCCAACCCCCCACCCACCTGCCTTCTTGCTAACAACCAGTTCAGTGTGTGGGGGGTGCTTGTCGGTTTCCACATCCTCCTCAGTGTTGCCTTTAATAATAATAATAATAAATTTTATTTATACCCCGCCCTCCCCACCCAGAGGCAGGCTCAGGGTGGCTAACACCAATAAAATCACAGTAAAAGCATAATAGGGGAAAAAGAGAGGGGGGAGGAAAGGAAAGGGGAACAAAACCCAATTTAAAATACAGATTAAAATACAATCTCATTTTAAAATAGCTGATAAATCAAGACCATAAGGGGAGGGAAACATAAGGGTCAGACCGAGTCCAAACCAAAGGCCAGGCAGAACAGCTCTGTCTTGCAGGCCCTGCGGAAAGATGTCAAGTCCCGCAGGGCCCTGGTCTGTTGGGACAGAGCGTTCCACCAAGTTGGGGCCAGTACTGAAAAGGCCCTGGCCCTAGTTGAGACCAGTCTATCCTCCTTGAGACTCGGGACCTCCAAAGTGTAGAACTCTAGTCCCAATGTGGCTGATGTTTGAGGGTGAGAAGGAACATTCAGTGTGATGGCCTGGGAATCCGATTCAGAGGCTGAACCGGAGGAATCCCAGCCTGCACAGGAGTCCCCACCTCCAGGGCTGGCTGAACTGGGGCAGGGCCTTGGATCTGAAGCGCCTGCACCTGTGCCGGATCCTCAGGAGCAGACACCAGGTGATTCCACTCCAGCTCCAGAGGTGATTAAGGACACAATGCCTACAGGTGCGCCTCTCCCGGCCCTGCCAGAGGAAGGTGAGTCTCCCCCTGGGTCCAGTAACTCCCCAGCCTCTCCTGAACTGCAGAGGCTCAGGGCAGAGAGGCGGAGGGAACTGGTTTCTCCCAGGAGGAGTGCTCGCCTTAAGGCCAGGAGAGGCGGGTCTCCTGGGGGCCGGGGCCGCCCCTGGCCTCAGAGAAGATAAAGGCCAGTCAGCCCGGTCCCAGGTTGTGGGAGCAACGTCGTTGAGTACCTGCTCCTGCCCGGACCCAGACCTGACCCTCCAGTGTTCCTGTCCCCGCCCGGCTTCCTGCTTCGGACCTCGCCCCGCTCCTTGTGAACGGTTTCCAGGCTAGTGACCCAGGACCGGACTTTGACTACGCCAACGGCAACCTTCCCCCTGGGACCAGCACATTCAGGCTCCAGGGAAGCTAGTGTTTCGCAGTGCCCCTTCCCCACTCCATCAAGAATGGCAGAACAGCCAAGCTATTGGGACTTAAGTCTTCACCACCCCTGACAGCAGGTGGTGAGTTGAGGAGGCAAAGCTGCACAGGACGCAGAAAGACCTCTGCCTTTCCACATTTTCTCAGCTGCTCTGCGGCCCCAGCCGCTCTGTCCTATGACCGGTCCGGCCCCCGAAGACCTTTTAAGAAATGCAAACCTCTTTTCCCCCCATGGCTTCAAACATTTTCTCCAGTTGGACCCGCAGCTGCTGGATGTTGTTCATCAAGATACAGGGCTGCAAAGGGAGAAATAAAAGAAAACGGACACATCGTTACAAAGGTACTGGGATGAAGATTCCTAGGAAAAGTGGAAACTTCCTTCTTTCCTTTCTCTAATTATTCCGGGAAGTCGCTCTCTACATTGTGGAGGGAACACAGAATGGAATTGCCCCCTTTATACAGGAGGCTAGTTTGTACACACACACACACACACACACACACACACACACCACTCTCTATTGTGCGTCCAGGCCAGCAAACACCATGATTAGAGTTCATGGTTTCTTTGCTGAGACAACATCTCCCACTGCTCAGCCTTCAGCACCAGGAGCTGTCCAAAGTGCTGATTTGGCTGGCCCAGGTTTCATATATCGCCGCCACCAATATCTCCATTCACCAGCAGGTCCCAGGGCAGGTTATGGCCATTTAAAATGCATTAATTAAAAATAATTTAAACAAATTGCTGTCCTGGGAATAGGGAGGGCCCTGAAAACACATACCCTAGCTCATTCGAGGCCCGCAAAATAAGGCAGGTATGAACGCTGACCTGTCAAATACACCCAGATGGCAATGAAATTAAACTTCACATCTTTGGGGCTGCCACAGAGAAGGCCCAGTCCCAGACCACAACCACCCCAAACATCAGAGGGCCAATTGAGGCCCACAAAATAAGGCGGGTATGAACGCTGAACCGTCAAATTCACCCAGATGGCAATGAAATTAAACTTCACATTTTTGGGGCTGCCGCAGAGAAGGCCCTGTCCCAGACCACAACCACCCCAAACATCAGAGGACAGTGGAACTAGCGAGAAGCCCCCCTCTGCTCATCTTAACTACTGGGAGGATCTGTAGAGAAGGAGCCGGTCTCTCAAATTTTGCGGCCCTGAGTCATTTAGGGTCAACATCATGTGTCTCCAGCCCCTTTGGTGCCTCGCCGCTGTTCTTTGGGAAACCCAAATCCACGGGTAGGCAAACTAAGGCCAGGGGGCCAGATCCGGCCCAATCACCTTCTCAATCCGGCCCGTGGACGGTCCAGGAATCAGCGTGTTTTTACATGAGTTGAATGTGTCCTTTTATTTAAAATGCATCTCTGGGTTATTTGTGGGGCACAGGAATTCATCCATTTCCCCCCCTTCAAAATATAGTCCAGCCCCCCACAAGGTCTGAGGGACAGTGGACCGGCCCCCTGCTGAAAATGTTTGCTGACCCCTGAAATCTGTCCTTTGGACACTTGGAAATGGAAGGGGGAAGAGCTACAAAACAGATACATCACCACTTTTTCCTTCTCCTTGGAGCAATGGGAAGCAAAGTCCTTGGAGATGATTTCGGCGTATTGCAGCAAGACGTTGCTAATGGTCTGGAAGGGAAAAGAGGAAGGGAGGCTGACAAGATGAGGAAAGCAGGGTGCTATTGCCTCCCACACATATATATTTAATTATTATTAATAATAATAATAATAATTTTTATTTATACCCCGCCCTCCCCAGCCAAGGCCGGGCTCAGAGCAGCTTACGAGCAATAATAAAAACAAGTTGAATGATTACAACTTAAAAACAAAATTAAAATACAACATTAAAATATTGAAACATTGAAACATTGAAATGTAGCCTCATCGCAGGAGGAAAAGGAAAAGAAAAAAGAAAGAGAGGGAGGGAATCAAATTGGCTCCAAGCCAAAGGCCAGGCGGAACAACTCTGACATACAGGCCCTGCGGAAAGAAATCAGATCCTGCAGGGCCCTGGTCTCATGAGGCAGAGCGTTCCACCAGGCCGGGGCCAGTGCTGAAAAGACCCTGGCTCTGGTTGAAGCCAATCTAACTTCCTTAGGGCCCGGGACCACTAGGGGTGTTGCTGTTTATGGACCTTGAGGCTCTCCGTGGGGCATACCGGGAGAGGCGGTCCCGTAGATACAAGGTCCTAGGCCGTGAAGGGCTTTAAAGGTCAAAAGCAGCACCTTAAATCTGACCCTGTGCTCTACTGGGAGCCAGTGCAGCTGGAAAAGCACTGGGTGAATATGCTCCCATGGCAGAGACCCCGTGAGGAGCCTCGCTGCAGCATTCTGTACCCGCTGGAGTTTCTGGGACAGCTTCAAGGGCAGCCACGCGTAGAGCGAATTACAGTAGTCAAGCCTGGAGGTGACCGTTACATAGATCACTGTGGCCAGGTCGGGGCGGGAATTAAGCAACGCTCCGAAGTTGCTGCCGTTGCACTGTAGCCTTTCAGACTTTCCCATGGGTAGGGTGAGAGTTACTCCCGGGAGGGAGGAAGGAGTCAATGAACACTGAGAGTTGGTTCAGAGAAAGAGTTTATTTCTGCTTCCTAGCCAGCAGAATGGTGCTGCTTGATTGGTCGCAGCAAGCACACTTAAAGAGTAGAAACATACAGCTTATATTCCCTTTAGGTCCCCTGTAATGGTTCTAGGGGTTGCTCGTGCATAAGTTGCCGCCACTCCTGGCTAGGTTACCTGGGTGAACCCTTTCTGTCTGGACAGCCTCTCACCCATTGCTGTCTCAGTCGTTAGCAGAATCCGTCAGTGGGCGTTTCTTGAACTTCTTCCAGCAAAGAAGTTCTTTGATGCCAAGTCTCCGCCTACTCTCCCTGCGTGGAAGTCTTCTGCGCAGGGTGGGTGTGGGCAGCGGAGGACCTGTGCTCTCCCCGCTGGTCTCCGGTGAGGAGTCCTGGAGCCCCTCTCCGATTCCCCCATCTGCCCCCCTTTATCCCTGGTGTTATGCTGATTTCCTTCCCCAGCCGATGAGCTGCCTCTCTCCCTGCTGGGCCCTTCTCCAGCATCGCTTGGGAGCCTTGCCTCCGCCTCTCGCTCCGATGGCAGTTCCCTGACAGAAATATTCATGCATCCATCAAAAATTTTGTTCATCTGTTTGTGTTCGCGAAATGTTCAGTTTGTCACATTCCGACATCAACAGGTTGATGGTGATGATTTGCCAAAAGACATCGGTGTTTTACGGAGTATCTCTTCTAATAGATTATAGGGATGTGGGTGGCGCTGTGGTCTAAACCAGTGTTTTTCGACCTTTTTTTGGGCAAAGGCACACTTGTTTCATGAAAAAAATCACGAGGCACACCACCATTAGAAAATGTTAAAAAAATTAACTCTGTGCCTATATTGACTATATATAAAGTAATTCTCTTGAATAGGAATCAAACAAACACAAAGAAAGTATTTTATAATTACTTTATTATGAAATAGTAAGTAAACAGAAATATGAAAAATTATAAAATACTTTATTTTCAAATCTTTCGAATTTTTCAAATTTTCCCACGGAACAGCAGGCAACATCTCGCGGCACACTAGTGTGCCACGGAACAGTGGTTGAAAAACACTGGTCTAAACCACTGAGTCTCTTGGGCTTGCTGATCAGAGTTCCGACCTCCTGTGATGCAAGGATCTTAGTAGAAGCTGATGGGCTGCATCTCTCCCTGCTGGGACCTTCTCCGGCATCGCTCTGGAGCCTTCCCTCTGCCTCTGGCTCCGATGGCAGTTCCCTGACATCCCCTTTCCCCCTCCCCAGGAATCCAGCCTCGTGAGTTTGTACACGTACGTTTGCATCCTTGAGCATGAATAGACATTCTTGTTTCCGTACTCTTATCTTGGGGTAGAAAGGTCACCCCACTATAGGATTACTCCTGGTGCCATCTCCGGACGCGTGGGTTGACAGCCTGTCTTGCAAGGTCTTTGCATCAGCGGGGTCAGGATATTTACAATCTATGAGATAAGACCCAGATCTGCCATCCTGCCTCCACTTGGAACGGACAAGGCCATCCATTAAGTCTTCTCTTTGGACTGGGAGAGGAGAAAGCTTTGTTTATGCAGCTGGGTTAGCTCAAGTGAATGTATTTTACCTAATGGATCCTTGAAGAAAGAATTTGGGAAGTTTGGCGCCCTGTTCGGGTGGCTGCACTTTAGGTTTGGGTAACCTTTAGGTTTTGGGTAACCTGGTGACAGCAGTCACGAAATTAAAAGACGCCTGCTTCTTGGGAGAAAGGCGATGGCAAACCTAGACAGCATCTTAAAAAGCAGAGACATCACCTTGCCCACAAAGATCCGTATAGTTCAAGCTCTGGTTTTCAAAGTAGTGATGTGTGGAAGTGAGAGCTGGACCATCAAGAAGGCTGATCGCCAAAGAATGGATGCTTTTGAATTCTGGTGCTGGAGGAGACTCTTGAGAGTCCCATGGACTGCAAGAAGGTCAAACCTCTCCATTCGGAAGGAAATCAGCCCTGAGTGCTCACTGGAAGGACAGATCCTGAAGCTGAGGCTCCAAGACTTTGGCCACCTCAGGAGAAGAGAAGACTCCCTGGAAAAGACCCTGATGTTGGGAAAGATGGAGGGTGCAAGGAGAAGGGGACGACAGAGGACGAGATGGTGGGACAGTGTTCTCGAAGCGGCCAACATGAGTTTGACCAAACTGCAGGAGGCAGTGGAAGACAGGAGGGCCTGGTGTGCTCTGGTCCAGGGGGTCACGAAGAGGCAGACACGACTAAACGACTAAACAACAACAACAACCTGTCCCTTCAGCATGGAACATGTTCTTACCTTGGCAAACCTGCGCATGTAATGGCCCACAATCTGAGGGTCGGGACATTCCAGCTTCTTGATGATTTCAAAGCTCTGGTTCAGCTGGGAAAAGACGTCGACCACCGAGCAGGAGAAAAGGGCATGCTCCGACGTTTGCTGGAACTAAAGGGGAGGCAGACGAGAGGGTCAGGTGAATGGATGGGTCCTGTTTGGAGGAACCTGGCTCCCTTACAAAACATTTCACTGAAATGGGATTCCAGTGGCGTTTCTCCCTCTCAGTAATAATAATGTAGGAGGGGATGGAATAGATGCTCAGATTGGCTGGGACAACCCAGCCAGATGGGTGGGGTATAACAACAACAACAACATTTATACATCGCCCATCTGGTTGGGTTGCCCCAGCCACTCTGGGCGGCTTCCAAAATATATACAAACACAATAAAACATTAAACCTCCCAATATAGGGCTGCCTACAGATATCTTCTGAACGTTGTACAGCTCTTTGTCCCCATTGATATCTGGCTGGAGGGTGTTCCGCAGGAAGGGTGCCACTGCCAAGAAGGCCTCGGTCCAGTATACCTGAAGGAGTGTCTCCACCCCCATCATCCATCCCGGACACTGAGGTCCAGCGCCGAGGGCCTTCTGGCGGTTCCCTCCCTGCAAGAAGTGAGGTTACAGGGAACCAGGCAGAGGGCCTTCTCGGTAGTGGCGCCCTCCTTGAAGAACGCCCTCCCATCAGACGTCAAAGAGAAGAACAACTACCAGACTTATAGAAGACATCTGAAGGCAGCCCTGTTTAGGGAAGCATTTAATGTTTAATAGGTTTTTGTATTTTAATATTCTGTTGGAAGCCGCCCAGAGTGGCTGGGGAAACCCAGCCAGAGTGGCGGGGTATGAGTAATAAATTATTATTGTAATGGATTGCTTTGAACCTAATTCAGCACCAGGTATTGGGGGGAGGTCACTCACAGGGTGGGTGCCACCACCGAGAAGGCCCTCTGCCTGGTTAACTGTAAAGTCCCTTCTCGCAGGAAAGGAACCGCCAGAAGGCCCTCAGAGCTGGACCTCAGTGTCCGGGCAGAACGATGAGGTGGAGACACTCCTTCAGGGATACTGGGCCATTTAGGGCTTTTAAGGGAAGCACCAACACTTTGAATGGTACTTTCCCTCCCTATAAAACTTCAAACATTAAAAACTTCCCTAAACAGGGCTGCCTTCAGATGTCTTCTAAAAGTCAGATCGTTGTTTATCTCCTTGATGTCTGATGGGAGGGCGTTCCACAGGGCGGGTGCCACCACCGAGAAGGCCCTCTGCCTGGTTCCCTGTAACCTCGCTGCTCGCAGGGAGGGAACTGCCAGAAGGCCCTCGGGAGATGGACCCCGGTGTCCAGGGTGGAGATGCTCCTTCAGGTCTACTGGGCCTTTTAGGGCTTCCAAGGTCAGCACCAACACTTTGAATGGTGCTCGGAATTGTACTGTCACCACCCAACCCTTATCTGACACTATAATCCAGGCTTCGTGGATTTCCAAGTAGCAAACCTGCGAAGAAGATCTAGGGGGTCTTAGTAGACCACAAGTGCGGTTGATACCCTACCCCATCCTTCTTGTCTCGTTCTAGGGCTCCGTGCAGGAAATCCCGCGAGACTTCCTCATTCTCGTCCAGCCACTGGATGACAAAAGGTTCAAACCACCTGAGAGAGAGAGAGAGAGAGAGAGGGGTAAGAAAATTATCTCAGTTTGGGGGATAGAGAAAAAAGAGAGAAATGGGGACTTACGCCGGATACTCTGGAACGCGACTCTTGAAAGAAGGGAGGTCTGTGACGTATTCGTTGTAGAGCCATTTCACCTTAAAGTGCAGGTTCATGTAATCGGCACTTTTGCACAACCGGTGTTTGTCATGCTCTGCAGAAGAGGAGAAAAGGAGAGAGGAGCCTGTTTACACCTCGAAGCAGCTCCCCTGCTTCTCTTAAAGGCAAAGGGACCCCTGACAGTTAAGTCCAGTCGCGGACGACTCTGGGGTTGCGGCGCTCATCTCGCTTTACTGGCCGAGGGAGCCGGCGTACAGCTTCCGGGTCATGTGGCCAGCATGATGAAGCTGCTTCTGGCGAACCAGAGCAGCACACAGAAACGCTGTTTACCTTCCCGCTGGAGTGGTACCTATTTATCTACTTGTACTGGCGTGTTCTCAAAGCCACTAATATGAGTTTGACCAAACTGTGGAAGGCAATGGAAGACAGGAGGGCCTGGCGTGTTCTGGTCCAGGGGGTCACGAAGAGGCGGACATGACTAAACAACCAAACAACAACAACAACTGTAATTTTATTGGTGTTAGCCACCCTGAGCCCAGCTCTGGCCGGGGAGGGTGGGGTATAAATTATTATTATTATTATTATTATTATTATTATTATTATTATTATTTAATCACTCCTACGTCAGGTAGTCTGAGCTTGTCGCTGCTGCGCTCTCTGTTCTTTAGCTCTCTAAAACTGTCTAGTCTTAGGTGAAGTGGGGGGGGGGGAGTAAGGAATACTGTCCCAAGACACTGAATCTGCCAGCTGTCTCTCTCTCCTGGTGCTTCCTAGCTGTTCCTCACCCAGTGTCTCCCAGCTTTCCCCCTCTGGACTATGCCCCTCCACAAACCGCTGTTCTAAATCAATACTGTCCTCCTTCCCTTAGGAAGCTTCAGGAGAGGACAGCTCCCACCATTCCTCCTCAGTCCAGCCCCTGGATGGATGGAGGGCTGGACTGGATGGAGAAGGGATCCTTCATTGAGCGAAGGATCTCCAAAAGGAAAACAGCCCACCCCCTCCCTAACTCTCAGAGGAAGAAAAAGAAGAGTTTGGATTTGATATCCCGCTTTATCACTACCCGAAGCAGTCTCAAAGCGGCCCACATTCTCCTTTCCCTTCCTCCCCCACAACAAACACTCTGTGAGGTGAGTGGGGCTGAGAGACTGCTGAGAAGTGTGACTGGCCCAAGGTCACCCAGCAGCTGCATGTGGAGGAGCGGGGAAGCGAACCCGGTTCCCCAGATTACGAGTCCACTGCTCTTAACCGCTCCACCACACTGACTCACCTTCCATTGCATATTTCATATCCTGAGCAAAAAGGTTCCACATCACTTCGGCGCTGATCTTCCCGACGTTCAGCTCTTGGGGGAACCTGGCAAGGGGGTCAGAGGAACCCGGAATGAGACTTCCTCGGGATAAACCTGCCACAAACATCAGCGGGGCGGCCAAACCCTCTGAGACTAGTCTGGACCAGATATTTGTGTACCTGGCTTCAGGGGATGACCCCTGCTGGACCAGACAAAAGGTCCACCTTGTCCAGCAGATGTCCACAAGCAGGAAGTGAGCCCAATAATGCTGTTAAGACCCTGAGAAATTGGGTTCCAATATCCAGCTGAGGTCCACAGCCATTAAGACTAGTAGCTGTCAATGGACTCGTCCCCCCGCAAGCATTTCTTTGATCTGTTTTCCCCAACATTGTAAACATTCATCGTAAGGGAATTACGGCTATTTTCCACCCCACAACTTTTCCCTGCTATAGAACGTTATTTTTAACGTGCGTCAGGTGGGACTGCACTGCAAAGGATCTTAAGGTCTTACTGGTTGAGGCAGGGTGTGTATGAGTTCTTATCTTCCTCGATGATGGAGACGATCAAGGTGATAAGCTTGGACCAAAAATCCAGGTTCTTGATGCTAGGGCCTTGTTCTTCTGGTGGGAGTTCTCCTTTCTTAGTCTGGAAGGACCCGAAACAAAAGACGTATCAGATTAAGCAAAGCTATCATCACAATAGCTCCTTTCCTCAGTCAAGAGGAGACTCTTGAGAGTCCCATGGACTACAAGAAGATCCAAGCTCTCCATTCGGAAGGAAATCAGCCCTGAGTGCTCACTGGAAGGACAGATCCTGAAGCTGAGGCTCCAAGACTTTGGCCACCTCAGGAGAAGAGAAGACTCCCGGGAAAAGACCCTGATGTTGGGAAAGATGGAGGGCGCAAGGAGAAGGGGACGACGGAGGATGAGATGGTGGGACAGTGTTCTCGAAGCTACCAGCATGAGTTTGACCAAACTGTGGGAGGCAGTGTGTGTGTGTGTGTGTGTGTGTGTCGAGTTTGTACAAACTAAATGATTGTGTGTGTGGTGTGTGTGTGTGTGTGTTTCCTGCAACAGTTGCCTTGCATTGAAAACAGGACCAGATTTCGGTTTGACGAGGCCCTAAGCTACTGAAGGTAATGGGGCCCTTTATATGTCCAGCTGTCCTTTGTCAACCACAAATGGCCGCTGTTTTGTGTGTGTTGAAAATATGCTATATGGTCGTTTATGGACCTAATCGGTATCTCAAGCCATTTGCACATCAAAAAATATGTATTTTATCAAAGTAATAGTTGAATTGAGATACAATTAAGAAGAGGCGTGTTCTGGTGCATGGGGTCATGAAGAGTCGGACACGACTAAACGACAACAACAATAATTGTTGAACTGAAATACAATTAAGAAGTATATTAATAGTGAATTAGGAATTCTGGTGCTGGAGGAGACTCTGGAGAGTCCCATGGACTGCAAGAAGATCCAACCTCTCCATTCTGAAAGAAATCAGCCCTGAGTGCTCACGGGAAGGACAGATCCTGAAGCTGAGGCTCCAAGACTTTGGCCACCTCAGGAGAAGAGAAGACTCCCTGGAAAAGACCCTGATGTTGGGAAAGATGGAGGACACAAGGAGAAGGGGATGACGGAGGACGAGATGGTGGGACAGTGTTCTCGAAGCGACCAGCATGAGTTTGACAAAACTGTGGGAGGCAGTGGAAGACAGGAGGGCCTGACGTGCTCTGGTCCATGGGGTCACGAAGAGGCGGACACGACTAAATGACTAAACAACAACAACAAATCATCACAATTTCCATTTTCAAGGCCCACCCCCCAGTTATTTTCTTATTTTTTTGGGGGGGGGACAAGAGGAACTGGAAATGCAGCTGGAATCCTATTGGGGGACCAAAGATTAGCTCAAGGAGGTTATTAGGCTTCAACTCCCCATCTTCCCTGAATATTTGGCATACTGGCTGCTGAGAATTGGGATCCTACAACATTTGCAGACGCACAGGTTTTCCTGTTCTATATCTAAGAGGCGGCATTCTTCCTCTCTCAGGAGAGAATGCCTCTCCGATATAAAGATATTCTCTCCCATGTCTTGCATGCGGTAAGAAAATGCTACTCCTAAGACCAAGGCTATAATATATAATAAATATAAATTTACATAGTTAAAGGGACCCCTGACCATTAGGTCCAGTCGTGGCCGACTCTGGGGTTGCGGTGCTCATCTCGCTTTATTGGCCGAGGGAGCCGGCGTACAGCTTCTGGGTCATGTGGCCAGCAGGACTAAGCCGCTTCTGGCGAACCAGAGCAGTGCATGGAAACGCTGTTTACCTTCCCGCTGGAGCGGTACCTATTGATCTACTTGCACTTTGAGGTGCTTTCGAACTGCTAGGTGGGCAGGAGCTGGGACCGAGCAATGGGAGCTCACCCCGTCATTGTGGGGATTCGAACCGCCAACCTTCTGATCGGCAAGTCCTAGGCTCTGTGGTTTAACCCACAGTGCCACCCGCGTCCCATAAGTTTACAGAAATGCAATAAATAAATGGCTCAAGTCTGGAGAGCAGATCCAGTTTTTGGGGACAAAGGGGAATCCCATCAACTGCTTGGCATCACTTGACAAACTTGACACCCTTTCTGCTAGGATGGGGTAGTAGTGCAGTAAGCAGTGGGGGGGAAACCCCACTATAAATAAGTCAGAAATTAAATCGTTATAACAAAAGAGTGGAAAAAACCGCTATAGAAAACAGCTTAGAAATTTTTTTTTGCTCTCTGGCGCCATCTGCTGTTGCGTGTTTATAACGCATTCAAAACACTGTTTCTTAACTAATGTAGCTAAGTCCAGGGTCAAAATGCCAGCAGCTCTGTCTTGGGACAGACAAAGCCTAGGATATACTGAGCTGTGGCTGCCGGGGCCGTGTCCCCCTGTAGCCTTATTAAATTTCATGCAGTATATATATCCTCCAGGCACCCTCTCCCCCCTTCCCCAGAAATCCAGCCACGTCAGCTTATGCACGTAAGTTGACATCCATGACCATAAACAGATATTCCTGTTCTGGTCCTCTTGACCATAAAAGGTTGTTCCTGTTCCTATACTCTTATCTTGGGGCAGGAGGTCACCAACTCTGAGAACACTCCTGCCGCCATTTCCGGGTCTCTTGTCAGACCTGACAAGGTCTGTGCGTCTTTTGTGGTCAGGATGTAAGCTAAGACCCAGACGTGCCATCCCTGCTCCACTCGGAACTGGCAAGGCCATCCATTGCCGTCACGGACTGATAAAGGAGAGGGCTTTGAGCACTTATTTATACAGCTGGCTTTCTGACTCAAGTGCTCAAGTTAATGCATTTTAAAAATGCTCCCTTGGAGAAGGGAAAATGAGGATTTGGGGTCCCGTTTCAGACTGACTGCACAGAAACCCATTCCTTCACCCCCTGCTCAGATACCCCCTCCCATCTCTCGGTGCCCTGCATGATAGAACCCCCCCCCCCAAAGCTCACCGGATCGGTCTGGTACTCCCGACTGTAAAGCTCGTGGCAGTTGTTGAAGATGTACTCGTACGTGGAGTTGAGGCAGGCCTTCACACAGTCTTTCACCACCTGGCTGGCTCGCGGGGGACTCTGGAGCTCCTGGACCTGCACGAAATTCACACTCGTTACTCCAGCCCCGCGGTGGTCGCAAAAACCCAAAACACAGGGGAAGCTCAGGTCTCTGGGCATAGCTCAGGCCTCTTTCCCTGCCCTATTACAGTAGACGCTCAGGTTGTAGCCTTATTGGGTCTGCGTTGCTCCGGGACAAGAGGAAGGAAGTCAAATGACACCGAGGTTGATTCCAAGAAAGAGTTTATTCTGCTCTCCGGATAGCAGAAGGCACTTGCGTGATCAAGTCCACAGCAAGTCCAAAGAAATGACAAGTTTCACGCAGTGTATATATCCTCCAGGCACCCTCTCCCTCCTTCCCATATAAATCCAACCATGTCAGCCTATGTATGCAGGTTGACATCACATATGTTCTTGCTCTGGTATTCTTAACCATAAAAGGGATTTCCTTCCTGTACTTCTGACCATAAAAGGATCTTCCTACTCTTATCTTGGAGGAAGAGGCCGTCATCTCCGAGAACACGCTTCTGGCGTTGTTCCGGACTTAGGTCTGCGCGTCTTTTGTGGTCAGGACATAAGATAAGGCACGGACGTGTCTTCTCTGTTCTACTGGAACTGTCAAGACCATCCTTGCCGTCACAAACTGATAAAGGAGAGGGCTTTGAGCACAGCCGGGTTTTTGTTTATACATTGACTCAGAGCTCAAGTTAATGGATTTTAGCTAAGGAAAAATAAGGTTTTGGTGCAGTTTCAAACTGCCTGCACGGTCAGTTTTTGGGTTTGGGAAACCCATTCCTTCAGGGTTGCGAACGTGATCCATGCGGGATGCACATTGGCAACCCACAGCGGCGCATCTGCGCACGCGTGGGTTGCGATTCGGCGCTTCTGCACATGTGCAAAGTGCAAATTAGCGCTTCTGTGCATGCGCGACCCTGGAAGTAACCTGTTCTGGTACTTCCGGGTTTCGCTGGGCCCATAACCCGAAAAAACACAACCTGAGGCATCTGTAACCCGAGGTATGACTGTACTTGGAAATGCCGTTGGGGACCGAAACTGGGTCCTCCTGCATCCGAGGCAGACCATGGGATTGTAGAGTCAGAAGGGACCCCAGCGTTCATCTAGTCCAACCCGCTGCCATGCCACTGAGCCGCACAGCTCTTCCGCCCGAACTCAGCAGCGGCGCTGGGAAACGAAGACAAGCGCTCAGCTCCTTGCGATCATTACCTTCATCCGGAAAAAAGTGATGCTGGTCAGGAGATCCACCGTCGATTTGAGGTCCTGCAGCCGCTCCGGGCTGCTGGCAGGGAAGTTATTCTGCCGGGGAGGAAAGCAGAAATAGGGCATAGGTTATTCCCCCCCTTTTTGCACTTCTAAACATAAGTGAGCAACCCCCCACCCGGAGCCCCTTTTGCCAGTCTGCATTTCTTAGTTCAGAAAGTATTGTTCTGACGTGGAGAGATCTCTCCTATTCTACTCAATTCAAGAGGATTCCTCAAAATTCTCTGCGTGAAACAAGCAGAAGGTTCGTGGTGTTTGGGTTATTCCTTCCGAGAAGCTGAGTACTTGAACTGGTCCCGGTATCTCTTTCTGTCAAGGTCACGCTGGCTATAAAAAATAAAATCAAACCTCGGATCCCGAACACCTCTGTTTTGGAACGTTTTGGCTCCTGAACGTCCTGAAAACCAGAAGTAAATGCTCTGGTTTTCGAACGTCTTTCGGAAGCCAAAAGCTCTTCCGGAATGGATTACATTCGACAACCAAAGTTTAACCGTAGGGCTAGAAGGAGCCTTGGTTTCATTTTCTCTATCGATCTCTTTCCCATTTGTTGTGGTGTCCTGTTCATTGTATCCTTAGTGTTAAGGTTTAAATTTATTTTATATATATATGACTTTACATATAATCACATTATGTAACCTCACATCCTTTTCTTTTATCTCTTTTGGCTCTTTTATCTCTTCCCTCCTTCCCGTCTAATGGTTCACAAAATTAAACTTTGTATCATTACATTTCCTTTCTTATCCTTTCCCTTTCCTAAAATATTAAATTACTCAGCCTGAATAGGAAGCAATTTCATCTTACAAATCTTCAGATAACCTTGCTAGTGATGTTTCACATTCTCTTTCGCTCTCTCTTCCTTCTGGTGTCCTCTATTTCCTAAATAACTCGTAGGAAAGATCTCCCTGGTCTAGCCTCACGTTTCTCACATTGCATAAACAGATATTACATCTGGAGATTGCAGAAACTACAAGCGAAAGAGTTTTGGAGCCTGAGCTCGCTCGGTTTCCTCTTCCCTCCTCATTCCTCTTTCCTTTTGTGTCGTCTGCTTGGCCTCTGTTATTTTCTCCTACTGATAGGGAACCCACTTAAGGACTCTAGACAGGCTCTTGGGTACCCCGTAAAGAAGTGTTTTAAGTTTTTCTGAAACAGTTAATTGAAGTGGAATACAAAAAGGGAGGTTTGAGGAGGTCGTGGAAACAAGTGAATGAAAGATAAGATACTGAAATTATTGGATGTGTTTTAAATTGTGTTTGTTTTGTGTTGTTAATTCAATGTTTTAGTGTTAGTGTAATGTAGTGTTTCTATTTTTGTATTGTATTGTTTTGTTGAATTCTTTTTCTTTCTTTTATAGTCTTTAAACTGTTAATAAATATTATTATTTTTTTAAAAAAAATAAGTGTTTTAAGTTTACTCTGTCGGAGTTCTGCTCCGGATCAACACCGAGCAGAATTCCACGGCACCTTTTTCAGCCGCAAGCAGTTCACACCCGCAGACGTACCCGGTACATAGAGAGATCGATCCGTAGGGAGTTGTGCAGCTGATCCAAAAGTTTGACAAACCGTTCTTTCTGCAAAAAGAGACAGGCCCCAAAAGCAGGTAAATGAAGTCACAGAAGGCGCAACGCTACCACCCCCCTGGCCCTGCAAAAACAAACCTCCCACCCTATCCTTTCGTACTTGTTTCAACCCCTCCTCCCTACCCACCCACCCCCAACCCTCTCCATTAGGGAAATCCTGGCTTTTATTATTTATTTATTTTGAGAGAGAGAGAAAAAATATGCAAGCGCCTCGGGGCAGGGACCTGTCACTGGGATGGAGAGCTAAGCACCTTCCTTATTGGAGCAATCTATGTTGAGCCAAAACCTTGCTCCCTGGAGGGTAGAATTCAGAGCACCCGTTTATTCTGCTCTGGGCGCCAGTCTGCAAACGGTTTAAACCCCCTCCTGATCTATTTCACCTCTGTCTGCTTGCTTTCCTCAAAGGGGGGCAGGGGGTACCCTAGACCTGGGGAGGGGGGAGATAACTCTTGTGGCTGAGGAAGAGCTTTCAGAAATTCTGTGCATGAAAACAGCACCCCCAGCCCTCTTCTTCTGTTTTCAAAGGGGTCTTTTTCTCCCCCTGCTGAGAGTTCACGCTTGGAGCTAGCAGTTGTTGAACTCCTGGGCTTAACACCTTCGGGGCAAGTGCCTGATTTGGAGAAACTGCCTTTCCTTCACCCAAGGGAACCCAAACACTGTCCCTGCTTGCTTTGGGCCATACCTTCCCACTTATCTCAGCCTTTCCTCAACCTGCGGGTCCCCAGATGTTGTTGAACTACAATGCCCATCACCCCTAGCTATCAAGGCCAGAGCTCAGGGATGATGGGAGTTGTAGTCCAACAACATCTGGGGACCCACAGGTGGAGAACCACTGAGCTAAGAGGACAGAGGGGAAGCTCTTCCATAGAGTCTGCATAAGCCAGGCTTCCTCAACCTCGGCCCTCCAGATGTTTCAAGACTACAATTCCCATTATCCCTGACCTGCTAGCAAGGGATCATGGGAGTTGTAGGACAAAAACATCTGATTGAGGAAGCCTGGTGTAAGCTGAGCTGAAGGCAGCCTTTCTCAACCTGCGGGTCCCCAGATGTTGTTGAACTACAACGCCCATCACCCCTAGCTAGCAAGGCCAGAGCTCAGGGATGATGGGAATTGTAGTCCAAGAACATCTGGAGACCCACAGGCTGAGAACCGCTGACTTATCTGGTCCCAGAGATGCAATCGTGACAGGGCTCTAGGGCCACTTCGTGTCACCACCTTTACCACAGAAGAAGCTATTTTTTGGGGGGTGGGGGAACCCATGTTTTTGACCCACGCAGGAAACAGAGATTGACCTGAGCTACGTGCCCATGACATTTCCACCAAAATATCCCCCCCTCCCCACCACCAAAGACTCTTGAGCAAAGCGGGAGGGGACGAAGGACTCAGCGTTTTTGCGACATGGCATGCAGACAGCGAGAACAGTCCTTTAGGAGGAGGTCGCCCTCCCCCACCCCCACCGAGCGACCTCCCCCAAATCTCCCCCTACCCAATCAAGCTAAGTCCCCATACCCCACTATCTGCCTGACACCTGTTCTCCATGCTGCCCCCAACCCCAGATCTATGACTCCCCACTCGGTTGCTTCCCTGTTTCTTAATAACGCCGTGCATGTGCTCTTATGCGCAGCGCGAAAGGCAGAGGCGCCGCAGGCAAAAAAGGAAGCGTTGTGGGGCCCAGTGGAGAGGGCATCTCTTTCAACCCGCCCAAACGCTGCACGGCGATATTAAGAAACGGATGTCAGGCCTGTGGTCACGACAAGCAGTTGTGCACTGTGGCAGGGAATGTGTATTAGGTGCCTACAAGTGTATGGGCAATATAAATGGTATTTTTGATCTGACAGAGTTGACCTTCTTGTCTCTTGTTAAATTCTTTGACAAAGAAATCAGTTGGGGGGGGAGTGCTAGTGCTGGGGACCTTCTTTGATGTTGGACATTGCTTTTTAAAATAATAATGGGACGCGGGTGGCGCTGTGGTCTAAACCACAGAGCCTAGGACTTGCCAATCGGAAGGTCAGCGGTTCGAATCCCCGCAATGACGGGGTGAGCTCCCATTGCTCTGTCCCTGCTCCTGCCAACCTAGCAGTTCTAATTTCACCACAGTGGACAGGGAGCTGTGGAATGGAAATAGTTCTGCAATGTGATGAATGGACTTCTCCTAACATCCGTAGTCCAGAACGGGAGACAGACCTTTGCAAGTCATCGTAAGCCTTGATTATTCATTACAATCAAGCCTTGATTCATTCATTCAGACCCTACTATAAGTCATTAGGCCCATTGAGATCAATGGGCTTAAAGGAATCGTGCCCTTGATTTGGTGGGTTGTAATCCTAACCTGGGACGTGGGTGGCGCTGTGGGTTAAACCACAGAGCCTAGGACTTGCCAATCAGAAGGTTGGCGGTTCCAATCCCCGCGATGACGGGGTGAGCTCCCGTTGCTCGGTCCCTGCTCCTGCCAACCTAGCAGTTCGAAAGCACGTCCAAGTGCAAGTAGATAAATAGGTACCACTCCAGCGGGAAGGTGAACGGCGTTTCCGTGCGCTGCTCTGGTTCGCCAGAAGCGGCTTAGTCCTGCTGGCCACATGACCCGGAAGCTGAACGCCAGCTCCCTCGGCCAGTAAGGCGAGATGAGCGCCACAACCCCAGAGTCGGCCACGACTGGACCAAACGGTCAGGGGTCCCTTTACCTTTAGACCACATTCTGGTCCACTGAGTGGGGTTAATCTCATAGCCTATGTCGTCCTCCCATTGTTTTTTGAATATGTCTGGGGGGGACAGACACACATGGTCAACAAGGCCACGCCTTCCTTGGATGATGTGGAAGGAACTGTCCACTCCTCTGGTGCTGAAGTGAGAAGCAATTGCCTGCCATGTTGGTATTGTGCGCTGTCCGGCCGGCCGGTGCTGAAGCAAAGTTCAGCCTGTGCACCGTGCATCTCCCCAGGGCTAAAGAGACACCCAGTTGCGTATGTGTAAGAAGGGAAGCAACACACTAACCTTGCCTATCGCCCCAGTTAGCAAAATGTCTTTGACTGGCCTCCAAGATCTGCCATCCACCCCCAAACACAAACCAACAAACACCCCTCCGGTACCCACTGTTTCTGCTCCCCCCCTCCATCTCTAGCTGAGCCCTCCTTTTCCCTCGACCCGCCCACCCCCTACCCCACCCCACCCCACCCCACCCCCACCCCCGGTTCCTACATCTCCCTTGACCACTAAGGTTGCGAGAGACAACAAAAAAGCAATCCTTGCAACAAAAAGAACACGGTTGCGCATCCGCCACAACACAGCCTCCGTAGCACCCCTTAGCACCGGCACACAGAGGGTTAAAGCGACACAGTCTGGTTTTTTGGGGGGAGAGGGAAAACGCCCAAATTTTAGGCTCTCTCTGAGAGGGAAAAAGAAGAAAGAAAGAAACACGGTTTGTACAAAGCCTAACATTTGATTTCTATCAAAATGATCTTTTTTTTTTTCTTTTCTTTTCGAAGCCGTGATGGAGAGAAAACGAGAGACCAAGAAAACAAAGACAGTCCTGTCGAGGGCTAAACACATCCCTAACCGCAAAACAGAATTGGTTTTATACAGAAGCAGAGCCGAAGGCTTGTTAACACACACACTTTGTGGTAGTAGTCGGTAAATCAGACATTCCCCAGACATAAATTTCTCCAGTATTTTTGCAATGTTTTGCAGTTTCGTTTTTGCAATCGGTCACCTTTGACAAACTAGGCAGGGCTGTTATTCTTGGCCTTCAGAATTTTGGGGGTTGCAAACCTCCCTCTTTTCCACAGCCCTGATCTCTGTTAATGTGTTGAGGCCACATGGCCTCAACCACAGACCCCCAATTTTGCGGCGTGAACAAGCCTCCGGCCGTCGACTTTTGGAAAATGCACAGAGAAGAGAAAAAAACCTGTTTTCAAAAACTCCTGTTAAGTTAAAACGGTGTGGCAGAGTCATGGGAAAAGGGGCTCAATGTACAAGGTCACTTCCCTCAGGGCAACTGATATGCACCTCGCTGAGATTCCCACACACTCCCTGCGCATCAGAACTGAAATCCACGTTGCCGCTGGTCTATGTGTCCCTGTTGCCATGTGGGCCATAGCTGTCAACCTTTCCCTTTTTTTTAAGGGAAATTCCCTTATTCCGAATAGGATTCCTCGCAAGAAAAGTTGACAGCTATGATGTGGGCTTCCTTGCCTCTGAAACTGCACCATGGGGTTTTGTAGTCTTCCAGCTGCACCAGCGCATGCTGGGCAAAGACTACAAAGACCGCATGCAGTGAGAGTGTGAGAAAAGTGGACACCAACCTGCCTCATATCTGCAATTCAATCCACTTGGCTGCCTGGTTCTTTGTGTTCTAAGAATGTAAGAATATCAGAAGAGCCTGGGGCCCGCCTAGTCTCACAGTGACCAACTAGATACCCACTGGAAACCAGAAACCAGGATTTGAACCCAAGACCAACTCTCCCCTCCTGTGATTTCCAGATGCTGGTTTTCAGAAGCACCCCAACTGTTGAGGCAGAGCTATGATCATGGCTAGCCGCCATTGATAGCCCTCTCCTCCACGAATTTGGCCAATCCTCTTTTAAAGAGCAGGTGGCACTGTGGGTTAAACCACAGAGCCTACGACTTGCCTCAGAAGGTCGGCAGTTCGAATCCTGCGACAGGGTGAGCTCCCGTTGCTCGGTCCCTGCTCCTGCCAACCTCGCAGTTCGAAAGTGCATCAAAGTGTAAGTAGATAAGTAGGTACCGCTCTGGCAGGAAGGTAAACATGTTTCCGTGCGCTGCTCTGGTTCGCCAGAAGCGGCTTAGTCCTGCTGGCCACATGACCTGGAAGCTGTACGCCGGCTCCCTGTACGGCGAGGGCCAATAAAGCGAGATGAGCGCCGCAAACCCCAGAGTCGTCCGTGACTGGACCTAATGGTCAGGGGTCCCTTTACCTTAAGAATAGAGGGCATCACAGCCCCCTGTTGTATGGGAAACATAAATAGCAGTCAAGTACAACATTCCTAGAGTGGACATGAAAGGGGATGTTTGCTCCAGCCTGTCGGAACTTCCTGTTTCCTCCTGGGCTGGGGCAAACTTCCTCTGCTTGTGAAACAACAGAACTGAGACATTAGTCATCCTTCAAAAAATTCACATTCATCTGAATTTTCCAATACAGTTCTCCAAATAAATGGTGTTTACCAAAATGCATTTATTGAGTGGAGGTGTGCCTAAATTAATAATAATAATAATAATAATAATAATAATAATAATAATAATTATTATTATTTATACCCTGCCCATCTGGCTGGGCTTCCCCAGCCACTCTGGGCGGCTTCCAAAAAAATATTAAAATACTGTAATACATCAAACATTAAAAGCTTCCCTAAACAGGGCTGCCTTCAGATGTCTTCTAAAAGTCTGGTAGTTGTTGTTCTCTTTGACATCTGGTGGGAGAGCGTTCCACAGGGCAGGTGCCACCACCAAGAAGGCCCTCTGCCTGGTTCCCTGTAACTTGGCTTCTTGCAGCAAGGGAACCGCCAGAAGGCCCTCGGAGCTGGACCTCAGTGTCCGGGCAGAACGATGGGGCTGGAGAAGCTCCTTCAGATATACTGGACCAAGGCCGTTTAGGGCTTTCAAGGTCAGCCCCAACACTCTGAATTGTGCTCGAAAATGGTGTACAAATATGCATTATGCTAGGGAAAATTACTTGCACGTTTGTGTTGGTTGACTAACGTGTACACTAGCAAAAGGTTGTTCAGTGAGGGGGGTGGGAAATATATTTAAGTGAGAGTGGGCGCATCAGCGTGAGCGGTAACTGAGGCGCCAAGCTCGTCACAACTTTCCAGTAGATTCCCCCTCCCCTTCGACTTCAACTTTCTGCCCTCCAAACATTTCCCCTGCTCCCAAACCAGTTGCACCAGGTTCACCAACCTGACCCCCGGACAGGATTTCCTTCTGACTGCTGGACAGCTCCCCACCTACCATATTTTTCGCTCTATAGGACACACTTTTCCCCCTCCAAAAATTAAGGGGGAATGTGTGTCCGTCCTATGGAGCGAATGCAGGCTCCTTGGCTTCAGCGAGAGCAACACGAAGCCTCCGAAGCGCTTTCGCTGAAGCCTGCGCACCGACCCCTCTCGCTCTCCAGGCTTCAGGCATAGCAGCCTGAAGCCTTTGGAGCGCAGCAGGAACTCATGCTGCGCTCTGAAGGCTTTGGGTTCCTTTTGCTGAAGCCAGGAGAGCAAGACTCTCCTGGCTTCAGCAGAGAGGGAGAGCTGCGCAGCGCCCCTTCAGCGAAGCGGGAGGAGAAATGGAAGGGGCTCTGTTTCTCCTGCCACTTCACTGAAGGGGCGCTGAGCAGAGGGGGAGAATTTTCTTTCTTGTTCTCCCCCTCTAAAACAAGGTGCGTCCTATGGTCGGGTGCGTTCTATGGAGCGAAAAATACGGTATCTGGTGTGAAAGCTCAATTTCTCCATCATGCTTTCCAAGATAAGGCTCAAAATGTCTCCCTTCATGAAGTATCCCTTCTCAGCCTTTGCAGGCGACAGTAGTTGCACTGAGGGAAATTTTCTCCGGATCGGCACCTTTCCAGACTTTGCCACGCCTTTCCCACAAGGCACAAACCATCACCTTCCTGAAGCATTCCTGACTTAGTCGTCGTCTTTGTGCATCTATATATCAACATATTGAGGCCAGGGGATGAACTTCCTCACTCATAACAAAAGCCAGGAATTCTCCCGGAGGGAAGCAAGGAGATATTTCAGACGTTGCTCCTTCATCAGTGGAAATTATTATTTCACATTTGTCTTATGAGCTTTCTTCCATCGTGGAACGCAAGACGGTGTACATTAAGTCCTCAATCTCTCATCTGGGTTGCCATGTTTTGAAGAGTGAAAAAGAGGACACATTTTCCGACCTCTACTTTAAGCTACGGATCGCTGTTGTGACAACTCTCCTTTTAAATACCCCTCCTACATGTAGGGGGATGCGAGTGGAGCTGTGGATTAAACCACAGAGCCTAGGGCTTGCCGATCAGAAGGTCAGCGGTTTGAATCCCCGCAATGACGGGGTGAGCTCCCGTTGCTCGGTCCCTGCTCCTGCCAACCTAGCAGTTCAAAAGCACGTCAAAGTGCAAGTAGATAAATAGGTACCGCTCCAGCGGGAAGGTAAACGGCGTTTCCGTGCGCTGCTCTGGTTCGCCAGAAGCGGCTTAGTCCTGCTGACCACATGACTACATGGTCTAAACCACTGAGCCTCTTGGGCTTGCCGATCGGAAGGTCGGCGGTTTGATTGTCACTTGTCCTCCGCAGGGCATACCAGGAGAGGCGGTCTCGTAGGTACGTGGGTCCTAGGCCACATATGTCAGCAAGACCTGAAGAGGGCATGTCCTGGAAAAGGAGGACATATGGCAACCCTAGATTGTGGCCACCTCCACCTCTGTCCATGCCCACCATTGGTGTGCGGCCTCTGAACGGTGTCATCTTGTAGCCTTATTAGACTTTACCGATTGGTGGGCTCTGCGTTGCTCCCAGATGGGAGGAAGGAAGTCAAATGACACCGAGGGTTGGTTCAGAGAAAGAGTTCTTTATTTCTGCTCTCCGGAGCAACAGAAGGCACTTGCGTGGTCAGTCCACAGCAAGTCCAAAGAAGTGAGAAATTTCATGCAGTATATATATCCTCCAGGCACCCTCTTACCCCCCCTCCCCAGGAATCCAGTCACGTCACCTTCTACACACAGGCTGACATCACAGATGTTCCTGCTCCGGCACTCTTAACCATAAAAGTGTTTTCCTTCCTGTACTCCTGACCATAAAAGGGTATTCCTGTCCCTACTCTTATCTTGGAGCAAGAGGTCACCATCTCCAAGAACACACTCTGGCGCTGTTCCCAGACTAGGTCTGTGCGTCAGAGTGTGTCCAGGACGTAAGAGAAGACCTAGACGTGTCATCACTGTTCTACTGGAACAGTCAAGGCCATCCTTGCCGTCATGAACTAATAAAGGAGAGGGCTCTGAGCACTTGTTTATACATCTGGGTTTTTGTTTATACATTGACTCAGAGCTCAAGTTAATGGATTTTAGCTAAGGAAAAATAGGGATTTTGGTGCCTGTTTCAAACTGCCTACACAGTCAGCTTTGGGTTTGGGAAACCCATTCCTTCAATCTCTCGGTTGAGGCTACCTCGTTGGGTTAATCATGCAGTTCACGAGGGGAGAAGAAACATGTACACAATCCTGAGCTCCTTCGAGGAAGGCACGGCGATATATTTAGATATGAACGGCACTCCTAATAACTCGAGTGCCTTAGGTCGACTAAGCCAGGAGGCCTCAGTCTGGTTGCAGGCTGTGACCATTTCTACAGAGGACCCCAACAAAAAAAGTCGCCGCAGAACAGACCAGGTCGCTTTCCCCACAATTTGCCTCTTATTAAATTATATTAATTTAGCAGAGTTGAAATTAGACCATGTTTCCCAATCATACTGGCCGGCTCCCAGTTGCACTGCATCATGGTTTTGGTAGCACCTCGCCTTGTGTGCCCTTTCTCCTCCAGGTCTTCCCCATTGGGTTTCCGGCCGCTTTTGGACTACAGTCCCCATCATCCCTGACCACTGGTCCCGCTAGCTAGGGATGATGGGAGTTGTAGTTCTGACAACGACTGCTGGAGAAACCCTGCGATTACCGTATTTTCTGCTCTATAAGACTCAATTTTCCCCTCCTAAAAAGTAAGGGGAAATGTGTGTGCGTCTTATGGAGCGAATGCAGGCTGCGCAGCTATCCCAGAAGCCAGAACAGCAAGAGGGATTGCTGCTTTCGCTGCGCAGCGATCCCTCTTGCTGTTCTGGCTTCTGGGATTCAGAATATTTTTTTTCTTGTTTTCCTCCTCCAAAAACTGGGTGCGTCTCGTGGCCTGGTGCGTCTTATAGAGCGAAAAATACGGTATAAGTTCGCAAAGCAAAGCCAGTGCTAAAACGCCATCGCCGATTCCTGCTCTGCAAAAACTGTTGCGCCGTTTCATGGGGAAGAGGAACAGCCGGTGCTTCTTCTTTTGCCGAATTTCGGACTCTGTGGTGATGGTTTTTTTTGGTAGGGTCCTCTCTACCGCCATGCACCCCCCTCCCCCCGGGGGAAAAAGGAGAGAGTAAAAGTAAGAAATGAGTGTTCTACGCACCATCGGACTTACCCCGAAATTGGACGCGGCAAAACGGTCAGAGGCAGAGACGTTGGTAGAGGCAGTTGTATGAGCGTAATAAGCGTTGATGTTGGCCAACAGAGTGCTCATGACTGCTGGCACCCCAGGGCACATATATTTCGAAGACAGGCAGGCAAAATGCCTGGAAGAAAAAGAAAACAAGGAAAGGAGGAGGGGGAAACCACCATTGAAAGACAGCTGCGACAGAGAAAATGGGACATATCCTGAGATTTCGTCAGGGACTATTATTATTATAGAAGGAGCGTCTCCACCCTCATCGTTCTGCCCGGACACCTGGGTCCATCTCCCGAGGGCCTTTTGGCCGTTCCCTCCCTGCGAGAAGCCAAGTTACAGGGAACCAGGGAGAGGGCCTTCTCGGTGGTGGCGCCCACCCTGTGGAACGTCCTCCCACCAGATGTCAAGGAGATAAACTATCTGACTTTTAGAAGACATCTGAAGGCAGTCCTGTTTAGGAAAGCTTTTAATGTTTAACAGACCACTGTATTTTAATACGTTGTTGGAAGCCACCCAGGGTGGCTGGGGAGACTCAGCCAGATTGGCGGGGTATGAATAATAAATTATTTATTTATTTATTTATTTATTTATTTATTTATTTATTTATTTATTTATTATTACATTTGTGTACCGCCCTATACCTGCAGGTCTCAGGGCAGTCACCAACATAAAATCACAATATTAAAACACAAAATACAGGAGGAGGAGGAGGAGGAGGAGGAAGAGGAGGAGGAGGAGGAGGAGGAAGCCCTCTGCTTGGTTCATTGTAACTTCACTTGTTGTTTATTTCCTTGACTTCTGATGGGAGGGCATTCTACAGGGAGGGTGCCACCACCAAGAAGGCCCTCTGCTTGGTTCCCTGTAACCTCACTTCTCGCAGGGAGAGAACCTCCAGAAGACCCTCAGAGACCTAGAAGACCTACACAGGTATCCCTGAAGGAGCGTCTCCACCCCCATCGTTCTGCCCGGACACTGAGGTCCAGCTCCGAGGGCCTTCTGATGGTTCCCTCCCTGTGAGAAGTGAGGTTACAGGGAATCAGGCAGAGGGCCTTCTCGGTGGTGGCGCCCGCCCTGTGGAACACCCTCCCATCAGATGTCAGGGAGATAAACAACTTAATGACTTTTAGAAGACATCTGAAGGCAGCCCTGTTTAGGGACGTTTTTAATGTTTGGTGTTTTGTCATATTTTTACTACTCTGTTGGGAGCTGCCCCGAGTGGCTGGGGAAACCCAGCCAGATGGGCGGGGCATTAATAAATTTATTATTATTATTATTATTATTATTATTATTATTATTATTATTCCCACAGAGACTCACGTCATGGCCTGATAGATAGACTCCACTCCATATCTCATAGCAAACTCGTCCACAATCTCCTGGGCCGTTTCGTCGAAGTACACTTTCCACGCGTCGTCGCCCTTCGCCTCAGGTATCTTCACCACGCCATTGTTTTGGATGTCCGTCACGAAATGGAAGAGGTTCTAACAAGACATTGAGAAAGGCGTGTGTGTGTGTGTAGGGGGTGTTAAAATTAAAACAGAAAAGCCATGTACCTATGGTGGAGGCTATACTACAAACAGTCCCACTTATAAACGCCATCTCCAACTCCTCAGAAAATTCCATCAACGGTGCCTATGAAAATTTTTACACATCACTTGGGAAGACAGGCGAACTAATGCCAGTGTCCTGGAAGAAGCAAAGATCACCAGTGTCGAAGCAACATCAACTTCGTTGTACTGGTCATGTTGTGTGGGTGCCCGATGATCGTCTTCCAAAGCAACTGCTCTATTCAGAACTTAAAAATGGAAAGCGTAATGCTGGTGGTCAACAAAAGAGGTTCAAAGACTCTCTCAAGGCAAATCTTTAAAAATGTAGTATAAACGCCGACAACTGGGAAACACTGGCCTGCGAGCGCTCCAGTTGGAGAACAGCCTTTCCCAAAGGTGTCGTGGGCTTTGAAGGCACTCAAACTCAGGACGCAAGGGAGAAACGTGCTAAGAGGAAGGCACGCTTGGCAAACCCTCACCGGGATCAACTCCCGCCCGGAAACCTATGTCCCCACTGTGGAAGGATGTGTGGATCCAGAATTGGCCTCCACAGTCACTTACGGACTCCCTGCTAAAACCATGTTTATGGAAGACAATCTTACTGGGCTAGAAGGGATCGAAGAAGAAGACGACGACCAGAAACAGTATACAGTGGTACCTCGGGTTAAGTACTTAATTCGTTCCGGAGGTCTGTTCTTAACCTGAAGCACCACTTTAGCTAATGGGGCCTCCTGGTGCTGCCGTACGATTTCTGTTCTCATCCTGAAGCTAAGTTCTTAACCCAAGGTACTATTTCTGGGTTAGCGGAGTCTGTAACCTGAAGCGTCTGTAACCTGAAGCGTATGTAAGCCGAGGTACCACCGTATAGCGATGGCAGCTGAAGCTTGCAATATTACCCAGTTTAATGGGTTGTCATATGTCCAGATTTTCCCAGGCGTTTCAGCGATTTTCCGGCTGGACACTGTTTCTGAGGGCCAAAGAGAAACACCAGCCTTTTCTTCTGAACTAATTCAGGACCCACTTCCAGGGAGGGGAAGGTTTTTCTGCACTTTGGGCCCAGGGAAGGACAACACACACACACACCTGGCAGATCAGAGAGGGCCTGAGCAAAGCCCTGGTTCCTAGCAGCATGGGTGTGGATCTGTCCCAGAACAGCAAGGGCATCATACTTACCTCATGTAGGCAGGTGTATTGCACATGATACGGCGCCACTTTCTCCTCGCCTTTGATCTCCACGCTGATGTGCAGGCGGATAGCCCCAGAGACGGCCGATTTGTCCGTCCGCTTATCTGAAACAGTCCAGGAGAGAATTTGGTAGCAGGCATGTTTGGAGAAAGGTCAGTTATATTGCGCAGGTGTGCAGAGAACAAGTTGCCTGATAATGATGGCTTTCAGGCAAAATTTCTACGATCTCTGCTGCAGGTACTCAACTGTGTCCCCAACGCCATACTTCTGTTAGAAGCTGGTGAATGCCCAATTTCAACTAAAGCGTGGTGGGCTGCCCTAAAACATTGGCTCAGGATTTCAGTGTTTGATCTAGGGAAGGGTTTGTACCAACACTTGACCAGCAAATGGCAGAAAACCATGGCTAAAAAAGTCACCTCTATTGGTCTGTCTCCCCCCAACTGTATTACCTGGGTTGTTACCCGGGTTACAGACTCATTGTTAAAACCGTGTTTATGGAAGACAATCTTACTCGGGTATGAGTGATTGCCAAAGAAGAAAGAAGAAAGAAGAAAGAAGAAAGAAAAGAAAGAAGGAAGAAGGAGAAGAAGAAGACGAAGAGGAAGAAGAAGAGGAAGAGGAAGAGGAGGGAGAAGGAGAAGGAGAAGAGGAAGAAGAAGAAGAAAAAGAAAAAGAGGAGGAGGAGGAAGAAGAAGAAGAGGAAGAAGAGGAAGAAGAGGAAGAAGAAGAGGAAGAAGAAGGAGAAGGAGAAGAGGAAGAAGGAGAAGGAGAAGAAGAAGAGGAGGAAGAAGGAGAAGGAGGAGGAGAAGAGGAAGAAGAAGAAGAAGAAGAAGAAGAAGAAGAAGAAGAAGAAGAAGAAGAAGAAGAAGAGGTGGAGGAGGAGGAGGAGGAAGAAGAAGAGGAAGAAGAGGAAGAAGAGAAAGAAGAAGGAGGAGAAGAGGAAGAAGAAGAAGAAGAAGAAGAAGAGGAAGAGGAAGAAGAAGAAGGAGAAGAAGGAGAAGAGGAAGACAAAGAAGAGGAAGAAAAAGAGGAGGAGGAGGAAGAAGAAGAGGAAGAGGAAGAGAGTTCAACAACCTCTGCAGGACCACAGGTTTTCCCATCGCAGCTCTAGAGCTTAACTTGTGCCCAGCTTGGACTCTGCAACTGCCTAAGGCCCACTCAGATGGTTGGACAACCCCAGGGTGTTGGGACTCAACAGTTGAGGGGACTGCCCCTGCCGCCTTTACAGTCACTTACCCAAATTGTACCAGACGTCCATCTCCCCGCTCAACGTCCGCACCTCGATGATCGTCTGGCCCAGAAAGTCATCGGATTCCCTCTTAAAGCGCTGCTTCACCCTAGACTTGATGTCGTCATCTTCGTCCCAGACACGCACCTTGATTCGATCGGAGGAGTTATGGCATTCACTGTTGTTGCGGGAGAAGAAGGCAATGTCACGAACGAGAGCTGTTCGAGATCCTCAGCTCGCAGGGCTACGGTTCCCAGAGTTCCCCCCGCAAAACTTATTCTCTGAGGAGATCACGACGGGGTGTGTGGTTCTTCCCCACACCTCCATGGCTTTACCCCCCACAAGAACCCTGCGAGGTAAAGGTAAAGGGACCCCTGACCATTAGGTCCAGTCGTGGCCGACTCTGGGGTTGCAGCGCTCATCTCGCTTTATTGGCCGAGGGAGCCAGTGTACAGCTTCCGGGTCATGTGGCCAGCAGGACTAAGCCGCTTCTGGCGAACCAGAGCAGCGCATGGAAACGCCGTTTACCTTCCCGCCAGAGCGGTACCTATTTATCTACTTGCACTTTGACGTGCTTTCGAATGGCCAGGTTGGCAGGAGCTGGGACCGAGCAACGGGAGCTCACCCCACCGCGGGGATTCGAACCGCCGACCTTCTGATCGGCAAGTCCTAGGCTCTGTGGTTTAACCCACAGTACCACCCGCATCCCTAACCCTGTGAGGTAGGTCAGGCTAAAGGACAGTGTCTGCCGCAAGACTGCCCAGTGAGCTTTGTGGCCAAGTGAAGATTTGAACCCTGGTCTCTAGGACCTAGGCTGATACTCTAACCACTTTGCCACACTGGGTGACAGGTTCATCTCTTGCTGCATCTAACTGAGTGGTCCTCAAACTTCCCCTGACCGCTAGAGCTCTTGAAAATTGCTGACAGTCTCTGAGTCTGGGAGGAGAAAGAGAGAAACAAAGCTGTTTATATATTGTGGATTAAACTCCTCAGTGGGACTTAAGAGCGACAGCTTCGTAATATTATGATGGAAAGAGCGATGTTATCTATGAAGGAGATGATATATGGAAACCATCTGGAATTGGATTGGAAGAACGGGAAATTCACACAGGATTATTATATTGGTGTTAATCGGCTTAAGGAGACTATCAGAAGAGATCATAAAGAAAAAAGAGAAAATATATGAACAAGATGCGATGTGGAAACAGCAAGATAAGACTGGATAGAATTATGAACTCTGCTTGGACTGATTGGGACTGATTTGGACATTAATGCAGTAGCAAGAAGATGATCAGAATCCCCCTTCGGATCTGATCATCCCCCAACGAAATTCAAAATTTGGCTTTGTAATTCGGAATTTATGTGATGTGATTTAATTTGATGTGATTGGCCAGTTAATAAAAATTATTAAAAAAAATAATTGCTGACAGTCTCAGTGGACCACCTAGATGCTGTCCGGATCGTCACCGAATTTTCTGTTGCTTCTTTTATTTCTTATATTGCATCACATCCTGCATGCCATAGAAGCCCAACCAATTTGAATTGTAAGCGTGGGCTCCTTGAATGAAGCCCATGGACCCGCCGGCAGTCTACGGACCACAGTTTGGGAACCCCAGATTTGATACATGCTAGAGACGAAGACCCCGAGATATCAACTCACAAGTGGAAGTTCTCCTCCCAGATCGGGTTCAGGTTGCCGTAGATGGTTTTGGTCCTCTTTTTCGTCTTCCCGACCTGGACGGTGACATACGGGTCGCTGGACCCGGTCTTGTCCTTCGCCTGAAGCCCTTGCGCGCAAACCACTGGTCGAGCGATCCCATGCGCAGCCGAGTGCCGTTTCAATGGGTTTCATGCGCACCCACGGCCAGGGGCGACCCCCCAAAAAACAGCCACAAAATACAAAGAGAGAAAAATGAGGGTGGAAATAAGAATAATAATTTATTATTTATACCCCACCCATCTGGTTGAGTTTCCCCAGCCACTCTGGGCGACTCCCAATCAAGTGTTAGAAACAGTACAGCATTAAATATTAAAAACATCCCTGAACAGGGCTGCCTTCAGATGTCTTTTAAAGATAGGATAGCTGCTTATTTCCGTCACATCTGAAGGGAGGGTGTTCCACAGGGTGGGTGCCATGACCAAGAAGGCCCTCTGCCTGGTTCCCTGTAACTCACTTCTCACAATGAGGGAACCGCCAGAAGGCCCTCAGCATTGGATCTCAGTGTCCGGGCTGGACGATGGAGGTGGAGAAGGTCCTTCAGGTATACAGGACCGAGGCTGTTTAGGGCTTTGAAGTTCAGCACCAACACTTTGAATTGTGCTCGGAAATGTACTGGGAGCCAATGCAGATCTCTCAGGGCAGGTGTTATGTGGTCTCCACTCCGAGTCACCAGTCTAGCTGCGCATTCTGGATTAATTGCAGTTTCCGGGTCACCTTCAAAGGTAGCCCCACGTAGAGCGCATGGCAGTAGTCCAAGCGGGAGATAACCAGAGCATGCACCACTCTGGCGAGACAGTCCATGGGTAGGGAGGGTCTCATCCTGCGTACCAGATGGAGCTGCCCTGGACAAAGAATTAACCTGCGCCTCCATGGACAGCTGTGAGTCCAAAATGAATCCCAGGCTGCGCAGCTAGTGAGGGGCAGGCCAAAGACCCAACATCACCAGCTCGCTCAGTTAGAGGGCAGAGACAAAAGAGCCAGCCCACAGCTTGCATCTCTATTTGTAGGTGATTGGACTGGGAAGGACATTGCTGGATTTACGTATAAGCTAAACAAGCTATAGCTTAGGGCCCCACTTTCTTGTCCCCACTGTGGAAGGACGTGTGGATCCAGAATTGGCCTCCACAATCGCTTACGGACCGTGTTAAGACCGTGTTCATGGAAGACAATCTTACTTGTATCTACAGAACCGTCTCTCCTGGTCTGCCCCGCAGAGGACCTTAAGGTCCATGAATAACCATAGTTTAGAGGTCCCGGGTCCTAAGGAAGTCAGACTATCCTCCACCAGGGCCAGGGCCTTCTCAGTGATGGCTCCGACCTGGTGGAGCTCTGTCTCTTTAATTTGAATTCAGCCTGATCTTTTATTTCCCTCTCCTTTTATGAAGATCACCCACTCTGAGACCCCACAGCTAATTCTCCCCTGGTCTCCTCGCTGGCCCAAGTAGGACCAATTCAGCCAGGTAGCACTGGGGATTATCTAATTGGTTTTTGAATTTTATTGTTATTTATGTTTTTATACTGTATTTTATTGCTGCTTTTATAATTACCGTATTTTTTGCTCTATAAGACTCACCTTTTCCCTCCCAAAAAGTAAGGGGGAATGTGTGTGCGTCTTATGGAGCGAATGCAGGCTGCACAGCTATCCCAGAAGCCAGAACAGCAGGAGGGATTGCTGCTTTCGCTGCGCAGCGATCCCTCTTGCTGTTCTGGCTTCTGAGATTCAGAATATTTTTTTTCTTGTTTTCCTCCTCCAAAAACTAGGTGCGCCTTATGGTCTGGTGCATCTTATGGAGCGAAAAATACGGTAAGTGTTTTGAAGTGTTTAAAATTTGTTGTTAGCTGCCCTGAGCCCGGTTTTTGCACCAGGAAGGGCGGGGTATAATTAAAAATTTATTATTATTATTGTATTACTGGGCTACGAGGGAGCCTAGAAGAAGATTTCTCTACGCTCATCTGGCTACCAAAGAAGAAGATTTCTCTTTGCTCATCTGGCTCTCTGTGTTTATGCATATCTACATGCCTGTCTGTATAAACGGCCACTGGCTTGACGTACCTGTGATGCTAATCTTGGCTGACCACTTTGAGGTCCCATCCAGTACGCTCTGCTTCACAGCTTTCATCTGCTGGGTGTGAGTGGTCTTGGAGACGGCAAAGATCTCCTGGATCAGCTCAAAGATCTCAGGCTTATTGCGCTCCCGGATCTTCATACGATCTTTCAGCACCATGATAATATTCTGCGTGCGGTCCTCAGCCCCGTGCTTGGAACTTTTTTCAGCCGCCCCTGGACAGAGAGAGATTTGGCGTAGGTGGGTTACCACCGCCGTCACTGCAATGCATTCTGATTATTCCACCCATTAGGGAACCTGTTCTACATTTCGTAGAAGCGGGTTAAACCACAGAGCCTAGGGCTTGCCGATTAGAAGTTCGGCAGTTCAAAACCCTGCAATGACGGGCTGAGCTCCCGTTGCTCAGTCCCTGCTCCTGCCAACCTAGCAGTTCGAAAGCACCTCAAAGTGCAAATAGATAAATAGGTACCGCTCCAGCGGGAAGGTAAACGGCGTTTCCGTGCGCTGCTCTGGTTCGCCAGAAGCGGCTTAGTCCTGCTGGCCACATGACCCGGAAGCTCCCTCCGCCAGTAAAGCGAGATGAGCGCCGCAACCCCAGAGTCGGCCACGACTGGACCTAATGGTCAGGGGTCCCTTTACCTTTATTTATCTACTTGTGCCGGCGTGCTTTCGAACTGCTCGGTTGGCAGGAGCTGGGACTGAGCAACGGAAGCTCACCCTGTTGCGAGGATTTGAACCGCCGACCTTCTGATCGACACCCATCTAGATACGCCATTAGCCTAATCTAGGACAGTGTTTCCCAACCTTGGGTCTCCAGCTGTTTTCAGATTACAGTTCCCATCATCCCTGACCACTAGTCTTGCTGGCTAGGAATGATGGGAGTTGTAGTCCCAAAACAGCTGGAGACCCAAGGTTGGGAAACACTGATCTAGGAGACTCTTGTTATGATCTTTTAATAATACAGTGGTGCCCCGCAAGACGAACGCCTCGCAAGACGAAAAACCCGCTAGACGAAAGGGTTTTCCGTTTTTGGAGGCGCTTCGCTAAACAAATTTCTCTATGGGGTTGCTTCGCAAGACGAAAAAATCTTGCGAGTTCCCGCTTTTTCTCTCACTTTTTTCCGCCCTTTCCTTAAGCGCTAAGCCGCTTATCAGCTGTTCCGCTGATAAGCCGCTTCTCAGCTGATCGCTAAAAGCCGCTAGACCGCTAATAGTGCTAATCCGCTAAGCTGTCAATGGGCTTGCTTCGCAAGACGAAGAAACCGCTAGACGAAGAGAATCACGGAACGGATTAATTTCGTCTTGCGAGGCACCACTGTAATAATAATAATACAACGATGGTAATAAAAAAACAAGACATCATATTATTTTTATTGGCAGATTGCCTTTGCTAACTTTGGTGAGAAGCTGCAGATTTTGGAAACGCAGGTTGTGTATTTTGTTGCTCTCAGTTCAGACAGAACTCTACAGCCTCTGACCCCAAGACAAACCCAAGCGAACAAGGCACCCCCTCCTCACTTTGCAAGCAGTCGGCGTTGAGCAGGTCTTGACACTTCTCGTGGCACTTGACTCCACATTCTGTACACCGCATGCCTTGGCGCGCAATGCCCCAGAGCAGACCCTCGCACTCGTAACAGTAGGTGGGTGTTGTGGCGGTCCACACCTCGAAGTTGTGGGGGGTTGTGCAAGAGATGGGGTAGATTAAGGCTTGGAGGGTCTTCTTGTAAACATGGTTTTTCTGGAGGGAGACAATGAAAAACACACGATCGGGATCTATGACACTCTCTCGACTCTTTATAAAACAACGGTAATGGTTTAGTGAATACAGTCGTACCTCGGATCTCAAACTCCTTGGCTCCCGAACAAATTGGATCCTGGACGATTGAAACTCGGAAATGAGTGTTCCGGTTTTTGAATGATTTTTGGAAGCCAAACGTCCAGCGTAGCTTCCAATTGGCTGCTCCTGCAGCCAATTGGAAGCCGCGCCTTGGTTTTCAAACTGTTCCGGGAGTTGAACGGACTCCAGGAACGCATTCTGTTCGAGAACCAAGGTACGACTGTATTTACAAACAAACTGTAAACAGATAAGAACATTGGCTGGTTCGTTGTAATAACCTTCAGTTTCATAAGAATATATATTTAAAGCAGACGAATAAATGAATAAATTAAGTTAATTTGGAATATGCAGAAAATATTGAAAATAAATCTAAGGAACTGCAGAAAGAGGGGGAAGGAAGTCAAGTTTTGGAATGTTAAAATGACTGTAAAATTATTGAAATGTATAAACCTGAATTAGGGACGCAGGTGGCGCTGTGGGTTAAAGCCTCAGCGCCTAGGACTTGCCGATCCAAAGGTCGGCGGTTCGAATCCCTGCGGCGGGGTGCGCTCCCGCTGCTCGGTCCCAGCGCCTGCCAACCTAGCAGTTCGAAAGCACCTCCGGGTGCAAGTAGATAAATAGGGACCGCTTACCAGCGGGAAGGTAAACGGCGTTTCCGTGTGTGGCTCTGGCTCGCCAGAGCAGCGATGTCACGCTGGCCACGTGACCCGGAAGTGTCTCCGGACAGCGCTGGCCCCTGGCCTCTTGAGTGAGATGGGCGCACAACCCCAGAGTCTGTCAAGACTGGCCCGTACGGGCAGGGGTACCTTTACCTTTACCTTTATAAACCTGAAAATATCTCTCTCTCTCTCTCTCTCTCTCTCTCTATATATATATATATATATAATATATAGTGTACCCCATCACAAGTTACCTGATCAGACAAGGTATGACAAAGGCAATACTAGAGAAATATTTGCTAGCCCCTTTTAAGCCTTCTGGGGACTCCAGTCCTTTGCTTAGACAACATCTGTTGTAGCTCAGCCAGCAAAATTCACTGGGAGCTGTCCAGAGTGCTGACCTGGCTTGCCAAGCCTTCAGGAGACTCTGCTAAACGGATCAGCCAGCAGTGTCCTGTTAGAGTTCAGTCCTAAGCAAACTGAGGAGATCAAGGTCTCCCCAGAGGGGGAGAAAGACACCCCTCCCAAGCAGATCTCCAAACTGCCAGTGACCCTGAAGAGCTGTTGGATCTGGGCATCTCTGCTCCAGGACTGGAGGTCTCTGCATTGGCCACCTGAGATCCCAGCTGGCTCTCAGACACCCCTTTCCCTACTGAGATCAGAGCTGATGGTGCAACAGGAAAGACCTTCAGGGCCGATGCTGTAGCGTCTGGCTAGCAATGCATGAGGCTACATGCAGGAAGCATATTTGACCACATCAGGACAGCCAGGAAAGCGGTAGAGCCTGTCATGACTAAAGTCTTTGAGGGCAGAAACTGGAAAGTGCTGGAAGATTCTAGAAGGTTCGCTTCGGCTGTAAATATTGATTTGGCTATCTCAAGGTCACGCTGAACCAGGAGAGATAAATCCCTGTGCTCAGCAAGCTGCTCTCTCTCTCTCTCTCTCTCTCTCTCTCTCTCTCACTCACTCACTCACTTTTGTTTGTACCTCGTGTGTCTGAAGTTTTTGTAACAAGCCTTTGCTTTTTAGTAAAAAATAATAATATCATTTTGGAACTTCTGACTCTGCGTGGTCTTTTTTCATTTACTGCAAGACGCTGTCCGCCAGAGTCTCCTTCTCCCATACAAGCTCCCTGTCTGAACTGTTTCACTGCTGAAGCAACATCTCCCTTATAACTCCCAGCACTAGGGATATGGAGCTGTCCATGGCCCTGAACTTTCATGCTTGCTCGGACTGGAAGACGCACTGCTTATTGCTTCCACATCCCCGGTGGGGTCCCAGTGTAGCTTTATTAGACTATACTGATTGGTGGGGTCTGTGTTGCTCCTGAGAGGGAGAAAGGAAGTCAAATGACGCTGAGGTTGATTCAGAGAAAGAGTTTATTCTGCTCTCCGGATAGCAGAAGGCACTTGTGTGGTCAGTTCACAGCAAGTCCAAAGAAATGAGAAATTTCATGCAGTATATATATCCCCCAGGCACCCTCTCCCCCCTTCCCCAGGAATCCAGCCACGTCAGCTTATGCACATAAGTTGACATCCATGACCATAAACAGATATTCCTGTTCTGGTACTCTTGACCATAACAGGTTGTTCCTGTTCCTATACTCTTATCTTGGGGCAGGAGGTCATCAACTCTGAGAACACTCCTGGCGCCATTCCCGGGTCTCTTTTCAGACCTGACAAGGTCTCTGCGTCTTTTGTGGTCAGGATGTAAGCTAAGACCCAGACGTGCCATCCCTGCTCCACTGGAACAGCCAAGGCCATCTATTGCCGTCACGGACTGATAAAGGAGAGGGCTTTGAGCACTTATTTATACAGCCATCTTTCTGTTTATACATTGACTCAAGAGTTCAAGTTAATGCATTTTAGAAATGCTCCCTTGGAGAAGGAAAAATGTGGATTTGGGGTTCCGTTTCAGACTGACTGCACAGAAACCCATTCCTTCACCAGGATAAGTTCTCCTAAGACAAAAGAACCACCCAAGAGCATATATGTATATATAAAAAAGGAGGAACTGGGACACTTACTAGCTCTTCGTTGTTTAAAGTGCTTGATGCGAGTGCTGATGTGATGCCAGCTTTCCTGGACTGGACCAAGGACTGTTGGAAGGAAGCATAAAAGGAGAAACATGTCAAGAACGCCGTGCGGAAAAACAACAACAACAGAAGTTAAGGTAGACGGTTTCCTGCATTCAAGGGGTCTTCACCTAGGCATGGGATGGGGGGGGCAATTAGGATGTGTGTGTGGCCCTCCAGCATGGCTGAAACCACATTCCCCACGTGGCCGTGAAATCATGTCTGCTGGCACCAATGTAACAAGCTGGGAAGGAACTCTTGGAGTTTTCCCCTGCCTCCAGACTGTGAGGTTTTGACCAGCTTCGGTCCATCTGAAGCTGAAGCTGATACAGGCTCGTCTTATCTGGAGCCCAAGCAGAGCGTCGTCACACACACAGCGGAAGGATAAGCAGTATGTGCCACATTCTTAACTTTATTTACACTTCTATGCTGAGAGAATACAAACATGCATCTTGCCTCTGCGAGAGCAGAGAAGCTACTTCTCTCAGAAACAAAGAACACCGAGAGAACAGTGAAAAACAGGAAACCAGTGAACGTCACCTCCAGTCACCCATTCCCGTGGGAACCCAACAGTAACTCTGACTGTGGAATGCAAAACAAAGCCTTGTGACTGACTGCATTTGCTGCTCAGTGAGGGAAATAGAAACCAACACAGAAGTGATTCATAAACTCATCAACATCAAAGCTATTTATAATCAAGTGGTGTTGGGGAGTTTGGCCATCACTGTTCTTATTTGGGAGACAGATTTGCGAGCCCTGAGCAAGAAAGGGAAATAAATAAGGAGACAAAGACTCACCATAGCCTGCAAAGGCGTGTTGGTCAATGGTTGAGCAACAAAGGAAGAAATGAGATGTTGTTAGGAGGACTCAGACAACCAGGTATATATGTATATTTATACATAAAAGACCAAGCTTCCAAGCTTGTCCCCGTGACAATTTCATTCTGCATTCGTAAGCAGCAGAATTCCCTGTCACCCACTGTGATGGCCTGGGATTCGGACTCGGATGCTGAACCTGAGGGATTCCAGCCTGCACAGGAGTCCCTGCCTCCAGAACCAGCTGAGCTGGGGCTGGGGCTTGAGCCTGAAGGGTCCTCATCTGTGCTGAATCCTCAGGTGAGTCTGCTCTGGCTCCTGAGGTGATGGAGGACCCATTGCCTGCAGGTGCTCCACTCTCAGCCCCATCAGAGGAAGCTGAGGTTGTCTCTGGGTCCGGTGACCCTCCAGCCTCTCCTGAGCTGCAGAGGCTCAGGGCAGAGAGGCGGAGGGAACTAAGTTCCCACAGGAGGAGGGCTCGCCTCCAGGCCAGGAGAGGCGAGTCACCTGTGGATTGGGGCCGCCCTATGCCTCAGGGCAGGTAAAAGCCGGCCAGCCCCAGTCCCAGGTTACGGGAGCAACATTGTTGGTTGCTAGTTCCTGCCTGAACCCTGTCCTGCTCTTCTGCCTGAGCTCCTGACCCGCCCTGGCTCCCTGCTTGCTTGCCTGTTCCTGACGACACCTGACTCCCTTCCCTGCACCCAGCTTCAGCTACTACAGACTGCCTCCACGTTGCACCTTCGACCACGGACCGGGCTTGGACCTCACCTCTTGGGTAACCCGCGGGACCAGCAGACCCACTACCTTAACATGTTGCGGCCTTTGTTATTCTAAATCAGGGCTGGATCACCTTCAGCCTGCAGGGGTCACATTCCCTCATGGGTTAACTTCTGGGGGCTGCATGCCAGCAGTGGGCGGGGCCATGGGGAAAGGGGTGTGGCCAAAGTGAGCCGTCCCAAAGGCGTGACTCTTACCTTCGCCCAGTAGGCTAGAAAGCAGCCATGCCAAAGTCAGTGACTTGGGGTGGTCTGGCAAGACGGGCTGCTGCCTGGGGGCCAGAACTATAGGTCTGAGTGTCTGGGTTCAGTCTATAACCCGCAAGGTTCTCCACCCCTCTTGTAAAACAGGGTGGAAGTCAACTACACAGGTGGAATTGGACCCTATTCCTTTTCAACGAGGCTAGAAAAACTAAATAGGTAAAGGTAAAGGGACCCCTGACCATTAGGTCCAGTCACGATGACTCTGGGATTGCGGCGCTCATCTCGCTTTATTGGCCGAGGGAGCCGGCATACAGCTTCCGGGTCATGTGGCCCGCAGGACTAAGCCGCTTCTGGCGAACTAGAGCAGCACACGGAAACGCCGTTTACCTTCCCGCCGAAGCGGTACCTATTTATCTACTTGCACTTTGAGGTGCTTTCGAACTGCTAGGTTGGCAGGAGCAGGGACCGAGCAACGGGAGCTCACCCCGTCATTGCGGGGATTCGAACCGCCGACCTCCTGATCGGCAAGTCCTAGGCTCTGTGGTTTAACCCACAGTGCCACCCGCGTCCCTAGAAAAACTAAATACAAATGTGGTATTTTGCGTCTCTTTTGTTAACCACCCACAAGTCACCTCTCGCTCAATCTCTTCCCCCCTCAACCGCACAGGCAATGTCTTCACACGTACCAGATTTTTCAGGCGATGGTTTGGAAAAACAGGCACAAACTGCAGCCCCTACCCGCCTCGAAAAACATGCAAGACAGAGGCATCAGCAATCCCAGCTTCAGCAGTCGGGGTTTATACAGGAGGAAATACACAAAGTAAACAGTGGCAACCAGTAGGAAAACTCGCGGAGGGGAAAGGTAGACAGAGATAGGGAGGATAGTCAAAGCTAGAGGTTGCGAGAACGGAGCGAGAAAGCGAAGACAGGGTAAAAACAGGAGCTGGGCAAGAGAGCACGAAATGTTGGCATTTTTGGCCATGGCAAAGCGGCGTCCAGCAAGGATTCATTTTGCGATGACCAAGGGGATTGCGGTTTATTTAAAATAAAATGAATGAAGGCACCGAGATATAATAAAAATTAATAATAATTTATTATCTATACCCCGCCCATCTGTCTGGGCTTCCCCAGCCACTCTGGGCGGCTTCCCAAAAATATCAAAATACTGCAATACACCAAACACTAAAAGCTTCCCTAAAGAGGGCTGCCTTCAGATGTCTTCTAAAAGTCTGGTAGTTGTTGTTGTCTTTGACATCTGACGGGAGGGCGTTCCACAGGGAGGGCGCCACCACCGAGAAGGCCCTCTGCCTGGTTCCCTGTAACTTGGCTTCTCGCAATGAGGGAACCACCAGAAGGCCCTCGGTGCTGGACCTCAGTGTCCAGGTAGAACGATGGGAGTGCAGACGCTCCTTCAGATATATTGGACCGAGGCTGTTTAGGGCTTTAAAGGTCAGCACCAACACTTTGAATTGTGCTCAGAAACGTACTGGGAGCCAATGCAGATATCTCAGGACCGGTGTTATGTGGTCCCAGTCCCCAGTCTAGCTGCCGCATTCTGGATTAGTTGCAGTTTCTGGGTCACCTTCAAAGGTAGCCCCACGTAGAGCGGGGGGGATAACCAAGCGGGAGATAACCAAAGCATGCACCACTCTGGTGAGACAGTCTGTGGGCAGGTAGGGTCTCAGCCTGCATACCAGATGAAGCTGGCAGACAGCTGCCCTGGACACAGAATTGACCTGTGCCTTCATGGACAGCTGTGAGTCCAAAATGACTCCCAGGCTGCGCACCTGGTCCTTCAGGGAACAGTTACCCCATTCCTCTTGTCCTCTTATTTGGTCACCTTAAGTCATAGCCAAGTGGCTGTGGAAACTGTAGCTCCCTGAAAGATTTGGGAATCTCTCCAAATTTTGGTACTCACAAAATGCTACAATTCCTCAAGCTTTCTTGGCTAAGCTGAGTACAGGTTCCGATGCAGCGGTCTTGGGAACTGTAGTTCCAGGCCTCTCTAATGCAGGGTTCATATTACTGGGGCAAAACTACAGTTCCTACGTTCCCTCGATCCAACACCAATGTAGGAGCCCAGGAGACCTGTTCTATGGTGCTCAGGAGATTATAGTTTCCCAGGGTTCCTTGACTGCAGTTTGTTAACGCTGCTCAGAGCTTCAAGTTAAGGAGCCGTGGGAACTGCGGTTCATTGGAGGTCTGTTGATCTCTGTCTAACACTGAGAGGTCAAACGCAGACACAGTTCCAAAGTTTCCTTGGCTGCAAAGGAGTATAAGAGGCGGGAAACACCCTTATACGTTCAGCAACTGTATACAGTGGTACCTTGGTTCTCAAATACCTTGGTCCTCAAACAACTTGGAACTCAAACTCTGCAAACCCGGAAGCAAGTGTTCCAGTTTGCGAACTCTTTTCGGAAGCCGAACGCGCTCTGTTTTGAGTGCCACACTTCCGATTTGATTGTTATGCTGAGTTCTGTCTGTTTTCCTTTTTGCCGCTCTTTTTCATTTTCTTGTTGTGATGGTGTAGAACCCAGTTCAGCTACTGATCGATTGATTGTGTGACTGCATCACATTGTTTATCGCTTTTCATTTATGGATCAGTGGTCTAGTTAGATAGTAAAATTCATGTTAAATTGCTGTTTTAAAGGTAAAGGTAAAGGGACCCCTGACCATTAGGTCCAGTCGTGGTCGACTCTGGGGTTGCGGCGCTCATCTCGCTTTATTTGGCCAGCAGGACTTTGGTCATGTGGCCAGCAGGACTAAGCCACTTCTGGCGAACCAGAGCAGCACACGGAAACGCCGTTTACCTTCCCGCTGGAGCGGTACCTATTTATCTACTTGCACTTTGATGTGCTTTCAAACTGCTAGGTGGGCAGGAGCAGGGACCGAGCAACGGGAGCTCCCCCTTTGTGGGGATTCGAACCGCCAACCTTCTGATCGGCAAGCCCTAGGCTCTGTGGTTTAACCCACAGTGCCACCCGCGTCCCTAAATTGCTGTTTTAGGGGTTGTTTTTAAAAGTCTGGAACGGATTAATCCATTTGGCACTCCTTTCTATGGAAAAGCGTGCCTTGGTTTTGGAACACTTTGGTTTGGGAACGGACTTCCGGAACGGATTAAGTTTGAAAACCAAGGTACCACTGTACAAGAGTGAACTTTTGCCATGAAAAAAATTATGCCTAGCCGCACATCTCATAGCTTAACGCAGCCCTTCCCAAACTTGCTCCCTCAATATGTTGTTGGGCTACAGCTGAAATTGACGAGAATGAAAGGAGGTGGTCTCCTGATGGTTGGACCGCTCTCCACAGCCTTTGGAATGCAACACAGAGATGTTGCTGGGCTGTCAGCTCCCACCATAAGAGTTGGGGGGTTCAGAAACACACAGAGGGCATGATTTTGGCCACCTCCGGTCCATGCGGACTGCCGCCAGGTCTTTAACGGAAGAAGCCGGGCATTGAACATGGGACCTTAACATGCAGAAAACCGGTGCTCTGCCCACTGAGCTATGGCTCCTGGTAGCCCACCTGGAGTTGTCAACAAAGGCAAGCATGCACAGGTAAGGTTTGAGGTAGACAATGCCAACTGCAGCATTGGAAAGGGGGCACCTTTATTTACACAACAACGGAGGGCTATCCCTTGGGAAGGGTTGGGAGCGCCAGGGCATGTGTTGGAAGGGGAGAAAAAGGAGGATATTCAGACGCGGGAAGACAGGCTGATGTTCCTCATTGGACAAGGGTTCTGTTAAAGCGACGGCGCCGTATGAAAATACAAGACAACCGATCCCGAAGCCTCTTGTAAGCTCACTGTTTTGGCAAGCCTGGCACTTTGGAGGGGAGTTCTCCAGAGTCTCTGTCCCCCCGCCCCCAGGCTGTCCGTTAGGTGTGGTCAATGCTGTGTGGGATGTAATCCACTGGGAGCAGTCAAGTACAACATTCCTTGTTTTCCTAGAGTGGACATGCAAGGGGATGTTTGGTCCAGCCAGTCGAAACTTCCTGTTCCTCCTAGCTGGAGCATCCTTCCTTTTGCATGTGACAGAAGGTGGGCACGACCTCACCTGTCCAGGTAACAAAAGGACGAGTCACGCAGCACTCTCTCTCTTTTTTACTTCCTTCTTCGTTTGACCAGCTTTCAGCTAGGACTGCTCTGCTAGCTCTCAGCTAGCAGAGGCACTGGGATTATTCCCCCATATGGGGTAGACCCCCATGTATATATTTGTAACTAAGTCTGCCTTTGGGAATCCAACTGTGAACTGATGTGAGTAAAGTTCTACTGACTTTGAATAAGATTGTGGTGTCTTTATTCTTTTAAGAGGCATCCAAGGGTACTTGCCAGGAATGTACAATTCAATCCGAGACAGACTGAATTGTATAATAGTGAGAGGCTCACACGAGCCTGCAACCAGCCATCTGCTATGCATGTAAAAGGGGAATGTAAACTCTGCTAAGTAAATGAACTTGCTGGGGCAAGTTAGGAAGGATATGAATAAACAATATATCCTCTCCTGCCACCCTGAACATTCCCACAAATGCTTAGTGTTAATGTTTAGACTTATTACAAGTTATTTTAAGTTAAAGTCTGCTGCAACTGGATTTCTTATGGACAGCACCAACCCTGAAATTATTGGATTTGTGACCATTATGCTCATTTGCCTTCAGTAGCGGTAAAGCGCTGCTGGATGAAATGCAATTGCATCTGGTCTACTCTGGAAGAAATCCTGCAATGTGTTTAAGTTTTTACTCTGCTTAACGATACAGTGGAACCTTGATTCTCAAATGGCTTAGTTGTCGAACAAATCGGCTCCCAAACGCTGCAAAACCAGAAGTAAGTGTTCTGGTTTGTGAACGTTTTTTCGGAAGCCAAACGTCGGCTTCCGGCTGAGTGCAGGAAGCTCCCACAGCCAATCGGAAGCCGCGCTTGGTTTTCGAACGGTTTCGGGAGTCGAATGGACTTCTGGAACGGATTAGGTTCGAGAACCAAGGCACATTGCTCTGGATCAATACTGAGTAGGATTCCATGACCAAATTTGCCAGTGTACAGTGGTACCTCAGATTACATACGCTTCAGGTTACGGACTCCGCTAACCCAGAAAGAGTGCTTCAGGTTAAGAACTTTGCTTCAGGATGAGAACAGAAATTGGGCTCCAGCGGCATGGCAGCAGCAGGAGGCCCCATTAGCTAAAGTGGTGCTTCAGGTTAAGAACAGTTTCAGGTTAAGAATGGACCTCCGGAACGAATTAAGTACTTAACCTGAGGTACCACTGTATAGGCATTCTGCAAGCAATCTCCCCTATTAATACTTCTCTTTATGCTTCTCTTGGTGTGCACATGTGTGTACAGGCATACACAAAAACACAAGTGCATGTGTGTGTCCCCCAGCCAACACGGGAACCCTAAATCTCCCCAGACCAGGCTTGCGCCAAATTGGTGGCGCTTCCAAGAGAGCTTGCCGGATGCGGGTGACGGGGGACCCATACGATGCTCTCGCTTTAACCACCTCGTTCCTCACCAGGTCGCTGATGACTAGTGGGAGAGATTTGCATCCAGGCCTAATGTCAGGCATGCTGTCTATGCAGCGCAGAAACTTGACCGCCGCTCCCCTGGGGGACGGAAGCAGCCCAAAAAAACGTCCCAGAGAAGAAAGGGGGAAGAGAGGGGGTGGAAACAGAAACAAGAATGAGCTGTATTAGCGAAGCGAAGGCGAACTCAGCGAGGTGTGTGCCGCCGATGAGCCGGGATAATGGAGGGCAAGGCCTTCAACCCTGTGAGACAGTTCCCATTTTTTCTTCTTCTTGTTGTTTTTGTTTATTAAAGATTTTGTTGATTTACAAAAGTGTGCAATGTCTCTCTCTCGTGTCCCCCCCATGCAACCTTTTTGCAAATCATTTTCATTTGTTGAGACATTAGGAAGAAAAGGGGGGAAGAGGTGGAGGGGGGAGAGACGGGGGACAGTGGGTTTGGGTGGCGATGTTTCTATTTCACTTATTATATGTGGGGTTTGGTGTCAGCGTTGCTTGTGCAGGACCTTTGCTGTTCACTTGTGTTCCCTTTGGTGATGAGAGGGGTTGGGGTTGGCCTAGAGTGTGGTTGTTCATTTGTGGTTGGCTGTGGTGGTCTTTGTTTTCGTGTGTGAGTGGGGTGGGTGGGTGTTTTGGATCAGGTTAGCCATATTGATTTGTTTGCTGTTGGTGGATTTTTGTCGTTGTCTTGTTGGGCTGTGTATGTGATAAAGGGGAGCCATACAGGGGTAAAGTCATCTTCTTCTGTTTGTCCCCGTGTCAGTTTCAGTTTATTGGTTAATTTTTCTAGTAGGGCTGTTCCCATATTATTTGGTACCATTGGTCCATGCTTACTCCTGACAGGTCTCTCCAGTGTCTGGCTATGTTGTTTCTGGCTGCTGAAAGTAGGTGGGTTATGAGTTCTTTGTGGTGTAAATGGGCATTGTTGTCTTGGAAGATGTTTAGTAAAGCCAATTCTGGGGTGATTTCTAATACTTGATTGGTTATTTTACTTATTTCTCGTACGGTTGTTGTCCAAAATGGTTGGATTTGGGGGCACTCCCACCACACGTGGAGGTATATGCCTTCTTCGTCTTTTTGTTGTGGCAAGGGGGTGGTTTAGCAGTGGCAGAGGGGCAAGGAAACCCTGAAAATCATTCGCCTGCTGAAGTTACTATATTTGCAATCAGCCATAGATGTTGCATTTGATAACTGCTATTATTGGGGGAATAATGATGATGATGATGATTCTTCAACATCAACTTCGTTGGACTGGTCATGTTGTGCGGATGCCTGATTATCGCCTTCCAAAGCAACTGCTCTATTCCAAACTTAAAAATGGAAAGCGTAATGCTGGTGGTCAACAAAAGAGGTTTAAAGACTCTCTCAAGGCAAATCTTAAAAAAAATGTAGTATAAACACCCACAACTGGGGAACACTGGCCGGCAAGCGCTCCAGTTGGAGAACTGCCTTTACCAAAGGTGTCATGGGCTTAGAAGACACTCAAACTCAGGACGCAAGGGAGAAACGTGCCAAGAGGAAGGCATGCTTGGACAACCCTCACCGGGATCTACTCCCGCCTGGAAACCAATGTCCCCACTGTGGAAGGACGTGTGGATCCAAAATTGGCCTCCACAGTCACTTACAGAGTCACTGCTAAAACCCTGTTTTGGAAGACAATCTTACTCGGCTATAAGGGATCAGAGAAGAAGAAAAATAAGAAGAGGAAGGAGGAGGAGGAAGAAGAAGAAGGAGGAGGAGGAGGAGGAGGAGGAGAGGAGGAGGAAGAAGGAGGAGGAGGAAGAAGAAGAAGAAGAAGAAGAGGAGGAGGAGGAGGAAGAAGAAGAAGGGGAAGAAGAGGAAGAAGAGGAGGAGGAAGAAGAGGAGGAGGAAGAAGAAGAAGAAGAAGAGGAGGAGGAAGAAGGGGAAGAAGGAGAAGAAGAGGAGGAGGAAGAAGAAGTAGTAGAGGAAGTAAGGGAAGAAGGGGAAGAAGAGGAAGAGGAAGAGGAAGAAGAAGAAGAAGAAGAAGAAGAAGAAGGGAAACGAATAAACACTTATCTGTGAGATCTACTTTGAATTTAATCAGAAAATTAGCGACTTACTGCTGAGACTTTTTTAGTATGCTGCTAGAAACAACTGAAGGGCAGATCAACTCCTAATCTGATAACTTGATGTTAATATAATGGTGGAGATGGCTTTTGTTTTGAGGGGGGGGGGGATGACACAACTGTTTCTGGACCTCTCCAAACCTTCTGAGTTGGAGCCTCTTGGTCAACTGTTTGCCAAGTCTGTGGTTGAGAGAAGATTTGAACCCAGGCGTTTCCTGGCTACTAGGTTAGTCCAGGTCTTGGGCTACAGAAAGGTCAGCACTTCCCCAGTGTTAACCCTGGTTCAGGACAGAGTTGATGGTTCTGGCCTGGAATGCGGCTCAGTTAAAAGAACTGTCTGCAAGGTACAGTGGTGCCCCGCAAGACGGAAAACTTGCTAGACAAAAGGGTTTTCCGTTTTATGAGTTGCTTCGCAAGACGAATTTCCCTATGGGCTTGCTTCGCAAGACGAAAACGTCTTGCAAGTTTGTTTCCTTTTTCTTAACACCGTTAATACAGTTGCGACTTGACTTCGAGGAGCAACTCATAGAACGCAGTGTACATAGTAGCCTTTTTTGAGGTTTTTAAAGACTTTGGTGATTTTTGAAGCTTTTCCAAAACTTCTTTTGCAGCCATTTGGTAAGTTAAGCTTTTAAAACATTTTTGGGGGGTTTTGGATTTTGGGTTGGGGTGTTTGGAATTCAAGGACTTGGTGTTGGGGAGGGGTTTGCAAGAATCTGGAAGCTTGAGTGGTTTTTTCCTGCATTTTTATGATTTTCTGTGACCATTGGGGCACTCTGGTGTTTTTTTAAAAAAATTCTGGATTTGAATTTCTGTGTGCTGGGTGGCTGGGGGAACAGTTGGGGAGGGGTTTGCAAGAATCTGGAAGCTTGTGGGGTTTTTTCTGCATTTTTCTGATTTTCTGTGACCATTGGGCCACTCTGCTGTTTTTTTAAAAAAATTCTGGGTTTGAATTTTGAAATGCTCTTTACAGTATGTGTGACTTTAAAGAGCACTTAATAAACTCTTGTTGTACCAAATTTGGCTTTGTTTGGATTTTTTTTGACCATAGGAACGCATTAATTGATTTTCAATGCATTCCTATGGGATTTCGTGCTTCGCAAGACGAAAAATTCGCTAGACGAAAAAATTCATGGAATGAATTAATTTCGTCTTGCGAGGCACCACTGTATAGCTTTGCCACTCCTTTATCCCGGCTCCAGAGTGGGACACGGCAGAGCTCCAGCGGCGTTTCCGGAGAAGGTGAAGCTAGCAGCTGCCAGAGAGAGAGAAGGAAAGAGAGAGAGAGAAATGGAAATGGGAGGAAAAACGTTAAGAGAAACCTCACCAAATCGCTAACTAGGGGGATGGGTTTCCTTTTGCGAATATCAGGCATGCTATCAATTATGATGAGCCCGCCGCCTGGTCTGGAAAAAAGACAGAAACAGTCAGCACAGGGCGAGAGGAGAAAGGGAATATTGGGTTGGGGAGAGAGAGAGAGAGAGAGAGAGAGAGGATAGTGAGGAAAGGAGAGGGAAGTGGGGAGAGGAGGAGAAGAGGGGAGGGGAGAGGAGGGGAAAGAGGAGGGGAGAGGGGGAGGGGAGAGGAGGAAGGGGGGAGGAGAAGAGAAGAGAGGGGAGGGAAGGAGGAGGTGAGAGGGGGAGGGGAGAGCGGAGGGGAGGGGAGGAGGAAAGGGGAGGGGAGGACGAAAGGGGAGGGGAGGGAAGAGAGAAGGAAGGGGGAGGGGAAGGAGAGGGTAGAGGGGGGAAGGGGAGAGGAGAGGAGAGGGGAGGGGAGGAGGAAAGGGAGAGGAGGGGGAAGGGGAGGAGAGGGGAGAGGAGAGGGGGAGGGGAGGAGGAAAGGGAGAGGAGGGGGAAGGGGAGGAGAGGGGAGAGGAGAGGGGGAGGGGAGGGGAGGAGGAAAGCGGAGGGGAAAGGAGATGGGGAGGGGAGGGGAGGGGAGGAAAGGGGAGGGGGAAGAGTGGAGGAGGAAAGAGGAGGGGAGGGGAAGGGGAGGGGAGAATTGCTGCGTGCTTAACGGATTCAGAACACCAATTCACATCAAATGTCCACACTCCAACTTTGCTCATTAACAAATATCAAGAGTTATCGGCATTGATCATGATTAAGCATCTTAATTATATATCAAACCATTAACAGTTATTACCTTTATTTGTTATAACCGTCCATTGCAACCATCATTCATCGTTTTTCTCTTGCCTGCCCTTTTCCGGGAAGGGCAGGTTCCCAAAGCATTAAAATGCAATATTAAAATCAGATTTCTAAACAACAACAGCAACAACAAACAGATTTGCAAATCTGTACATGCAATTTGGAGGTGGTTATGGGAAATTAAGGTAGTGGGTGAGAAGGTGAGCCAATTTAAGGGTTAAGAAAGGAAGGGAATCTGGGGTCAGAGATGGAGATAAGAGAATTCGGAATCAATCAATCAATCAATCAATCAATCAATCAATCACTCACAGCTACCTGAGACCCATAGAAAGGCATTTTGAATTTGGGCATTCAGAGACAGCAACTCACCCGCCTTTAAACCACAGGGATTTCGATTCTCCAGATCCTTCACCCCGAGCCTGTGAAATAGAAAGGATCAGTTAATAATAATAATAATAATAATAATAATAATAATAATAATAATAATTTATTATTTGTACCCCACCCATCTGGCTGGGTCTCCCCAGCCACTCTGGGCGGCTTCCAACAAAGATGAAAGATACACTAAAATGTCACAAATTAAAAACTTCCCTGAACAGGGCTGCCTTCAGATGTCTTCTGAATGTCAGGTAGATGTTTATCGCTTTGACATCTGATGGGAGGGCGTTCCACAGGGCGGGCGCCACCACCGAGAAGGCCCTCTGCCTGGTTCCCTGTAACTTGGCCTCTCGCAGTGAGGGAACCGCCAGAAGGCCCTCAGAGCTGGACCTCAGTGTCCGGGCAGAACGATGGGGGAGGAGACGCTCCTTCAGATATACTGGACCGATGCCGTTTAGGGCTTTAAGGTCAGCACCAACACTTTGAATTGTGCTCGGAAACGTACAGTTATTCTCTCTGGTAGGGTCTTGATCCTAGGAGACATTTCACCGCGCGCGCTCCCCCCACCAGAGTTCATTCCTAAACAGGGCTGCCTTCAGATGTCTTCTAAAAGTTAGATAGTTGTTTATTTCCTTGACATCTGAAGGGAGGGTGTTCCACAGGGCGGGCGCCACCACCGAGAAGGTGTTCTGCCTGGTTCCCTGTAACTTGACTTCTCGCAGGGAGGGAACCGCCAGAAGACCCTCGGCGCTGGACCTCAGTGTCCGGGCTGAACAATGGGGGTGGAGATGCTCCTTCAGGTCTACTGGGCCATTTAGGGCTTGCAAGGTCAGCACCAACCCTTTCAATTGTGTTTGGAAGAGTCCTGGGAGCCAATGTAGGTCTTTCAGGACGATATGGTCTCGGTGGCCACTCCCAGTCCCCAGTCTGGCTGCCACATTCTGGATTAATTGCAGTTTCCGGCTCCACTTCAAAGGCAGCCCCACGTAGAGTGCATGGCATTAGTCCAAGAGGGAGATAACCAGAACATGCACCCCTCTGGTCAAATAAGTTTGGGAACCTCCGATCTAGAGGGTCGCTACTTCCCCACCCCTGGCCTACAACATTGGCTCCATTCATGAAGAACATCTAGCTTGGTTTTGTCCACACAGATGGGGGCCTCATTCTGGAGCATTTTATAAGGTGCCAGGGACCGAACGTGGGACTTGGCACACTGGGAAAAGATGCTCTAACAAGGAGTGATGGCCTCTACCCTACACGCTGTGATAGGAACTTTGAGGTCTTAGATATATGGTAATGTTCATAACTGCACGTACATAGATCACCACAGGAAGACCAACCTGAAGCCATTTTGATTCCTAAACTGAGCAAATGTTTTCTCTGCAAGGTCAAAGTGGGAAGCCTCCCCGTTGTCTTTTCCTTCACAAATCCTGTCTTAAGGGTATGTCTGTGTTTGAAGAGGGTGTGAGCCTGTGACCTGGTCCAGGAACTAAGTATTTATCACTACAAAAGACTGGCCAGGCTCCCCAGGCAATCCAATCAAGTAACCAGCCAGACAGGAGATAAACAACGACAGGAGAAAAACAACCTTCAAATTTCTGTTGTAGACCGCCTTTTCTGTGATGTAGGTGTGATGTATCTAAGGGTTGGTCTTAGGTTACACCCCTTCTGTGATGTATGTATGATGTTTCTGGGGGTGGTCTTGATCTACAGGGTGGCAATTTCAAAAGGCCTTGCATGCCATTTTTCTGGGACCCCCCTCTCTCCTGCGGGTGAGGGGAGCACCCTGTTGCAACAGATCAATAAAGATCAGGCTTACTAGCTGCTTTGCTTCTCAATATTCTCTGGTTGGCCTCTGTTATCTTCTCCTACCAATAGGGAACCTATGTAAGGACTCTATATGGGCTCTTGGATACCCCATAAGGGAAGAGGGCAATTTTTTTTATTTACAACAACGCAACCTAGGTTTCTAGTCCTCATGGCGCTGGATACATGTCGGAAGCTGTTTTGGGGAGATTTTCAGAGGACTTCTGGCGGCACTTGAGGAAACTCTTACCTGCAATCCCAGTGGGAGACCGAGAGCGACGGAGACACAAAGATGGCGGTGGCTCTGAGCAAACTGAAAAGTGAGGGTGCCCCCAAGTGGGGGCAGCTTTGGGGCCAAAAGAAAATGAAGAAGAAAAAGATGGCGGGTGGAGTCTACAAGCAAAACAAAACAAAACAAAAATTATAGGTACGGTCAGAACTCAACAAACTGGTGAAGAGGACCAAAGAGGGATGGGAGGAAGGTACAAACTTAAATATAGACACTCTGGTGAGACATGGAATGGAGATGTGAGTGCAGCGCAGGGTGGTCCCTTAAGATAAATTGGGGGCATGCTACCCCAACCTCCCCAGGGACATGGGTGGCGCTGTGGTCTAAACCGCAGAGCCTAGAGCTTGCCGATCGGAAGGTCGGCGGTTCGAATCCCCGCGACAGGGTGAGCTCCCGTTGCTCGGTCCCTGCTCCTGCCAACCTAGCAGTTTGAAAGCACGTCAAAGTGCAAGTAGATAAATAGGTACCGCTCCGGCAGGAAGGTAAACGGCGTTTTTGTGCACTGCTCTGGTTCGCCAGAAGCGGCTTAGTCCTGCTGGCCACATGACCCGGAAGCTGTACGCCGGCAGTAAAGCGAGATGAGCGCCACAACCCCAGAGTCGGCCACGACTGGATCTACTGGTCTGGGATACCTTTACCCCACAACCTCAGTCTGCCCTCCGCTAGCCCCCACCTGTGTGGGATGTAATCCACTGGGAGCAGTCAAGTACAACATTCCTTGTATTGCTAGAGAAGACACGCCAGGGAATGTCTGGTCCAGCCAGTCGAAACTTCCTGTTCCTCCTGGCTGGAGCATCCTTCCTTTTGCATGTGCCAGAAGGTGGGCGTGACCTCACCTGTCCAGGTAACAAAAGGACGAGTCACACAGCACTCTCTCTCTTTTTGACTTCCTTCTTCGTTTGACCAGCTTTCAGCTAGGACTGCTCTGCTAGCTCTCAGCTAGCAGAAGCACTGAAATTATTCCCCCATATGGAGTAGATCCACATGTACATATTTGTAACTAAGTCTGCCTTCGGGAATCCAACTGTGAACTGATGTGAGTAAAGTTCTTGCATTGACTTTGAAGAAGATTGTGGCGCCTTTATTCTTTTAAGAGGGATTCAAGGGAACTTACTAGGAACGAACAATTCAATCTGAGACAGACTGAATTGTACAATAGTGAGAGGCTCACACGAGCCTGCGACCAGCCATCTGCTGTGCATGTAAAAGAGGAACGTATCCCCCCATATGGGGTAGATCCACATGTATATACTTTGTAACTAAGTCTGCCTTCAGGGATCCATCTGTGAACTGAACGTGTGAGTAAACCTGTGACTGAATTGTATAATAGTGAGAGGCTCACACGAGCCTGCGACCAGCTCTCTGCTGTGCGTGTAAAAAGGGGGATGTAACTCTGCTCAGTAAAGGAACTTGCAAGGGCAAGTTAGGAAGGATATGAATAAACAATATATCCTCTCCTGCCACTCTGAACATTCCCACTGTGGCGATCAGGTGGGACTGCTATGAGGAATCATGTCAGATGGGTCAAGTCCAGTCAACGCAATGCTTTCGTTGCGGACACAATGGTTTGCTCCACAACCTGCTTGCCTCCTTACATACGAGCAAGGCCAGAGGGCGAGCCTGGCTCTAGGAGTTTCCTTCTCTTCCTTAGTCTCACCGTTGCCTTTCCAGAACCCAACAGGAAGGATGGGTGGTTGGCTGTGCCTCTCATTGGCTCTGGCGCCCCCTACTGTTGACCTCCCTGCCTTGGAAGGTCACTCAGAAGGCAACGCAGCCCTCGGGGTGAACAAAAGGAATCTAAAGCTGTCCCGGACTGCACCACACGCAAGACTAAGAACATCGTAAGAGCCTGCCTGATGAGACCAATGGCTCTTCTATCCCAGCATCCCGTTCTCAGGTTTTAATTCACTGTATTTTTCGCTCTATAAGACGCACCAGACCACAAGGCGCACCTAGTTTTTGGAGGAGGAAAACAAGAAAAACAAATATTCTGAATCCCAGAAGCCAGAACAGCAAGAGGGATCGCTGCGCAGTGAAAGCAGCGATCTCTCTTGCTGTTCTGGCTTCTGGGATAGCTGCGCAGCCTGCACTCGCTCCATAAGACGCACACACATTTCCCCTTGCTTTTTAGGAGGGGAAAAGTGAGTCTAATAGAGGGGAAAATACGGTATTTAATTCAGAAAATTAAGCAGGCGGGCGCAGATTTGCAGAATATCAGAGAATTAAATTCCCAGCGCACTGCCTCCCATTTCTGTAAGCGAAAACAGCTCAAGTAGGAACTCTCAAATCTGGAGGTGTAAAAGATTTGGATCGTCTGGAGGAAATGGTTTATAATAGGACCCACAAAGGGGAGGAGTCAAGGAGATTCCTTGAAGTTGTGTTTTTATGTCCCGCATTCGATATATGGCTGTAAAATTGCAATCCGAAAAAAGCAAACGAATAAATCTTTTTTTAAAAAAAGAACTCTCGAATCTGCAGAGAATTTTGGACGCGCCTATGACGCGAGGGAGTTTGGTGCAGTTGGGAAAGGAGGCGGGGCTTCACGGCCAGGGGGAGGAGCCTAAATCGACTGCATTTGAATACGGGCGACGAGGGAGAGTGACCGGACACACTTACCTCCTGAAGTTGCATGCATACTTTGTTGAAGGCCCTCAGCCAATTCGCCTTTGCTCGGGCTTTCGGGTCCACTGGTTCTGCCTCGACCTTCTCCCTGCAGCCGAAAGGAACAGAGGCAACTCGCTGAATGATATATAACCGTGTCAAAACCAAGCCCCGCCCACTTTTGCTTCTGGCCCCGCCCACCACTCGCATGTGCCCCCCCCGAAAGTTCCCCAGAAGTTCATGTGGCCCCTGATCCCCTTTCCCCTGATGTGCAGTTTATGAGTTCCACGCATTCGATTTTATTTGCAGGTATCGGTATTAACCAGTAGGGATAAGGTTGCAGTATTTCAAAAAGTAAAAACCAGGACACCCCGAAAGTTGTCGGGCTTTCTTACGGCAAACCCCAAAGTTGTTGAGCAGCAAAATACCCCAAGAATTTTCCACTGACTTGTCTAAGATCCAGGACAAAGTGGAAATTCTCCGCCGGACATCAATTCCAGCTATTAAATCTCAGTAATGTCCGTGTTATAAGAATTCTAAGGTCTCAAATATAAATTCTGATGTTCCTAAATGTACAAGGCAAACACATACGTAGCTATATAAACCACGTGTCTGAAATAGTACAGGGGACCAATCCGGAAGCCATTTGGACTCTCCCAGGTAAAGGTAAAGGGACCCCTGACCATTAGGTCCAGTCGTGGCCGACTCTGGGGTTGCACGCTCATCTCGTTTTATTGGCTGAGGGAGCCGGCGTACAGCTTCCGGGTCATGTGGCCAGCAGGACTAAGCCGCTTCTGGCGAACCAGAGCAGCGCACGGAAACGCCGTTTACCTTCCCGCCGGAGCGGTACCTATTTATCTACTTGCACTTTGACGTGCTTTCAAACTGCTAGGTTGGCAGGAGCTAGGACCAAAGAACAGGAGCTCACCCTGTCGCAGGGATTTGAACCACCGACCTTCTGATCCGGCCCCTGGATTGGGCCGTATCCGGCCCCCGGGCCTCAGTTTGCCTACCCATGCTCTAGCGAGCCGTTTCCAGCCACCACAAAACTCCCCGCCCTTTTCCACCCGCGTCTCTTACCTCTCCTCTTCCTTGGGGGGTTCTTCCTCCTGGGGGGCTTCCTCCGGGGTGGGGGCCTCTTCCGTCGGCGCCTCTTTCTGCTGGCCTGCCAGAAGCTCTTCTGCCGTCTCTTCCGGCACCTTCCGCTGCTGTTGCGGCGGCTGCGGCGGCTGCACCGATTGTGCCGGCGGCTGCTGCTCTGCTTTTTGCTGCTGCTGTGCTTGTTGTGGCTTCTGCTGTTGTTGCTGCTGCTGTGCCTGTAGTGGCTTCTGCTGTTGCTGTTGCTGCTGTGCCTGTAGTGGCTTCTGCTGTTGCTGCTGCTGTGCCTGTAGTGGCTTCTGCTGCTGCTGCACCTGTAGTGGCTTCTGCGCTTGCTGCTGCTGCGCCTGTAGTGGCTTCTGCTGTTGTTGCTGCTGCTGTGCCTGTAGTGGCTTCTGCTGTTGCTGCTGCTGTGCCTGTGGTGGCTTCTGCTGCTGTTGCTGCTGCTGCGCCTGTAGTGGCTTCTGCTGTTGTTGCTGCTGCGCCTGTAGTGGCTTCTGTTGTTGCTGCTGCTGCTGTGCTTGTAGTGGCTGTTGCTGCTGCTGCTGTGCCTGTAGTGGCTTCTGCTGGGATGGCGCGCCTTGCGGCGGCTGAGGCAGCGGCAGCTGGCCCTTCTGCTGCTGCTGCTGCTCTTGCTGCGGGTAGGCCTCCCCGGGGTAGGTCTCGGGTTCAAGTTCCCCCACCTTGTCCTCGGGGTAGTACTCTTCGTTGTCGCTGTATTCCTCGTTGAACTCATCCTCGTCCAGGTAGAGGTCGTCTTCGTCCTCGTCCCAGCGCGGCGAGTCCTTGTGGTAGCTGACCGAGCTGTGGCAGGAGTGGTACGAGTCCCCGTCCCGCTCGTCCAGGCTGATGTCGTCGGGGTCGAAGTCGTCGCTCAGCTGAGAGCTGCCCTGGCTCAGCTCCGCCGACGAGGCGTAGCGGCTGCTCCCCGTGGGGCTGCAATGGTGCGTCGGGGTTAGAGAAAGCAAGCGGGGAGAGACAGACAGAGAGGCTTAGCAAGGGAACGGCCTCGCAAGCAGAAAACCCCACATTCAGACCCCTTTCCTCCCCGGATAGCATTGGGAGAGAGAGAGATGCTGCCAGTCAGTGCAGGCTACATTAGCTAGACGGACCCAGCTGTCTGATTTGCTCTAGGGCAGCCTCCTACGTTCCGGAGGGGCATATGGACATTAGGGTTATTCTTTTATTTTCAAATTTACTGTATTTTTTGCTCTATTAGACTCACTTTTTCCCTCCTAAAAAGTAAGGGGAAATGTGTCTTATGGAGCGAATGCAGGCTGTGCAGCTATCCCAGAAGCCAGAACAGCAAGAGGGATCACTGCTTTCACTGCGCAGCGATCCCTCTTGCTCTTCTGGTTTCTGAGATTCAGAATATTTTTTTTTCTTGTTTTCCTCCTCCAAAAACTAGGTGCGTCTTGTGGTCTGGTGCGTCTTATAGAGCGAAAAACACGGTGTTTGATTGTTCAACTTAAAATTTGACAGAGATACAGCGGGAACCTTGGAAGTCGAACAGGAACCATTCTGGAAGTCCGTCCGACTTCCAAAATGTTTTAAACCAAAGGGTGGCTTCCGATTGGCTGCAGGAAGCTCCCGCAGCCAATCGGAAGCCGCGGACGACGTTCGGGTTCCAAAGCAAATTCACAAACCTGAACAATCACTTCTGGGTTTGCAGCGTTCAGGAGCCAAAACGTTCGACTTGCAAGGCGTTTGGGATCTAAGGTATGGCTGTATATCAGACATAAATGGTAAAAACAAGATTCGAAGGAATCTTCTGGACTTGCGTCCTCCACTATGTGGGTCCTATTATTAATCCTTTCCTCCCGCATCTTTTACGATAATGCTATCATTTAATAAGAACCGTTTAATAATCTTATCGTTTAATAATAATTGTTTAATAATAAACCTATTACTTCTTCCATTATGTTCAGAATCAGCTTTAAACTACAAGTGCTATTCCAATCCTACTAAAAACTTTAACTGTTTACATAGATCTTTAAGTTATAATTTCCCCCGATTCCTTGTTAACATTTTGGTCTTCCTGACTTCTGACTTTTTCGCTCATTTTAGCCATCGATCCATGAAATGAAAGCAATAAACAATGTACTGCAGTCACACAATCAAATCGTCAATAGCTGAACTGGGTTCCACACAGTCACAAAAACCAAAAAAGCCACAAAAACGCAAAATAGAAAGCAAAAACAGACGGACCTCAGTGCCACACTAATTCGGAAGCGTGACACTCAAAACGGAACACGTTCGGCTTCCGAGAAGAGTTCGCAAACTGGAACACTTAACTTCTGGGTTTTCAGTGTTTGGGTTCCAAGTTGTTTGAGTACCAAAGGCGTTTGAGAACCAAGGCACCACTGTGCTTTAAAACACACGGAAGTTAAAATACTAACGCAGATTAAAATTGCCTCAGGTTTCTAAGCCTCTTGTCTAAACAAGGCTACCCCAAACGACCAGGGTTATAAAAATCAACACATGCTCCCAGAATAAATTTGGGTGTCTGTGGAGATTTCAGAGGCCCAGTTAACACGCTTGTGAGCATCTGTGAGGAATGGGTCCGCTGTTATAAGAGGGGAGCACCCCAACGTAAGGTCGGGATGTGGGGATGGAGCTGCCAGATTCCCATCATCTGAGGTCCAGCTCTGAGGGCCTTCTGGCGGTTCCCTCCCTGCGAGAAGTGAGGTTACAGGGAACCAGGCAGAGGGCCTTCTCGGTGGTGGCGCCCACCCTGTGGAATGCCCTCCGTGGGCTGTTTTGCTGCCGTTGGACGTCTCAAATGGCCAGACCTGCTTCCCGCCTCTCCCCATTGCCTCCCAAACCCCATTCCCTGTAGCCACCTCCTCCAACTCCTTCTGGCCCCACAGATCTCTCCCCCCCACCCAAGCCATTACCAGCGATGAATCACACACACACACACACACACACACACACACACATTAAGAGACAGCAGCCAGGGAACACAGAGCCACGGGACCACAAACACCGCCCTGTCCTATTATTATTATTATTATTATTATTATTATATCATAGCTGTCAACTTTCCCCTTTTCTTGCGAGGGATCCTATTCGGAATAAGGGGATTTCCCTTTAGAAAATGGGAAATGTTGACAGCTACGATTATACGTGTCAAGGAAAAAAGGTGCTCGCTCCATTTTTAACACACACCCTCGTTCTCACGGGGGGCCAACTTGAATAAAAATATTGGGGGGCAAGTAAGTCTTGCTCTGAAATCGATCACACTACACCATTTGAATGGCAATGCCCATCAACTTTAAGAGGGGCTAGCCCTCTCAAATATTTAATTTTGTGGGGGTGAAGACCCCTCAGGCCTTAGGAGTTGGTTCCTATACCTGTTCTGAAGTGGCGTAATTCATCCGACCGCCTCAGGACATAGCGGGAGGGACTGAGCCGAACTACCGTATTTTTTGCTCTATAAGACTCACTTTCCCCCTCCTGAAAAGTAAGGGGAAATGTGTGTGCGTCTTATGGAGCGAATGCAGGCTGCGCAGCTATCCCAGAAGCCAGAACAGCAAGAGGGATTGCTGCTTTCGCTGCGCAGCGATCCCTCTTGCTGTTCTGGCATCTGAGATTCAGAATATATTTTTTCTTGTTTTCCTCTTCCAAAAACTAGGTGCGTCTTGTGGTCTGGTGCGTCTTATAGAGCGAAAAATATGGCATTTCATTTCTGATTCACAAATTCCTTTTCGAAATCGCTTCTGGACACATCTTATTGCAGAAGAAACATAGAGATCAGGGCTGGGAAGCACACAGAAGGCGGGGGGGGGGGAGGGGCCACAACGATTCACGGTGGGTGGAAGACGAAAGGCCTTCGGCAACCCCCACGACAGCTACCAGTCACCACCAGAACACCTCTGAGCAAGCGCAGAGTTCTACGGAAAAGCACATGCAGACAGGATACGGTGGGGAACACTCCTGGATTAGACCGAAACCACGCCTCCAGCTCTGGCATGGGTGGGGGCTTAGGGTGCCCACCCCAAAGATACCTCCAGGGACTTTGGGGTTTTTGGAAACGGACAAGCTCCCTTGGGGACGGCGAGGCAGAGAGAGAAAGTTGGGGAAGATGTTGAAATTCTCTCCGGCCCAATTTCTCCCCGGGGTTTTGGAGTTCCGGACAGGCATAGCTGTCAACTACATCTTGCGAGGAATCCTATTCGGAATAAGGCAATTTCCCTTTTAAAAAGGGGAAAGTTCTGTTTCCAAAGCGGAAACAAGTCCCTAGGCTTCGTAGCACAGGAAAAACTCATCTCCTACAACCCCCTCAAAATACAAGAATTTCAGCTAAAGCATCCCTGACCATCCACCCTCTGTTTAAAAAAACTCCAAGGAAGGAAATTCCCCTTCCATCTCTCACTGCTGTATGTCTCTTGCTGTTGGAAAGTTCCTCCTGATGTTTTCATCTCCATCTCCTTCCTCATTGCTCGAAGCCACGGGTTCGAGTCCTACCGTCCCGGAGCAGGAGGAAACCAGCTTGCTCCATCTTTCATGGGGCAGAGAATTTTGAAGATGGCTCTTTCCCATCTCCTCTTTCCCAAGCTAAACACCCCCGGGCTCCTTCAACTGTTCCTCACCAGGCACTTTTGACCATCTCCACCCAACCCCCCAACTCACAACTCCCTTCCCCAGAGGTGGGTCGAGTCGGCCACAGCTGGAAGGATGCTACCAGCCTAACCCAGGGTGCAGAATGCCAAAGAACCACGTTACTCTGCGAAAATAATAATAATAATAATAATAAAGGCACACTTCAAGAGACACAGAGATAGAGAGAGACAGAGAGACCCACCTATCCGATAGGTCTAAGGTGTGCCTGCTCTCGAGCGAGGGCTGGCGACTCGTGTGTCTGCTCGAGCCGGAAGCAGACTCAGCGTCGCTGTGTCCGTTTGCGGCAGAGTCTACGCTACCGTAGCGTCTGCCGGAGGATTGGGGAAGGGGGAGAGGAAGAGGGTCAGCATTTGACAAGTCAGAGAGAGAGACAAGACCAGCTTCCCCGTCACGTTCAAAGACCATTTCTGCTACCAGAGGGTGAGGGGAGAGGGAAGAGGCAAAGGGAAAGGCACACACATTCATCGACTTGGAGAGGGACCCTGGGGTCATCTAGTCCAACCCGCCACACGGCAGGAATCTCAGGCGGTCAATAGAATCGCAGAATGGTAGAGTTGGCAGTTGCGCGCTTGCGAGGTTGGTTTGGTGACGTTTTGAGGGATGGAGGGTGCTGAGCTTATACGTGAACCACAGTTCCCCCCCCCAAAACCCCAACACCCCCCCAATAGTCTTAGCGTCATAGGAAGCGACCCAAAGGATCTTCAGATCTAACCCACCCCTAAAATCATGACGAAATGTGCCTGGACATAAGGCTGTTGGAAGAGACCCCACTGCGATTGGACCATAGATTTATCCAGCCCAGGGTTCTGGTGGCCAATGGAATTTTGAACCTGTATGATCCGATCTAAACTTGTGGTTCCCAGAAACTCGTAACCGTGGGTCAACTACTGGGAACCCTACGCAGCCATCAGAACTCGTAGCCATGGGTCGCCTTATAAGAAGCTCAGAAAAGAACCTGCAAAGGCCAATCTAGTCTCATGGTGCCCAACCAGGGGCCACAAGCAGGTGCTGAGAATGGCAGCCCACCGTCTCCACTTGCGATATTCGGGGGGCATTTACTCCCTTCCAACAGCGGAGGGATCAGCACCATGGCAAAAAGCCAACGATGGCCTTTTCCTGTGGCGGTGAGTTCCGCAGGTGAACTCTGTTCCGCGTAGAGAAGGATTTCCTTTTATCTCTCATGACGGTCTGGGGTACCTTTACCTTTTTATTATGGGCTTAAGGTGTCATGGGTTAAACCACAGAGCCTAGGACTTGCCGATCAGAAGGTCGGCAGTTCAAATCCCCGCAATGACGGGGTGAGCTCCCGTTGCTCGGGCCCTGCTCCTGCCCACCTAGCAGTTCGAAAGCACGTCAAAGTGCAAGTAGATAAATAGGTGCCGCTCTGGTGGGAAGGTAAACGGTGTTTCCGTGTGCTGCTCTGGTTCGCCAGAAGCGGCTCAGTCCAGCTTCTGGAAGCTGTACGCCGGCTCCCTCGGCCAGTAAAGCGAGATGAGCGCCGCAACCCCAGAGTTGGTCACAACTGGACCTAATGGTCAGGGGTCCCTTTACGTTTTTAAGGTGTCATGGGCTTTGAAGTTACAGGTAGGTACCTGTGCTGGTCTGCCGTAGTTGAAACAAAATAAAATAAAATCCTTCCAGTAGGCTTTGAAGACACTCGAACTCAGGATGCAAGGGAGAAATGTGCTAAGAGGAAGACGTGCTTGGCAAACCCTCACCGGGATCTACTCCTGCCCGCAAACTTATGTCCCCACTGTCACTTATGGACTCCACAGTCACTTATGGACTCACTGTTAAAACCTTGTTTATGGAAGACAATCTTACTCGGCTACGAGGGATCGCCGAAGAAGAAGAAGAAGAGGAGGAGGAGGAGGAGGAGGAAAAAGAGGAAGAGGAAGAGGAAGAATCGCCATAGAAGAAGAAATAGCAGCATTCTTCGTAGGCTTGGTTCCGTTCTGGTGGCGGGGCCCATCTACCTGCATCCTAAAACAGAGCCCTGGGCTTGATCAACCTTTGGTCCGATCTAGTCCAACCTTTCCCTTCCAACAACCTGGTGCCCGCTTCTGGCCAAAGCTCCCCACAGCTGGGATCAGGCCCGCCCCACCCCACCACTGCCCCATGGAGGCTTCTCGCGCCTTTCCCCAGCAAGGTCCCCAGCTTCTGTCCAGTCTACCTCATGGGGCGATGGTCAGAGTAGTCCATGTCGTAGCTCTGCATGGAATCGGCGTAAGAGTCCCGGGCTGCTCTCTGCGGGTGCCTCATGGGGTATTGGTGGACCGAAGCGTTGGGTTGGGAGGTGGTGTAAAAAGGAGGCGGGATGCTGTTGCTGGTCTCGCTGCGGTAGTCGCTGTCGCGGTCATCCATGGTGCTGTCTGGGTCATCATCTGGAGAAGAAGGTAAAGGTAAAGGGACAACTGACCATTAGGTCCACTCGTGGCCCACTCTGGGATTGCGGCGCTCATCTCACTTTACAGGCTGAGGGAGCCGGCGTACAGCTTCCGGGTCATGTGGCCAGCAGGACTAAGCCACTTCTGGCGAACCAGAGCAGCACATGGAAATGCCGTTTACCTTCCCGCCGGAGTGGTGCCTATTTATCTACTTGCACTTTGACGTGCTTTCGAACTGCTAGGTGGGCAGGAGCAGGGACCGAGCAACGGGAGCTCACCCCGTCATTGCGGGGATTCGAACCGCCGACCTTCTGATCGGCAAGTCCTAGGCTCCGTGGTTTAACCCTCAGCACTACCTGCATCCCTCTGGAAAGGAGGAGGAGCACCCAATTTCGCAAGTTAGGAAAAGGCCCGTTCTCATATCAAGGGGTGGCCATCATTATGTTCAGGCCTGGACATCTAAGGTGCGTGCAAACGCACACCTTTGCATATTTGTCTTTCCTTGTTTGTTTGTTTTCTTGGGGACATTAGAGAGGGGAAGGTCAGGATTCAGGAAGGGGGGGAAACGTCTCGACTGGGGGGCGGGATGTGATTCGGGGAGAACAACGGTACTGGTCGATGGCAGAAGAGAACGAGGGAGGACACTGAGAGAGGTGGACGGAGCGATGGGGAAACCCAGAGAACTGGAGGCCTTTTCGCCCGAAAGCAAAAGTTGGAAGGGACCCGAAGGGCGTCTAGTCCAACCCCCCTGCAATGCTGGTCCACAAATTTGTTTGTGCCACCCATGGCAGGGGACGAGCGCCCTGCGTTTTAGCTACTAGGAGGATGGAGAAGTGAGAGGAAGATGGGTCACAGGGAGATAAGACATGAGAAGGAACTGGAGTTTCCTGATTATGGGGGAAGGCGAACCCACACTGCTCTGGGGAGGTAAAACTCGATCTGCAATCTGCTTAATAATAATAATATAATAATATTTATACCCTGCCCATCTGGCCGGGTTTCCCCAGCCACTCTGGGTGGCTCCCCACAGAATATTAAAAACATCAAACATTAAAAACTTCCCTAAACAGGACTTCCTTCAGACGTCTTCTAAAAGTCAGGTAGTTCTTTATCTCCTTGACATCTGATGGGAGGGCATTCCACAGGGCGGGCGCCGCCACCGTGAAGGCCCTCTGCCTGGTTCTCTGTAGCCTCAGTTCTCACAGGGAGGGAACCCCCAGAAGGCCCTCGGGAGGTGGACCCCGGTGTCCGGGGTGGAGACGCTCCTTCAGGTCTACTGAGCCGTTTAGGGCTTTCAAGGTCAGCACCAACCCTTTGAATTGTGCTCGGAAACGTCCTGGGAGCCAATGAAGGAAATAAACAACTATCTGACTTTTAGAAGACGTCTGAAGGCAGCCCTGTTTAGGGAAGTTTTTTAATGTTTGATGTTTTGAATATTCTGTTGGGAGCCGCCCAGAGTGGCTGTGTTTGAAAAGGCCTACATAGCGAAATGAGTAGAAATTGGGGGTACAGAGGTCTAGAAGTGGTCATATACTTACTTTGTTGATCTCCCCAGCCAAAATAATTCCAGTTGCCTATGAAAAAAAAAAAAGAAGACCAAGAAGACGTGTCCCTTTAAGAGACAGGCCAAGTCTAAATAAAGCCAGTAACTTTTCAGCCCCAAAAGGAAGGAACTGGACCATTCCAGAAGAATTTAAATCCTTCCTTGAGGGCATTATACAAGCAACATATCTAGGAAACAGAAAGGCGGTCTACAACAGAAATCTGATTGCGTTGTTTATCTCCTGTCTGGCAGGTTATCTGATAAGGCCTTATCTGATTGTCTTTCCTGGTAGTCTGCCCATTCCTTTGAGATGGTGATTACCCAATTCCTGAGACAATGGGAAGGTTCCCTCACCTCCCTCCCTCCTCGCAGAGAAAACATTTGGGAGTCAAATGGTTTCAGGTCGGTCTTCCTGTGTTGATCTATGTACGTGCTTGGTTGGTACATTTATGAACGTTTATAATATATCTAAGTACCTTAAAAGAAGAAGAAGAGTTTGGATTTGATATCCCGCTTTATCACTACCCAAAGGAGTCTCAAAGCGGCTCACATTCTCCTTTCCCTTCCTCCCCCACAACAAAACTCTGTGAGGTGAGTGGGGCTGAGAGACTTCAGAGAAGTGTTACTGGCCCAAGGTCACCCAGCAGCTGCAGGTGGAGGAGCGGAGACGCGAACCCGGTTCACCAGATTACGACTCCACTGCTCTTAACCACTACACCACACTGGCTTAAAATTCTTATCACAGGTATCTCTGTAAAACTGATAAAAAATGGGAGCAATCTTTTGTTCTGGGCTGCTTCCTGCTTCTTCCATGTGGCGGGTGGTGTGGGATGTGAAACACAACAGCAGTCAAGTACAACATCCCTAGAGTGAGCATGTTTTGACATGGGGAGGGATGTTTGTCCAGCCAGCAGGTAAACTTCCTGTTTCCTTTTAGGCTGGGACAGACTTCCTCTACATGTGGCCAGAGGTGGGTGTGGCCTCACCTGTGCAGGTAATGATAAAAGCACAGGGCAGAGCAGCCCTCTCTCTCTTCCTCCTCTTCATCTTCTTCCAAGCAACATCTACTGAGTGAAAGATGCCCTCTTGGCTTCCAGCCCAGAGAGGACAAAGGGACTGTCTTCTTATATGATAGATTCCAAATGTACGTTACTTCATTAAGCTTAAGTCTGCCTTCTGGGATCTGATTGTGAACAGAATTTGAGTAAACCCCTTTTTGTACTTTTGTAAAAGACTGTGTCGTCTCTTCTGTTTTATGAGGGAATAAGGGGAAAGTTATAGAGGCTTAAGCGAGTCTGAGCAAACACTGCCGTTGCAAACTTAAAATAAAGGGGAATGTTTTACTCTGCTGAAATTGGGGAACCTGTTAACACAAGTTGGATAAGGATATAATCAGACAATATATCCTCTCCTGCATCCCTGAACATTCCCACAGGTGGAAGTCCTGCTGCAACAGTCCTTAAAAATAAAGACCAGGCCTGGTGGCTGCTGTTTTGATCCTCTATTCCGGCTGGTGTCTTTGTTTGGTAATTCAAGTGTTACAGAAATATACAGTGGTGCCCCGCAAGACGAAAGGGTTTTCCGTTTTGGAGGCGCTTCGCAAAACGAATTTCCCTATGGGGTTGCTTCGCAAGACGAAAAAATCTTGCGAGTCCCCGCGGTTTTTTTTCACTTCCCCCCCTTTTCCTAAGCCGCTAAGCCGCTTAACAGCTGATCCGCTGATAAGCCGCTTAACAGCTGATCGCTAAAAGGCACTAGACCGCTAATAGCGCTAATCCGCTAAACTGTCAATGGGCTTGCTTCGCAAGACGAAAAAACCTGAATGTATCCCTTTCAACTTCACAGCTCAAGGAAGTTACCTAGCTTTAAAAATAATACAAAATCAACTCCATTGCAAGTTTCCTCCATTCCAAAGCTATTTTCCCCTTGAAAAAGGACTCTGGGAAGTTGCCAGAGGTGATAATTGCTGAGCTGATTATTGGCCAAGAAAAGCGTAATCCCATCACCAGACTTGCCAAGGGGTCCAGACATGCAAAGGAAGTTCTATTGTACTTTGGGTGTTGGGACTTCAGAGGTGTTTGCCTATGGTCATCTTATACCTGGGTCTTGCCCTGACATGTCTGCTTATGCTAATCTTAATAATAATAATTTATTATTTGCACCCCGCCCATCGGGCTGGGTTTCCCCAGCCACTCTGGGCGGCTTCCACAAAGACCAAAAATACACTAAGATGTCATACATTAAAAACTTCCCTGAACAGGGACCAAGGACTTGTCTGGACATGTTTGCCAAGACTAGTGTAACCCCTGTCTAAAGGTAAAGGTAAAGGGACCCCTGACCATTAGGTCCAGTCGTGGCCGACTCTGGGGTTGCGGCACTCATCTTGCTTTACCGGCCGAGGGAGCCGGCATACAGCTTCCGGGTCATGTGGCCAGCAGGACTAAGCCACTTCTGGTGAACCAGAGCAGCACACGGAAACGCTGTTTACCTTCCCGCCAGAGCGGTACCTATTGATCTACTTGCACTTTGACATGCTTTCGAACTGCTAGGTTGGCAGGAGCAGGGACCGAGCAATGGGAGCTCACCCTGTCATTGCGGGGATTCGAACCGCCGACCTTCCAATCGGCAAGTCCTAGGCTCTGTGGTTTAACCCACAGTGCCATCCGCGTCCCATGTTTACCCCTCCCCTTTTGTGACATGTCAGTGATGTAGCAGTGATGCTGTATGAACCATATTCTGGGATATGGTGGGAAAGTTTTAAAAGTCCTCGTCACCTCATCCTCGGGGTTCAGAATTCCTCTTTGAACCTGTTGTGCAATAAACTCTGGTCTACAGCTATTTGCCCCGGTTGGTGGCTGGACTCCTTCCTTTATTCCTCAGGGCGCTGCCCGACCAGCTGGGTGACTGAGCAGCCTCGCACCTAGATTTTTCCGTAACACAAGCGAGCCCAAGGATTTTCCTAGAACAGATCTCCGAACAGCAGTTCCTAGCCCAGGTACTGTATTTTTCGCTCTATAGGACGCACCAAACCATAGGAGGGGGAGAACAGGGGAAAAAATTCTCTCCCTCTCTGCTCAGTGCCCCTTCAGCGAAGCGGGAGGAGAAACGGAGCCCCTTCCATTTCTCCTCCCGCTTCGCTGAAGGGGCGCTGCGCAGAGAGGGAAAACTGTGCAGCGCCTCTCCAGCGAAGCGAAGCCTGGAGAGCAAGAGGGATCGGTGTGCACTGACCCCTCTCGATCTTCAGGCCTCAGGTGGCTATCCGCAAGCCTTCAGAGCGCAGCGGGAACTCCTACTGCGCTCCAAAGGCTTGCGGATAGCTGCCTGAAGCCCCCAGAGCTCAGCGGGAGTTCCCTGCACTCTGGGGGCTTCAGGCGGCTTCAGCAAAAGCAACGCGAAGCCTCCGGAGCGCGGGGGGGAGCTCTCTCTCTGTGCTTCGGAGGTTTTGCGTTGCTATCACTGAAGCCAAGGAGCCTGCATTCACTCTATAGGACACACACACGTTTCCCCTTCATTTTTTGGAGGGGAAAAAGTGCGTCCTATAGTGCAAAAAATACGTACTTTGCTCCCAGACTCGAAACTTTCCTGAGACTTAAAAGTGGGGCAGGGTGGGAGAGAGACATAGCAGGGAGGGGGGACAAATGGGGATAAGGGAGACACAGAGGGGAGGGTCGAGAAGCAAGGGGGGGGACTTCTGCCAACCAGGTGACCCCCTTTTTGGTGGCCAAGCCCTCCAAGCGAGGTACCTTCCAAACCAGAGATGGAGAGTCATGGAAAGACCTTCATAGATATAGCCTGAGTCAGGGGTGCAGAACGTGTCTTGTTGGACTCCAACTCCCAGAATCCATTGCATCCACCAGCGAGGATGCTGGGACCTGGAGCCCAGCAGGTCACAGAGGGACAGGAGCTGGTTAGGGCATGGGGGAAGCGAGACCGAATTCCCTAAAATTCACAAGCGAGTCAAACACTTACAGCACTGAGATCCGGGTACGGGAAGCGGCTTCTCCTGTGTCCCCCGAGAACGAGAATGGGAACCCCAAAATTTAGAGAGGGGGGAGCAGACCGAGAAAAGAGGGAAGGGGAAGAGTCAGCGTCGATCTGAGAACAACTTAAAAGACCTTTAAAAAAATACTTTACAGTTACAGTGGTCCCTTGGTTCTCAAACGCCTTGGTCCTTAAACAACTGGGAACCCAAACGCTGCAAACCCAGAAGGAAGTGTTCCGGTTTGCGAACTTTTTTCAGAAGCCGAACGTGCAAAATTTTGAGTGTTAATGCTGACAATTTGAGTGCCACACTTCCATTTTGAGAATTACGCTGAGGTCTGTCTGTTTTTGCTATTTATTTTGCGCTTTCGTTTTGGTGGCTCTTTTTGTTTTGTTTTTGTGACTGTGTGGAACCCAGTCACGCTACTGATGGATCGATTGTGCGACTGCAGCACATTGTCTATTGCTTTCATTTTATGGATCAACGGTCTCGTTAGACAGTAAAATTCATGTAAAATTGCTGTTTTAGGGGTTGTTTTTGAAAGTCTGGAACAGATTAATCCATTTTGCATTCCTTTCTATGGGAAAGCGAGCCTTGGTTTTGGAACACTTTGGTTTTGGAACAGACTTCCAGAACGGATTAAGTTTGAAAATCAAAGTACCACTGTATTAAAGAAAACACAATAATAAAACATCTAATAAAAATAACAACAATATGTCATTAAAATGCAACAAAAGTTCATGCAGTTGCTCATATTTAGATTTCCAATATTTAGCCTGCATTAGAAATTGTCCAGGTTTTTGTGTCTCTTAATATTAACTGGGGACTCAACTACATTAGGGACGTGGGTGGCACTGTGGGTTAAACCACAGAGCCTAAGACTTGCCGATCAGAAGGTCGGCGGTTCAAATCCCCGCAATGACAGGGTGAGCTCCCGTTGCTCGGTCCCTGCTCCTGCCAACCTAGCAGTTCGAAAGCACATCAAAGTGCAAGTAGATAAATAGGTACCACTCCGGTGGGAGGGTAAACGGCGTTTCCATTTGCTGCTCTGGTTCACCAGAAGAGGCTTAGTCCTGCTGGCCACATGATCCGGAAGCTGTATGCCGGCTCCCTTGGCCACTTCTGGCGAACCAGAGCAGCGCACAGAAACGCCATTTACCTTCCCGCCGGAGTGGTACCTATTTATCTACTTGCACTTTGATGTGCTTTCGAACTGCTAGGTGGGCAGGAGCAGGGACCGAGCAACGGGAGCTCACCCCATCATTGCGGGGATTCGAACCGCCGACCTTCTGATCGGCAAGTCCTAGGCTCTGTGGTTTAACCCACAGCACCACCCGCGTCCCATATGGCTAACTTAGATCTCTTAATTTCAATAGGTCTAGTCTGCGTAGGGAAACACACACACACACAAACACACAACTATGCTAGTAAGAAGACCAGGAAAGAAGAAGCCAGGAAAGAATCTGGATGAACAAGTCTCCACCCGGAAGCATCCATGCTTCAGATAAGGCTAATAGTAATAATAATAATAATAATTTATTTATACCCCGCCCATCTCGCTGGGCTTCCCCAGCCACTCTGGGTGGTTTCCCAAAAAAAATTAAAATACTGTAATAGATCAAACATTAAAAGCTTCCCTAAACAGGGGTGCCTTCAGATGTCTTCTAAAAGTCTGGTAGTTGTTGTTCTCTTTGACATCTGGTGGGAGGGCGTTCCACAGGGAGGGTGCCACCACCGAGAAGGCCCTTTGCCTGGTTCCCTGTAACGTGGCTTCTCACAGGGAGGGAACTGCCAGAAGCCCTCGGAGCTGGACCTCAGTGTCCGGGTAGAATGATGGGGGTGGAGACGCTCCTTCAGATATACTGGACCGAGGCCAGTTAGGGCTTTAAAGGTCAGCACCAAGGTTACACACACACACACACACACACCCTCTTAGAAACTTACATCATCCTGATCTCGCATCGCATTGAGCCTCTCAAGTTCTTTGACCCAGTAGCGTGCTTCCTCCTCAGGTATATCTGCACAGGAAAGAGGGGTGGAATAGGAGGCGGTTCAGTTGACGGAATTAAAAAGAAGAAGAAAACCACGTCTTTCCTGGACTGGACCATATATAGAACATAAGAAGAGGGGTGCTGGATCAGCCAAACAGCCCCATCATAGAATCATAGAGTTGGAAGAGACCCCAAGGGCCATCGAGTCCAACCCCCTGCCAAGCAGGAAACACCATCAGAGCACTCCTGACATATGGTTGTCCAGCCTCTGCTTAAAGACCTCCAAAGAAGGAGACTCCACCACACTCCTTGGCAGCAAATTCCACTGTCAAACAGCTCTTACTGTCAGGAAGTTCTTCCTAATGTTTAGGTGGAATCTTCTTTCTTGTAGTTTGGAGCCATTGCTCCGTGTCCACTTCTCTGGAGCAGCAGAAAACAACCTTTCTCCCTCCTCTATGTGACATCTTTTTATATATTTGAACATGGCTATCATATCACCCCTTAACCTCCTCTTCTCCAGGCTAAACATGCCCAGCTCCCTTAGCCGTTCCTCATAAGGCATCGTTTCCAGGCCTTTGACCATTTTGGTTGCCCTCCTCTGGACACGTTCCAGTTTGTCAGTGTCCTTCTTGAACTGTGGTGCCCAGAACTGGACACAGTCCTCCAGGTGAGGTCTCACCAGAGCAGAATACAGTATCGATCCCATCAATCCCAGTATCTTCTTAGAATCATAGAGTTGAATGGGACCATTAGGTTCATCCAGCCCAATCCACTGCTATTGCAGGAAACCTTTGCCCAAGGTGGGACTTGAACTCGCTACCGTGAGGTTTAGATCCACATGTTCAACCGACTGAGCTATCCCACAGTGGCCAACCCAAACTTTGCATCACCTCTAGGCCGTGCAAACCCCTAGTACAGTGGTCCCTTGGTTCTCAAACGCCTTGGGACTCAAATAACTTGGAACCCAAACACTACAAACCCGGAAGTAAGTGTTCCGGTTTGCGAACTTTTTTCAGAAGCCAAACATGCTCCGTTTTGAGTGTTACGCTTCTGTTTTGAGTATTACACCAAAGTCTGTCTGTTTTTGCTATTTATTTTGCATTTTTGCTTTTGTGGCTCTTTTTGTTTTGTTTTTGTGACTGTGTGGAACTAAGTTCAGCTACCGATTGATTATGTGACTGCAGTACACTGTTTATTGCTTTTGTTTTAGGGATCAATGGTCTCGCTAGACAGTAAAATCCATGTTAAATTGCTGTTTTATGGTTTGTTTTTAAAAGTCTGGAACGGATTAATCCGTTTTGCATGACTTTCTATGGGAAAGCGCGCCTCAGTTTTGGAACACTTTGGTTTTGGAATGGACTTCCGGAACGGATTAAGTCTGAGAACCAAGGGACCACTGTATTGGGGTAAACACACACACACACACACACACACACACACACACCACTTTACAACCCAACCCATCCCTCCTTCCCTACCCAGTGGGAGTTCAAAGCGAGTGTCCAAAAGGATGCGGTGGAAAGTTGGGTCCTTGGTCCCAGAGATCTCATTGTCCGTCATGATGACATGGGAGTCGAGAGTCAGCCATTCCCCCGGACCCTCCTGGGATGGAAGGAAGAGGTCTGGATTTAGCCCAGCCATTGCAAAATGCGGGATGTGATACATAAGTAGCAGTCAAGTACAACATTCCTTGTTTTCCTAGAGTGGCCATGCTGGGGAATGTTTGGTCCAGCCAGTTGAAAACTTCCTGTTTCCTCCTGGCTGGAGCATCCTTCCTTTGCATGTGACTAGAGGTGGGCGTGGCCTTACCTGTGCAGGTGACAAAAGGACAAGGCACACAGCCATCTCTCTCTCTCTTTGACTTCCTCTGTCGTTGGAGCAGCTTTTTAGCTAGAATTGCTCTGCTTTTGGCTTTTAGCTAACAGAGGACACTGGCTAGATCCACATGTATATACTTTGTAACCAATTCTGCCTTCAGGGATCCAACTGTGAACTGATGATGTGAGTAAACGTCTTTTATAATACTTTACACAAGAGTGTGGCGTGTTTATTCTTTTAAGAGGGATATAAGGGAACTTAAAGGTAAAGGGTAAAGGGACCCCTGACCATTAGATCCAGTCGTCACCGACTCTGGGGTTGCGGCATTCATCTCGCTTTACTGGCCGAGGGAGCCGGCGTGCAGCTTCCGGGTCATGTGGCCAGCAGGACTAAGCCGCTTCTGGCGAACCAGAGCAGCGCACGGAAACACCGTTTACCTTCCTGCCAGAGTGGTACCTATTTATCTACTTGCACTTTGACGTGCTTTCGAACTGCTAGGTTGGCAGAAGCAGGGACTGAGCAACGGGAGCTCACCCCGTCATTGCAGGGATTCGAACCGCTGAACTTCTGATCGGCAAGTCCTAGGCTCTGTGGCTTAACCCACAGCGCCACCCACGTCCCATAAGGGAACTTACCAGGAACCTAATAGCGAGAGGCTCACACGAGCCTGCAACCAGTTATCCGCTGTGTGTTTAAAAGGGGAATGTAAACTCTGCTAAGTAAAGGAACTTGCTAGCGCAAGCTAGGAGGGATATTAATAAACAGTATATCCTCTCCTGACTCCCTGGACATTCCCACACTTTCCACGCACCTCGTTGGACTGCCGGATCGTGCTTAGCGGAATCCACACGGTCCCCACCATCGTGTCCCAGATTAGACCCTTGTTCCACACTTCCACTGTCAGCCCGAGGTCCAGGCGGTTGATTTCGCTGCAAGAGAAATGTAGTTTTAATCGCATGGTGCCCATTCTCAGGAACGGCCAATGCCTTAAGAATATACGGACAAGCCCCTGGTTTCCCGACCTCCTCTCCAGGGCCGGATTTAGGTTTGCCGAGGGCCTCAGCTCCTGAAGGTAATGGGGCCCGTTCTATGTCCAGCTGTCCTTTGTCAACAACAAATGTTCGCTGTTTTTTGTGTTGAACCTATGCTATATGGTAATTGATGGACCTCATAGGTATCTCAAGCCATTTGCGCATGTTGCCCTGCAACCAGCCCATGCAGAATATAGGCACCCTATATATAGAAAGGAGCAAACCAGGGATATTTTAGGGAGCAGGCGGAGCCCATGACTTACATTCTAGGAGCCTACACAACACAAAACACAGTTGCTGGATGTAGCTTTTATTTATTTTTATCTTATATTTTGGAAATGTTCATCTAGTAGGTTTTTTCCCCTTTAATTTTTTGGGGGGGCCCCAAGAGAGTGGGGCCCTAAGCTATAGCTTGTTTAGCTTATACATAAATTTGGCACTGCTGCTTGAAATGAACTGGTACAGTTTTAGCAAAGTTCACCAAATTTGTTGAAAAACCTCTAAAGGGCTCACAACAGAATATTAAAATCACAATAAAACATCAATTGAAAACTTCCCTAAACATGCCTACCTTCAGATGTCTTCTAAAAGTCATATTTTATGGGAAAGTTTTCAATGATAAAGAAATAAAGTGATATAAATATAAATAAAAAGGCACCAAAATGTGTAGAGAAAGAAAGAAAACACACACGGAAAATACCTTAACCCATACATTGATATTATTAGCCTAATACAGATGTAAATATGAATAGCCTAAGGGGTTTTCTATAAACTCATCCCAAATATTGAATTTATCCAAGCAAACTCAATAGGCAGAATGAGGGCTCCCTGTCCACACTCTCCTCTCTCCTTTCTCAAGGAGACCCACTATTGAGCTCCAAACCAGAACCAACAGCCAGAAACAGCCAGAAACCCAGATTGCTGTTTGTTCCGAATGAGCGCAAGAGAGCAGCTCCACTTACAACATGAAGTCTTGCTCCCAGCACGGAAGGTTTCCTCGCACTGCTATCGTCGTGCTCTTCACATTCTGGACTTTGAGGGTGACGTACGTGTTGAATTTTTCTGTACGGGGGGGGGGGGGACATAGAATAGGATAGGTGGAGAGAGAGAAGAGAACCGGTGTCTGTCAGAGAATAGCCCTTCGTCTGAATGAAAAACAGCCCCAACAGTGGGAAAGTGGGGAGGGCCTGAGGGATCTTTGCACCACAGCGCCGGATATGCTTAAGATGGCCCTGATCTGGGTAGGTTGTTCTGACAAGGTAGAGCTTATTGCTCAAAGAAATCACATGGGAAGACAGAAATCCCCTCTGATATTGCGTCGTGGCTTGGACGAGTCAACGGTTCGTTGCTGCTAAGCCGCAGCAACAAGGCTCTCAACGTGGGGCAATGGTTAAAGGTAAAGAGACCCCTGACCATTAGGTCCAGTCGTGGCCGACTCTGGGGTTGCGGCGCTCATCTCGCTTTACTGGCCGAGGGAGCCGGCGTACAGCTTCATGTGGCCAGCAGGACTGAGCCGCTTCTGGCGAACCAGAGCAGTGCACGGAAATGCCGTTTACCTTCCCGCTGGAGCGGTACCTATTTATCTACTTGTGCTGGTGTGCTTTTGAACTGTTAGGTTGGCAGGAGCAGGGACCGAGCAACGGGAGCTCACCCCGTCATTGCAGGGATTCGAACCGCTAACCTTCTGATCGTCAAGTCCTAGGCTCTGTGGTTTAACCCACAGCACCACCTACGTGGAAAATAGACAGGACGCAGCAGAATATCCAAATGCACATGACTGTACTGTGGCCTTAGAACCCTTGACAGCTTCACCCTTGTCCTTTTAATGATTCCAGTTACATGAAACATTTTCTACTGTGATGCCAATAAATGTATTTCATTGATTTATGTTATTATTATTACTGTTATTATTATTATTATTATCGCTGAAATGAACAGGCACGGATTATTTTCTTCTGGCATGTCTTCCCTAAATAAAAACCTAACTAGCTACATAAAGGTAAAGGGACCCCTGACCATTAGGTCCCGTCGTGACCGACTCTGGGGTTGCGGCGCTCATCTCGCTTTATTGGCCGAGGGAGCCAGCGTACAGCTTCCGGGTCATGTGGCCAGCAGGACTAAGCCGCTTGTGGCGAACCAGAGCAGAGCACAGAAACGCCGTTTACCTTCCCGCCAGAGCGGTACCTATTTATCTACTTGCACTTTGACCTGCTTTCGAACTGCTAGGTTGGCAGGAGCAGGGACCGAGCAACGGGACCTCACCCCGTCATTGCGGGGATTTGAACCACCGACCTTCCGATCGGCAAGTCCTAGGCTCTGTGGTTTAACCCACAGCACCACCCGCGTCCCTAGGGGCAATGGTTAATCATTCTAAACTGTCGCATGACTCCCCGGGTACAAAAAGAAGAAGAGGAAGGACTCACCTTGAGGGCCGTCAAATTTGGCTTTCTTGACTGGAAGGGAAAAGGAGAAAGCAGAAGGGTTAGTTGTACCATCCAATATGTGCTCTCTTTTTCTTTCACTTGATTTTAAAATTGATTTATCATAAAGATATGTCCAAACTAGCACATGACCATGTAAACAGAACCATACACAAAGTATATTCAGTATACCTATGGGACTGCCTCTCCTGATATGTCCCACAGAGGAACTTACGGTCTTCAAACAAAAACATCTTGGAGGTCAAAGGCCACAGAGAGGTTAGGCTGGCCTCAACCAGAGGCAGGGCTTTTTCGGCTGTGGCCCCGATCTGGTGGAACGCTCTGCCACAAGAGACCAGGGCCCTGAGGGACTTGACATCTTTCCGCAGGGCCTGCAAGACAGAGCTGTTCCACCAGGCCTTTGGCCAGGGCACAGCCTGACTCCCTCCTTTGGCAATCCTCACAGAACTCTAGCCCAATTTTTTGCCATCAATTTGATTTGAATTAATTTTATAATGAAATGATTTTAGAATGTTTTATCATTTTACTGTTGTTAGCTGCTCTGAGCCCGGCTTCAGCTGGGGAGGCGGGATATAAATAAATTATTATTATTATTATTATTATTATTATTATTATTATTATTATTATTATTATTATCATCACAGTGGTACCTTGGTTCTCAAATGCCTTGGTTCCCAAACGCCGAAAACCCGAAAGTGAGTGTTCCGGTTTTCGAACGATTTTGGGAAGCCGAACGTCAGGCTCTTCTGATTGGCTGAAGGAACTTTGGTCTAAAGTAGCAAATTCTAAGGTAGAATCTTTTTTTTGATAGAGCGAAGTGTCTCACTCAGAGGTCTCCATGGTGCTGAAACGCTCCTCCTGCCTTGCTACCTTGGGAGCTGTCCATTGTGCTACCTTAGACCAAGCGCTTTGATTTCCGAACGTTTTGGAAGTCGAATAGACTTCCGGAATGGATTCCGTTTGACTTCTGAGGTACAACCGTATAAGCAAGGGCAAGAGCAGCACCCAGCACAACCTGAAGTCCTGAGAATTTCACCAACATTTTCTCTGATGTGTTTGAAGGCGACGCCTTCTCCCATTCATAAAAGATTAAAAGAAGAAGAAAGTGGAACAATTGATTGGCCCAGCACTCTTTCCATCGCTCTCTTAAAGGAACCCGGCAATTCTTCCTTCCTCTGTTTATTTGCCCTAATTCTCGGCTGGCTAAGGGACTGGGTTAAATCCATTTCCCTCGCTCCCAGAAATCTGGTGACCTACTTCTGAGCCGTCAGAGTGACATTGCATTTTGCATTTTGCATTGCCGCGGAGCCTCTGGGCAATGAGGGGAACATGTGGGAAGATGGATTCTCTCTCGCACTTGAACTCCTCCGCTCCTGAATGGCTCAGAACTGGTTTGAACCAGCTTTTTCTTTCCTCTCGCATCTTCTGGAACGCTGTCAACTCCGTCTCGCTTTTGAATGAATTAACCACTACAGTCTCGGACCGACGAAATAAAATGCACAATATAATGCAACTAGTTGCTTTTTTTTGGACACATATATAAAAAGACTCCCTTTTTTCAAAAAGAAGAAGCAGCAGCTGGTGGTGATCTTTACACTGAAGTAAGAATTATTATTTTTTTGCAACCCAGCTAATGTAATGAGGCAGTTGTAGAGTGGAAGACCAGGTTTCAAATTCCAGCTGGGTGTTGTTTTTGTGATAGAGAGAAGTGTCTCACACAGAGCTCTCCATGGTTCTGAAATGCTTTGCTGCCTTGGGAGCTGTCCATTGTGCTACCTTAGACCAAGTGACTCACTCAGAAGCCAAAGGTTTTAATTTTTTTAGTAGCCAGGCATTTGTATAAAAGTGGGGGAGGGGAGAACAATTTTTAGCTGTGGTTTTCCTGACATTATTCGCTGCCGAATTGTTTCTGTTAGGAGCTTGTGGTTTCAATGATGTGCTGTTGCGTATGATTGTTGAACCTGTCAGCTGTTAGCCACTCTGAGCTTCGGATGGGAGGAAGGGTGAAATATTGGAATCATGAATGAATGAATAAACTAGAGTTCACAGTACCAAGGCCCATGGAACAACAGCCAGCAGCCTCATAGGTGCCTTTCACTGGTGCCTCCCCAATTTATCCAGAATGCGGCAGCTAGACTGGTGACTGGGAGTGGCCACAAAGACCATATAACACCGGTCCTGAAAGACCTACATGAGCTCCCAAGACGTTTCCAAGCACAATTCAAAGGGTTGGTGCTGACATTTAAAGCCCCCAAAGCCCTTGGCCCAGTATACCTGAAGGAGCATCTCAACCCCCATCGCTCAGCCTGAGGTCCAGCTCCAAGGGCCTTCTGGCAGTTCCCTCCCTGCAAGAGGGACTGTGATGGCCTGGGATTTGGACTCGGAGGCTGAACCTGAGGAATCCCAGCCTGCACAGGATTCCCCGCCTCCAGAACCAGCTGAACCGGGGCTGGGGCTTGAGCCTGAAAGGTCCTCACCTGTGCTGGATCCTCAGGTGAGTCTGCTCTGGCTCCTGAGGGGATGGAGGACCCATTGCCTGCAGGTGCTCCACTCTCAGCCCCGTCAGGTGAAGCTGAGGTTGCCTCTGGGTCCGGTGACCCTCCAGCCTCTCCTGAGCTGCAGAGGCTCAGGGCAGAGAGGCGGAGGGAACAAAGTTCCCGCAGGAGGAGGGCTCACCTCCAGGCCAGGAGAGGTGAGTCACCTGTGGACCGGGGCCGCCCTATGCCTCAGGGCAGATAAAAGCCAGCCAGCCCCAGTCCCAAGTTGCAGGAGCAACGTTGTTGGTTGCCAGTTCCTGCCTGCACCCTGTCCTGCTGGATCTCCTGACCTCGCCCAACTCCCTGCCTTGGACTCAGCTTCAAGCTTTGACAGGCTGCCTCCATACTGCACCCTCAACCTCGGACTGGACTTGGACCTCGCCTCACGGTTATCCCACAGGACCAGCACAAGGACTCCTGTCCCTGAGCTCTGCGCTTGTGGCTCAGCAATGAGACTACAACAGGTGGGGGGGGGGCCGGCTGTAGGCAGACTGAGCTTAGTGGGGCAACTCCTTAGCCACCCGAACAGACCAGCTTGCAAAGCTTTCCACTCCCAGCCTTAAGACTCCATCAGCCTTGAACTGACACAAGTGTGATGGTGGGCAGGTGTAGGACAGGACCCCTGAGATAGAAACAGGAGGCCCCCAAGAGGTCTTGGGTGTGTTACACCACTGCCACGATGCACCCAGTATGATAGCAGGGACCACTAAAATGGCCCTTGCCTTGGTGCCTTTGTGCAAGTGGCTCAGCTGGAGCTCTCCGTGGTGCTGATTCGCCTCAACCTGCCTTCCTCTATGAGCCTCCAGATTGGACTAGGAGGCTGGTACATACAGAATAGTTTTGATTCCAGAAGGCCAGAAAATATTGTTGTTGCTTATCCAGGCTCGTCTCCTTCCAGAGAAGAGGAAGAAAGCTGCAGCAAAAAAAATATAGAAACCGGGTGCTGAGCGAAATATGGAGCTACCCACGGAACAGGTGTCCTGTCTCTGCCGCCGTCTCTGTTGACTCGACGAGATATCATTCTGCCCGCATCAAGAAATATCACTAACTCCTGGCACAGCTCCCAACCACTGTGATTTAGGGAGAGCACCAATGTTTGCCCCATAGGGGTGTCGCGAGGTCCTTTTCAATGTCTGAACTTAATGGTCTTAGAGCACGCACACTCCCTTTTAGATGTTGTTGTTGTTTAGTCATTTAGTCGTGTCCGACTCTTCGTGACCCCCTGGACCAGAGCACGCCAGGCACTCCTGTCTTCCACTGCCTCCCGCAGTTTGGTCAAACTCATGTTGGCCTCTTCGAGAACCCTGTCCCACCATCTCGTCCTCCGTCGTCCCCTTCTCCTTGTGCCCTCCATCTTTCCCAGCATCAGGGTCTTTTCCAGGGAGTCTTCTCTTCTCCTGAGGTGGCCAAAGTCTTGGAGCCTCAGCTTCAGGATCTGTCCTTCCAGTGAGCACTCAGGGCTGATTTCCTTCAGAATGGAAAGGTTTGATCCTCTTGCAGTCCATGGGACTCTCAAGAGTCTCCTCCAGCACCAGAATTCAAAAGCATCCATTCTTCGGCGATCAGCCTTCTTGATGTTCCAGCTCTCACTTCCATACATCACGACTGGGATGATAATGATATATATTAAATTTAGATAATGATATATATTAAATTAAATAATTCAAATGGGTTTATTCGGGGCCGGCTGGGGGTTAAAGAGAATTGCTTTGGGAATTCTCTGAGCTCACCAGAATTTGGGAGGAACAGAACCTGGCATAGAGTCCAACTCTGGAATGGTAAAGAGACGGAACGGGCGGAACTGGTCATTCCTACAGGTTGTGTAATGTGGGTTGTGTGAAGGGGAGAGTCAAACAATTGCGGGAGGAGGGTGGGTGTGATATAGGTGTGTTGTTTTTCTTGGAGACAGGAGAGGGAGAGGGATTTGCAAAAAAAAAAACAGGTGCAGAGAGATATGCTATAAGGTAAAGAGTAAAGGGACCCCTGACCATTAGGTCCAGTCGTGGCCGACTCTGGGGTTGCGGCGCTCATCTCGCTTTACTGGCCGAGGGAGCCGGCGTACAGCTTCCGGGTCATGTGGCCAGCAGGACTAAGCCGCTTCTGGCTAACCAGAGCAGCGCACGGAAACGCCGTTTACCTTCCCGCCAGAGCTGTACCTATTTATCTACTTGCACTTTGATGTGCTTTCGAAATCCTAGGTTGGCAGGAGCAGGGACCGAGCAACGGGAGCCCACCCCGTCATTGCAGGGATTCGAACCGCCGACCTTCTGATCGGCAAGTCCTAGGATCTATGGTTTAACCCACAGCGCCACCCACGTCCTATAGAGATATGCTAGATCTGATTAAATACAGGTAGGCAGATTTGATTAGGTGGTGGCAGATCGGATTAGATAGATGCAGTCGAATTTAGATAGGTTCAGAGAGATCGAGTTCGATGCAAAGATTAGGTCCAGTCGTGACCGACTCTGGGGTTGCGGCGCTCATCTCGCTTTATTGGCCAAGGGAGCCGGCGTCCAGCTTCTGGGTCATGTGGCCAGCAGGACTAAGCCGCTTCTGGCGAACCAGAGCAGCGCACGGAAACGCCGTTGACCTTCCCACCAGAGTGGTACCTATTTATCTACTTGCACTTTGACATGCCTTTGAACTGCTAGGTTGGCAGGAGCAGGGATTGGTTGAGATAGGTGCAAATTAGGTTAGATCATCTACACAACCGTTTATTCCATTTCCCCGACTTTCTCTGCCTTTCACACAATGCAAGAAGCCCTTCCAGAAATCTAGCAGGATCTACCGGAAGAGATGGAATTTGGGGTGAGGTTACCAGATTTTTTTCCCGATGAATCCACTGACACTTTTAAACTGAGCATCCTTCAAGGCATCCCAGGACGCCACAGAAAATGGGTTTAATTCCATTTCGAAGAGGTCTGCTCACTGCACCATTGCTTGGAAGAACAGTGGGATAGAAGTGTTTTAAAATAAAAAACACACACCAAAATGTTCTTATTCCTCTACCTCCCTCTCTTGCTGCTACTGTGAAAGCTCCTTTATTCCCTTCTCTGCTAGATTCTGCCTCTTAAAGCCTTCACATTTAACGGAACTATTTTTAATCTCCTCCTCGTTTTCACTTCCAGATGGCATGTGGCTGCCGACATGCCGACACACACACATGCCGACACACACACCCTTTCTCTCTGTACTTAGAAGTGAGAGGACACGAGGCCATTTCATGAAGCCCCACAAAAATGTGGTTGGCATCTCTCTCTCCAGAAGCTCAGATTGCAAAAATCTGCCATACCTGGGTCTCAAGATCCTTGTTTCCCCAAAACAGTCGACTGGAGAAGCCCAGCTGTCAACACAGGCTGGTCCGTTCAGACCAGTTAAAGGACCATTCCACCAACCTGAGTTGGCAAATCTGGATAGCTCAGTTGGTTAGAGCCTGGTACTGATAACGCCAAGGTTGCAGGTTCGGTCCCCCGTATGGGACGACTGCAAATTCTTGCATTGTAGAGGGTCAGACTAGAGGACCCTCACTGTTCCTTTCAACTTTATGATGCTAAGCGGACTGTCTGGCCAGAGTGGTGCTTGCTCTGGTTATCTCCCGCTTGGACTACTGCCATGCGCTCTCCGTGGGGCTCCCTTGGAAGGTGACCTGGAAACTACAACTAATCCAGAATGCGACTGGGGACTGGGAGCGGCCACCAAGACTATATAACACCGGTCCTGAAAGACCTACATTGGCTCCCAGGACATTTCCGAGCACAATTCAAAGTGTTGGTGCTGACCTTGAAAGCCCTAAACGGCCTCAGCCCAGTATAAGTGAAGGAGCTTCTCCAACCCCATTGTTCAGCCCAGACACAGGGGTCCAGCTCTGAGGGCCTTCGGGTGATCCACTCCCTGCGAGAAGAGAGGTTGTGCAGGGAGCCAGGCAGAGGTCGCACAGCCTAGGAGTCATTTTGAACTCCCAGCTGTCCATGGAGGCGCAGGTCAATTCTGTGTCCAGGGCAGCTGTCTCCCAGCTCCATCTGGTACGCAGGATGAGACCCTCCCTGCCCGCAGACTGGCCAGAGTGGTGCATGCTCTGGTTATCTCCCTCTTGGACTACTGCCATGCGCTCTCCGTGGGGCTGCCTTTGAAGGTGACCCGGAAACTACAACTAATCCAGAATGCGGCAGCCAGACTGGGGACTGGGAGCGGCTGCTGAGACCACATAACACTGGTCCTGAAAGACCTACATTGGCTCCCAGGATGTTTCCGAGCACAATTCAAAGTGTTGGTGCTGACCTTGAAAGCCCTAAATGGTCCAGTAGACCTGAAGGAGCGTCTCCACCCCCATCATTCAGCCCGCACACTGATGTCCAGCACTGAGGGCCTTCTGGCGGTTCCCAATCGAATATAAAATAATATAAAGCTTGAACAGGCTGTATGTGTTTAATGCCCCGAAACCTTTCCTGGTCTTTTCATGCCGGGCCACCTATTTTTTTCAGCAACTCGCCCACTCTGCTTAACCATGGCTGGGTAGATTTCAAAGCCAAAATTGCCTGGCAGAGAAATGTTAGATCCATTTTAAGCTCGGAGCAAATTGTCATGTGAAACATCCACCTATTGAAGCGAGGAACAGAAGGAATGGGGCGGCTTGGGGTTTCTTATCTAAGCTTAATGGTTGTGGCACCAATATATCTGAAAGGGAGCGGTGCCTTCAGGGATCAATGGGCACCCCAGTTTCTCCCCCCAAATTCTGAACTCTTGCCCGCTGCCAGAGGGAACGATGCATGGGAAATAAGTCTCCGTCGTTTCATTTGAAAGATTTCTAAAATTGTACGTCAGGGGTACATTTAATCCAGCAAAAGGCTGTGTTGGAGTGTCTGCCTTTGCACTCAGAATGCCCTGGGTTCGAGTCTCGGCACCCCCGGATAAGGCTAGGAAATGCTTTGCTCTGAGAACACTGGCAATAGGCAACACTGAACAAAATGGACGAGAAGTCTGAATTGATCATATTATCATTCTGCCCGGACACTGAGGTCCAGCTCCGAGGGCCTTCTGGCAGTTCTCTCCCTGCGATAAGTGAGGTTACAGGGAACCAGGCAGAGGGCCTTCTCGGTGGTGGCGCCTGCCCTGTGGAATGCCCTCCCACCAGATGTCAAGGAAATAAACAACTACCTGACATTTAGAAGACATCTGAAAGCAGCCCTATTTAGGGAAGCTTTTAACGTTTGATGTTTTAATGTATTTTTAATATTTTGTTGCAACTTGAAGCCATGGGTTCGAGTCCTGCCCTTCGGAGCAGGAGAAAACAAGCTTACTCCCTCTTCCATGTGATATTTGAAAATGCCTATCTCCTCTTTTCCAGGCTAAACATGCACAGATCCTTCAACTGCTCCTCATCAGGCTTGGTTTCCAGACCCTTGACCATGGGTAGGCAACCTAAGGCCTGGGGGCCGCATCTGGCCCAATCGCCTTCACAATCCGGCCCACGTATGGTCCGGGAATCAACGTGTTTTTACATGAGTAGAATGGGTCCTTTTATTTAAAATGCATCTCTGGGTTATTTGTGGGGCATTGGAATTCATTTATTTTCAAAATATAGTCCGGCCCCCCACAAGGTCAGGGGACAGTGGACCGGCCCCCTGCTGAAAAAGTTTGCTGAATCCTGCCCTTGACCATCTTGGTCACCCTTCTGGACCATCCTTCCAGCTTGTCAACGTTCAACAGTGGAACAGACTTGTTTGGGAGATGGCTGGCTTTCCGTCCTTGGTGGTTTTGAAGTGGAGATTTCCTGGCCATCTGTCAGAGATTTGCCAGCTGCGATTCCTGCCTTGCAAAAGGGGGGTTGGGCTAGATGACCCTTGTGGGTCCCTTTGGGGGTGTGATGAACCTACAACTTCTTCCCCTGCCAATTCTAGAGGCTGGAACCACGTTCGCTCCTCCTTCAGACCTTCCCTTCCCCCCAAAAAACGAACCACACCTTTGCCGTGTGTGTCGTTCGAGGTGGTAGACAATGCTGAGATGCTGGATTTCAGCTGCATGCCTCTGCATCTTGAGGAGTGGGGGGCGATGTCCTAATTTTAAAAAATTGCAGGAGGCAGCAGCAAAGGAGAGTTCTATTTATTTCTCCCCACTTTCACCACGCATCACAAATCCTTGCAAGCTTGTGTACCGTCAGCCGAGCCTTACAATTAACAGCTCTCGGCAACGTCTGATTTTCCAGCAGTGTCAGTTTTAGGCTCCGTGCCAGAAATAGCAGATTCGTTTTAGAGGCAGGGGAAGGAAAAGAGCTTACATCCCAATCCAACACCCCCCCCCCTTAGGAGACCAACACCCAGCGTTGGGGCACTGATAATCCAGATGTTACGGGAAAATTCTGGGTACGGGTTTACTCGTCGGGTTTGCCACTCTCCTGGCCAGCTAAAGGAGGAATCTCCAGCCAAGTGAAGAAGCAAATCAGCAGTCAGTAGACCTTTGTTGTTGCAACAAGGTTCAAACACACATGGACAGGGCTGGATTTAGGTTTGATGAGGTCCTAAGCTCCTGAAGGTAATGGGGCCTTTCTATGTCCAGCTGTCCTTTATCAACAACAAACTGTCGCTGTTTTTTTGTGTTGAATATATGCTATATGGTAATTGATGGACCTCATAGGTATCTCAAGCCATTTGCACACATTGCCATGCAACCAGTCCATGCAGAATGTTAAGTCGTTTAGTCGTGTCTGACTCTTGGTGACCCCATAGACCAGAGCACGCCAGGCCCTCCTGTCTTCCACTGCCTCCCGCAGTTTGGTCAAACTCATATTAGGCAATGATCAAGGGCCTGGCAGCCAAGCCTGATGAGGAAAGGTTGAAGGAGCTGGGTATGTTTAGGCTGGAAAAACGACTGAGAGGAGATAGGAGAGCCATCTTCCAATATCTTAAGAGCTATCGCATGGAAGTAAAAAGCAGAGACATCACCTTGCCAACAAAGGTCCGGACAGTCAAAGCTATGGTTTTCCCAGTAGTGATGCATGGAAGTGAGAGCTGGACCATCAAGAAGGCTGATGGCCGGAGAATGGATGCTTTTGAATTCTGGTGCTGGAGGAGACTCTTGAGAGTCCCATGGATGGCAAGAAGATCCAATCTCTCCATTCTGAAGGAAATCAGCCCTGAGTGCTCACTGGAAGGACAGTTCCTGAAGCTGAGGCTCCAAGACTTTGGCCACCTCAGGAGAAGAGACGACTCCCTGGAAAAGACCCTGATGTTGGGAAAGATGGAGGGCACAAGGAGAAGGGGACGACAGAGGATGAGATGGTGGGACAGTGTTCTGGAAGCTACCAGCATGAGTTTGACCAAACTGTGGGAGGCAGTGGAAGACAGGAGGGCCTGGCGTGCTCTGGTCTAGGGGGTTACAAAGGGTTGGACACAACTAAACAACGAATCCTATGGAAGATGGAGCAAGCTTGTTTTCTCCTGGAGGGTAGGACTCAAACCCATGAGAGCAGATTGTTGAGATTTTTGGAGTGGGGATTCTGTCCCAAAAAGGCAAAGAGGGATACTCAAACACACAGTTCCTGGTTCTATTGGAAACAACTCAGATATTTTGAGGGAACTGGGTATGCCTAGCCTGCAAAAGCGGAGACACGATGGTCATTCTCCAACATCTGAATGGCCGTCTCATGGAAGACGGAGGAAGATTGTTTTCTGCTGCTCCACCAATTGGGGACCGTTGAAACAGCCGCAACTGACTACATCACCGCTGCCAAATCTCTAGAAGGAGCCTTCCGTAAGGACATTCATTCATAGACGGTTCCCAGAAAGCACATGTCTCCAGAATGGCTGACAAGCCTGGCCCCATCGGACACCTCTGATTTATAGATTTGTGCCAATGACTATCATTAACCTTTTTTCCCCTTTCTTTTTTTGCAGACTCGGTCCTCACCAGCTTCTACAAACCCTCAAGCGATGAGATTTCTGGGAGGACGTCCCCTTAGGAATCCTGCCTGGGTGTTTAGACAACCTGCTTTTAAGCCGATTTTGTTTTTGTTTGAACCTTTTAAAGCATTGCTGTTCCTTTCCCCATAATCTTATCGATTTATCCTTTCCATGGAACAGCACTGAGGATTTTCTTTACACCCAAGCCGTGTACAAATCTGACGAAATAATAATAATAGCAATAAATTTTTATTTATACCCCGCCCTCCCCAGCCAAGACTGGGCTCAGGGCGGCTAACAACCAATAATAGAAACAAGTTGATTAAAATACAATTTTAAAAGATTAAAATCCAACATTAAAACATTAGGATGCAGTCTCTGTAAGCAGTAAAAGCGTCAAATCCCCACGGTTTACCTTTCCACCAAACCACACACACACACACACACACACACACACACACACACACCCTGCCCCGTATTCATTTAACCCGGAATGCCAACTGCTTGAAACCACAGAAGGGGACAGGTCTCCTGTGCTCAAATAGCATCTCTCCCCACCAGAAGACCCCTTTATTAAGCCAATCCATGAGGGCTAGAATCCTGATCTACCTTTTGGAAGGAGGACAGCAGCTGAGCAGCAGAGTACCTCCTTGCCCCAGCTTTGGTCCCTGAACCGTCTCCTGTTTAAGGCTCTGGTGACAAGCTCCAGCCTGAAACCCAAGCATGTTGACATGGCTGGATGGCCTAGTGGTCTGACATGGTTTAAAGGAGCTGCCTAGGACTGGTCAGCGGTTCGAATCCCCATGACGGGGTGAGCTCCCGTTGCTGGGTCCCTGCTCCTGCCAACCTAGCAGTTCGAAAGCACGTCAAAGTGCAAGTAGATAAATAGGTACCGCTCCGGCAGGAAGGTAAACGGCATTTCCGTGCGCTGCTCTGGTTCACCAGAAGCGGCTTAGTCATGCTGGCCACATGACCCAGAAGCTGTACACTGGCTCCCTCGGCCAGTAAAGCGAGATGAGCGCCGCAACCCCAGAGTCGGTCACGACTGGACCTAATGGTCAGGGGTTCCTTTACCTTTACCTTACTAGGACTGCTATGTTGTGGGGAGAGGGGCCGAAGCCTCTGTTCTCCCACTCCAGAAGGCATTTTGCAGCCAGGGGCGTAGCTAGCTGTTCCGGCAAGCGGAGAGCGGGGTGATGTGCGCACGGGGGCGCTGCAAGGGGCCGCCACGGCGATCCGCCTAGGGAGGTGGTGTGGCGAGCTGGCCACAGTTTTCCTGGCGGGCACAAGCCCTCCGCTGCTATTTTGGGCAGCGCAGGGCCTTGAACCACCGCATCACTGCCAGGAGAGGCATGTGGCTCAGGTGTGCTGCAGGCCAGGCCCCATGATGACAATAATAATTAAAAATTATTTAAACCCCACCCTATCCATGCAAAGCCGGGCTCAGAGCGGCTAACAATAAAAGTAACACAGCATTCTAAAATCAATTCATTCTAAAATCAATTTAAAATCAAATTAATGGCAACCATTGGGCTAGAGTTCTATGAGGATTAGAGAATGAGAGGGAGTCAGACTGTGCTTGGCCAAAGGCCTGGCGGAACAGCTCTGACTTGCAGGCCCTGCGGAAAGATGTCAAGTCCCGCAGGGCCCTGGTCTTTTGGGACAAAGCGTTCCACCAAGTTGGGGCCAGTGCTGAAAAGGCCCTGGCTCTGGTTGAGGCCAGCCTAACTTCCCTGTGGCCTGGGACCTCCAAGGTGTTTTTGTTTGAAGGCCGTAAGGTCCTCCGTGGGATGTACCAGGAGAGGCAGTCCCGTAGGTACGAGGGTCCTAGGCCGCATAGGGCTTTAAAGGTTTAAACCAGCACCTTAAACCTGATCCTGTACCCCACCGGGAGCTAGTGCAGCTGGTATTTGTTGTCGTTTAGTCGTGTCCGCCTTTTCGTGACCCCCTGGACCAGAGCACGCCAGGCCCTCCTGTCTTCCACTGTCTCCCGCAGTTTGGTCAAACTCATGCTGGTTGCTTCGAGAACACTGTCCCACCATCTCGTCCTCCGTCGTCCCCTTCTCCTTGCGCCCTCCATCTTTCCCAACATCAGGGTCTTTTCTAGGGAGTCTTCTCTTCTCCTGAGGTGGCCAAAGTCTTGGAGCCTCAGCTTCAGGATCTGTCCTTCCAGTGAACACTCAGGGCTGATTTCCTTCCGAATGGAGAGGTTTGATCTTCTTGCAGTCCATGGGACTCTCAAGAGTCTCCTCCAGCACCACAATTCAAAAGCATCCATTCTTCGGCGATCAGCCTTCTTGATGGTCCAGCTCTCCCTTCCATACATCACTACTGGGAAAACCAGAGCTTGAACTATACGAGCCTTTGTTGGCAAGGTGATGTCTCTGCTTTTTAAGATGCTTTTTAAAGCTGGTATAGCACCGGGTGAATATGATCCCATGGCGAGGACTCCGTAAGTGATAAGTGCTGACCCCCTCAGGGATGACACCTGGGGCTGACTGCACCCCCCTCCTTCCCACACCCCAGTTTGCAGCCTGCAACCCAATCGGACGTCTCTGCCCCCTACTGGTTCCTTTCCTTGCCAGTTTCCCCAAGCAGACTGGCACTGGTAGCTGCGCTCGTGGTTTCGGCAGCCAAACCCCAAAGAGAGGCCCGTTGCATTTTTTGTGAATGTAGGCATTGTAGCCAAGCACTTTGGGCAGGGCAAGTGAGCGTTTTACAGGGCCCGGGTGATCTAATAGCATATCAACAGACGAGCGGGGAATTCTTTTTATTTTTTAATTACAGATAGGTAGCCGTGTTGGTCTGCCATAGTCGAAACAAAAAAAAATCCTTCCAGTAGCACCTTAAAGACCAACTAAGTCAGTTCTTGGTATGAGCTTTCGTGTGCATGCACACTTCTTCAGATACCTGCGGCTCAATGTGGTGCCTTCCATAGTTCCAGTTACAGATAGGTAGCCGTGTTGGTCTGCCATAGTCAAAACAAAAAAAAATTCCTTCCAGTGAATTTTTTTTGTTTTTTAATTGATACAGTAAGAAAAGAAAAAAGAAAACACAAATACCAAATTACACACAGGAATAACAATGGGCACAAAATTTTCTTAACAGTAAGACATAAATTGGTCTTAACACTAAAGACCCAACCTCATGTCTATTCCATTTTTTGATTTCATATAACACACTTATCATAATTAAACTTTTTCTTAATATATCTTCTTATACAGTATCTGCCTTGCAACTATTACTGAAGTTCCCCGAATGCTGCAGCCGAGTTTAAACTACTATATTTATATTCTAAATATTCTTTGAAAACCTCCGATTTTGAAACAAATCGCTGTTTTTGATTTTCCCCCCTTTATTTTTTTCTGATAAACCATCTAATTCTGCATATTCTGTCAGCTTTTGAATCCAATCTTGTATAGAGGGAATTTCATTACTCTTCCAGAATTCTTCCTTCTTTTAAATGGGCTGCAACTTAAAATACACTCACACACCACATCCCGTGATAGTATTTCCTATAGAGCTACAAAGCTTTCAGCCGAATGGGAGATACACAGCTTTGCAGGCCCTCCAAGTGCCCCCGTTTCCCAGGATTTACAGAAACCATCCCGGTTCCTGATTTGAACCCGCTTTTCCTTAAGGACGTCCCTATTTTCATTAGGGAAATGTTGGAGGGTATGGAGTTATCCAACCCTGCCCACCAGAGCCGTCCGAAGACAGCCCTGTATAGGCAACTTTTAAAATGTTTAATATTAATAATAATTTTTTTATTCCCTGCCCATCTGGCTGGGCTTCGCCAGCCACTCTGGGCGGCTTTCAACAAATTAAAATACAGTAATGCATCAAACGGGACGCAGGTGGCGCTGTGGGTTAAAGCCTCAGCGCCTAGGACTTGCCGATTGAAAGGTCGGCGGTTCGAATCCCTGCGGCGGGGTGCGCTCCCGCTGCTCGGTCCCAGCGCCTGCCAACCTAGCAGTTTGAAAGCACCTCCGGGTGCAAGTAGATAAATAGGGACCGCTTACCAGCGGGAAGGTAAACGGCGTTTCCGTGTGCGGCTCTGGCTCACCAGATGCAGCTTTGTCACGCTGGCCACGTGACCCGGAAGTGTCTCCGGACAGCGCTGGCCCCTGGTCTCTTAAGTGAGATGGGCGCACAACCCCAGAGTCTGTCAAGACTGGCCCGTATGGGCAGGGGTACCTTTACCTTTACCTTTAATGCATCAAACATTAAAAGCTTCCCTAAACAGGGTTGCCTTCAGATGTCTTCTAATGTTTTGTTATTACATATATGAATCTATTGGAGTGGCTAGGACGACCCAGGCAGATGAGTTGGGGGTGTAAATAGTAAAATTATTGTGGAATAGAATAATAATGCGAGAAGCGAGGTTACAGGGAACTAGGCAGAGGGCCTTCTTGGTGGTGGTGCCCGCCCTGTGCAACGCCCTCCCATCAGATGTCAAGGAAATAAACATCTACCTGACTTTTAGAAAACATCTGAAGGCAGTCCTGTTTAGGGAAGTTTTTAATATTTATTATTTTTAACACTTGATGGGAAGCCGCCCAGAGTGGCTGGGGAAACTCAGCCAGATGGGCGGGGTATAAATAATAAATTATTATTATTATTATTAAGGGAAGTTTTTAATGTTTGATGTTTTATTGTGCTTTTAATATTCTGTTGGGAGCCGCCCAGAGTGGCTGGGGAAACCCAGCCAGAAAGGCGGGGGGTATAAATGATATATTATTATTATTATTATTATTATTATTATTATTATTAATGTGGGAACCAATGGGAGAATGGAAAGGGGTCGGGGAGACCTCCACACACACCCCTAAGGGTCATCTATTCCAATTCTCTGCAATGCAGGAATATGCAGCTGTCTCGTTCAGGGAATCGAACCTGCAACTTTGGCTTTTATCAGCACCACGCTCTAACCAACAGAGCTGCTCCGTTGCTGGGAGATATAGTTTAACAACCACTGGGGAGGGGGTGGCAGATGTGCCCCATCCGTGTTTCACAGAACTTTAAAAAAAAACAAACCCAAAAAACCAGATTAAGAACAAGAACTTCTCAATATAGATACAGGATCGCAGGACGCTTGCCTTACGCTGAGTCCATCTAGCTCCGTATTTCCAACACTGACTCACAGCAGCTGACTAGCACTGACTGGCGGCAGATCCACAGCCTTTCCCCGGATAGGTAGAGATCCAGCTAAATCCGACTCAGCAAAGACCCGCCAACGCCAGCCAGTTTCAGAGTAGACCCATTCATGGGCATGGATCTTCCTTACTCCTATCTATTTCAGCGGGCCTACTCTGAACACAACCTAGTTAGGAGCTCCCCAATGGATCTGATCCACAACAGCCAGGATCGGACGCAGCCCCTTTGGCTATACAGAAATATATTTTAAAAACCTTGCTAGGTGTAGGCATGCACAGATATAATAAGGTAGTTTTTAAAATCATTTTTAACCGCACTGCCTTTTACGCGCGCAAGGGAGAAAAGGGGAAACGTTGAAAATTAGCGAGGGGGGGGGGTGCAAGCGACCGACCCCGGATCCCCGATATTTCCATTTAAATGGTAATAACGGGAACGTGTGGGATAGGTGCGAAATTCACACCTTCCCCCGTGCCAGCAATGGGGAGGATTAATTCGGCGCCTCGATTATCAGAGGGGAGGGGGAACCATCTGGAGGGATGAAATGGAAGGAAAATGAGAGAATTAGCCCTCATCCTTCTTCAGCTAAGCTTTTCTCGTAAAACCGAAGCGAGGAGATTGTCCGAGTCGGAGGAGCGCATCTCTCAGCCACACACAGAGAAATGTACCACACCCTCGGCTCCGCCACACACACCTCCCATTCATGAAAAATGCCTGCCTTTTAAATATGCCCCAGAGACGAGGTTCCCCTCTTCCACCGACACACCGAGGAGCGTCCGTAACCGCAAAACGCTTCGCTATATATCCCTCCATACAAGAGACAAATATCCCTGGATACAACAGCAGAATACGCGCCGCACCACACCAGAAAAATACATCCCCCCACCACCCAACCCGCCCCCCCACCAACCGCCCCATCTTATTGCTGTCAAATCGCATCCCCCGCCTTCGTTTTCGCAGAGGCACGAGAATCGTAATTTCTAATCCGGATCACAGCGACATTGAAACCCATATATGAAATAATTATCTGGAGAGATAAAATGGGAATAGACTCTCGATTTGGGGTTTTCTTTTAAAGAAATCTTACCTCCAACACAAAGCAAAGACATGGTCCTTTCTTAATTTCTCTCTCTCGAAAATTTTTTATCCCTTCCCTTCGGCGAGGCTGGCTTTTCAGATTTGGCTCTCAGCTCGGACCTGGGTTAGGAGAGGCTGCGCGTTGTCGTCGCCTTCTGGGAAATTGCATACTTCTGGAATTGTTCCACCTTCCTTGGGTTCCTCTAGCAGCCAGCCATTTTATTTCAGCACCAAGGCCTTTGGACAGCTCCTGACGTCAGGGTGATGAAAGAGAGAAAGAGGAGGGGGGGGGGAGAGGAAGACCAAAAAAAAGAAAGGAGGCGGATTTATAAAGGACCACCTGATCTGGGCTGAGATTTCACATCTTAAAGGCACCCGTTATAAGAGGCCGCAGTTATGCTGCTGAAATGCCTCTACGTTAACCAGGCAGATCTCCACACGCTTTTGAAATTTTGTCACTCAGTTACGTAAGGAGGAAACCTTGTGTTTGGGCAAGGCCGAAGGAGACTCACTTTTGCCCGCTACAGTGGTCAAGCAGGTGTCCCAAAGGGAAGCTGAGTGAAACCGGTTTCTGATTCTTGATCCCGGACAAAGGGCTTTCAGGAACCAAAGACCCATCTGGCCATAGAGTCCTAGAGTCTGAAGGTTCATGTGAGGTTCATCTGGTGCAACTTCTTGCAATGCTCGGACCTGCAACCTTGGCGTTATCAGTGCTCTAACCAGATGAGCTCCAGCACCCTCTTATCCTGGACAAGAGATATGGGGAAACCTGGTGGCTTCGAACCTAGCAGTTTGAAAGCACACCAGCGCAAGTAGATAAATAGGTACCACTGCAGCGGGAAGGTAAATGGTGTTTCCGTGCACTCTGGTTTCCTTCACGCACCAGAAGCAGTTCAGTCCTGCTGGCCACATGACCTGGGAAGCTGTCTGTGGACAAACGCCGGCTCCCTCGGCCTGAAAGCGAGATGAGCGCCGCAACCCCATAGTTGCCTTTGCCTGTACTTAACTGTCCAGGGGTCCTTTACCTTTTACCTGTTTACAACCCTAATTTGGGGAACTTACGTCAGCTCACATGCCCTCAAGTGACCCACCTCCCTCCGCTGCCCAGAATCCAACCATCTCAGCAGGCTGGGTTACGGGTATTAAAAACTCTCTTCGACCTACGGCAGGGCAGTAAAGGCACGCACAATTTCCAAGCACAATTCAAAATGTTGGTGCTGATCCTTAAAGCCCTAAACGGCCTCAGCCCAGTAGATCTGAAGGAGCGTTTCCACCCCCATCGTTCAGCCCGGACACCAAAGTCCGGCTCCGAGGGCCTTCTGGCGGTTCCCTCCCTGCGAGAAATGAGGTTACAGGGAACCAGGCAGAGGGCCTTCTCGGTGGTGGCGCCCGCCCTGTGGAACGCCCTCCCATCAGATGTCAAGGAAATAAATTATCTGACTTTCTCCACTATACTAAGCAGTTGGTCCCTTACCTCTCTTGTCCTGATCTCGCCACTGTGGTCCATGCGGCGGTCACCTCCAGGCTTGATTATTGTAACTCGCTCTACGTGGGGCTGCCCTTGGAACTGTTCCGCCAAGGGCAGAGTTCTTTCCAGATCTGGAGACAATATGAACACCAGTGGACAAATAATAATAATAATTCATTATTTATACCCCGCCCATCTGGCTGGGCTTCCCCAGCCACTCTGGGCGGCTTCCAACAAAATATCAAAATACAGTAATGCATCAAACATTAAAAGCTTCACTAAACAGGGCTGCCTTCAGATGTCTTCTAAAAGTCTGGTAGTTGTTCTTCTCTTTGACATTTGGTGGGAGGGCGTTCCACAGGGCAGGTGCCACCACCAAGAAGGCCCTCTGCCGGCTTCCCCGTAACTTGGCTTCTCGCGTAAGGTTAACAGATAGCAGCAGGCATACAAAATGCAAATTATAGCATACCAGACAGAAGTCACACACAACCTCCCCTTCAGCTGTCTGGAGCTCTAGGTAGAGCAGTGAGAGACCCCAGCCAACAGTCTCACAGCAACTGGTTCCTTAACCTGTGAATAAGCTCTCTGAGCCTCTTCAACCTACAGCTGTTATAGCCAGCTTTGATTGACTTGATGAGGCCCTAAGCTCCTGAAGGTAATGGGGGCCCTTTCTATGTCCAGCTGTCCTTTGTCAACAACAAATTGTTGCTGTTTTTTGTGTTGAATATATGCTATATGGTAATTGATGGACCTCATAGGTATCTCAAGGGACGCAGGTGGCGCTGTGGGTTAAAGCCTCAGCGCCTAGGACTTGCCGATCGAAAGGTCGGCGGTTCGAATCCCTGCGGCGGGGTGCGCTCCCGCTGCTCGGTCCCAGCGCCTGCCAACCTAGCAGTTCGAAAGCACCTCCAGGTGCAAGTAGATAAATAGGGACCGCTTACCAGCGGGAAGGTAAACGGCGTTTCCGTGTGCGGCTCTGGCTCGCCAGAGCAGCGATGTCACGCTGGCCACGTGACCCGGAAGTGTCTCCGGACAGCGCTGGCCCGTGGCCTCTTGAGTGAGATGGGCGCACAACCCCAGAGTCTGGCAAGACTGGCCCATACGGGCAGGGGTACCTTTACCTTTACCTTTATAGGTATCTCAAGCCATCTGCACATGTGGCCATGCAACCAGTCCCTGCAGAATGCCATTTAGTCATGTCCGACTCTTCAGGACCCCCTGGACCAGAGCACGCCAGGCACTCCTGTCTTCCACTGCCTCCCGCAGTTTGGTCAAACTCATATTAGGCAATGATCAAGGGCCTGGAAGCCAAGCCTGATGAGGAATGGTTGAAGGAGCTGGGTATGTTTACGCTGGAAAAGAGACTGAGAGGAGATAGGAGAGCCGTCTTCCAATATCTCTAGGGCTATCCCATGGAAGTAAAAAGCAGAGACATCTCCTTGCCGACAAAGGTCTGTATAGTTAAAGCTCTGGTTTTTCCAGTAGTGATGTATGGAAGTGAGAGCTGGACCATCAAGAAGGCTGATCACTGAAGAATGGATGCTTTTGAATTCTGGTGCTGGAGGAGACTCTTGAGAGTCCCATGGACTGCAAGAAGATCAAACCTCTCCATTTGGAAGGAAATCAGCCCCTGAGTGCTCAGTGGAAGGACGGATCCTCTTTGAGCCCCTTCAACCTACAGCTTTTATAGCCAACTTTGATTGACTTGATAGACTGCACCTGATTAGCAGGCGTCACTCATCATCAGCCCGGGACACCAGGTGTGACCCAACAGGAATGTGGAGCAGCTGAGAGTCTCCAACCCAATTCACTGCACCTGGGCATTCTCCCCACTAGCCAATCAGCGCTTAGAACACAGGAAACTCCTGACACAGGTGTGTGGGAAACAAGTTATGCCAGCATAAATCTGCAAACTTTAAACCGGGGATGTAAAGGGAAAGAGATATGTCATAGGATCCAGCCCAATCGCCTTCTCAATCCGGCCCGTGGATGGTTCGGGAACCAGCGTGTTTTTATGTGAGTAGAATGTGTGCTTTTATTTAAAATGCATCTCTGGGTTATTTGTGGGGCATAGGAATTCGTTCATTCCCCCCCTTTCCGAAATATAGTCTGGCCCCCACAAGGTCTGAGGGACAGTGGACCGGCCCCCTGCTGAAAAAGTTTGCTGACCCTGATCTAAGTCCTCTAAATTACAATGGTCTTCTGCCTAATGGTGCCTAATGATTGTCTTCCAAAGCACCTCCTCTATTCCGAACTTAAAAATGGAAAGCGTAATGCTGGTGGTCAACAAAAGAGGTTTGAAGACTCTCTCAAGGCAAATCTAAAAAAATGCAATATAAACACTGGCGACTGGGAAACACTGGCCTGCGATCGCTCCAGTTGGAGAACAGCCTTGACCAAAGGTGTCGTGGGCTTTGAAGACACTCGAACTCAGGACGCAAGGGAGAAACGTGCTAAGAGGAAGGCACGCTTGGCAAACCCTCACCAGGATCAAATCCCGCCCGCAAACTTATGTCCCCACTGTGGAAGGACGTGTGGATCCAGAATTGGCCTCCACAGTCACTTATGGACTCACTGTTAAAACCGTGTTTATGGAAGACAATCTTACTCGGCTACGAGGGATCGCCGAAGAAAAAGAAGAAGAGGAAAAAGAGGAGGAGGAAGAAGAGGAAGAGGAAGAAGGGGAAGAAGAAGAAGAAGAGGAGAAAGAAGAAGAAGAGGAAGAAGGGGAAGAAGAAGAAGAGGAGGAGGAGGAGGAGGAAGAGGAGGAAGAAGAGGAAGAGGAAGAAGAAGAGGAAGAGGAAGAAGAAGAGGAGGAGGAAGAAGAAGAGGAATAAGACGACGTTCTCCCACCCCCCCACCCACCCCCCGCCTTGAAAGAGGTGCGGATGTGCTTCTTCTACTCCAGATTTCCCAAGGCGTCCCTGAACACCCGGGACAATTGTTGCCAGGTTGGCTGAAGATTGAAGGGTCCGTGTGGTTATCTGCAATTACAACGGGCAGGAAAATAACACAGTGTGGCTGGGAGAAGGGGCGGGGAGTCGCTGCCTCCCACCTCGTGCGAAGGGTACAGGGGGCGGGTTCGGAACCAGAGGGCACCCAAAGAGCTCTGACGCGGCCAGTGTCAGATTCATGTCTAAGCTAAAGAAGCTATAGCTTTGAGTATCCCTCTCTGCCCTCTCCCCACTCCAAAAAGCTCAACAATCTCCTCTCATGGTTCAAGTCCTACCCTCCAGGAGAAAACAAGCTTGCTCCATCTTCCATGGGATTTGTTTAGTCATGTCAGCCTCTTCGTGACCCCCTGGACCAGAGCACGTCAGGCCCTCCTGTCTTCCACTGCCTCCCACAGTTTGGTCAAACTCATGCTGGCACCTTCGAGAACACTGTCCCGCCATCTTGTCCTCCATCGTCCCCTTCTTCTTGTGCCCTCCATCTTTCCCAACATCAGGGTCTTTTCCAGGGAGTCTTCTCTTCTCCTGAGGTGCCCAAAGTCTTGGAGCCTCAGCTTCAGGATCTGTCCTTCCAGTGAGAATTCAGGGCTCATTTCCTTCAGAATGGAGAGGTTTGATCTTCTTGCAGTCCATGGGACTGGTAGCTTCGAGAACACTGTCCCACCAGGAAGGAAAGGGGGATGGAGGCCAGGGCTGCCTGCTGGACCCCTGACCATCATTCAACGCACCCCAGGGTGCCACAAGACACCGGTTGAAAACCACTACTTTAACAGATCAAGATCCCCACCCCTCTGCCAGCGAAGGCCAACCGAAAGCTTGCAGATCCTTCTGTCTGCCCGCTGCAGCCCTTTTTCCAGAACACACCTACCTTCCCCCTCTACAACCAGACACGATCTCCTTACCCTCTTATTCATTCAAATATAAACAGGGAGGGAGGGAGAGGGTGGGGGGAGTGAAGGAAAAGGCTCCCAGGAACCAACCATTTACAGTTTGCTATTACACCCCCGCAGAGATGCAAACTCTTGCTTGAAGACTTTTGGCCACCCACATGCCAAGGCACGGCTACAAGTTTGGTCTAGGTCCATTCCAATGCAATGTGCTTTTCGCTTTGATTTTTTCAATATATATATAATCTGCCCTGCTTCTCCTTTTTAAAAAAAGAATAGAAAGAAACCCGTTCTACAAAAGACACAAATTAGCTAGAATCGCCAAATCGGTGCTGCTTTCGAGAAAATTGCACCAGGTTCTGTTCCTGCAAGGTTTCGTTTTTTTATTTCCAGCTCTGCTTTTCTCGGGGTTCAACAGAACCGAAGCTGCCGTCAGCAGGGTTGTCTGGGACTTTTCAAGGATGCCAACGTGAGCTGACCGGCGATTGAGGCTGACCGCAAGATCCTGGAGCTTCTGGTCGGGATAAGGTCACCCAGGACAGGGATTTTGCCGTGGTTCCGTCCAGTGGCATGGAGTTCCCAAGATCCGCTGGGGCGGCCGGGCAGAGCGGGGAGAGCGCTGTGAAATGGCAGCTGTGTTACGACATGGCAGCTAAGACCTGGTGGATGGTAAGTAAAGGCAGCGTGGTGTGGTCAAATTACCTGCAAGGCTTAAAAGAATCTGGTTTCTGCTTTAGTCTGAAATATTCATGGGCAGGCTTAAAACCTGTTGGAGTTTTGGGATTTCTTTCCAAGTCCACCTACAATTAACAATATCTATATTTCCACTTTCTGTCTTGGAAGATTTGAAGATGAAGGAGCAATTAATAGGGGGAGGTTAATTCTTACGGCAGGTCCTTAGTTTGGAAAGCCGTAACACCGTGAATCAGCTCGCAAAATTTGGCAGATTGTCTCCAGCGAAATTTCTTTTTTAAAATTTTTAATTAAATTTCAAAAAAATCCAATATATTGTCAACTTCCCATCTCATTTTCCATGATGTTTTTCCTAATATCCCCATTTTCTGCACCCCAACTTTCTTCTTTTTAACATAGTCGTAACACAATGATCCTTTAATTATTTCCGTAGTTCGAAACCCGCTCGCGTATTTTTCATGCTGTAGTGTTCCTTCAAATAATCCGAAAAGGGCTTTCATTATCCCAAAAGAAGAGAAAAAAAATAATAATCATCAGATTCTCTTATTCTGGCTGTTAACTTTCCTGAATTTCCAGGTAATTCCCACTCAGAGTAAACCCACTGAAATGAATGGACCCAAATTAGTTCAGCGACACCCCCACAATGGCTCTACTCTAATCCTTTGGCCCTGATCCGAAATGAGTTCAATCGCATGGCAATGCCAGGGCAAGGAAATCGCATTCCGTTCGTTTGAAGGGGACTTTTGTATACAATACTTGTGTGTGTGTTTTGATAAGAAAACCTGTTTTCAGATTCGCGGCCCCCATAGCACGTTTAGATGGAGAATTCCCCTCCCCAACCCCTGGGTTTGAATCCAATTTGCAACTTTAAGAAAAAACGCAAAAGCAATTTATAATGCAGGTTTCGTTGGAAAGATGGAGAAGAGGTGTGTTTATTTTTGTCATTTGGAAAAACAAAATAAATGGGTGGTGTGATGGTTGTAATCTGGAGTGGATCTGTAGTAATTGTTGTTGTTGTTGTTGTTTAGTCATTTAGTCGTGTCCGACTCTTCGTAACCCCCTGGACCAGAGCATGCCAGGCACTTCTGTCTTCCACTGCCTCCCACAGTTTGGTCAGACTCATGTTTGTAGCTTCGAAGACACTGTCCCACCATCTCATCCTCTGTCGTCCCCTTCTCCTTCTGCCCTCCATCTTTCCCAGCATCAGGATCTTTTCCAGGGAGTCTTCTCTTCTCCTGAGGTGGCCAAAGTCTTGGAACCTCAGCTTCAGGATCTGTCCTTCCAGTGAGCACTCAGGGCTGATTTCCTTAAGAATGGATCGGTTTGTTCTTCTTGCAGTCCATGGGACTCTCAAGAGTCTCCTCCAGCACCATAATTCAAAAGCATCAATTCTTCGGCGATCTGCCTTCTTTATGGTCCAGCTCTCACTTCCATGTAGTAATACTCAGGTTTAAACAGACAGGGGTGTAAACAGAGGATGGAGAGATGCAATCGTTTTAGAGAGTCGAAAGTGGTTGTAGATGGTATTTTTACAGCTTTTTCCGCCTCTCTTGTTTGACAATGCTTACACCTCTGGCTACTTTGCCAAAAAAGGTTCGTATAGTTAAAGCTCTGGTTTTCCCAGGAGTGATGTATGGAAGTGAAAGCTGGACCATAAATTATTTTGGCTGATTGCCAAAGAATGGATGCTTTTGAATTCTGGTGCTGGAGGAGACTCTAGAGAGTCCCATTGACTGCAAGAAGATCAAACCTCTCCATTCTGAAGGAAATCAGCCCTGAGTGCTCACTGGAAGGACAGATCCTGAAGCTGAGGCTCCAAGACTTTGGCCACCTCAGGAGAAGAGAAGACTCCCTGGAAAAGACCCTGATGTTGGGAAAGATGGAGGGCACAAGGAGAAGGGGACGACGGAGGACGAGATGGTGGGACAGTGTTCTCGAAGCTACCAGCATGAGTTTGACCAAACTGTGGGAGGCAGTGGAAGACAGGAGTGCCTGGCGTGCTCTGGTCCAGGGCGTCACGAAGAGGCGGACACGACTAAACGACTAAACAACAACACCACCTCTGGTTCAACAGGTTCAGGTGGTTTTGGGGAAGGCTGTGAAAACTTAACGAACCTGTTTTGCCCGAGCCGAGAACTGTATATAAGCACCAAATGCAACCAGCCCTCTCGCAAAAAGCGAAGTAACCACCTCACAGTTGTCTGACCCGAGAGCCAAAACCTCACGAGGTAGACTTGATCGGAGATGGAGGCTAGACAATGCCACTTTTAAGAGGGAAGGCTGGGCTCGCTTGGTAAAGCAAGTTAACTGCTGCGAATCTTCCTTGGGCTCCTTCGGGTTGGGGGGTGAAGAAACAAAGGCAACCTCCTTCTGCCACAAAAGCAAACAATTTGCTAGGAGCGGGGAGGTTGGTGCGTTCTAATTGCCAGTTTAGATCACGGATACGCAGGAGAAGTCTCCATGGGTGGCCCTGTTCACTTTGGCTGCCTGGCGTGGCTGAGGCCGCGGCGAAAACAAAGCGCTGCATGGGATAAAAGGACCGATTCATAGAATCGGGAGGGAACACAAGGTTCATCTGTAGTCCAACTTCCTGCAGTGCAGGAATCTGAACCCGCAACCATGAGATTAACGAGTTTACTGCTCTAACAACTGAGATACCCCAGCTGGGTTGATCAAATACAGTGGTACCTTGTTTCTCAAACGCCTTGGTTCCCAAACACAAAAAACCTGGAAGTAAGTGTTTCGGTTTTCAAACCTTTTTCTGGAAACTGAACGTCCGACATGGCTTTCGGCTATTGTTTCCAGGGTGCCTGCGCCAATCAGAAACTGCACCTTGGTTTCCAAACGTTTCGGAAGTCAAACGGACTTCCTGAACGGATTAGGTTTGGCGCTTTTGTTTTTGCTATTTATTTCGTGTTTTTGTTTTGGGGGCTTTTTCAGTTCATTTGTTTTTGTGACTGTGTGGAACCCAGTTCAGCTGTTGATTGATTGATTGATTGATTGATTGACTGATTGATTGATTGACTGTGGAAATGTATAAAAGCCCCCCATCTGGATGGTCAAGTCCAGTCAAAGTCAACTATGGGGTTGCGGCGCTCATCTTGCTTTCAGGCCGAGGGAGCCGCGTTTGTCTGCAGACAGCTTTCTGGGTCGTGTGGCCAGCAGGACTAAACTGCTTCTGGCGCATGACGGAAACCAGAGCGCACGGAAACGCCATTTACCTTCCCGCCTCAGCGGTACCTATTTATCTACTTGCGCTGGTGTGCTTTCGAACTGCTAGGTTGGCAGGAGCTGGGACAGAGCAACGGGAGCTCACCCCGTCATTGCGGGGATTCGAACCGCCGACCTTCTGATTGGCAAGCCCAAGAGGCTCAATGGTTTAGACCACAGTGCCACCCGTGTCTCTGAGTTGAACATGTCAGCCTAGATAGGTTGGTTTGTTAGAGCATGGTGCTGAGAACGCCATGGTTGCAGCTTTGATCCCCGTATGGGACAACTGAATATTCCTAGATGAATCTCAGTGTCCTTTCCGATTCCATGATCTCTATGAGCATTCTATGATCTCCAGAGCATTTGATTTGGTGACCTTAAATGGCCCTGATGGCGCTGAGCATTTCGGTTGTTTATTAAGAGCATTGAAATGGACCTTCTTCTCTGCAGAGGATTGAAGATGGAAGTCCAGAGGCTGGGGAATTTGAGTTCCGGAAAAGGATAAATGGATCCGACCGAAACGAAAGAACACCACTTAGACTCTTGATAAATAAAACAGCGCAATGGCGAGACCAAAGGTCTACCGGCCTGCCTCTGGGAGTGAACAGCTAAAGACTTCTGGGAAACTCCCGGGCTCTGAGCTGTGTGGGAATGTTCAGGGAGGCAGGAGAGGATATATTGTTTATTAATATCCTTCCTAGCTTGGGCTAGCAAGTTCCTTTACTTAGCAAAGATTTACATTCCCCTTTGACATGCACAGCAGATAGCTTGATGCAGGCTCGCTTAAGCCGCTTAATATTGGATTCCTGGTACGTCCCCTTATCTCCCCATTAAAAAGAATAGACACGACACATTCTTGTGTAAAGTATATATAAGAAGTTTACTCACACATTCAGTTCACAGATGGATCCCTGAAGGCAGACTTAGTTACAAATATGTACATGTGGATCTACCCCATATGGGGGAATACATTCCCCTTTTACATGCACGGCAGATGGCTGGTTGCAGGCTCGTGTGAGCCTCGCACTATTGTACAATTCAGTCTGTCTCAGATTGAATTGTACTTTTCTGGTAAATTCCCTTGATCCCTCTTAAAAGAATAAAGATGCCACAATCTTCTTCAAAGTCAATACAGTATTTTAATGTTTTTTTGGAAGCCGAGCCAGATGGGCGGGGTATAAATAATAAATTATTATTATTATTATTATTATTAAAAGAACTTTACTTACATCAGTTCACAGTTGGATTCCTGAAGGCAGACTTAGTTACAGATATGTACATGTGGATCTACTCCATATGGGAGATTTGAACCCAGTGCTTCTGCTAGCTAAGAGCTAGCATAGCGGTCCTAGCTAAAAGCTGGTCAAACGAAGAAGGAAGTCAAAAAGAGGGAGGTGTGCTGCGTGACTCGTCCTTTTGTTACCTGGGCAGGTAAGGCCACGCCCACCTCTAGTCACATGCAAAGGAAGGATGCTCCAGCCAGGAGGAAACAGGAAGTTTCGACTGGCTGGACCAAACATTCCCCAGCCTGGCCACTCTAGGAAAACAAGGAATGTTGTACTTGACTGCTCTCAGTGGATTACATCCCAGAAGCTGTTCTCACCACGCTCCTAGAAGCTGGCATTTCAGAGACAACCGATTGCTTCACGGTACTCAGAATATACCCATCGATAGCAAGTACAGCGGTTAGGATTTTTGTTATAGCCCTAAAATTTCAGGCGGGAGAGGTCCCTAAGGAGCGGAAATGGCAACTTAAACAGATAGAATATGCAGAGTTAGCAGGCCTAACTAGCAGAATAAGAGACCAAGGAAATCGTCTCTGGCCAGGAATGGGGAAACCCAGCCAGAGGGGCGGGGTATAAATCATACCATATTTTTCGCTCTATAAGACACACCAGACCATAAGACACACCTAGTTTTTGGAGGAGGAAAACAAGAAAAAAAATATTCTGAGTCTCAGAAGCCAGAACAGCAAGAGGGATCGCTGCTCAGTGAAAGCAGCAATCCCTCTTGCTGTTCTGGCTTCTGTGATAGCTGCGCAGCCTGCATTCGCTCCATAAGACGCACACACATTTCCCCTTACTTTTTAGGAGGGGAAAAGTGATCCTTATAGAGCAAAAAATACGGTAAATTATCATTATATTATTATTTATTGCCCTCCACCCACCCACTCATCCAGGGAGTACTGATTGCCTGTATTTAATGCTGTACAGTGGTACCTCGGGTTACATACGCTTCAGGTTACAGACTCCGCTAACCCAGAAATAGTACCTCGGGTTAAGAACTTTGCTTCAGGATGAGAAAAGAAATCGCGCAGCGGCGGCAGTTGGAGGCCCCATTAGCTAAAGTGGTGCTTCAGGTTAAGAACAGTTTCAGGTTAAGAACGGACCTCCGGAATGAATTAAGTACTTAACCCGAGGTACCGCTGTATTGTTTTTAACACTCGATTGGGAGCCGCCCAGAGTGACTGGGGAAACTCAGCCAGATGGGCGAGGTATAAATAATAATAATAACAATAATTTATTGGAACTGATGGATCGTTGTTCTGAGCCCCTAATGGCTGCCTCCTCCAATCTGCTTCCTAGGAGCTCTTTCGCCCCACAGTTTGCATTCAAGCCTCCCTTCCCTTTTGCAGAACCCAGCTGTTAGCAATTCAGGTTTGCCCCCCGGGGCCAGCAGAGCAATTGAGGTCAGCAAGTCACTCATTAAATTTTCCGAGGACTCCATCTCGGTGCGGAAGTGGGAAAGGGGCTTCTGGGGTTGTTTGAAACGGGACGGCTCGGCTGCCTGTTCCCAGACTCTCTGCTCTCTTTGGGGGGGGGGGTGTTCCCTGAATTGACAGCTGTTGAAGCAGCCGTCACCTGCTAGCTGTGATAACGGAGAAATCTGAGGGCTCCCTTGGACAAAAAACAAGGACACCAGCCAGGAATACCAGAGCAAAACAGCAGCCAGTTGGTTTGCTCTTTATTGAAGACGGTCACGACAGGACTCCCACCTGCCACCAGGTGGAACAAGATGGAAGCCCCGAACAAAAAAAGACCCCAACTTTTATTAGTTACTAATCCCCCAAGCAGGGACGTGGGTGGCGCTCAGAAGGTCGGCGGTTCGAATCCCCACAATGATGCGGTGAGCTCCCGTTGCTCGGTCCTTGCTCCTGCCCACCTAGCAGTTCAAAAGTACGTCAAAGTGCAAGTAGATAAATAGGTACCGCTCTGGCGGGAAGGTAAACGGCGTTTCCGTGCGCTGCTCTGGTTCGCCAGAAGCGGCTTAGTCCTGCTGGCCACATGACCTGGAAGCTGTACTCCGGCTCCCTCGGCCAGTAAAGTGAGATAAGCGCCGCAACCCCAGAGTCGGTCACGACTGGACCTGATGGTCAGGGGTCCCTTTACCTTTACCTTAATCCCCCAAGCTACACCCATAGAACTACATCACAACGACAACATGACTACATCATTGATACATCACAAAAAGGAGGGGTTGAGGGAGGGGTTTGTGGAGGTAACGTGAGTATCTTCTCACCTGGCTGGTTCCCCCTTTCCCCCTCCCCATGAGTACTTTCCAGGTGACAGAGGGGAGTTTGCAGTTTCCTGCCCCCAGAGGGAAGAGCTGATCATTGTCCTTTGTTCCAGTCCATGTTGAATCCACTCCCATATGCAAGTTCTTTGTGACCTTGATGGTCTTCTGTCTGGGACCATCAGGGTTGGCATCCCAACTGGGTAGGGCTCCCACATATGTGTTGGTTCGCTCAAGAGATTATGGCCGTCCTGTATCAAACCATCCCCCTTTTATAGTCCTTCCTTCATGGAGCAAAATAAAAGTGGACCGGTGTAGATCCTATGTACGGTTGATTTTCTATGAATTTATAACAGAAACATTGTGTATGTCGTGTGTGAGTGTGTATGTGTATGTGTGTGGAGTTTGTACAAACTAAATGATTGGGGGGCGGTTCCCTGCAACAATTGCCTTGCATTGAAAACAGGACCAGATTTCGGTTTGACGAGGCCCTAAGCTCCTGAAGGTAATAGGGCCCTTTATATGTCCAGCTGTCCTTTGTCAACCACAAATGGCCGCTGTTTTGTGTGTGTTGAATATATGCTATATGGTCGTTTATGGACCTAATCGGTATCTCAAGCCATTTGCACATCAAAAAAAAAAATGTATTTTATCAAAGTAATAGTTGAATTGAGATACAATTAAGAAGAGATGTGTTCTGGTCCATGGGGTCATGAAGAGTCGGACACGACTAAACGACAACAACAACAATTGTTGAACTGAAATACAATTAAGAAGTATATTAATAGTGAATTAGGAATTCTGGTGCTGGAGGAGACTCTTCAGAGTCCCATGGACTGCAAGAAGATCCAACCTCTCCATTCGGAAGGAAATCAGCCCTGAGTGCTCACGGGAAGGACAGATCCTGAAGCTGAGGCTCCAAGACTTTGGCCACCTCAGGAGAAGAGAAGACTCCCTGGAAAAGACCCTGATGTTGGGAAAGATGGAGGACACAAGGAGAAGGGGATGACGGAGGATGAGATGGTGGGACAGTGTTCTCGAAGCTGCCAGCATGAGTTTGACCAAGCTGCGGGAGGCAGTGGAAGACAGGAGGGCCTGGCGTGCTCTGGTCCAGGGGGTCAAGAAAAGGCGGACACAACTAAACGACTAAACAACAACAACATTAATAGTGAAATGCTTATAAAGCTTTAGCTTAAAATGATTTTGTTTAATTCATTACAAACTTAATAATGCAAACTCATTGGGATTTGGCAATGACAAAAGTTCCTATAGAAGCACAATTTACAAAGACTAGTCTCTTGCTATAACATGAAATAATAATAGGTGTAAATATATGATGCAAACTACTAATAATTATAAAATGGGGGGGCTCTTTCCCTGAAAGTTTGATATTGGGGAGGGGGAGTGCACTGGATCACTTTAGCCACTAGGTGGCGGTACAGCAGCATATAAGTCTGAGCTTGGAAACGAAGCTGTTGTTTGTTGGAACTCTAATTCCCAGCAGCCCTAGCAGTCAGCAAGGGCTGATGGGAGTTGTAGTCGAGAACTCCCTGTCCCTCTGTTAGGCGGTGTTGCAAATTAGGGGTGTGCAAGGACACATAGAGAGACTCAGGTAGCGCTGTGGGTTAAACCACAGAGCCTAGGACTTGCCAATCCGAAGGCCCAGTCGTGGCCGACTCTGGGGTTGCGGCGCTCATCTTGCCTTACTGGCCGAGGGAGCAGGCGTCTAGCTTCCGGGTCATGTGGCCAGCAGGACTAAGCCGCTTCTGGCGAACCAGAGCAGCGCACGGAAACGCCGTTTACCTTCCCGCCGGAGCGGTATCTATTTATCTACTTGCACCTTGATGTGCTTTCGAACTGCTAGGTTGGCAGGAGCTGGGACCGAGCAACAGGAGCTCACCCCGTCATTGCGGGGATTCGAACCACCAACCTTCTGATCGGCAAGCCCTAGGCTCTGTGGTTTAACCCACAGCGCCCCCTGCGCCCCCTTGAGATACCTATGAGGTCCATAAATTACCATATAGCATAGATTCAACACAAAAGCCAGCAATCATTTGTTGTTGACAAAGAAAAGCTGGACATGTTGTTGTTGTTTAGTCATTTAGTCGTGTCCGACTCTTCGTGACCCCCTGGACCAGAGCACGCCAGGCCCTCCTGTCTTCTACTGCCTCCCGCAGTTTGGTCAAACTCATGCTGGGAGCTTTGAGAACACTGTCCCACCATCTCGTCCTCTGTCGTCCCCTTCTCCTTGCGCCCTCCATCTTTCCCAACATCAGGGTCTTTTCCAGGGAGTCTTCTCTTCTCCTGAGGTGGCCAAAGTCTTGGAGCCTCAGCTTCAGGATCTGTCCTTCCAGTGAGCACTCAGGGCTGATTTCCTTCTGAATGGAGAGGTTGGATCTTCTTGCAGTCCATGGGACTCTCAAGCACCATATAAAGGACATATAAAGAGCCCTATTACCTTCAGTAGCTTAGGGCCTCATCAAACCTAAATCCGGCCCTGGGTACAACAACAACAACAGGACATTCATATTTCCATCAGACAAAAGTTGGGAGTTTTGTTCTTTCTCTTTGCTCCCAGCGATGGCCACATGGGATATGATCTCATCCTGGCCCTGAGAGACACCTTCTCCAACCACAGAGGAGGAGGAGGAGGAGGAGGAGGAGTTTGGATTTGATATCCCGCCTTTCACTCCTTTTCAGGAGTCTCAAAGCGGCTAACATTCTCCTTTCCCTTCCTCCCCCACAAGAAACACTCTGTGAGGTGAGTGGGGCTGAGAGACTTCAGAGAAGTGTGACTGGCCCAAGGTCACCCAGCAGCTGCATGTGGAGGAGCGGAGACGCGAACCCGATCCCCCAGATTACGAGGCTACCGCTCTTAACCACTACCCCACACTGGGGGCATTTGCCAGCATGTTCCCGGGTCATTTGGTCTGGGCCCAGCAAGATTTCCTGGTGGAGCACATTAGCTGTGAGCCCAATAGCTCTGGGTGTGGAACAGAAATGGAAGGAAGGAATACCAGCCAGCAGAGGGCAGGCAGCGAAGGAGTCGAGACAGGAGACCAAAAGGCGTTGGCTGGGTCTTAGAGGAATCAAAATAACGTCAAGTTTTGATCTTGCTTTTAAATAGTTGGCACAGACCGTAAACTATGTTCAAGGGAACTGACCTGCCCCCTTTGCAAAGGAAACAGAGGCGCCGAAGGAAGACAAGGGAGGTGTCTTAGCACAGAGTTGGGGGACATTGGTTGCCCCCCAAATACTGCTGGACTTCGAATCATAGAGTTGGAAGGGACCCAGGGGGGGGGGGTCATCTAGCTGAACCCCATGCAATGCTGGATTATCCAGCTGTCCCATATGGGCGTCGAACTTGCAACTGAGACATGCTCTGGTTATCTCCTGCTTGGACTACTGCCATGCACTCTCTGTGGCGCTACCTTTGAAGGTGACTCGGAAGGAAGGAAGGAAGGAAGGAAGAAAAGAGAGAGGGAGAGAGAAAGAAAGAGAAAGAAAGAAAGAAAGAAAGAAAGAAAGAAAGAAAGAAAGAAGAAGAGGGAGGGAGGGAGGGAGGGAGAGAGAAAAGAAAGAAAGAGAAAAAGAAAGAAAGAAGAGGGAGGAAGGGAGAAAAGGAAGGAAGAGGGAGAGAGAAAAGAAAGAAAGAGGGAGAGAGAAAAGAAAGAAAGAAAGAAAGAAAGAAAGAAAGAAAGAAAGAAAGAAAGAAGAGAGAGGGAGGGAGGGAGGGAAGGGAGGAAGGGAGGAAGAAAAGAGAGAGAGAGAGAAAGAGAGAGAGAGAGAGAGAGAGAGAGAAAGAAAGAAAGAAAGAAAGAAAGAAAGAAAGAAAGAAAGAAAGCGAGCATGCCTATCGCCCACCCCCATTCCACATCCTCCTTTCAAAGGACCCAGGGAGATTAGTTGTCCAAAATTGATTGGCGGCCCCTTTGCGTCTCTCTCTCTCTCTCTCTCTCTCTCTCTCTCTCTCTCTCTCCACCCCCCACGCCACGCACTTCTCTCCCTCCCACAAGTGAAAAGAGGGCTTTGGAAAAGGGACAGCGCCAATTGGGAGAACGGGGGGTGGGATGGCCGAGGCGGAGTTGCAAGGGGGGGGGAGAGAGCGAGAGCAGGCAAGTCCGCCTCCTTAATGACCAACAGCTGTTGCAAACCTTTAATCCGTGCAGAGTTTGGGAACAAGCTGTCCCTGCGATTATATAAACCGCCTCGGCTGTGTTTGTTTAATTCGGTTTGTGTGTGTGTGTGCGCGCGCGCGTGTTTTTGGCTGTTTTTTTTTTTTTTTTTTTGCAAGCGCACGGCCAATGGCGACGGGGGGAGTGGGTCTGAAAGGGGCAGGAGCAGTGACCACCCCCTTCCCCCCCTCTCTCTCTTCTCCTCCTCCTCCGCTAGTTGGCTTCTAACCTCCAAACGCTACGCACCAAAGGGTTTTTCTGCAGAAAACCTTGGCGCTTCGGTGGAAAAACCAACCCTCCCCAGACGGGGGGGCGGCTTGCTTCTTCCCCCAGATTGCAACATTACACACACACACACACACACACACATACACACACACACACACACGACACAAGCCACTTCAGGTCCTCTCCAGGGCATCGTCCCAAGCCGAGGGCAGACCTGACGTCAGATCCCAAGCTGCGTCCAATTCACCAAAGACCTGGAGCTTGCCAACTTCCCTCGCCTGCCTCTGCTCCGCTGCCTGGCAGGGTAGCCTGGGGTGGCAGTGCCGAATTTCCCTATAAGCTAAATAAGCTCTAGCGTAGGGCCCCACTCTCTTGGGGGCCCCCCCAAAAAAATTAAAAAGGAAAAAACTGGATGTGCGTTTCCAAAATATAAGCTAAAAAACTACATACAACAGTGTTTTGTGTTGTGTAGGCTCCTATTTGTAATGTGCAAATGGATTTAGATACCTATTATTGTTTAGTCGTGTCCGCCTCTTCGTGACCCCCTGGACCAGAGCACACCAGGCCCTCCTGTCTTCCACTGCCTCCTGCAGTTTGGTCAAATTCATGCTGGTCGCTTCGAGAACACTGTCCCACCATCTCGTCCTCCGTCGTCCCCTTCTCCTTGCACCCTCCATCTTTCCCAACATCAGGGTCTTTTCCAAGGAGTCTTCTCTTCTTCTGAGGTGGCCAAAGTCTTGAAGCCTCAGCTTCAGGATCTGTCCTTCCAGTGAGCACTCAGGGCTGATTTCCTTAAGAATGGAGAGGTTTGGTCTTCTTGCAGTCCATGGGACTCTCAAGAGTCTCCTCCAACAAACTCTAGCTTAGGTCCCCACTCTCTTGGGCCCCCCCAAAAAAAATTAAAGGGGGAAAAACTGGATGCACATTTCCAAAATATAAGATAAGAAACAAATAAAATAAAAACTGCATACAGCAACAGTGTTTTGTGTTGTGTATGCTTCTATTTGTTATATATTTTCTGAGAATCCTCCAGAAAAACAATCTCTCAAAGGACCTGTTGATGGGATTTTACCATTGCACTGTGGAGAGCGTATTAACTTATGGACGGTGTGTGTGGTTTGGGAGCTGCACAGTCAGGGAAAAAACAATGCTGTCCAGGTTTGTAAAGACTGCGGAGAGAATAATTGGGTGCACTCTTCCCACCTTGGATTAAATCTATGCTTCCAGGTGCCATAAGAAAGCGGCAGAGATAGCACAGGACAGTGCGCAGCCCGGAAATGATCTCTTTCAGCTTCTGCCTTCTGGAAGAAGGTACAGGGTTATAAAGGCCAGGACTAGCCACCTGAGAAACAGTTTCTATCCAAATGTGATTTTGGTTTTAAACACAGTGTAAGGTAGTCTTTATGTGAGTATATTGTATTCAATTATGGGGTATCAGAGTTTTTAGGGGGCTAACCTGGCTGAGCTAGCAGGTTTGTGGTTTTTTGACCGTCTGATGTAGATTTATTTCAATTTTTTTGTTCTGTATGGGATAATGACAATAAAGATTATCGTATCGTATCATACAAATGGCTTTGGAAACCTATTATGTCCATCAATTAAAAGGTAAAGGGACCCCTGACCATTAGGTCTAGTCATGACCGACTCTGGGGTTGCGGCGCTCATCTCGCTTTACTGGCTGAGGGAGCCGGCGTACAGCTTCCGGATCATGTGGCCAGCAGGACTAAGCAACTTCTGGCGAACCAGAGCAGCGCACGGAAACGCCGTTTACCTTCCCGCCGGAGCGGTACCTATTTATCTACTTGCACTTTGACATACTTTTGAACTGCTAGGTTGGCAGGAGCAGGGACTGAGCAACGGGAGCTCACCCCGTGGTGGGGATTCGAGCCGCCAACCTTCTGATCGGCAAGTCCTAGGCTCTGTAGTTTAGCGAGATAAGCTTGCTGTTAAAAGCGAACTGAATTAGCTGTCTCCTCGATGGCTGATCATCGATGGGACTCTATATCCAGGGCAGCCGACAGTCCAATCTTTCCACCGACTGAGATGAGAAAGCAACAAATTGGAGCAGGAAGTTGAAAGTCCGCCGCTGTTGAAACTTGCTGGATGGTTCTTGTCATGTCTTGATCGGATTCCCAGGAAATCTGAATGGTGATTTATAGCTCGCTTGGCGTTGGCATGTGTTGCTAAATCAGACCAGGGTGTCTCAAACAAATGCACCCATTTTAACAGACACATATCTGATCCCATGGGAAACCTTTCTCTAGTCTGTCGTCTCCCTAGCCAAATTCTGCACCTCCTTTGCCGGGTGTCTTAACCTGAAACTGTTCATAACCTGAAGCAAGACTTTAGCTAATGGGGTCTCCTGCTGCTGCCGTCCAATTTCTGTTCTCATCCTGAAGCAAAGTTCTTAGCCTGAAGCACTATTTCTGGGTTAGTGGAGTCTGTAACCTGAAGCGTATGTAACCTGAGGTACCACTGTAGTTGAGTTCCGATGTCACTGCCAAGACATTCATCATTGCCCATGGTGTTGGTGTTGACCTTTAAAAGCCTTAAACAGCCTCAGTCCAGTACAATGGTACCTTGGGTTACATACGCTTCAGGTTACAGGCTCCGCTAACCCAGAAATATTACCTCAGGTTAAGAACTTTGCTTCAGGATGAGAACAGAAATTGTGCGGCGGCAGCAGGTGGCCCCATTAGCTACAGTGGTGCCTCAGGTTAAGAACAGTTTCAGGTTAAGAACGGACCTCCGGAAGGAATTAAGTTCTTAACCCGAGGTACCACTGTATACCTGAAGGAGTTTCTCCACCCCCATTGTCCAGCCCAGACACTGAGGTCTAGCTCCGAGGGCCTTCTGGCGGTTCCCTCCCTGTGAGAAGTGAGGTTACAAGGAACCAGGCAGAAGGCCTTCTCGGTGGTGGCGCCCACCCTGTGGAACGCGCTCCCATCAGATGTCAAAGAAATAAACAATTATTGGACATTTAGACAACATCTGAAGGCAGCCCTGTTTAGGGAAGCTTTTTAATGACTGATGTTTTTATTGTGTTTTTAATCTTTGTTGGAAGCCAGCCAGAGTAGCTGGGGAAACCTAGCCGGATGGGTGGGATATAAATAATAAATTATTATTATTATTATTATTATTATTATTATTATTATTATTATTATTAATTTATTTATTTCATATAGTTGTCCTTCAATGCACAGCACGCTGTAAATTTTACAATCTCCCTCCATAACTTTTCCCAAGATGAAAATGGGATATTGCGCCCAAGTGTGCCAATTACTTTACGGGCATGTGGTTGGGACTACAAGAATATTACACAGCTCCCTGTTGGAAGGCACAGAAACACACACGAAAGCAGAGTGATCCTGCAAGCCTGTATAGCTCAGTTGGTTGGAGCGTGGTGCCAACACCGAGGTTGCGGGTTCAAATTCCCGGGCTTCATATTCTTGCAGCTGATCCTCAGAGTCTCTTCCAGTTCTCCAATTCTACGATTCCAACCTGGAAATTAAAAAAAAAAAACCAGGGGCTGTACGGTTGGATTCCTAGGAAACAGACTGCGGGCACTGCAAATGCCCCCCGGATTATCTCCTTAATCTCGTTACCCAACGAGATTATACACAGACACAAATGAGTGAATGGCTGGTTATTTGAGAGCAGTCGGAGATCACGGTGATTTAAGGTCATGGAGCGGGAGAGAGAATAGGGATGGGGAGCTATTCCCAGCGGCTGGCGCTGGTAAGGAACGATGGCACCAAACCAGCCGGAGGGGGCACATTAAAAGGGGGAACATAAAATGAATCTTCTCAAAGTCAGATAGTTGTTTATTTCCCTCTGACGGGAGGGCGTTCCACAGGGCGGGCGCCACCACCGAGAAGGCCCTCTGTCTGCTTCCCTGTAACCTCACTTCTCGCAGGGAGGGAACCGCCAGAAGGCCCTCTGGAGATGGACCCCGGTATCCGGGGTGGACACACTCCTTCAGGTCTACTGGGCCATTTAGGGCTTTCAAGGTCAGCACCAACCCTTTGAATTGTGCTTGGAAATGTATTGGGAGCCAATGTAGGTCTTTCAGGACCGGTGTTATATAGTTTCGGCGGCTGCTCCCAGTCCCCAGTCTAGTTGCCACATTCTGGATTAGTTGTAGTTTCCGGGTCACCTTCAAAGGGAGCCCTACGTAGAGCACATTGCAGTAGTCCAAGCGGGAGATAACCAGAGCATGCACCACTCTGGCCAGACAGCCTGTGGGCAGGGAGGGTCTCATCCTGCATCCCAGATTGAGCTGCCCTGGACACAGAATTGACCTGCGCCTCTATGGACAGCTGTGAGTCCAAAATGACCACCAGGCTGTGCACCTGGCCCAGTTACCCCATTCAGGACCAGGGAGTCCTCCACACCCACCTGCCCCCTGTTCCCCAGAAACAGTCCTTCTGTCTTGTCAGAATTCGACCTCAATCTCTTAGCCGCCATCCATCCTCCAACCGTCTCACACAACAATAATTGTTGTTGTTGTTGTCCCAACTCCCTGAGCTCTGACTCTTCTTCCCCAGTTGGTTCATTCTTCTCTATCCAACCAAACCATGACATTTTGCTTCCTAAAACGATGCAAATAATTAAATAGACCTTCCTTGCTGCAGGGTGGGGTGGGGTGGGGACCGATGACTCACCAGGAGCTTTTCTGAGTCAGCAAAAATGCCTCTGGGAAATCTTCATTGGAACCAGGCCTGGGCTGGCAAGAAGGACTTCCTTTTAGTTTGTGTGTGTTTAAGTTTCCCCCGAGGATGTTGTTGTTGTTGTTGAGTCATTTAGTCGTGTCCGACTCTTTGTGACCCCCTGGACCAGAGCACGCCAGGCCCTCCTGTCTTCCACTGCCTCCCACAGTTTGGTCAAACTCATGCTGGTCGCTTTGAGAACACTGTCCCACCATCTCGTCCTCTGTTGTCCCCTTCTCCTTGTGTCCTCCATCTTTCCCAACATCAGGGTCTTTTCCAGGGAGTCTTCTCATCTCAGGAGGTGGCCAAAGTCTTGGAGCCTCAGCTTCAGGATCTGTCCTTCCAGTGAGCACTCAGGGCTGATTTCCTTCCGAATGGAGAGGTTTGATTTTCTTGCAGTCCATGGGACTCTCAAGAGTCTCCTCCAGCACCATAATTCAAAAGCATCCATTCTTCGGCCATCAGCCTTCTTGATGGTCCAGCTCTCACTTCCATACATCACTACTGGGAAAACCATGGCTTTCTTCAAACGGTGAAGAAGTCCACAGTTGGGCACGATTCTCCCCAAGCCCTCCAGACAGCTTCGTGCAGAAGCCGTTCTTCATCTGAGCTTCGCAACACTGGAGGGTCTGGTCCCATTGGGATGAATGGGGAGCTGCCTGCCCCCAGCCAGCCCACACCTGCCTGCCTCCTGCCTTACAAAAAGTCCAGGGCGTGTCACTGCCTTTCAGCCACCTCCTTCCCCTTCGTCTCGACCCAAGCAAACTGGAGCGTGACGACAACCTTACATTTAGATGCATATAGGCAGAAAGTATGGACACCTCCTATCTAGACAGTCTTGAGAATATTTTGCTAAAGGTCCCAGGCAAACCTAGTCATTCAGCTGTTGTTTTTTATTATCAAGAGTTGCCCATCGGGAATTTGTGTGTGTTTTTGTGTAGAACAGAGCATTCACTTCCGGGTTTTTGGCATCCGGCTTCTAAAACGTTCGAAAACCTGTGAAATTGAGTCTGAGAAAACTCTGGTGGACATAAAGTAGTGAGGAATAACTATAATCAGCAGCAAAGTTTGAAAAATTGGAGAACCCATGGAGGGGCGAAGGGGGAGTCCAATGTTAAAGGTAAAGGGACCCCGGACCATTAGGTCCAGTCGTGACCAACTCTGGGGTTGTGGCGCTCGCTTTATTGGCCGAGGGAGCCGGCGTACAGTTTCCGGGTCAAGTGGCCAGCAGGACTAAGCCGCTTCTGGCGAACCAGTTCAGCGCACGGAAACGCCATTTACCTTCCCGCTGGAGCGGTACCTATTTATCTACTTGCACTTTGACGTGCTTTCGTACTGCTAGGTTGGCAGGAGCAGGGACTGAGCAACGGGAGCTCACCTCGTCATTGCGGGGATTTGAACCGCCGACCTTCTGATCGGCAAGTCCTAGGCTCTGTGGTTTAACCCACAGCGCCACCCATGTCAGTCCGATGTTAACTGACTGCTAATTGAGAAATGTTGTATTCATTTGATTCTGGTGTAGTTTTTTTAAAAAAATAGAAATATATTTTTTAAATTTTATTTTTTTAAACACACCTCTCCTTAGCTCCCAAAGGACCAACAAAATGTCAATATCCCCCCTTCGCAGAATGCAAGCTCCATCTAGGACAGACGGCATAGCCACTCCCTTGCCAGCTGACCTTCCCAGGTTGGCAGGGGGCGAAAGGGCAGCAGGAACGCTTCCTCTCCCGTTCCGCTAATCTTAGGGATCAAATCAGCTTGAGCTGGGCCAGCTGCTAAGAGCCCAAATCCCTATGTGCGGTTAAAAATAGCCGTGGGGCTCAGCGTCAAGAGCCAGGCACGCCAACGGAACCTCAGATGGCATTTTAGCATTGTCTGCGTCGGACACCTTGTGTTTTTTTTAAATACATGGCCTGAACTTCATGTTGGCATTTGTTGGTCGAAAGCCACCTCTGTCTATCGAGTTGGCAGTAAATTTCTCCTGAGGCAGCAGGGAGCGACCTCTTTTTCTGTCGAGGGATACAAATCCTTCGGGGGGGGGGTGGATTTTTGGAGTCCAAAGTGCCCCCCTTTCCTCTCTGTTTCTACCGCTGCCTTATAAGAAAACCCAAGGCCAGATTTAGGTTTGATGAGGCCCTCAGCTCCTGAAGGTAATGGGGCCCTTTATATGTCCAGCTGTCCATTGTCAACAACAAATTGTCACTGTTTTTTGTTTTGAATACATGCCATATGGTCATTGATGGACGCAAAGGTACCCCTGGCCATTAGGTCCAGTCGCAGATGACTTTGGGGTTGCGGTGCTCATCTCGCTCCATAGGTCGAGGGAGCTGGCATTTGTAGGCAGACAGTTTTTCTGGGTCAAGTGGCCAGCATGACTAAGCCGCTTCTGGCAAACCAGAGCAGCTCACGGAAACACCATTTACCTTCCCGCCAGAGCGGTACCTATTTATCTACTTGCACTTTGAATCAGAAGAGCAGGCCTTTCAGGACCAGGGACAGCACCAAGACGACAGACATGTTGCTCTCTCTGAGAAGCTAAGTAGCCATTTTTTTGGTGCTGGTGGCTGTCAAGGTGGTGAGTCAAAACTGCTTAGGGACTCGATCTGGCCTGGAGCATCTGCTGCTAAGTAACCTCCAGCACACCTGCTTTCAGGTAGGGATTCAGGAGGGAACAGAAGCCCTTGTTGCAGAGTTCGGATTCCATCTCTCGGTGTGTCAAATGAGTGCAGCCCTAAGGCCACAGGTGAGCCTCGGTTGCTAAGGAACTCTGCACCTGTTGTGTTTGCTCTTCAACCTGTCTCTCCCCCCTGTTCCTCGCCTTTGTTCTCTTGGCTTCCCCTGTGTTCTGGTCTCAGCTGGCATCACGCCCCGTGATCTGTGCTCCTGCCCCCGGGAACTGCCAAAGAGAACATACCAGCTCTTACGAAGCCGGCCCCAGGCGAGATAACACAATCTTCCCCTTTGCCGCTCTCCCCCACACCTACAGAAACCAGGACAGCTATATAGGGGGTAGGGGGAGGCCTGGCAGGGCTTTGGAGAGAGGGGTTGGCCAAACAGACCACAGCTAGGAGCAGTCAGAGGATGGAAGCACAGCGAGATTTCTGGACATCTTCTTTTGATGGGTGAGGGCAAAGCATTCGAACGTTGACGTACGAAAACCAGAATGCCTCTGTTGTTTTAATTGTTTAGGACAGCGTTTCAACTAAATAGAGCTGGAAGGGACCTCAGGGGTCATCCATCCCAACCCCTTTTGCAATGCAGGAATCTCAGCTAAAGCATTGATGAGAGATGGCCATTCAACTTCCAATTCGCCCATATGGCTGGGTTCTGCCAGCTGCTCTGGGCGGCTTCCAATAGAATATTAAAAACACGACAAATACATCAGACTTTAAAAACTTCCCTAAACAGGGCTGCCTTCAGATGTCTTCTAAACATTAGACAGTTGTTTATCTCCTTGACATCTGCTGGGAGGGCGTTCCACAGGGCAGGTGCCACCACCGAGAAGGCCCTCTGCCTGCTTCCCTGTAACTTGGCTTCTCGCAGCAAGGGAACCGCCATAAGGCCCTCGGCACTGGACCTCAGAGTCCGGGCAGAATGATGGGGGTGGAGACACTCCTTCAGGTATACTGGGCCGTTTAGGGTTTTCAAGGTCAGCACCAACACTTTGAATTGTGCTCGGAAACATCCTGGGAGCCAGTGCAGGTCTTTCAAGACCGGTGTTATATGGTCTCAGTGGCTGCTCCCAGTCCCCAGTCTGGCTGCTGCATTCTGGATTAGTTGTAGTTTCTGGGTCACCTTCAAAGGGAGCTCCATGGAGAGGGCATTGCAGTAGTCCAAGCGAGAGATAACTAGAGCATGCACCACTCTGGTGAGACAGTCTGCAGGCAGAGAGGGTCTCATCCTGCGTACCAGATGGAGCTGCCCTGGACACAGAATTGACTTGCGCCTCCATGGACAGCTGTGAGTCCAGAATGACCCCCAGGCTGTGCACCTGGTCCTTCGGGGGCACAGTGACCCCATTCAGGACCAGGGAGTTCCCCACACCTGCCCGCCTTGTCCCCCTAAAACAGTCCTTCTGTCTTGTCAGGATTCAACCCCAATCTGTTAGCCGCCATCCATCCTCCAACCGCCTCCAGACACTCGCACAGGACCTTCACCGCCTTCATGTACCACTGCAGTGGTTGCTCAGGGTGGGATGAGCTGTGGTCTCTTCGCCCAGAATTTGCCAGCTTCCTGGAAGCTGCTTTTGGGAGACATACCTTGACCCTTGTGTGCCGGGATAAATCACGTGTTGTCAACGAGTGCAAATCAAGCCTGGGCGCTCTGCTTGTGTGTTTTTTTTAAACGGCGGACTCGCAAGAGGTGGTTTGAGGGTTGCAAAGGCCAGCTTGCTTGCGCTGTGGCCAGGCCAAAGATCTTTGGGTTACCATTGAAATAAACCCATAGCCAAGTGTGGGCAACCTTTGTGGTGTGGGTATGCGTGCCTAGACGTGTGTGTGTGTGTCTCTGTGTGTGTACATAAGTGAGAGAATGGGAGAGAGGGATTAAAATGAGCTTGTAAAAAAACCTAACGTGATTGTGTCGAGATTTCTGTTTCCCATGCAGCAGGGCGGGTGACGCTTTAAAGGATAACCACGTAGGCTTTTTAGCTGAGGCCAGCAATTTGAAAGTTCATGTTAAGTGGTTTGTGTCACCATAAATAAAACTGAAACACTCCCTCCCTCCCTCCAGCCTTCCCTCCTGCTCCTCTCTCTCTGCGTGGTTATTTTTTTAAACAAGGCTTTTCCCCCCAGACTGATCAGTGCGCAGGCCGTTCCGTTTTAATCGAGATGCAAACTGGTTGCCGAAACGATAAATATTTGCCCCTCTCGGTTTGCAAGGTTTTATTTATGTTGCTTCTCCTGCAACGTTGCTCCTTTGGGGGGAGGGAAGAATTCATCACCAGCTAATTATTTTATTTTATTATTATCTGTATGTGATGTGGTGTGGTGGTTAGAGTGTCGCACTAAGACCTCAGAGACTAGGGTTCGAATCTATGAAGTTTACTGGGTTGCCTTGGGAAGGGAATCACTGGCTCCTCAGTCCTCACCTCACAGGGTTATTGTGACGACTGAGGAGGAAAAACCACCTTGAGCTCTTTAGAGGAAAAAGGTGAAATACGAAAAGTATTTCATGACCAAGTGGGAATTTGAACCCTGGTCTCTGAGGTCTTAGTCCAACACTCTAACTCAGCAAACTTTTTCAGCAGGGGGCCAGTCCAGCGTCCCTCAGACCTTGTGGGGGGCTGGACTATATTTTGAAAAAAAATATGAACAAATTCCTATGCCCCACAAATAACCCAGAGATACATTTTATATAAAAGCATGCATTCTACTCATGTAAAAACACCAGGCAGGCCCCACAAATAACCCAGAGGTGCATTTTAAATAAAGGGACACATTCTACTCATGTAAAAACACACTGATTCCTGAACCGTCCATGGGCCGGATTGAGAAGGCAATTGGGCCAGATCTGGCCCCCGGGCCTTAGTTTGCCTACCCCTGGTCTAAGGCTTGCCGATCAGGAGGTCGGCGGTTCGAATCCCAGCAATGACGGGGTGAGCTCCCGTTGCTCAGTCCCTGCTCCTGCCAACCTAGCAGTTCGAAAGCACGTCAAAGTGCAAGTAGATAAATAGGTACCGCTCCGGCGGGAAGGTAAACGGCGTTTCCGTGTGCTGCTCTGGTTCGCCAGAAGCGGCTTAGTCCTGCTGGCCACATGACCCGGAAGCTGTACGCCGGCTCCCTCGGCCAGTAAAGCGAGATGAGGGCTGCAATCCCAGAGTCTGGACCTAACGGTCAGGGGTCCCTTTACCTTTACTAGTGATGTTCAGAGTTTTCCCATTCTCTCTCTCTCTCTCTCTCTCTCTCTCTCTCTCTCTCTCTCTTTCTCTCTCTCTCTCTCAGCACCAGCAATTTCATTCCATCCTCTCTCCCTGCATATAGGAGCCAACCCCCAGGAGCTGAGGTCCCTCTGCCTTGTCCCCCCCATAAAATACTTGAGGGGGGAGGGCCCCCAATGTTGATGGGCAGTGCCACTCAAATAGTGTGGCATAGCCAGCATTTATGGTTTTTTGGGGGGGAAGAACCTCAGTTAAGTATTTTTATTAATTTATTTAGGTGGCAGCTGCCGCCACCCTTGGCTGGACCCAGGTGTGTGCAGTATCTTGTGATTGAGGAGGGTCTTTACTTGCCCCCTCCCCAATATTTTATTCAAGTGGGCATCCCACCTCCTTACCCAGGGCCGGATTTAGGTTTGATGAGGCCCTAAGCTCCTGAAGGTCATGGGGCCCTTTCTGTGTCCAGCTGTCCTTTGCCAACAACAAATTGTCACTGTTTTTTGTGTTGAATATATGCTATATGGCAATTTGTGGACCTAATAGGCGTCTCAAGCCAGGGTCTCAACAGACCCTGGACACCTTCCACCAGAAATTCAATGATTTTCACCCCACAATCAACCTAACAATGAATCAATGCTGTATGCAGGTCTTATTTTATTTGTTTTTTTATCTTATATTTTGTAAATGTACATCCAGGTTTTTTTCCCCCTTTTGTTAACGGAGAAATCTGAGGGCTCCCTTGGACAAAAAACAAGGACACCAGCCAGGAATACCAGAGCAAAACAGCAGCCAGTTGGCTTGGTCTTTATTGAAGACCCTCGAGACCGGACTCCCACTTGCCACCAGGTGGAACAAGATGGAAGCCCTGTACAAAAGAAGACCCCAACTTTTATTAGCTGCTAATCCCCATGTTACACTCCCCAAACTACATCACTCATACATCACTAATACATCATGAAAGGGGAGGTCTGGTGGCCGTAATCTGAGCATCCTGGACCCTGCCCCGTGGTTCCCCTTGCCCTCCACCAAACACCCATCAAGTGGAACAAAAGAGATATTTACATTTCCCTGTTTCCCAGCCAAGTTCATCCCACCCTTTTGTCTTCATCTGGGCTTGTTATTTCTGGAATGGCTACCTGTCTGGCACTCAGGTATCAGGAGGCCAGGGATTATCACTCAGGCAGAGGGGCTGCTGAGGAGCTGAGCTCACCTGTCCAGATGAATTTCTGAAGTTTTCCCTGTGAGCCAGTACATAGGTACATTGATCAGTGAATTCTTACATTTGATATCGTGCAGCAAAGGCCCTTGGAATAGATAGGAAGAAACTGCGATGAAGTGTTTTGCGGGGACAAATCACAAGTCACAAAAGCGATTGTGCTGATTTTGGTATTGGGCTGCATGTGCATGATATCTGCTGGAGGGGCAACCCCCCCAACCTATACATAAATCCCTGCAGCACTTTATTTTTTTTGGGGGGGGGCAAGAAATTGGGGCCCTAAGCTAGAGCTTGTTTAGCTTATTATACGTAAATCCGGCGCTGCGCCTTATCAAATCTCCTTGGTCCACCTTTGGGAGCTAGAGGAAGAAATAGGGAGGGGGGGTAACTCGAGGGAGATTCTCTCAAATGCCACCTCCCTCTCTCGCATCCTGGCGCTGCCAGACTCCTCAGCGCCCCCCCCTCCTCCCCAGCCACGCGAGAAAGGGGCGGAGCCAGGGGCGGAGCTTAGCAGCCCAGGCAGGGAGGAGGGAGAGCGCGCGCGCGCGCAAGAGAGGGAGGTCGGTCATGGGTGCTGCCGCCGCCGCCGCCGCCGCTGCTGGAGCCCTGCTCACCCAGGGAGGGAGCGGGTAGCTGTGAGGGTTCCCTTGCCAGCCTGCCAGCCTGCCAGCCAGCTACCCATCCAGTCCCCCCGCCCTCCTCACTCTCTCCGGATTTTCTTTGCAAAAAGCGAAAGGAATCTTGCCGGTGCTGCGCCTGCTATTTTATTTCCGAACCCTGCCCCCCAAATCTTGTTTTGATAAAAACACGAGGTTTGAACCAGGAAGCTAGGTATATATATATATATAACCATAAGCAACAAAAAGAGAGAGCTTCTAATTCTTTTATTATTATTATTATTAGCAGTAGTGTTTTTAAATCTCCGCGCCCCCAGCGTGGCGTCCCGTGAAAAGTGAGGTCTGTCTCTCCTTTCACCCCTCCCGCAAGACATTATTTTTTTACGGCTGCCCCGTCTCACCCGCTTCCACCGCGCCCCCCCTTTATTAAGAACCCCCTCTGTGTGACTCTCTATAGAGTTAAAACAACCACCAAGTCCTCAGCACCCCCCCTCCCCTGTCTTCACAACCCAGGAAGGATTTTGGTGTGTGCGTCCCCCACCCTCGGCGATGTGACCTAGCAACTAAAGAAACCCCGGATTGTTATTTTTTAAAATTATTTTACCCAAAAGAGAGAGAGAGAGTGAGGAGGGGGGAAGTGGGGCGAGAAACCACCACCTCCCCTACTTCACTGACATCTGGGGAGGGCCACGGCGCAGCGGGTTCTCCTGAGCTGGGACCTTAAAAGATGCTGTCGACCCAGCCGCTGAACGCGCCTAGACAGAACTGACCCGACGCTGAAGGGAACGAAGATCTGGCCCCGCTTTTCGGGTTATTGTTTTTTTTTTTTTTCCTCTCTCTCTCCAGGGAGGAGATGAGGTCGTTCCCTTCCCTTCGCCCTCCGCAAATTAACAACAACAACAACAACTTGGTGGGACCTTAAAAATAAATAAATAAGCCCCTTCTCTCTCTGCCGCCGGCCGCCACCTTAGTTTCCTGTTGGCATTCAGCCGCTCTGCCGCCCTGGTCAATTTCGCTTGGGTGATGGTAAGTTTTTCGCGTCAGTTTCCAAATCCTTTCTTTTTTAAAATAATAATAATAATATCCCCCCCCCCAACACACACTGATTTCCTCGGTGGGGTGTGGCGGAGGAGCGGGTGGGTGGGCAGAAGAAGTTGATGGAGGTGGGGTTTTTTTTGGGGGGGGGGAGAGAAAGTCCAAGGCAGGTGGGCTTGGGGTGGGGAATAGGGTGCTGGCGGTGGGGGGAGGGGAGAGCCTTATTAGAGTCAAAACAGGATATTGGCACGATCAGGGTGGTTGGAAGGAGACCCGGGGGGCGACGGCATTACTCTGAGTGTTTGGGGATGCCCCGTTCCGGAAAGAACGCGCCCCTATTCGGAAAGCCCCCGTCGCGTTTTGCCGTAGTGCCTTGCCTAAATGAAGACCCCCCCCCACACACACACCATACCCGTCCTTGGTGCAAAGTGTCAGAGTTTAATGGGGGGGGGGGGACTGGTGCGCAGAGGTGGAGAACGCAAAGCGCTATAAAGTCTGCGGAGTGTCCTACCTCTCCAAACCCGGTGCGCTTTTACGCATGGAATTGGGGAGGGGGGGAGAATGCGTAAGAATCTGCGATGGAGGAGGGGGGGAGAGAGAGAGACGGGGGAGTGCGTGTGGCAATCATCTCTCCCCCCTCCCTTCCCTTCCCCCCACCCTCTCTCTTTCTCTTGGCAGCTAGCTCAGCAAACGGTAGATGTAGCGGAAAATGGCCGCTCTGGCGAAGGGGGCGGAGGAGGAAGGGAAGCGAGCTGAACTTGAACATGACGCCTAGCGGAGAGCAGGAGAGACCCGGAGAGAGGGAGAGGGAGACGCCGGGGCTTCTCTGGGCGCCGCTAACTGCTGCCTTTGGCCCCGATCCAGCTCTCGAGCTGGAGAGGGCCCCCTCCCTTTCCCCTCCAACCTTGGAAAGATCTCCCTCTCTCCAACGCCCTCCCCTTTCTCTCTTCATCCTGCGCGTAAAAATTAACTCTCTCTCTGGCTAAGCGAGTTGGGCCCTGCGGCAGACTCGGCGAAGGCCGCTTCGTCAGCAGTAAGATCTTGAGCTCTGCGGAGCCCAAGGTGGACGGGAGAGCGAGAAAGGGGCGCGCGTGCGCGTGCACACACACACAGAGACACACACACACCGGCTGGGCTGCAGCCTTTGCAGCACCAGACCCGCTCCGCCCGCCCCGCACGGGAAAAAAAAAAAACAATTCCTCCTCGCTCTAACCTTTACCCTCCTCCGTCCATTTTCCTCCGCATACCCAACTCCAAGCCGGGTTCAATTCTAAAAATAGACCTCTTTCTTTTAAGTGCGGCGACCTAGCCTTGGGAAGCGAAGTCGCAGCGAGTTCAAAGGGGATGTCTGTAGCCTCCCCACTTCGCGCCTGGGTATTCCGCAGGGAGCCTTCGATCGAAGGCAACGATCGCTCGATTAATCGATGGCGATCGGTTTCTGTATCCCCGCGCTGCCCGCGCTTTCCTCGGATGAGCTCCGGGCTCCCCCCCCCCCACCCTCTCGCGCGTTTATTCTAAAGTAAAAGCTCTGTGGAACTCAACGGGACTCACAACCCCCTAGATAAAAGCGTACTACCGCCGGCGGGCACTTCCTATGAGTCTCGAGCTGTTAAGCTCAGGAACAAAAGCTCCATTGCTGTCCTTGGGAGCTTACTCCCGAGTAAACACGTGCTAGACGGATTTGCCCTGCAGGGCCGCTGCCAACTTTAAGCTGGCTTTGCTCAATATTAAGTCGGCGGGCTGCTCAGAAGTCGGCAGTCCTGCACCCATCTACCTGGAAGTAAACCCCATGGGGCTTACTCATGAGTAGGCACTATAGGGTTCCTAGTAGGGCCTACTCCCAGGCTAAAGTTCCAACGGGTCCTTTCAAAACCAGCGGGGCTTCCTCGCGAGTAAATCTGCCTTTTATCCTGAGTCAGGAAGTTTTTACATGGGATGAGCCACGGTCTTGTAGAAGCTTGGGGAGTATTTTTTTTTTTAAGGGCACGATCCTCGTTCGCTTACCTGGAAACCTCATGGAACTGAATGGGGCTTGCTTCTGAGCAGACACGCTTAGGATCGGGGCGGCTGCGGGGGGGGGGGGAGCGCCGTGAAGTTTGCGAAGGGGGAAAGTGCCGCAGTTGGTCCGAATACTTTCCTCCCGTCGCCGCCTCTTCGAATCGCACCTCATTCCCCCCCCCAAAAAAACTCATCCCAAATTCTTTTACTTTGAAGGAAATCTGGAATTTTACGTGGCTGTTCCCGACAGCCGCATAATAATAATAATCCCCGCGCGCCGTGGCTTGGCTAAGCGGTGAAACTCGCGTGTTATCTCCCAAACTTTTAAAAATCCGGATTGCGTGGAACACCCTCCCCCCAAAAAAAAAATCGGAGTAGGAGAGAAATGAAACGGGAGGGGTGAGCAGAAGAAGGATTGAGGCTCCCATTAGTGATATAGATTTGGCTTTTGGAGTGGGGGCTAAACGCCAGCCGAGGCCAAAAAAATAAAATTCTTCGTCGTTTGCAATGTGGAGCAATAAAAACTGTAGGAGCTTATAGCGGGACGATGTGGAAAAATGTTGAAATGAACGTATGAATCACAGCCCTCTCCTCCCAAAGCAAACACATTCTAGACAAACCACCCACATCAATAAATAGATATATCGAATTATCGGCATGTTTGATAGTTCACGTGAACAGTGGTTGTCTGAATGCAAGTCTGCATCTCAGTAAATGGCCCATGAGGTGATAGGTCTCTGGTTGGGGGCCCTACCTCTACATGACTGTAAAGCGGGGCTCCTCATACACGACTGAAGATCACCCATGCCCCAAAATAAAATAAATCCCTGCAGATAGAAATCTAGTTCCACAGGGACAGCCCTGTCTGTCAGTTGCAGCTATGGGGGGGGGGGGCCTCAGAGACTGGCAGTTTGACGGAGCCAGAGGCCTTGCAGCGGCCGAGGCAGTGATTTCCTAGTTTCCCTCTTCCCCTTACCTTCCTCCGACCGCAGAATTATGGCTAAATTCTTAATGAAAGGCTAGTCGAAAGTCCAGCCCTGCGGATCAAAAAACAACAACTTGATATTTCAGGCCTATATGTCACTTTTCATAATGAGAGAGATAACTGTTAAAATTAACCAGGAATTGTTTTTTTACGCGCACGCGTTTCTTCCGCGCAGCTATTCAATTGCGGCATTAGAAAGTTTTCCCCTCTGCTCCAGCAAGCCGCTAGCCCTCATTGTGACCTCATTTTACGCTTCCTATTCATCCTCCTTCTTATTTTGCGCCGGTTTCAGAAGTAAACAGGACCGGTATCAGTACCTCGGGGCGGATCCTTAACTTCCCAGGAGAGGCAGCGAACTCGCCACGCTTTGGGGAGTTCCCAAACCTCAGCCTTCCTTAAGAAGCCGACCTCAAGTCAGAAATCATGCGCCTTTTTCATGCGTAACAGAGAGCCGGGTTATGGTTCCATTTCTACAGAAACTCAGACCCCTTTTTTTAAAAAAAAAATAAAAACCCTTCCCCTTTCGCCCTTCTTTTTATTTTATTCTGCTTCCAACTGCCGGCCGTGTCCGGAACAAGAGTTTTGTGGTTCGGGGAAAGTTTGGGAGCCGAGTTAATTTTTCTTCTCTAAACGCCTGGCAGAGAAAGGAGCTGGGCCGCGTTTTCTCTTTTCGGGGAAGGAAATAGCAACCTCTATCCACCTCTCCTCCGGAGTTTTTTGAGGTGGTTTGGTTTGGTTTTTTGACACCCCTCCCCTTTGCAAATAAGGAGGTGAATTTGGCCAAGGAAACATAGATAGGTCTTGTGAAATCTGCAACTGGCGAAGGGAAATGCAGGAGATTGGAGGTGTGGGATTAAGTCAATCGCGCCTCTTTCTGGGATTGCGCCCTGGTGTGTGTGTTGTGTTGTGTTGTGTTGTGTGTGTGTTGGTTTGGGGGACACACACACACACACACACACACACACACAGAGAGAGAATGAGTACCACCTTGGCCCTGCGACCACGGGTGCCCTGCAGCGTGCATGGCCCTGGCACCGAAATTTGTGGGTGCCCTTAATGGGGAATTTTGTGGGTGCTCGCTGGCACCCAGAGGGTTAGATCTTGTGCTGTGGTGATCATTCCTAGCCGGTCTCTGAGATATCTCTCTTTGTGATCTTCACGACCCTTTGCAGACAGAGCCCTGAAAGAACTCCCGTTCCAAAAGAATAGGGGGGGGGTCTCCTTGTTTGTTTGTGTTTTTGTAGGGGGGTGTCTCCCCTTGTCGTTCGACTTGCTTGCTTGCTCGGCCGCTTTGCAGCATCTACTAAAAGTGGTTTTCCAGGGAGCGAATCATTTCACTTTCTATTCGGGGTGGGGTCTGGACAGATCTCCAAAACCCATCGCCTCCCACCCCACAGTCCCTGATTACACGACCAGCCCCTCTCCTCCCAAAATCCACCAAAAAGGCAGTTCTGTGGGTGCCTACTCGGAAGTAAAGCCCCATTGAATTCAATGGGGGGCTTACTTTCAAGCCTATAAGCAGCTGAAGGCCCCATTGAACTGAATGCCCTTCTGAGCAGTTGGCCTGAAAGGCCGCGATCCTGCGCACATCTTCCTTACCTGGAAGTAAGGCCGGCGAGATTTCGGAGCAAACATGCCCAGGGTTATTATGTTGAGAAACATCCTGGTTTTATTGTTACTGTTACCAGAATCAACAGCCTGCTGTTACATTAGCTTACCAAAATTTTTGTTGACGCTGGGGCGGGGGCAGAAGGGAATAGAAGTTAGGAGAGAGTTGTGACTTCTTTGCCGAGAGCTAAAAACTGGGCTGGGGGCGTTGGAGGAGAGAAAAACTACTTTAAGTTTGGAATTCCCTCCTCTTCAGATGATAGGTGTCTATATACAAGCGCCCTTTCAGGAGGAAAGGCAATTGTGCGTCGCTCAGTCCTGACTTAGGAAACTTTGGGTACGCGTGCGTGTTTCGCTTCGCAAGGTGCGTGCGGAAGGTCGGTGGCAATAATGGGATTTTTTTAAAGGCGAGAGGGAGGGCGAGAGTGCTCCAGAATAAGAAGAGGCTTCATTGATTCCTCTCGAATTCCATTTTCTCGCGAAAGGTGCGCGCGAGTGGGTTGCTCCTGAGCTGAAAGCCTTGGAGACGCGATTCCTGCAGCGCGTCGTTCCCCTGTTCCGGCGATTCTCACCCAAGATCTAGAGGACTGCTGAGCCCAGCCAAGTTCTACTCGGAAGTAGAGCCTCTCAAGGGAATGGGGAGGTCCTCTTCTCTCGGTTGGAGTAACGCCGCGCACGCCTCACGCACCCCTTACTCGGAGGCCTTGATTCTGATTTCTAAACTCTGCAAAAAAAAAAACCCAACAACACTCGGAGAAACAACCGAGTTTCTTTTTGGGGAGTCTAGCTGTAAGGATCTATGAAAATCCAGATGATTTTTTAAAAAACAAACACTTTTCTCTCACTCCAAAGTTTGCTCTTTTATTTCAAATCCCCTCCCAGAGGGAGAATATGGGAGTTTTCTCCACCGCTCCGAAATGGACATTTGGCTGATTATTATTATTATTATTATTATTATTATTATTATTAGCATCTCAGGCCTGTTTGCTTCACACCTTATAAAAATTCCCAAGTCTGCATCTCAGCTTTTTCTTTTCTTTAAAGTGGTTTTTATGGGGGGGGGAAAGCTCCATCTCTTTCCCACCGTTCTTCCCTTCCCTAGGATGCTAGTACAGCATTTATGGATTATTACTATTTTTAAAAATCATATTATTTTTAGCCCCTTCCCGGGTTGTGAACCTACCCCCCCCTTTTAAAGACCATAAATAAATATTAAAAAATAAAATACAAATTGTGGACCTTTCCTCTTTTCCCGGAGACGTTGCCGGAGTCGCATACGATCTCATTTCATTATATATATATATTTTAAATCGCCTGCGTAAAGGCAAGATCTCTGAGCACGTCTCCTCGCGAGGAGGAGGAAGGCGCCCCCCCCCCGCCCCGGAGTTCGACACGACCTTTGCTCCTAGCTAAAACATGGGTGCGGGATCGCAGCCTTCGGGTGTTTTCGTGGCGGCAGCTGTGATCCCCTACTTACCCACCTACCTATTATTATCGCTGTGAATTACCATCCCAGCTTTCCACCTTTTCTCGAAAAGCGACGCGTTAACTTTTTACCAAAGCGCATTGCATGCGCGCGCCCTGTGCGCGCTACGCGTAGGGTTGGATACGATTGCAGCTACCCCTTCTAATTTATTTATTTTTTTAAAAAGTTGGATTTTTATATATAACGCTTCTCCTTCGGAGGGCTAGGCGTGCTTTCCTCTCTCTCTCCCCCCCACGCTCTCCCTGGTCCCACCCCCTCCCCTCGGACACCCTCCCCCTCGCCGTCTCCTCCCCTCCCCCCCCCCCGCACCGATCCATCGCCGGGAAAGAGAGAGTGAGAGTGTATGTTGGAGAGAGAGAGGGAGAGTGTGAGAGGGGGAAATTGTTCCAGCCTCCGAAATGACTCAGTAACTTTTACGCTTGGAGCTGCTTTCTCAAACCTCTCTCTTCTCCCCCCCCCCCATAAAAAAACCCTCCTCAACGGTTTACTTCGCGACAGCTAAGAGATGTATTCTTCACCTCTCTGCCTCGCCCAGGTAATTAAGGCCTCTTTCCTCCCCCCCCCCCTTTATCAGAGATCTCCTTTCCACCCCTCCTTCCTTCCTTCCTTTTTGCATTGCTAATTTGTATCATTTTTTTTGGGGGGGGGGAATTGAAATCTGTTTCCTCTCGGTTCCTTTCTTTCTCTCACCCACCGTCCCCTTCTCAAAATCCTTTCTCTCCACCCCCCCCCCCCCGGAAAAAAGAGTTTTGTCCATTGCAGAAAATGCGTGGCGGGGCTGCGGGCTTGTGGCGCGCGCGCTGGGGGGGGGGGGGGCGCGTTGGAGAACGAGAGAGCGAAGAGAGCGGGTTGTGCATTCGTCCGCCTCTCAGATTTCTGTCAACCCCCCCCCCCCCATACCCACTTTGCAGGTCGATTGCAATAAGTTTCTATTTGCTTCCTTCCCTCCTAAACCATCTCCTCCTCCCCCCCCCCGGAAAAAAACCACCCTCCTTCCCTCCTGGTTGTTGTGTTTTGAGCCGAACTGCTGGATTTTAGCAACGCACGAGTCTGGATCAGTATAATATGTGGGGAACAGGACACCCCCCCCTAATCTGTACTCCTTAGGCAACATGGGTTGGTGGTCTGGTGACCGCAAGAACACTGTCTCTTTCCACACTGGTGTGTGTGTGTGTGTGTGTGTGTGTGTGTGTGTGTGTGTGTGTGTGGAGTGGGTGGCTAGGGTTTTTCGGTGAGGGAGAGGAGAGACTTAATATCAACTGTTTCGACAACTATGCACCAAGTTCTGATAAGTTGGCAAAGAGAGAAGGCTCTGTGTGTGTGTCTGAGAGAGCGAGCACATTTTTGCAAGAATGCTGAGCGCATGAGTCCCAGTGTGCCGGAGTTTGCAAGGCTATTCCATGCCAGCGTGCGTAGGGGTTAACTGAGTGTGTGCGCCATGGGTTTGTAAGTATCGGTGAGACTTTGAGTGCCCCAGAGGTCTCAAAATCCACCCCAGTGCGCCGGAGCGAGTGTGCAAATGTGCCGTGCGCTGTTGCCATAGGCCCCATGTTCCCCCCTGCATGGAAGGAGGTGAACCTGGGCACATGGAAGTGAGAACGCTTGTGTGTGCCAGATGAGGCGGCGTGCAAGAGCTTGGGCATGCAAGTGTGCAATTGCGCCATGCGCTGGTGCCATAGGCCCCACATTCCTCCCTGCATGGAAGGATGTGCCCAGGAATCTGGGCACATGGAAGCGAGAATGCTTGTGTGTGCCAGACGAGAGAGAGGCGGCGTGCAAGAGCACGGCGGTCCGGCGCACGTGTCACCCAGACGATAGTGTCCAGGCGGGGCCCTCGTGCAAAGGCTGCGCTCCATGCAAGCGTGTGAGAGACAGCTGATTTACAAGCAAGGGGTGTGTGTTTGTGTGTGTGTGTGTGTGGCTTCCTTCCTGTGCCTACCCCCCCCACATGCCTGTGGCATCGATGTGCGCCGGCCACTGATCTGCAACAACACTGTTGCACCACGAGGCATGAAATATTCACATGCCATGCTATATATTTCATGGGAAAAGTCGCTGGTTGGATTTGGCAGGCGTCATCTGAGCAAGCACAGTTTCTTACATTCCTGTTAATTTTCGGAGGGTCCCTTTGCTTCGTTGTGAACACATTTCGGTCTCCCCACAAACCTGTCTTCCTGCAGTGCCCTCGTTGTGTTGCCAGTCACGGGATGTTGTGTGTTTTTCCCCGGCTGTTTGTTTTCCATCTGTGTGTCTCAAAATCCATTGTGGGTTGCAGGTCTCCCTTCGGAAAGGACACAATGTTCGCCCTTCCCTCAACATGGCCAGCTATAAAGTCTTTTCCCCACATGCGAGTTTTCCTTAGCGGTGAAGCGTTGCCTTATTGTGCCCAGGGCCTGATATTATTGCGGGCTCCTTCCGACTTTTGCAGCGTACTCTCACGTCCCTCTCCTCCCTCCCTCCCTGATCGATTCTTGATATTTTATTTTAATTATTGAACACCCGGCCTCTCATGTAACGACTTCCTTGCTGCAAACTAAGGGTGATTCTTCTGATAAGTAACTCCTAAACAAAGCGGCGTCTCGCAAGAACCTTGACATCCTTTTCTATCAAGGGCATGGATTTTATTTTATTTCTAAGTGCATTTGTTGTGTGTGTGTGGGAGGGGGGAACAAACTGATAGCAAACTCAAGGATTTTTCCTGCAGCGGGGAGCGATTTGAATTAGGCCACCCAAAAAACATAGAGAGGCATTTAGAACAGACAAGGCCCGTGTTGATACAAGCTGGCCTGAGCTTTTGACAGTAGATGTGCAAAGATGAGGCCCAGTCAAGCCAAAATTTGCCCCAGTTTCAATATTCCGTTATCAGAATTCTGGACTCCCTCTTTTTAAAAAACAACCCATAAACTGTTTTTGAAAGCTTTGAGACTTAAATCTTGCCCATTGCTTGTAAATCCTTTTTGCTGTTTTTTTTTTGTTTTGTTTTTTTAAAACAGCCTGGTGTTCAAAGTCCTGTCCCTGAGATTGAATAAAATGCCTGGCTTTCCGAGTTTCAGAATAAAAAAAAGTGAAAAATCTTGACTTAAATCTTCACCTTGGATTAAACACATATGAGCCTGGGTAAAATATCAGCCAGTAGTTTCAAAACCCAGCTCTGTGATACAGTTGCAGTCATGCTTCAACAAAGTGAGGTTCTTTCAGAGTTGTTGTTTTTTTAAGAGTTTTGTTAGTTCAAAACACTTATCCATGTAGGAAGCTGCCCGCCGCAACCCTGTACGATGTACTGCTCTCACCGGGGGAATGGGACGGGTAATTTTGCACCAGATATGGTTTGGTGCAGACCATCACGATAGATAACAGGGGCAGAATAGGCTGCCCTGTGCAGAAGAGGGTACCCGTTGTGTGTCTGCACGAGTCGCTGCTCTAGATTGGCTCCTCTTATTTTTAATCCTGTTGTCTTTGTCTTTGCAATGACAAAACTAGACAGCATCTTAAAAAGCAGAGACATCACCTTGCCAACAAAGGTCCGTAAAGTCAAAGCTCTGGTTTTCCCAGTCGTGATGTATGGAAGTGAGAGCTGGACCATCAAGAAGGCTGATGGCCAAAGAATGGATGCTTTTGAATTCTGGTGCTGGAGGAGACTCTGGAGAGTCCCATGGACTGCAAGAAGATCCAACCTCTCCATTCTGAAGGAAATCAGCCCTGAGTGCTCACTGGAAGGACGGATCCTGAAGCTGAGGCTCCAAGACTTTGGCCACCTCAGGAGAAGAGAAGACTCCCTGGAAAAGATCCTGATGTTGGGAAAGATGGAGGGCGCAAGGAGAAGGGGACGACGGAGGATGAGATAAAACAAAAAAATTCCTTCCAGTAGCACCTTAAAGACCAACTAAGTTAGTTCTTGGTATGAGCTTTCGTGTGCATGCACACTTCTTCAGATACACTGAATACAGGATGAGATGGTGGGACAGTGTTCTCGAAGCTCCCAGCATGAGTTTGACCAAACTGCGGGAGGCAGTGGAAGAAAGGAGTGCCTGGTGTGCTCTGGTCCAGGGGGTCATGAAGAGGCGGACACGACTAAACAACGAAACAACAACAAAATTTTAATCCAGGCAAAAACCAGCTCACTGTTATCCAATGGTTAGGAAACAGCAAACCAAGCAGAACACTATTTTTTAAAATGAATGTAACCGCCTTAAAGTTCCATATTTATGGAATGATGTGGGGGCCATATTTGCAACGGGGGAATATTTACGTTTTGCAAGTTTGAAATGCAGAGATGCGCTGTGGATCACTTTCAGTTTCAGCTGTGGGGGGCCAAGGTGTGCGGTTTGGAGCCCAGGAGCCAATCACTAGGGCCCAAGGGGGCCCTGCCAATAAAATATTTGAGGGGGCTAGCTCCCCCCGAAGTTGACCATAGCTGTCAACGTTTTCCTTTTTGTAAGGGAAATTCCCTTATTCCGAATAGGATTCCTCACAAGAAAAGGGAAAAGTTGACAGCTATGCAATTTCTCAGTACAGTGGTACCTCGGGTTAAGTACTTAATTCGTTCCAGAGGTCCGTTCTTAACCTGAAACTGTTCTTAACCTGAAGCACCACTTTAGCTAATGGGGCCTCCTGCTGTCGCCGGAGTACGATTTCTGTTCTCATCCTGAAGCAAATTTCTTAACCTGATTTTTGGGTTAGTGGACTCTGTAACCTGAAGCGTATGTAACCCAAGGTACCACTGTAGTGATGTATGGAAGTGAGAGCTGGACCATCAAGAAGGCTGATCGCCGAAGAATGGATGCTTTTGAATTCTGGTGCTGGAGGAGACTCTTGAGAGTCCCATGGACTGCAAGAAGATCAAACCTCTCCATTTGGAAGGAAACCAGCCCTGAGTGCTCACTGGAAGGACAGATCCGGAAGCTGTGCAACAGCACAGTGTTTTGTGTTGTGTAGGCTCCTGTGATGTAAGTCATGGGCCCCGTTTATTTCCTTGACATCTGATGGAAGGGCACCACCACCGAGAAGGCCCTCTGCCTGGTTTCCTGCAACTTTGCTTCTTGCAGGGAGGGAACCACCAGAAGGCCCTCAGGAGATGGACCCCGGTGTCCGGGGTGGAGACACTCCTTCAGGTCTACTGGGCCATTTAGGGCTTTCAAGGTCAGCACCAACACTTTGAATTGTGCTTGGAAATGTCCTGGGAGCCAATGTAGATCTTTCAGGACCGGTGTTATGTGGTCTCCACTCCCAATCACCAGTCTGGCTGCCGCATTCTGGATTAGTTGCAGTTTCGGGGTCACCTTCCAAGGTAGCCCCACATAGAGCGCATTTCAGTAGTTATGACCTTTAAAGACCTATACGGCTTAAGCCCAGGCTGTACGAAGAACTGTATCCTCCCATACGAACCTGCCCTGGCTCTGAGATGTTTGGGTGTTCCCTTCTTTCAGTCCTGCCAACCTCACAGGCTTGCTTGGTTGGGGGTGCAAGACGGGGCCTTCTCTGTGATGGCTCCTTCGAAAGAACTTTGGAACTCCCTGCCAAGAGAAACCAGGCTTGCTCCCTCCTGGCTTTCCTACCTGCAGCAAGCGAAGGCCTTTCTATTCCAACAGGTGCCGTTTTGAAAGGCAAGGGCTTTCAATAGTGCTGCCATGCTTCTATTCTATGCATTTTAATAGATACTGTTTTATTTTTATTAGGGTTTAATGAATGATGACCTTTTATAGGTTTGTAGCATTTGTGCATTATTATCTGTGGCTGTTTTAGACTCCCTGATCTGGGGGCTGGAGGGGGAAGGCAGGATATAAATAAAATGATGATGATGGTATTCATGTAATTCAAATAGTAAAAAATAAAAATATCCCATGATGGTCAGTGAATGAGGGCACCTATTCTGAAGCCCATTGGAAGTTCAGGTGAGGTTCAGGTGATTTTCCGAGCCGATTTCTCTGTGTTTCATGCCGGAAGAGGGAGAGAGGGCCTCTGAGTGTGTACAGAGTGCATTGGCTATGTCTCTCAAAGGAAAATGAATTCTGCTTTTAAAATGAGCCCCCCCTCCCATTTTACTAGGGAAACTGTCTTCTAAGACAGTGTTTATCTTAACAGCTGAATTTTTTAGAAGTACTTGCATTTTTGGATGTACACACACACACACACACACACACACACAGACCGACTCAATTTGGAAGCAATTTAAGCAATCCCCCCACCTCTGAGCATACCCAGAGTACCGCCTCCCCTCCCCTGCAGCCGCCCAATAATACCCAACTCCGTAAATTCAGGGTAGCCGGGTCACAGGTATCCCTGAAGGAGCGTCTCCACCCCGGACACCGGGGTCCATCTCCCGAGGGCCTTCTGGGGGTTCCCTCCCTGCAAGAAGCAAGGTTACAGGGAACCAGGCGTAGGGCCTTCTCGGTGGTGGCACCCTCCTGTCAGATGTCAAGGAAATAAACAACTACCTTGACTTTTAGAAGACATCTGAAGGCAGCCCTGTATTGGTTTTAAATGTTTGACGTTTTATTCTGTTTTTAATCTGTTGGGAGCCGCCCAGAGTGGCTGGGGAAACCCGGCCAAATGGGTGGGGTATAAATAAACAATTATTTTTATTTATTATTATTTTGCCCCTTTCTCTCTTTCCATCCCTGCACCCCCAAGACACAACTTCCAACTGAGCGATTTTAAACCCTTGGCAAGGAGTTTGCGCAGAGAGATTTCTTGGGACGGGGACGTCGTCTCGCCTTCGGGAACGTCTGCCCAGCTGGCAAAGCCACAGCATCTAGGCCCAAAAATAGCCCTGGCACACTCGGTGCCACTCCTAGCCAGGACGACGCACTGACCTGCTTGATTTGAGTCCAGGCCCTTGATGGCAAATTCTCTCTCTCTACAGCTGTCTCTCAGCACCTTGGGACTTTCCCTGAGCTCAGCCACCTCCTCCCTTGATGCCGCTTTTAGAAACCTAGGTCATGATGTTGCATTTCTTCTTCTTCCTGGCTTCCCCGACCTTCTGGTCTCCAAGTTCGTTTGCTTGTTTACTCTCAGGGCAAAACAACAACCCAGAGACACGGATCCCTTCCAACGCTTCTCCCCTGAAAATAGGGACGTCCTATTCCATCCCCTCCAACGTTTCTCCCCTGAAAAGAGGGATGTCCTATTCCATCCCCTCCAACGTTTCTCCCCTGAAAATAGAGACATCCTATTCCAGCCCCTCCAACATTTCTCCCCTGAAAATAGGGACGTCCTATTCCATCCCCTCCAACATTTCTCCAATGAAAATAGGGACGTCCTATTCCAGCCCCTCCAACATTTCTCCAATGAAAATAGTCAAACTCATGCTGGTAGCTTCGAGAACACTGTCCCACCATCTCGTCCTCCGTCGTCCCCTTCTCCTTGTGCCCTCCATCTTTCCCAACCTCAGGGTCTTTTCCAGGGAGTCTTCTCTTCTCATGAGATGGCCAAAGTCTTGGAGCCTCAGCTTCAGGATCTGTCCTTCCAGTGAGCACTCAGGGCTGATTTCCTTCCGAATGGAGAGGTTGGATCTTCTTGCAGTCCATGGGACTCTCAAGAGTCTCCTCCAGCACCAGAATTCAAAAGCATCCATTCTTCGGCAATCAGCCTTCTTGATGGTCCAGCTCTCACTTCCATACATGAGCTATGCCGTGCAGGGCCACTCAAGATGGACAGGTGATAGTGGAGAGTTTTGACTAAACGTGATCCACCTGGAAGAGGAATAATAACAACAACAACAACAACAACAACAACAACAACAACAACAATAATAAATTTATGTCCCGGCCTCCCCAGACGAAGCCGGGGAGCCACTCCAGTATCCGGCAAGCCACTCTAATATCCCTGCCAAGAAAACTCCATGGACAAAGTCAACAGGCATACATAACATATAATATTTCCCAAATCTTCCACATTTTAAGCTCAGATGCGTCCCCTTTGCTTTAAACCAGGGGTGTCCAACTCCCAAGAGTTTGCAATCTACTCCCACTATAGATAAACTGACAATGATCTTCTGGACTGACCAGAGTTTGTAAGGTTTTTTTTGGGGGGGGTTGGACAGGCCTGCTCAGTGGCGTAGTGTGGGGGGTGCAGGGGGGGCCGGCCGCACTGGGCGCAACATCTGGGGGGGGCGCGCTCGCACTCACAGCTCTCTGCCCCTACCTGGCTCACTCACTCACTCTCACTGCAGTGCTGGCTGTGCGAATCCGATCCGAGCCGCTGGGTCGCCGCCCACTGTGCAGGGGGTGGGTGCCAGGCGTGCGGTGTGGAGAGAGAGCGAGGGACTATCCGGGGGAGGGACAGTGCAGCGGCCGCCCAGCGCTGAGCGCGGGAGAGAACCACACCAGACCAGACCAGGCAGCAGCAAGAAGAAGCTGGCAGCAGCGGCAGGTTAGGGGTTAGCGGGCGCAAATTACTTGCCTTGCCCCGGGTTAGGGGGCGCAAATTACTTGCCTTGCCCCGGGTGCTGACAACCCACGCTACGCCACTGCCTAATGGTCAGGGGTCCCTTTACCTTTACCTTACCACTGTACACCCAACCAACCAATCCCCCCCCCGCCCTCTCCCCTCTTGTAGTGCCCAGAATTTGGTGGTTAATTAACAACAACAACAACCTCATACCCTGCCTCTCAAGCCACTCTGGGTGGCTCCCAACAGAATATTAAAAACACAATAAAACATCAGACATTAAAATCTCCCCTAAACATGGCTGCCTGTATAACAGGTTGAGGTTGAATCCTGACAAGACAAAAGTGCTCTTTTCGGGGGACAGGGGGCGGGCAGGTGTGGGGGACTCCCTGGTCCTGAATGGGGTGAATGTGCCCCCGAAGGACCAGGTGCGCAGCCTGGGGGTCATTTTGGGCTCACAGCTGTCCGTGGAGGCGCAGGCCAGTTCTGTGTCCAGGGCAGTACCATATGAGATGCAGGATGAGACCTTCCCTGCCTGCTTTAAACAAACAAACAAAAATAATAATGCAGATCTCCTTGGTAGAGTTTAACCATTTATCATGGAACATTCCTAAACCCGAGCTTATCTCCTGGGCCACATAAGACAAAAAACACACACACAAACACAGCTAACCGTGAGGACATAAAGTAAAATATTATAAGGATGGGGTCTGCAGCTAGTCTGGTGCCCACTATAACCAGTTCCCCTTTCATGGATCACTGCCTTGCCGTGGCGAAGGGGCTTGAATAACTCAGAGAAGCTATGAGCTATGTTGTGCAGGGCCACCCAAGACAGACAGGTCATAGTGGAGAATTTTGACCAAACGTGATCCACCTGGAGCAGGAACCGGCAAGCCGCTCCAGTATCCCTGCTGAGAAAACTTCATGGACAAAGACAACAGGCATATAAAAGTTATGACGCTGGAAGATGAGCCCCTCAGGTCGGAAGGCATCCAACATGCTACTGAGGAAGAGCGGAGGACAAGTACAAGTAGATCCAGAGCTGATGAAGCGGCTGGGCCAAAGCCGGAAGGACGCTCAGTTGCGGATATGCCTGGAAGCGAAAGGGGAAAGTCCAATGCTGTAAAGAAAAATATTGCATAGGAAGCGACCAGCATGAGTTTGACCAAACTGCGGGAGGCAGTGGAAGACAGGAAGGCCTGGTCCAGGGGGTCATGAAGAGGCGGACACGACTAAACGACGAAACAACAACAAAACCAGAGTTCATTGAACAAGAAATTGATGCGAATATTCGCTTCCTCCTTTCCCCCCTCGCTTTGGCCAATTTTGCTCTGTTTCCCCTCTCCATCCTCCCTAAAGGTAAAGGGAACCCCTGAACCATTAGGTCCAGTCGCGGACGACTCTGGGGTTGCGGCGCTCATCTCGCTTTACTGGCCAAGGGAGCTGGCGTACAGCTTCCGGGTCATGTGGCCAGCAGGAGTAAGCCGCTTCTGGCGAATCAGAGCAGCGCACGGAAATGCCGTTTACCTTCCCGCCGGAGCGGTACCTATTTATCTACTTGCACCTTGATGTGCTTTCGAACTGCTAGGTTGGCAGGAGCTGGGACCGAGCAACAGGAGCTCACCCCGTCACTGCGGGGATTCGAACCGCCGACCTTCTGATCGGCAAGTCCTAGGCTCTGTGGTTTAACCCACAGCGCCACCCACGTCCCCTCCATCCTCCCTAGTAAGGGGTATTTAAGGTCAAGAGCGGGGCAGGCTGCTTTGAAGATCTTACCCCTCCCTTTCCTTTCCTAGTGAAAGTTGTGTCCAGGGCATCTGGTCAGCAGACAGGGAAGTCAGAACGAAGCGGGAAGGAGCGAGGGAGGGAGAGCGAAGCGAGAAGGAGGAAGGGGATTTCCAATGAAAGGGCCCAGTGTTTTCTTTGAACAATGCTCAGCAACTAGACTGGGGGAGGCTGGAAGAAAAAAAGTTGTGCAATCTTATCTCTGCCCTTCTCCTCTCTGCGCACACTCCCTCCCTCTCCATGCTTCGCAATCCCGCCCCGTAACTCCCTGGCCAAGTCAAGGATGCAGTTATTTTTTATTTTCCTTTCGGCATGTGACGCTCTCTGAACAAATTGGGACGGCGAGGGGGAAGGCCCGAGGGAGCTCCGAGAGGAAGAGGGGGAAAACGCGCCTTCAAAATCCAGAAGGGGTCTCTCCAGGTCATCCAGCCTGATGCTCTGTAGGAGGGCAGAGAATTTGGAAATTACGGAGGGCTGTGGAGATCTCACTGTGCCATTGTGGAACGGCTCTTGCTGACGTTCCCCCGAAATCTAGTCCCCCACTGTAACTTGTTGTTGTTGTTTAGTGGTGTCCGCCTCTTTGTGACCCCCTGGACCAGAGCACGCCAGGCCCTCCTGTCTTCCACTGCCTCCCCCAGTTTGGTCAAACTCATGCTGGTAGCTTTGAGAACACTGTCCAACCATCTCGTCCTCCGTCGTCCCCTTCTCCTTGCGCCCTCCATCTTTCCCAACATCAGGGAGTGTTCTCTTCTCCTGAGGTGGCCAAAATCTTGGAGCCTCAGCTTCAGGATCTGTCCTTCCAGTGAGCACTCAGGGCTGATTTCCTTCTGAATGGAGAGGTTGGGTCTTCTTGCAGTCCATGGGACTCTCAAGAGTCTCCTCCAGCACCAGAATTCAAAACACTGTAACTTAAGACCTGGTTTTCTGCTGTGGTTTTGTCGGTTCCATCAAGTTCAGTCCTGTCTGCACGGTTTGGCAGCAGCTGTCCTGGGTTTAAGGCAAGGAATCTCTCCCAGGATGCTGTTGAAGGTTGAAGCCAGAACGTCCTGCATGCAGAACATGTGCCGTTCCGTTAGGCTAGAATCCTTCCACTACAGATAAAGTAAGATTAATAATAACAATAATTAACAAGACGAATAATTTATTATTTACACCCCGCCCATCTGGCTGGGTTTCCCCAGCCACTCTGGGCGGCTCCCGACAGAATATTAAAAACACGACGAAACATCCAACATTAAAAACTTCCCTAAACAGGGCTGCCTTCAGATTTCTTCTAAAAGTCAGTTGTTTGTTACTTTGACGTCTGATGGGAGGGCACCACCACCAAGAAGGCCCTCTGCCTGGTTCCCTGCAACCTCGCTTCTTGCAGGGAGGGAATCACCAGAAGGCCCTCGGAGCTGGACCTCAGTGTCCGGGCTGCACGATGGGGGTGGAGACGCTCCTTCAGGGATACTGGGACGAAGCAGTGCAGGTGGAACACAGTTATGCTGGCTAGTATAGCCTTATCTTCCTCTTTTCTAATCTGCTTTTAAAGCTTTCAGAATCGGTGGCCGTTACTTCTCTCCTGAGGGAGGGAGTTCCGCAGTTTAACCATGAAGAAATCTGTCGCGACTCTTCTGAAATACTGAGCAGAAAAAAAGGATAATTCAGAGCAGGTCCTTCAAAGGAATGTGTTGAGTAGCTTTTAGGAACCGGGGAAGGGCTGTAGCTCAGTGGTCGGGCAACCGCCTCCTGTGTCGAAGGTCCAGGTTCAAATTTCAGCGTCTCCATTTGCAGTAACCAAGACAATTGCCTTTAGCATACGGAATAAGCGGCTCCCGACTTCTGAACTTTGGTTAGAGAGTAGACTTTTTGCCATCAAACACAGAGCTTCTTGTAGGTAAGAAAACAATGAAGTTGCTTATGTGGTAGAAAAGGTTCTCGTTGTAGCCATAACTTTCTCGCCTTGTGGGAGGGAGTTCCATAGACCGACAGAGTGAAGGAGTCGTTTCTCTCATCCGACACTCAGAGGGAGAAAAAGCTTTTCCTCTATCCTCTTTTTTCCGTGCCAGAGAGGATTATACAAACATCTATCCTGCCGCCACTCGCTCGCCTCTTTCTCATAAGTCCCAAATGCCTCTGATCGCCAAAGAATGGATGCTTTTGAATTCTGGTGCTGGAGGAGACTCTTGAGAGTCCCATGGACTGCAAGAAGATCCAACCTCTCCATTCTGAAGGAAATCAGCCCTGAGTGCTCACTGGAAGGACAGATCCTGAAGCTGAGGCTCCAAGACTTTAGCCACCTCATGAGAAGAGAAGACTCCCTGGAAAAGACCCTGATGTTGGGAAAGATGGAGGGCAGAAGGAGAAGGGGGTGACAGAGGATGAGATGGTTGGACAGTGTTCTCGAAGCTACCAGCATGAGTTTGACCAAACTGTGGGAGGCAGTGGAAGACAGGAGTGCTCTGGTCCAGGGGGGCACGAAGAGGCGGACACGACTAAACGACTAAACAACAAAATCCTGCCGCCACTCGCTCGCCTCTTTCTCGTAAGTCTCAAATGCCTCCAGCTTTCCTTGCATGGGTGTTGCTCTCTGTGCGGCCCGCCTTTCAGAGCTGTTGTGAGGTGGGCGATAAACACCGCAAGAACTGGCTGGTTGGCAACCTCACCGCCAGCATCTATGGACCAGCAGCAGTGTCAGGGTCAAGAATCCATAGTTTCTGGGATGTTTCTGCGTCACGAATAGATTTATTGGCTATCGAATCGCCCTCCTTCACCTTCTTGCGATTCCTGCCCTTTCCCCCTCCTCCCGAAGACAATCAGCATTCAAGAGGGAAACTGCTTGCGTCTGGGGTTTCTTTCTTGGTGCGTGCGGGTGTTGAGCGTGGGTAGAGAATCGTAGAGGTGGAAGGGACCCCGACGATCATCTAGTCCAACCCCCTGGAATACGCAGGGATATCCGCAAAAAACGATTTCCAAAAATGCAGGAATATGCTCTGCAGCTGTTCTGTACCGCGCTCGAACCTGAAACCTTTGCATTATCACCACCTTGCTCTAACTGACTGAGCTATTTTTCGTCCCTCCAAACATACCGGTAATAAAGTTATTATTCACGTAGGGAGCCGTGTTGGTCTGACGCAGTCGAAATATATAAAAAATTAAAAAAGATTGTCCAGTAGCATCTTGTTGTTGCTGAGTCATTTAGTCGTGTCCGCCTCTTCGTGACCCCCTGGACCAGAGCACGCCAGGCCCTCCTGTCTTTCACTGCCTCCCACAGTTTGGTCAAACTCATGCTGGTAGCTTCGAGAACACTGTCCCACCATCTCATCCTCCGTCGTCCCCTTCTCCTTGCGCCCTCCGTCTTTCCCAACATCAGGGTCTTTTCCAGGGAGGCTTCTCTTCTCCTGAGGTGGCCAAAGTCTTGGAGCCTCAGCTTCAGGATCTGTCCTTCCAGTGAGCACTCAGGGCTGATTTCCTTCAGAATGGAGAGGTTGGATCTTCTTGCAGTCCATGGGACTCTCCAGAGTCTCCTCCAGCACCAGAATTCAAAAGCATCCATTCTTCGGCGATCAGCCTTCTTGATGGTCCAGCTCTCTCTTCCATACATCACTACTGGGAAAACCAGAGCTTAATTGTCCAGTAGCATCTTAGAGGCCAACTAAGTTCGTTCTTGGTATAAGCTTTCGTTTGTATCTGAAGAAGTGTGCATGCACATGAAAGCTTATAGCAAGAACAAACTTAGTTGGTCTCTAAGGTGCTACTGGACAATTTATTTTATTTTTTTAAATTTTGAAAATTATTATTATTAATTTTAAAGGAGAAGAGAAGGGGCTTCAGAGAGTGGTTTTCTGAAATGCCTCCCTCTTTCCGTTAAACTTTTTTTGGCGGCCACATTTCACAGCGAGTAGAGATGCTCTGCAGAGCAGTTTGCTAAACTGCTCCCTGATGCTCCTCTCTGCTATCTCTTAAGCAGAATCCTTGCCTCCCATTCTGCTTGCTCAGTCACCCGCCTCCCTGTTTGTTATTGGCCGCGCAGGAGTTGACGTGGCCCCCTACTGGCCGAAAAACTGAACTTCAGCATGATGACAGACTTAAGTTTCAATGGATATAGGAAGAAAGTATGGAGACACTAAAGTCCCGAGAATAGTTGGTTGAAATGAATGGGGAAAGCTAGATACTTGTTCGTGTGTGTGTGTGTGTGTGTGTGTGTGTGTGTGTGTGTGTGTTTTAAATCAGTGGTCGCTAGTCCAATGGGGCAAATGGGGCACTGCCCCACCAACCTCGGTTGTGTTTTGTAGGTCAAAACCAGGAATTGGGGTCCAGAAAGTGGTAGCCAGCTCAGTGCGGCCAGGATTGTTGTTACATGCTCAGACTATTTTAGAGTCATAGAATTGTAGAGTTGCAAGGGACCCTGAGGATCATCTAGTCCAACCCCCTGAAATGTAGCTGACCTGTACGGGGCTCGAACCTGCAACCGTGGCATTATCAGCACCAAGCTTTAGTCAACTGGCCAGCAAGCTACCTGGCTGCTGAATTCTGCACCAAATGCAGCTGATAACATTGCAACCAAGGTCTTTTTTTCAGTTCCGGCACCTCTCAGGTTGCCGTTCTAAGAGAACGAGGGAGGTGTTCGTGGTGAGTCCCGGAACCTCTTTTTCTGGTAAATAATAGCACTGATGATAACATTCCTGGGGGGGATTCGCCGCTAGAGAAATTCATGGGGGAGAAAAAAGCTATCGAAAGCCACTTGCCCCAGGGGCTATGTTTTCTCTCAGTGTTTTTGCGTTGCGGTTCTTGCAAATCGCAGGAGACGGTTTGCTTCAGCCGAGGTGTGCTGGTCCTGAGGGTTAACCGTGCGGTGAGGTCTGAGTCCAGTCCGAGGTCGAGGGTGCGGTATGGAGGCTGTCTGTCAAAGCTGAAGCTGGGTCCAAGGCAGGGAGTCGGGTGAGGTCAGGAACTCTGGCAGAAGAGCAGGACAGGGTTCAGGCAGGAACTGGCTAGCGACAATGTTGCTCCCGCAACCTGGGACTGAGGCTGGCTAGCTTTTATCTGCCCCGAGGCATAGGGCGGCCCCAATCCTCAGGTGACTCGCCTCTCCTGGCCTGGAGGCGAGCACTCCTCCTGCAGCTCAGGAGAGGCTGGAGGGTTACTGGACCCAGAGGCAACCTCAGTTTCCTCTGACGGGGCTGAGAGTGGAGCACCTGCAGGCAATGGGTCCTCCATCACCTCAGGGGCCAGAGCAGACTCACCTGAGGATCCAGCACAGGTGAGGACCCTTCAGGCTCAGGCCCCAGGCCCGGCTCAGCTGGTTCTGGAGGCGGGGACTCCTGTGCAGGCTGGGATTCCTCAGGTTCAGCCTCCGAGTCCGAATCCTAGGCCATCACATGAGGTGTCCCTGAAGGAAGTCAGGGCAAGGCGAGGGACCTGAGCGTGCAGGCCGAAAGAAATCGAAAGATCCATCTGTCTCAAGACGGCCTAATCTCTTTAGCAGGTCTGGGTTCTTATTTTTGAAAGGGAGTGGGGGGGAAAGAGACAAAGAGAGAGCTCTGACCTCATGGCTATAGATAGCCAGGGTGTAGAAAGAGCTTTGCAGGAGTCCAGCTCCCTCCCTTTCCATCCGGATGCTTATGGGATGGAGTCACTGGACTGTGAATGATGGAGCAGGGCACCCACTTATGGAACACAGCGTCAGAAACCCAGAGTGGGAGGTGATAGACAAATAGGAATGGAAGGGTTTGGAGGCAGCCATGCCAAACGATGGTCACAAGAATTGCCTGCTTGGGGGTTGTTAACGGAAAAATCCGAGGGCTCCCTTGGACAAAAAAACAAAGACACCAACCGGGATTACTTGGAGCAAAACAGCAGCCTGTAGGCTTGGCCTTTATTGATCTGTTGCAACAGACCTGCAGGAAAGGAGGAGGAACCCAGAAAAATGGCGTGCAAGGCCTTATAAAGTCTTTTGAAATTGCCACCCTGTAGATCAAGACCACCCCCAGAAACATCATACATACATCACAGAAGGGGTGCAACCTAAGACCACCCCTCAGATACATCACACCTACATCACAGAAAAGGCGGTCTAAAACAGAAAATTTGAATGTTGTTTTTCTCTTGTCCTTGTTTATCTCCTGTCTGGCAGGTTCCTTGATTGGATTTCCTGGGTAGCCTGGCCAGTCTTTTGTAATGATAAATACTTAGTTCCTGGGCCAGGTCACAGGCTCACACCCTATTCAAACAGAAAAGGTAAAGGTGAAGGTACCCCTGCCCGTACGGGCCAGTCTTGACAGACTCTGGGGTTGTGCACCCATCTCACTTAAGAGGCCAGGGGCCAGCGCTGTCCGGAGAGACTTCCGGGTCACGTGGCCAGTGTGACATCACTGCTCTGGCGAGCCAGAGCTGCACACGGAAACGCCGTTTACCTTCCCGCTGGTAAGCGGTCCCTATTTATCTACTTGCACCCGGAGGTGCTTTCGAACTGCTAGGTTGGCAGGCGCTGGGACCGAGCAGCGGGAGCGCACCCCGCCGCAGGGATTCGAACCGCCGACCTTTCGATCGGCAAGTCCTAGGCGCTGAGGCTTTAACCCACAGCGCCACCTGCGTCCCCATTCAAACAGAGACATACCCTTAAGACAGGATTTGTGAAGGAAAAGACAATGGGGAGGCTTTTCCACTTTGACCTTGCAGAGAAAAGATTTGGTCAGTATAGGAATCAAATGGAGAGGTTTGATCTTCTTGCAGTCCATGGGACTCTCCAGAGTCTCCTCCAGCACCAGAATTCAAAAGCATCCATTCTCCGGCCATCAGCCTTCTTGATGGTCCAGCTCTCACTTCCATACATCACTACTGGGGAAACCAGAGCTTGAACTATACGGACCTTTGTTGGCAAGGTGATGTCTCTGCTTTTTAAGATGCTGTCTAGGTTTGTCATTGCTTTTCTCCCAAGAAGCAGGCGTCTTTTAATTTCGGGGCTGCTGTCACCATCTGCAGTGATCATGGAGCCCAAGAAAGTAATGGAGGCAGTGAGAGATTTTACTTTCTTGGGAAGGACTAGACCATGTGAAAAATGAACGGAATATTTCAGCTGCAGTTCATTCATTTTCAGCTTTGTATTCTTGTTATTAAAAAAAGCACCTAGGCATTCCGTTGTTGCACCCGTAACTTAGGTTCAAGGTGCCATTTAGCTCCTAGTTTTCATATCTCAGTTTCTAAGACTATCTCAGCCTCGGCCCAGTACACCTGAAAGAGCGTCTCCACCCCCATCATCCATCCCGGACACCGGGGTCCATCTCCCGAGGGCCTTCTGGCGGTTCCCACCCTGCGAGAAGTGAGGTTACAGGGAACCAGGCAGAGGGCCTTCTTGGTGGTGGCGCCCTCTCATCAGATGTCAAGGAGATAAACAACTATCTGACTTTTAGAAGACATCTGAAGGCAGCCCTGTTTAGGGAAGTTTTTAATGTTTGATGTTTTAAAACTTTGTTGGAAGCCACCCAGAGTAGCTTGGGGTATAAATAATAAATTATTATTATTAATAATTATTACAGTGGTACCTTGGGTTCCAGACGCTTCAGGTTACAGACTCCACTAACCCGGAAATATTACCTCAGGTTAAGGACTTTGCTTCAGGATGAGAACAGAAATCGTGCGGCGGCGGCGGGAGGCCCCATTAGCCAAAGTGATGCTTCAGGTTAAGAATGGTTTCAGGTTAAGAACGGACTTCCGGAACGAATTAAGTTCTTAACCCGAGGTACCACTGTATTTTCAATTTATACCCCCCCCCCCTTTTATTTCCCCTTCTCCTTCCGCTGTCTATTTGTCAATTCCTGCTCATATACTTTCTGATTCCCTTAAAATTAAGTTCTTAACCCGAGGTACCACTTGTATAATAATATTTAGAAAGCACAATGAGGTGATTCGGAAGCCAAAAATATTATTCTTATTCTTATTCTTATTCTTATATTATTATTATTATTATTATTATTATTATTATTATTATTATTATTATTATTATTATTACTGTTCAAGGCATCCCAGGGTGCCACGCTGATTGAAAACCACTGCTTTAGGGCAACTCGGTGAGGACAAGACGCTAGATCAGTGTTTTTTGACCTTTTTTGGGCAAAGGCACACTTGTTTCATGAAAAAAATTACGAGGCACACCACCATTAGAAAATGTTAAAAAAATTAACTCTGTGCCTATATTGACTATATATAAAGTAATTCTCTTGAATAGGAATCAAATAAACACAAATAAAGTATTTTATAATTACTTTATTATGAAATAGTAAGTAAACAGAAATATGAAAAATTATAAAATACTTTATTTTTAAATCTTTCGAATTTTTCAATTTCCCCCACGGCACACCAGGTAACATCTCGCGGCACACTAGTGTGCCGCGGAACAGTGGTTGAAAAACACTGCACTAGATGGCTCCGTCGGTAGAGCACGAGACTCTTGACCTCCGGGTTGTGGGTTCGAGTCCAGCGTCGGGGAAAAGAGGGGGTTGGGCTAGATGACTTGGGGTCCCTTCCACCTTGACAATTCTATGCTTCTATAACTAGCGGAGCCATTGGCTCCTCCTAGGTTCTTTTCCCCAATTGCAACACCCCTCAGCTGCATCTCAACCCTGAGTCTCTCCTCCTTTCCCTTCTCTCTCTCTTTCCCTCCTTCCTTGCCCCCCTCCACTGCCAATTTCCTTAGCCCCCTCTCATGCCGTGGGGGCAGGCGGACGTGCACTTTTCAACTCCCGGAGACCTTTGCGGGGGGCCCTGGCGATCCCGTAGCGCCGTGCCAGCCAAACTCCGTCGCTTCCTTGGCAGAAAAGGATGGCAGGCTATTTTTAAATCCAGGAGCGAGAGAGAGAGAGGCGTTCCTCTCCTCCAAGCCTGGGGGGTTTTCTGCTTTTTGGAAACCGCCTTCTTGGGGTCCCAGCTGGAGGGGGGCCATTGGATGACAGATGGACCCTCCACGGGTGAGTAGGGCCGCAGAGGAGGGTGGGGAGATTTCAGCCAGGACACAGAGATCCTTTATTATTTCCCCCCGCCCAGAACAAGGAAGTTGTGTTTCCTGATAGATTCCGCCCCCTCTCTGATTTGCTGGCCTGCCTGTGACTCTTTCATGAAAAGCCGACAATTTTCCCTCTGCAATCTCTTCTGAGATATTTTCCTTCCCGCTTTGACTGCCCCACCCCTCCTCAACCCTAGGAAAAGTTTGCAAACTGGATCTTTAGGGAAGAAATTCCCAATATTTTAAAACTCGCCGTGCGCCCCATAGGCTGAACTTTGGCACTTGTCTCTAGCACCGCAGCGGTGGTCCTTTTTGAGCACGTGCAGAGTGATTTTTCCTTTCTGCCGAGTCACGCAAATGGTTTCAGTGCTTATTGGCAGTGATATCTGATCCTGGCTGTCTCTGTGTGTCATCCGTCATGTGTCTCTGTGTGGCTGGGTCTGGGAGATACTCAGTTTTGCATTTTAAATAGGAAGACAGCAGCAGCTTGGTTCTCAAACCAAAGCATTCCAAAACCAAAGCGTTCCAAAACCAAGGCACGCTGCTTTCCCATAGAAGGTCATGCAAAGCGGATTAATCCATCCCAGGCTTTTAAAAACAACCCCTAAAACAGCAATTTGACATGAACCACTTCTGGCGCAATGGAACACCGTGACGGAAACCAGAGTGCACAGAAATGCCATTTACCTTCCCGCCGGAGCAGTACCGATTTATCTACTTGTACTTTGACGTGCTTTCGAACTGCTTGGTTGGCAAGAGCTGGGACCGAGCAACGGGAGCTCACCCCATCACTGGAATTGAACCGCTGACCTTCCGATTGGCAAACCCAAGATGCTCAGTGGTTTAGACGCGCCACCCACATCCCTCCTAGCAGTTCGAAAGCACACCAGTGCAAGTAGATAAATAGGTACTGCTGCGGTGGGAAGGTAAACAGCATTTCCGTGCATTCCGTCGTGTGCCAGAAGCGGTTTAGTCCTGCTGGCCACACGACCCAGAAAGCTGTCTGTGGACAAACGCCGGCTCCCTCGGCCTGAAAGCGAGATGAGCGCCGCAACCCCATAATCTCCTTTGACTGGACTCAACCGTCCAGGGGTCCTTTACCTTTTAAATACCCAGCTATAGAAGCTGTGAGATATTGCTGAGGTGGGGCAGGGCATGGGCAGCAGAAGAGAAGAGGAAAGCAAATCTTTTCAACCACCAGTGATGTCTGCGTCTCCTCCAGAAAGTATACCGCATTTTTTGCTCTATAAGACTCACCTTTTCCCTCCTAAAAAGTAAGGGGAAATGTGTGTGCATCTTATGGAGCGAATGCAGGTTGCGCAGCTATCCCAGAAGCCAGAACAGCAAGAGGGATTGCTGCTTTCGCCGCGCAGCGATCCCTCTTGCTGTTCTGGCTTCTGAGATTCAGAATATTTCCCCCCTTGTTTTCCTCCTCCGAAAACTAGGTGCGTCTTGTGGTCTGGTGCGTCCTATAGAGCGAAAAATACGGCGGTTTTAAAAATCCACCCGGGCAGAAATTTTACCCCTGAAAAGGAGGACATGTCCTGGAAAACATGGCAACCCTAGGCTGGGATTTAGAGGCCTCCAAACTGTGCAGCAAAGTGAGGGGCCAACTGCAGCTGCCATTGTGGTCCCCAGTGGCGTAGCGTTGGGGGTGCAGGGGGGCCAGCCGCACCGGGCGCAACATCTGGGGATTAGGGGGTGCAAATCCATGGGTTAAGGGGTGCAAATCCACGGGTTAGGGGGCACAAATTACTTGCCTTGCCCCGGGTGCTGACAACCCACGCTACGCCACTGGTGGTCCCTGACCTTTGGCATGCTGGTTTCTGGGCGTCAAATGGGTGTGTGGGTTTTTTTGGGTGGGTATCTTAGCTTGGAGAAGGCTGCTGCCCACCGCCAAGCCATCGCGGGGGCCGCTCGATGTTCCGGGTCTCTCGAAAGCGGCTTAGTTCGACGGCGGCATCTTTCTGGCGGGGCTAATCTGGCGGGAGGGAAAGTTGTCGGAGTGGCTGATCGGATTTCAAGCCCTGTCCTGGTTCATTGCTGATCTCTACCCCCCCTTCACCCAACTCCCGTCGCCTAATCCCTAGGCTGAACCCAGATTGGCACAGACCGGAGAGAGCTTTTAAAAGCTTTCCACTGTCCTGGGAGGCTGGGCTGCGGAGGTTTATGGCAAGGCATAACAGATTGAGGTTGAATCCTGACAAGACAGAAGTACTGTTTTTGGGGGACAGGAGGCGGGCGGGTGTGGAAGACTCCCTGGTCCTGAATGGGGTGACTGTGCCCCCGAAGGACCAGGTGTGCAGCCTGGGAGTCATTCTGGACTCACAGCTGTCCATGGAGGCACAGGTCAATTCTGTGTCCAGGGCAGCTCCATCTGGTACGCTGGATGAGACCCTCCCTGCCCGCAGACTTTCTGGCCAGAATGGTGCATGCTCTGGTCATCTCTCACTTGGACTACTGCAATGCGCTCTATGTGGGGCTAACTTTGAAGGTGACCCGGAAACTACAATTAATCCAGAATGTGGCAGCTAGACTGGGGACTGGGAGCGGCCACCAAGACCATATAACACTGGTCTTGAAAGACCTACATTGGCTCCCAGTACATTTCCGAGCACAATTCAAAGTGTTGGTGCTGACCTTGAAAGCCCTAAACGGCCTCAGTCCAGTATACCTGAAGGAGCGTCTCCACCTCCATTGTCCAGCCTGGACACTGAGGTCCAGCACCGAGGGCCTTCTGGTGGTTCCCTCACTGCGAGAAGCCAAGTTACAGGGAACCAGGCAGAGGGCCTTCTCGGTGGTGGCGCCCTCCCTGTGGAATGCCCTCCCATCAGATGTCAAAGAGAAAAATAACTACCAGACTTTTAGAAGACATCTAAAGGCAGCCCTGTTTAGGGGAGCTTTTAATGTTTATTAGCTTATAGTATTTTAATGTTTTGTTGGAAGCCGCCCAGAGTGGCTGGGGAAACCCAGCCAGATGGGCTGGGTATAAATAATAATAATAATAATATATTATTATTATTATTATTATTATTATTATTATTATTATTATTATCCTCCCCACCTTTCTCTTCGAGGAAAACAAAAGCCCGGAATGGATTGCACCTTCACCCCAAAATGGTGGGCTTCCGTCTCTCAGTCTGTCCAACACTCAGGTATGGTTGGACTTGTACGGTCGTATCTTGGCTCTCAAATGCCTTGGCTCCTGAACAAATCAGCTCCTGAGCCATCAAAAGTGAGCTTTCCAGTTTCCAAACGATTTTCAGAAGCTGAACGTCCGACGGTGGCTTCTGCGACTTCCGATTGGCTGCGGGAGCCAACAGGAAGCCGAGCTTTGGTTTCCGAACATTTTGGAAGTCGAACGGACTCTGTTGAAGGTACGGCTGTAGTTCCACAGTGTTGTTGGTACTCTAGTTGCCAACACCACCCCCTGACTAATAATAATAATAATAATAACAATTTTATTATTTATACAGTGGTACCTCGCAAGACGAAATTAATTCGTTCTGCGAATTTTTCGTCTTGCGAAGCTCGGATTCCCATAGGAATGCATTGGGTATTAACGGTTTTAAGAAAAAGGAAACGTTTTCGTCTTGCGAAGCAAGCCCATAGGGAAATTCGTCTTGCGAAGCAACTCAAAAAATGAAAAACTCTTTGGTCTTGCGAGTTTTTCGTCTTACGAGGCATTCGTCTTGCGAGGTACCACTGTATGATGTCTGTCTGACTAGGATGCTTCAGCCAATCTGGACAGGTTTCCAGCGAAATAGAAAAACACCGTAAAACATCAAACATTTTTTAAATACCCACTTCCCTAGAAAGGGCTACCTTCAGATGTCTTCTAAAAGTCTGTTTAACAATTGAAGACCCTCCAAGTCTCCCTATTTTCCAGGGAAAGTCCCGGTTTCTGATTTGATACCGGAATGTTCTGCTTTTCCTTAGGATGTCCCTATTTTTATTTAAGAAACGTTGGAGGGGATGGAATAGGACGTCCCTATTTTCAGGGGAGAAACATTGGAGGGGATGGAATAGGACGTCCCTATTTTCAGGGGAGAAAAGTTGGAGGGGATGGAATAGGACGTCCCTATTTTCAGGGGAGAAACGTTGGAGGGGGTGGAATAGGACGTCCCTATTTTCAGGGGAGAAACGTTGGAGGGGCTGGAATAGGACGTCCCTATTTTCAGGGGAGAAACGTTGGAGGGGATGGAATAGGACGTCCGTATTTTCAGGGGAACAACATTGGAGGGGATGGAATACGACGTCCCTATTTTCAGGGGAGCAACATTGGAGGGGATGGAATAGGACGTCCCTATTTTCATGGGAAAACGAAACGAAAAGAGCCGCAAATACCAAAATGCAAAATAAAAAGCAAAAACAAACAGACCTCAGCGTAACGCTCAAATCGGAAGCGTAACACTCAAAATGGAAGTATGGCTCTCAAATCGGAAGCGTAGCTCTCAAAATGGAGCATGTTCGGCTTCCGGGAAAAGTTCGCAAATCAGAACACTTCCTTCCGGGTTTGCAGCATTTGGGTTCCAAGTTGTTTGAGTACCAAAGGCGTTTGAGAACCAAGGGACCCCTGTAAGGGTTAGTAACTTCCCCTCTAGCTTGCGCAATCCTGTGTCCCTTGCCACGGTTTGTGCTTCTGCGGCGTTCTTGTTTAGGTTACTTATTATTACTCCCCCTTATCTCGGCGCCTTTCTTGGGCTAGGAATGCAAGGCCGCTGCGTTTTCCGAAGCAGGAAGGGGGTGCAGAACAGAGCCCAGGGCGCTTTGATGGTGTGTGGCGGTTTGGTGGCAGAGTGTGTGTGTGTGTGGACCTCCGTCGGGAGATTATCGAAGGCACAGATGTACACGTCGGCTAATGAATTACTCTCAGCGGAGACCTCACCTGGCTTGACCTCCGTTTAGACTGCGCCCCGGCGAGGGAGAGCTGTCCTCTCGTGACCTTGCCACCGGGAACTGCGGCTTTTGTTGCATGACATCGCGGCCTCTTATCTTCCCAAACCGCCCCCCTCCCAACCTTAAGCGAAGGGGGGGGGGGTGCAAGCAGGAAACACGCAAATCCTAAACCGGGTACGTCGGCGACGTCTTGCGCAAATTAATATTCTTATCTCTGTTGGTTGTTTTATTTTACTGCCCCAAAGCCGCAATGCACAGCTTCGTTTGGAAAACTCGCCATTACCGGGAAACCCAGTGGCATCTAATAAAATGCAACAGAAGTTCGTGCAGTTGTTTATGGGATGGTTTCATCGCTGGCATTTTTTTGCACTGGAAATATTGGGCCTGCTTTGAAAGAGGATTTGGGCAAATTCACGGAGGGAAAGGAATCTCAGTTGCTGGGAACCGAAGGAGGGGAGAGGGTGAGGCCACAACTGGAATACCACACCCAGTTCTGGGTTCGAATCCTGATTGTGGGTTCGAGGGGTTATCGGTTGGCCACTGTGAGAAAAGGAGGCTGGGATAGGTGGGCCACAGGACTGTCCCTGAGGACGCGGGTGGCGCTGTGGTCTAAACCACTGAGCCTCTTGGGTTTGCCGATAGGAAGGTCGGCGGTTCGAATCCCCGCCACGGCGGTGAGCTCCCGTTGCTCTGTCCCAGCTCCTGCCAGCCTAGCAGTTCGAAAGCATGCCAGTACCAGTAGATAAATAGGTACCACTGCGGCAGGATGGTAAACGGCGTTTCCGTGTGCTCTGGTTTCCGTCATGCGCCAGAAGCGGTTTAGTCCTGCTGGCCACATGACCCGGAAAGCTGTCTGTGGACAAATGCTCCCTTGGCCTGAAAGCGAGATGAGCGCCCCAACCCCCTAATTGCCTTTGACTGGACTTAACTGTCCAGGGGTCCTTTATCTTTTTTTACCTTACCCTGGATCAATGGACTTTTCTCAACCTGTGGGTCCCCAGATGTTGTTGAACTACAACTCCCATCACCCCTAGCTAGCAAGGCCAGAGCTCAGGGATGATGGGAGTTGTAGTCCAACAACATCTGGGGACCCACAGGTTGAGAACTGCTGCTTTAAAGGTTTTGTCTACCAAGGGTGCTCCTCACGTCCTACGTCCTCACGGCCCTCCCATAAGCTCACAAGGTACTGTAGTTAAGCGTGCCTAAAACGGCATATATTAAAGGAAACTTTGTACCCAAAGGCGGGATGTTGGTGGGGGAAATCGCTTTGCAAAAAATGCAGCTGTCGGGCAAAATTGCACAATCAGCAAACAGGTGTCGATAAACCTGCACTGAGGCGCTGATGTATTTGCACGGGGACCTGATTAAAAAATAACAACGACGAATAGATTTGCAAACTGAAACGTCGTAGGTGGAATTTAAGATGAGGGGGGACGAAACGAGCCACTGAAATGGACAGGTTTTGCCCCTCCGTGACTGCCAGGGGGCTGGGAGACCAGGAAACTGCGTCGGGCAAGGCGAAGACATCGCGAAAGGGTTGAAGGATAGACATTCCCAATTAGCGGGGCAGCTGCACGGTTTCGTATTACCTGCCCTGGGAAAAAACAGCCTGGCAGCCCCTTTAGATGAGGAAAAGCCGTTTCCATGGCGGGGGGCCAGACTTAACCCTTTCCCATTTGCTCCATTTCTTCCAAATGCCTCCCTTCCCTCCCTCAGTCTGTTTGGTTATCCTGATTGGGAATTAATTCAGCATTGAGAAACCCGAGGCCTCGGCAGGGTGTGTGTGTGTGAATGTGGCCCTCCGCTCCTTTCTGACCGGCCCTCGGGCTTTCCTACAGCCGCCACACTCCTTACCAGCTCTGCTTTCTGGCTGTGAGGCCTCCTCTGATCAGAGAATCATGGAATTCTAAAGCTAGATGGGTCCCTGTGAGGTCATCCAGTCCAGCCCTGCACAACACAGGACCATGCTGCTCTCGAACCTGCAACCTTGGCGTTCATCAGCACCACGCTCCAGCCAACAGAGTTACCCGGGTCCATGAACTCTCGCCGGCTAGGTGTGGGGATAGAAAAAAATCATGTGTATTTGTGTAGAAACTAGCTTACTGCGCATGGGCAAAATTTGCATTTGTTTCCGCGCCTACTTAAGCCTTCTGGACCCCCCCACCAAGACCATGTGGCCCCTGGAAGGTTTTGCAGGACGGACTTTGGCCCCTGGGCTGATTAAACTTCCCCAGCTTGGTTAGAGAGAGAGCAGGAAAAGGGAAATTATTTGGGTGTGTGAGAAAGAGAGATGGAATCTGTAGTTACAGCGGTACCTTGGTTCTCAAACGGCTTGGCTCACAAAGCAAATTGGCTCCCGAACACCGCAGACCCAGAAGTGAGTGTTCTGGTTTGCGAACGCTTTTTGGAAGCAGAATGTCCGACGTGGCTTCCGGTTGAGCGCAGCTTGTCTTGATTTCCGAACGGTTTCGGGAGTCGAGCGGGCTCCCGGAACAGATTAAGTTCGAGAACCAAGGTACCGCTGTAAAAGCTAAAGGTAAAGGGACCTCTGACCCTTAGGTCCAGTCGTGGCCGACTCTGGGGTTGCGGCGCTCATCTCGCTTTACTAGCCGAGGGAACCGGCGTACAGCAGGACTAAGCCGCTTCTGTTGAACCAGAGCAGCGCACGGAAACGCCGTTTACCTCCCCACCGGAGTGGTACCTATTTATCTACTTGCACTTTGACGTGCTTTCGAACTGCAAGGTTGGCAGGAGCAGGGACTGAGCAACGGGAGCTCACCCTGTTGCAGGGATTCGAACCGCCAACCTTCTGATCGGCAAGTCCTAGGCCCTGTTTAGACCACAGCGCCACCTGCGTCCCAGGTACCGCTGTATTGATGTGCAATTCTGCAAATCCTGGGAGGTCTGGCAATTTGGGCTGCATCCCCTCTCGCCGATGCCTCGGAGCGGATCGCTGCGTTTCCACCAGCCCTGCCAAAACCTCCTCCGCCGCGGCAGGTCGGGAGAACCGCAGGCCGTGGCGTACGAGTGGAAACTGGGGCTCCGTCGGCTGCCCAAATCTGCCGCCTGAAGCCGCAGGCTCTGGGTGGGGCATAGAGGATGGGGGGGGGGGAGAGAGAGGGAGAGAAACAACATTTCCAGTCAAGCCGCACAGAGCCAAATTTTCTTGGCACGGCAGCAGGGCGGGGCGTTTGGCTGCTTGGTTTCTGACCAAAATGCTCAATTATTCGTAAGGGGAAGCAGATTTCAAATTGTAGCTGGAAGCTCTTCTGAAGCGGGTGCTTGTTCCGTCCCGTCCTGTCTCGTCCGTATCCTGCCTCCTCCTCCTCCCCACGAGCTCAAGGTCCCTCCCGTTCTCCGTTTTCTTTCCACAACGGCCCTACCGGGTAGGCCCCGCAGAAAGCAGGCAGTTGCTCTTAACTCGCTGGCTGCAGCTGATGAACAGGAACACTGGCCTCCATTTTTATAGGGTTGCTGTGACCTGTCTAACTTGCAGAGCCGGTCTCTTGCAAATAGTGTTCCCCCAGCTGAAAAGACAAGGATAAAAATTCCTTAGCTATAAGCTATGAGTGTGGGACGCGGGTGGCGCTGTGGGTTAAACCACAGAGCCTAGGACTTGCCGATCGGAAGGTCGGCGGTTCAAATCCCCCCAGACCGGGTGAGCTCCCGTTGCTCGGTCCCTGCTCCTGTCAACCTAGCAGTTCGAAAGCACGTCAAGTGCAAGTATTGCTCTGGCGGGAAGGTAAATGGCGTTTCCGTGCGCTGCTCTGGTTCGCCAGAAGTGGCTTAGTCCTGCTGGCCACATGACCCGGAAGCTGTACGCCGGCTCCCGCGGCCAGTAAAGCAAGATGAGCGCCGCAACCCCAGATTTGGCCACGACTGAACCTAATGGTCAGGGGTCCCTTTACCTTTGCCTTTACAGTGGTACCTGGGATGCGGGTGGCGCTGTGGGTTAAACCACAGAGCCTAGGACTTGCCGATCAGAAGGTCGACGGTTCGAATTGCCACAATGACGGGGTGAGCTCCCGTTGCTCGGTCCCTGCTCCTGCCCACCTAGCAGTTCGAAAGCACGTCAAAGTGCAAATAGATAAATAGGTACCACTCTGGCGGGAAGGTAATCGGCGTTTCCGTGCGCTGCTCTGGTTCGCCAGAAGCGGCTTAGTCCTGCTGGCCACATGACGCGGAAGCTGTACGCCAGTTCCCTCGGCAGCCCCAGAGTCGGCCACGACTGGACCTAATGGTCAGGGGTCCCTTTACCTTTACTTAGCTATAAGCTATGAGCGCGGGAGGGGTATTCTGGATCCTGTCCCCCTCCCCACCATTGTCTGTTGCTCCACTCACCCCTCTTTCAACACAGCAAGGGCAGATCCGTAATGAAACACACAGATTTGCTGCTGCTGCTGCTGCTGCTGCTGCTGCTGCTGCTAAGAGTTTGGTTCAGATTCTGTGTCCAGACTAAACCAGGGGCTCACTGTTGTACTCTCAGCTCCCATAAGTTCCAACAGCCCAGATCATGGCCAGGGAGGTTGGGAGTTTGAGTCTAGCTACATCTGGAGGAAGGGACGCAGGTGGCGCTGTGGGTTAAAGCCTCAGCGCCTAGGACTTGCCAATCGAAAGGTCGGCGGTTCGAATCCCTGCGGCGGGGTGCGCTCCCGCTGCTCGGTCCCAGCGCCTGCCAACCTAGCAGTTCGAAAGCACCTCCGGGTGCAAGTAGATAAATAGGTACCGCTTACCAGCGGGAAGGTAAACGGCGTTTCCGTGTGCGGCTCTGGCTCGCCAGATGCAGCGATGTCACGCTGGCCACGTGACCCGGAAGTGTCTCCGGACAGCGCTGGCCCCTGGCCTCTTGAGTGAGATGGGCGCACAACCCCAGGGTCTGTCAAGACTGGCCCGTACGGGCAGGGGTACCTTTACCTTTACCTTTTACATCTGGAGGACCATAGGTTTGCTATCACAGGTACCATTTCCATGATGCAAGTGTGAGAGACGGGGATGCCTCTATACCTTGGATCAAATCTATGCTTCCAGGCGCCATAAGAAAACTGCAGAGATAGCGCAGGATAGTGCACACCCCAGAAATGATCTCTTTCAGCTTCTGCCTTCTCGAAGAAGGTACAGGGATATAAAGACCAGGACTAGCCACCTGAGAAACAGTTTCTATCCAAATGCAATTTGGGTTTTAAACTCAGTGTCAGGGATGCGGGTGGCGCTGTGGGTCAAACCACAGAACCTAGGACTTGCTGATCGGAAGGTCAGTGGTTCGAATCCCCGCAATGACGGGGTGAGCTCTCATTGTTCCGTCCCAGCTCCTGCCAACCTAGCAGTTCGAAAACACATCAAAAGTGCAAGTAGATAAATAGGTGCCACTCCAGTGGGAAGGTAAACGGCGTTTCCGTGCGCTGCTCTGGTTCACCAAAAGCGGCTCAGTCCTGCTGACCACATGACCCGGAAGCTGTACGCCGGCTCCCTTGGCCAGTAAAGCGAAATGAGCGCCGCAACCCCAGAGTCGGCCACAACTGGACCTAATGGTCAGGGGTCCCTTTACCTTTAAGGTAGTCTCTATGGGAGTATATTGTATTTAATTATGGGGTATCAGAGTTTTTAGGGGGCTAACCATTCTGGGATCACTGGGATAGTTGGTTTCTGATTGTCTGATTTTTTCAATTTCATTGTTCTGTATGGGACAATGACGATAAAGATTATCGTATCGTATACAGAAGAGGCAATCCTTCCTGAGAGAGGCGAATACCTCTTCTTAGAGTGGGCGTGTATCTACCCAGATGTGCTCGGAGGAATGTCTCTATGCAGAAGAGGCAATCCTTTCCGAGAGAAGAGAATGCTTCTTCTCAGCTCAGGCATGAATCCACCAGGATGTCCTTGTAGGAATGCCTCTATGCAGAAGAGGCAATCCTTTCCAAGAGAAGGGAATGTCTCTTCTCAGATCAGGCATGAATCCACCAGGAGGTCCTTGAATGAATTCCTCTATGCAGAAGAGGCAATCCTTTCCGAGAGAAGGGAATGCCTCTTCTCAGCTCAGGCATGAATCCACCGGGATGTCCTTGAAGGAATGTCTCTATGCAGAAGAGGCAATCCTTTCTGAGAGAAGAGAATGCTTCTTCTCAGCTCAGGCATGAATCCACCAGGATGTCCTTGTAGGAATGCCTCTATGCAGAAGAGGCAATCCTTTCCGAGAGAAGAGAATGCTTCTTCTCAGCTCAGGCATGAATCCACCGGGATGTCCTTGAAGGAATGTCTCTATGCAGAAGAGGCAATCCTTTCCGAGAGAAGGGAATGCCTCTTCTCAGCTCAGGCATGAATCCACCGGGATGTCCTTGAAGGAATGTCTCTACGCAGAAGAGGCAATCCTTTCCAAGAGAAGAGAATACCTCTTCTCAGCTCAGGCATGAATCCACTGGGATGTCCTTGAAGGAATGTCTCTATGCAGAAGAGGCAATCCTTTCCGAGAGAAGGGAATGTCTCTTCTCAGATCAGGCATGAATCCATGTGTTTGGAGGAATGCCTCTATTCAGAAGAGGCATTCTGTGCTGGTCCCGGGGGGAGGTTACCGTAGGGCGAGGTCCAGGACCTGAGTCGAGGGTCGGCAGACAGTCCTCCACGGGCGAAGCAGGGTCCAAAGCGAGGAGCTGGACAAGGATAGGAACTCTGGGCGAACAGGACTGGGTGCTGGCAGAAACAGCTCTTCAACGATGTTGCTCCCGCAACCTGGGACCGGCCTGACTGGCCTTTATCTCCTCTGAGGCCAGGGGCGGTCCCGGTCCCCAGGAGACCCGCCTCTCCTGGCTTTAAGGTGAGCACTCCTCCTGAGAGAACCCAGTTCTCTCCGCCTCTCTGCCCTGAGCCTCTGCAGCTCAGGAGTGGCCGGAGGGCTACTGGACCCAGGGAGAGACTCACCTTCCCCTGACAGGGCTGGTAGAGGTGCACCTGTAGGTACTGTGTCCTCAAACCTCTCCGGGGCCAGAGTGGATTCACCTGGTGCCTGCTCCTGAGGATCCGGCACAGGTGCAGGCGCTTCAGAATCAAGGCCCTGCCCCAGCTCAGCCGGCCCTGGAGGCGGGGACTCCTGTGCAGGCTGGGATTCCTCCGGTTCAGCCTCTGAATCAGATTCCCAGCCCATCACACTCAGCTTCCCCTGATGGGGCTGAGAGTGGAGCACCTGCAGGCAATGGGTCCTCCGTCCCCTCAGGAGCCAGAGTGCCTGCACCTGAGGATCCAGCACAGGTGAGGACCCTTCAGGCTCAAGCCCCTGCCCCAGCTCAGCTGGTTCTGGAGGCAGGGACTCCTGTGCAGGCTGGGATTCCTCTGGTTCAGCCTCTGAATCGGATTCCCAGGCCATCCCACCTTCCCTCTTGAGAGAATGGATGTGGGACTCCCTCTTGACTGCCTCTCTTTCTCTCTCTCTCTTTTTCCCAGGATGAGTTCCACCCGTTTATTGAGGCACTGCTCCCCCACGTCCGGGCCTTCGCCTACACCTGGTTCAACCTCCAGGCCCGCAAGCGCAAGTACTTCAAGAAGCACGAGAAGCGCATGACGAAGGACGAGGAGCGAGCGGTGAAGGACGAGCTCCTCAACGAAAAGCCTGAGGTGAAGCAGAAGTGGGCGTCCCGCTTGCTGGCCAAGCTGCGGAAGGACATCCGCCCGGAGTACCGGGAGGACTTTGTCCTTTCCATCACAGGGAAAAAGCCCTCCTGCTGCGTCCTCTCCAACCCCGACCAGAAGGGCAAGATGCGGAGGATCGACTGCCTCCGACAGGCCGACAAAGTCTGGCGGCTGGACCTGGTGATGGTCATCCTCTTCAAGGGCATCCCCCTGGAGAGCACCGACGGGGAGCGGCTGGTCAAGGCCGCCCAGTGCACCCACCCCATCCTCTGCGTCCAGCCCCACCACATCAGCGTCTCCGTCAAGGAACTGGACCTCTACCTGGCGTATTTCATCCGAGAGAGAGGTAGGTGGCCCGAGACGGCGGGAAAGACTCGCTTCACGGCTCGGCGTCCGTGGGACTTCTTGGCCACATTTCGGCGCAAATGGAATTAAGGGAGGGCGTTTCGTGGCGCCGGATTAAGGAAGGGGCATTTTGTGGTTGTGAAAGAAAGGAGGGCATTTCACAGTTGTGAATTAAGGGAGGGAGTTTTGTGGTTGTGAATTAAGGAAGGGCATTTCGTGGTTGTGAGTTAAGGGAGGGCGTTTCGTGGTTGTGAATTAAGGGATGGCGTTTCATGGTTGTGAGTTAAGGGAGGGCATTTCGTGGTTGTGAATTAAGGGAGGCCGTTTCGTGGTTGTGAATTAAGGGAGGGCATTTCGTGGTTGTGAATTAAGGGAGGGCGTTTCGTGGTTGTGAGTTAAGGGAGGGCGTTTCGTGGTTGTGAGTTAAGGGAGGGCGTTTCGTGGTTGTGAATTAAGGGAGGGCGTTTCGTGGTTGTGAATTAAGAGAGGGCGTTTCGTGGTTGTGAATTAAGGGAGGGCGTTTCGTGGTTGTGAATTAAGGGAGGGCGTTTCGTGGTTGTGAATTAAGCGAGGGCGTTTCGTGGTTGTGAATTAAGGGAGGGCCTTTCGTGGTTGTGAGTTAAGAGAGGGCGTTTCGTGGTTGTGAGTTAAGGGAGGGGCATTTCATAGTTGTGAAAAGGCATTCCGTAGTCGTGAATCTAAGGAGGGCATTTCTTGGTCACAAATCAAAGGATATCCTCTTGCAGTCATGAATTTTGTAGTCATTTTACAGTCATGAATCACAGGACAGCCTTCCTTGGTTGCGAATTAGAGGATAGGTTTTAGTCATAAACTAAGGAACAGCATTCCTTGGTCACAAACGGAGGGGCAAATGGATCTGTCTATTTTGGTTTTTCTTGGATCTTGACCCCTTCCCCTTCTCAGCATTGAGTTTGTCCCATTTCTGCTTGCAATACCACTTTTAAAATTCTGCGTGGGATTTTGCACAGATACTTGAAGGCGTTTCTCCTGGTACAGCGAAGGTCATAACTTTCAGACATTTTACTTGCGCCAGTTCAGCTATATGACCGTAAAACTGCCTGGTGGGTGGGATCCTGGCTGCAGAGCACATTTTGAGGGATAACACTAACTTGGGTGACCGCCTTCATTTGGGAAAAGTACAATCTGGGGTCGGGTTGTGTTTTAAACGTGGGCCGAATAATAGTGTACCCTGAGGCTGGCGTATGTCAAAAAGTAAAATTCCTGACAGTCCCCAAATTAACTGAGCTTTTCAACCACCAAAATTGTCGAGCTTTTGGGGGAAACCTCCCCCCCCAAAAAATAGTGGTTTTAAGCTTACATCCGGGTTTCCCCTGACATTTTGCAGAATTCCCCCCTGACACTATTTTTACACCCAAAAACCTTGACATGTCGGGAATTTTCCTGACGGATGGCAAGCCTAAAGGTAAAGATAAAGGGACCCCTGACCGTTAGGTCCAGTCATGGCCAACTCTGGGGTTGCGGCACTCATCTCGCATTATTGGCCGAAGGAGCCGGCATACAGCTTCCGGGTCATGTGGCCAGCAGGACTAAGCCGCTTCTGGCGAACCAGAGCAGCGCACGGAAACGCCGTTTACCTTCCCACCAGAGTGGTACCTATTTATCTACTTGCACTTTGACATGCTTTCGAATGGCTAGGTTGGCAGGAGCAGGGACCGAGCGACGGGAGCTCACCCCGTCATTGCAGGGATTCGAACCGCCGACCTTCTGATCGGCAAGCCTTAGGCTCTGTGGTTTAATCCACAGCGCCACCCGCGTCCCTATGGCAAGCCTAGTGCAGCCCTAATCTAGCCATGCTAATAAATTGCCCCTCCTTATATAAAAGCAGTATATCTGTCAATAGAACAGGGGGACTGGACAAGAAAGGCTTTTCTGAAAAGTAAGAGCTGTTTGACCGTGGGATGGAAGGCCGTTGCGGACTCTCCTTACTTCGAGGTTTTTAAGAGAGTTAAGATGGTCCCTTATCAGGGATGCTTCGGCTGAGATTCCTGCATCACAAAGGGGGTTGGGCTGGATAGCCTCTAGGGGTCCCTTTCAACTCTGCAATTCTGTGATTCTCAGGAAAACTGAGCCGAGAAATGACCCGTTTTGCAGTTCCCTTATCTGGAAAGCAAATCATGTCTCTTGACTCCTCTCGCTCTTTCTCCTGCCTGCGGTGAATATTAAGCCCTGATAACTTTTAACCAAAAAAACTTAACTTTTAACCAAAAAGCTACAACAACGGGGGATAAAGTGAAGGGCGATCGCTGCAAAGCATGCAAAAAATGTGTGGTTTCCCCCCTCCTCTTGCTGTTTCCTGACCCTGACCTCAGCCTGTCTGGGTCCGCAGCCTTGAAATCACCTGATCTAATTGCTACCAAACTCCAGGCAGTAAAATCACAGCTGATAAGGCCTCCTGTCACTTTCCCTCTCTGGAGAAAGCAGCCCTCCCTCCTTTTCCCTTTTAAGGTAGATTCTTCCCCGTTTAAGGCAGAACAGGGATTCGTTCTCGGTCTGCGGCTGCAAAAAGCATGTGTCGGACCCTTACAGCTTCAAATTTCTTTGGTTCTGTGTGAGTCTCCGACGGGCAACCCTGGTTGTTGAGTTAATTCAGAAAGGGGGGCACATTTCTGCTGGGGCCCGCACGCCGGGGGCCGGTGGGTCGAGTCGCAAAAATTAGTGGAGCCAGAAATGCAAGATTTCTAGTGGGTTAAACCACACAGCCTAGGACTTGCTGGTCAGAAGGTCGGCGGTTCGAATCTCCATGATTCTTTTGCTAATAATCCATGCCTTTGAGCCAATTCGCCCAAATAGTAAATTGCTTTACGTGCGTGAAAATCTTTTGCCCCTCTTTCCTTTTTAAAAAGATCTTCACAAACCCTTCCTGCCGTTTACAGCTATGATTCAGGCCGATCTGTGCTATGCATTGCGAACCATGCTTTCCTCCCCTCCAGAATTCTGGGAGACGTAGTTTGCTAAGGGCTATGGGAACTGTAGCGTGGTTGTGGGGGGCGAACCACAGATCCCAGGATTCTTTGCAGGTGATGGCGACGCATTTGCTTTAAACGCGCAACCTTCGTTTTTATCCGAAACCTATTCACCTTAATGAATTCAGCAAGGCCCAGGGGATGGCAACTTTTCAAAGCCTGATAGTCACTCACACACCTCCAGCTGCCCACTAGGCAATCCCACTGCCTTGGGAGCGACTGCCGCACTCCAAGAATTTGACCTGGGTCTCTTGCTGTCTCCCTGGTCCTCCAGCTCAGCCGGCAGAGACTCTTGATCTCTGGAGGTTGTGGGTTCGAATCCTGCCTTGGCCCAAAGATTCCTGCATTGCTGATTCTAGCATTCTAATATGGAGTGGGAACTGTGGCTATGTCCCCCTGCCTTTTGCCAGTACTGCATTTCGCGGGTCCGACTTTGCAGGCTGTGTTTGTGGGGGTTTTTTTGGGGGGGTGTCAGTTTGCGGGCGACGCATAGTTTTAAGATTCAGCTCCCGTTGTCTCTGACATTATCAGTCTGGAGCAGTTGCAGCCGGTCTCTCTTGCCAGCCCTCCTTACGATATACGATAATGCTCTCAGTCTCTCCTTTCTCCTGCGTCAGCAAAATAAAATTTTTTAAAAAATAGATTCTCAGCCGATTGCTCTGCAACGGCCAACTCCAGCTGGTTAGAAAGATCTTTTGCATCTCAATTCTTTCCTGGGCTGGATTTTATTTTATTTTAAAGGGGGGGGACAGAGGGTGTTTCTATCTCTCCCCCAAACACTTTCCACACAAGGGCAGTTTGGTCAGCCCCCTTTGCTATTTTCCTTGTTTATATTTTAGGGAGATATTTTCAGGCTGATCACACTCATAGTGATAACGATAAATGCAGCAAGGTGGCACGCAATAAAATAAAATACGTTAGTAAGTACCGATCGGGGGGAAAGGAAAAAAAAACACCACTTTTTTTTTAAAGGGGGTGTTTAAAAGAATGTGGGACTGAACTTCCAGTGGCAGGCAGTTCCGCAGGGCAAAGCCTCATCCTGAGGCAGACTTTCACTAACAAAATGAATAGGGGCAGATGTCAGGTTCTGCACTTAGGAAGGAAGTACCAGATGCACAAATATAGAATGGGCGACACCTGCCTTGCTAGCAACAACCCAATACCCCCCCCAAAAAACCACATATTTTAAGAGGGCGTAGGATGTAAATCAGATCACCCAAAGGCCTGGTTAAAAGGAAACGTTTGTGCCTGGCGCCTAAAGGTGTGTAATGAAGGCGCCAGGCGAACTTCCCTGGGGAGAGCATTCCATAGACGGGGGGGCCACTGCAGAAAAAGCCCCGCTCTCATGTTGCCACCCTCCGGACCTCTTGAGGAGGGGGCACACGAAGGAGGGCCTCAGAAGATGATCTCAGGGTCTGGGGAGGTTCATATGGAAAGAGGTGGTCCTTGAAGTATCGTGGTCCTGAGCCGCTTAAGGCTTTATAGGTTGAAACCAGCACTTTGAATTGGGCCCAGAAACTAATCGGTAGCCAGTTCAGTTGAACTGGGATCGGTGCAGTGTGCTCAAACCGTCTGGTGAGCGACCTGTCTGCTGAATTCTGCACCGGCTGAAGTCTCTGAACCGTCTCCAGAGGCAGCCCTACGTAGAACGCATTGCAGTAATCTAACCTTGAGGTTAACAGAGCATAGACAACAGTAGTTAGGCCATCCATGTCCAGATAGGGGCGTAGTTGGGCCACCGGCCGAAGCCGATGGAATGTTATTGCTTCTGAATACCAATGGTTGTTAGGGACGCGGGTGGCGCTGTGGGTTAAACCACAGAGCCTAGGACTTGCCGATCAGAAGGTCGGCGGTTCGAATCCCCGCAATGACGGGGTGAGCTCCCGTTGCTCGGTCCCTGCTCCTGCCAACCTAGAAGTTCAAAATCACGTCAAAGTGCAAGTAGATAAATAGGTACCGCTCCAGCGGGAAGGTAAACGGTGTTTCCGTGCGCTGCTCTGGTTCGCCAGAAGCGGCTTAGTCCTGCTGGCCACATGACCCGGAAGCTGTACGCCGCTCCCTCGGCCAGTAAAGTGAGATGAGCGCCGCAACCCCAGAGTCGGCCCGCGACTGGACCTAATGGTCAGGGGTCCCTTACCAATGGTTGTTAGCCACAGGAGGGGTGAAAATGCTATGGTGCTCAGATCCATGTGGGTTTCCAACAGCCACCTGGTTGGCCGCCGCGAGAGGAGGACACGGGATGGGGCGTGCCGTCGTCCCGATCCACCGGGGTCCTCCTTGCTGGTTCAATACCGTCACCGTTCTTAATCTGGCCAGAGAACGCAGTAAATTCAATCACACCCGTTTCTTCCTTTCCCCTCCCTTTGCCGTTCAATATTTCCCTCTTTGGATTTTGGATCTGCAACTGCAGTGGGGGGAGGGGAAAGGGCCGGCGCGTGCATGCGTGCGTGTGTATACGTGTGCCCGGAGTTCCTTCCTTCCTTCCACACGCCTTCGCCGCCTCCAGGACGGCGAGGTCGCGGCTGAAAGTCAAAAGCGTTGCAGCGTAATGGTAATCAATCTCCTGCCATCGATCAAATCACATTGCGCCTTTTGCTTAGTGCTCTGGCAAACAAGGAAAGGTTTTCCGTAGTGGGAGTTGGTTTATATTTTGCACGGGCGTGGAGTGGAGGGCGCTTGTGTATCGGGGGGCGTGTGTTTGGTGGGGGGAGGTTTTTTGGAGAGAGAAAAAAAATGCTATTTATAGAGATGCAGACTTGGCCACAAGGAGCTGGTCAAGAAGATTTTGAGCTCCTTGCAAGCAAGGATCGTCCAGCAAAAATGTGACTCCTGATTCCTGGGAGGTGCTCCAGATCACTGTTGGAAGCTATGAGCCAAGCAAGCCAGCCTCTTGGCTTTAATAATAATAATAATAATAATAATAATGTTATTTATACCCCGCCCATCTGGCTGGGTTTCCCCAGCCACTCTGGGCGGCTTCCAACAAAACACTAAAATACAATAACCTATTAAACATTAAAAGCTTCCCTAAACAGGGCTGCCTTTGGATGTCTTCTAAAAGTTTGGTAGTTATTTTTCTCTTAGACATCTGGTGGGAGGGTGTTCCACAGGGAGGGTGCCACCACCGAGAAGGCCCTCTGCCTGGTTCCCTGTAACTTGGCTTCTCACAGGAATGGAACCGCCAGAAGGCCCTCAGAGCTGGACCTCAGCGTCCGGGCAGAATGATGGAGGTGGAGATGCTCCTTCAGGTACACTGGACCGAGGCCATTTAGGGCTTTAAAGGTCAGCACCAACACTTTGAATTGTGCTCGGAAACATACTGGGAGCCAATGTAGACCGGTGTTATGTGGTCCTGGTGGCCGCTCCCAGTCCCCAGTCTAGCTGCCGCATTCTGAATGAGTTGTAGTTTCCGGGTCACCTTCAAAGGTAGCCCCACATAGAGCGCATTGCAGTAGTCCAAGCGGGAGATAACTAGAGCATGCACCACTCTGGTGAGACAGTCCGTGGGCAGGGAGGGTCTCATCCTGTGTCAAACCATAAACAGAAACCATCTTTCAGTAGCACGGGAAACCTCCATGTCTCTGGATGAAATGTGGTCCTCTAGCCTTCCCTACCTGGCCCCCAGAACTCTCCCAGGCCACACCCCTGGCCCCCAGAACTCTCCCAGGCCACACCCCCTTACTGGTCTTGCTTCTCTGGAGAGGAGTGTGTGTACAAAGTTAAAATTTGCACCCACTCCTCCGCCCCTTTTGACAAACCGCTCCACTAAGAGCCTCTTCCTAATCTGCCTGCTCACCTACCTGCCTCCCTGTTCATTATGCTGCGGTTGGCGCGGCCACCTACTGGCGGTTGCAGAAACTGCAGCGTGACAACAGCCTTAGGTTTATATTTATAGAGGAAGAAAGTGCAGGCGCTTCTTATGCAGAAAGCCCTGCGGATATTTGGTGAAAGGCAGGAAGCAGACCTACGCTCACTTTTCTAGGTGGTGGCTGGTCCGTTAGGGGAAATGGGGCACTGCTGCCCCCAAACTTAACCAGCCTTTTTTGCCCCTCCTTACGACCAGTCCGGAGGGTGCCCTTCGCTGTCAGTTCCATCCACCACCTCCTTAGCCTCAGAACTCAGGAGGGACTGGGATGCAGTCAAACTGAGAATCATTCGGTGCTGCTGGTAGTTGTCTATGGCGCCCCCTGCTGCTGGGCTCCCTGCCTTCTAACCTATGAGCCCCACTGGGCGCCAGCCAACTCGGGGAAGTGGCTGTATTCAGGGCTGAGCCCCTTGCATTGGAACAGAGGGCGCTGCCTTCTGTCTATCCCAGCAATGTCAACACTGGCTGGCAGCTGGCTTTTCGTGGGTTTCAGATGGAGGACCTTTGCGACCCTAACTGGAGACGAAAAAGGGTCGAACCTGAGGTCTTTTGCATGCAAACTGGCTGCTCTCCCACTCAGCTCTTCCTCTGAAGATGAGGCAAGAGCATAGTCCTCATGCTTTTGAACGGACAGCTGCTTTTACAGAGGTAGCTAGGAATCGGTTTGACACCAAGCCAGGGTATTGGTATAGCGAGTCTTCAGGCTCTTCATTAAAAAAAGTGGGTTTCTATTTGTTCCCCCGCTGGATAGAAATGACCCACAGCTCTGGCCAAGATAAATCACAGGGGCTTGAAAAATACTAGGGGTCCTTTCCCCTCTTCTCTTCCTCCAGTTTGCGGAAGGGTTTGCTTCCTAGGCCTAGCGATCGGCGGAAGACGAGAAACTGGAACGCAACGGTGATGAGCAATTTAGGGTCTTACCAGCCCCGTCTGAGACCCTCCCTGCCCACAGACTGTCTCCCCAGAGTGGTGCATGCTCTGGTTATCTCCCGCTTGGACTACTGCCATGCGCTCTACGTGGGGCTGCCTTGGAAGGTGACCCGGAAACTACAACTAATCCAGAATGCGGCAGCCAGACTGGGGACTGGGAGTGGAGACCATATAACACCGGTCCTGAAAGACCTACATTGGCTCCCAGGACGTTTCCGAGCACAATTCAAAGTGTTGGTGCTGACCTTGAAAGCCCTAAACAGCCCAGTATCCCTGAAGAAGCATCTCCAGCCCGAACACCGGGGTCCATCTCCCGAGGGTCTTCTAGCAGTTCCTTCCCTGCAGCAGAGGGCCTTCTCGGTGGTGGCACCCTCCCTGTGGAACCCATCAGATGTTAAGGAAACAAACAACTGTCTGACTTTTAGAAGACATCTGAAGGCTGCCCTGTATAGGGAAGTTTTCAAAGCTTGATGTTTTATTGTGTTTTTAATATTCTGTTGGGAGCCGCCCAGAGTGGCTGGCAAAACCCAGAAGAATAAATTATGATTATTATCGTTCTCCACCTGGGGCAGCGGGGACGGCTTGCTCCTGTGTGTGGCACAGGAAGAGGCTGGCACTGTTGCAGTCCCAGTTTGCAACCATCTGCCAGCTTCCCGCCTTTCCAAGGAGGCCGGGCTGTTAAGTGGAAGCGACGTGTTGCCAGCTTTGGGGTCAGGGGGGACGAGTTGCGGTAATTCTCCCCCAAACTGAGGTTCAGCTCCGAGGGCCTTCTGGCTGTTCCCTCCCTGCGAGAAGTGAATCAAGCAGAGGGCCTTCTTGGTGGTGGCACCCGCCCTGTTGAAATAAGCAACTATCTGACTAATAGAAGACAACTGAAGGCAGCACTGCTTTCTGGGACGGCTTCCGCAAATCAGGGACACTTGGAGGTCTGGAGTATGCATTGTTCCGGTGATGAGGGAGCATCGTTCTGTAGTTCTCCTCGTGTGCCCTAATGTCTTGCGCCGGCCCTGAGCACAGGAACACACACCCCTCCAGCTCCTAGCCAATTTGAACTCAAGAATTCCCATCTGCTGGGAGAGGACTCGACGGATTAGGGCAGGAAGGGCAATGCAGTAGGACCACTGGTATGAAATTTACGGCATGTAATGCCCTAAGAGAGAATATTATGAAAATGATTTATAGGTGGTACATGACCCCAGTCAAGCTTGCAAAAGTTTACCACTTGCCTGATAATAAATGTTGGAAATGTAAAGAAAATGAAGGTACATTCTTTCACCTTTGGTGGACGTGCCCAAGGATTAAGGCTTTCTGGGAAATGATCTATAATGAAATGAAAAAGGTATTTAAATATACCTTCCTGAAGAAACCAGAGGCCTTTCTCCTGGGCATGGTCGGCCACTTGGTGCCAAAGAAGGACAGAACATTCTTTATGTATGCTACAACAGCAGCAAGAATACTCATCGCAAAGTATTGGAAGACACAAGATCTACCCACCTTGGAAGAATGGCAGATGAAGGTGATAGACTATATGGGGCTGGCAGAAATGACTAGCAGAATCCGAGACCAGGGAAGAGAAGAAATTTGGAAGAAATTGGATTGGAAGAAATTTAAGGACTATCTTGAGAAATATTGTAAAATTAATGAATGTTAGAATGATGATGGTTTAGAAAATTAAGGGGTTTTTCAGCTGTAATGATTAAGTAAAAAGAAAAGAAAGGTTGAAAATTAAATGAAAATTAAGGGAGAAGATTTGCTGAATTAATAATTAGAAATTGGAATACAAAAAAAGGAGGTATGAGGAGGTCAGGGAAGTAAGTTATAAGATAATAAGGGAATGAAACTTTACTTGTTTTTAAATAGTTTTTAGTTTTGTATTTTGTTTTTTATCTTTTGTGTTTGTGTTTTGTTTTTATTACTTTTTTTTGTATAACCTTTGAAATTTCAATAAATATCTTTTTTTTAAAAAAAAAGGAAGGGGAATGCAGTAGATTCTCTCCCTTGCGCGATGTACTATGCACTTAAACTCTCTCTCTCTCTCTCTTTCTCGCGCACACATTCATGTTTTGCAAGCTTGTGGTCACGGCCCCCTCCCTCCCCCATGCATTAGTAATAAGCTCAACATTGCAGATTGCGGTTACGGCTGATAGAAAAAAACTAAAAACCTCAAAGAAATTCAAGTCCACCCGGGGCTAAGCGAGAGGTGACCCTTATTCACTCTCTTCCCCCTTTATAATGTCCCCTGAAAGAGAATCGCAGAATTGCAGAGTCAGAAGGGACGAAAGCGTCATCTAGTCCAAGCCCCCAAAAAAAGAGGGTTCCTGGGTGGTGTAGCTTGTTACGGGTGCTGAGAGCTGCGAGGGGGCGAGAAAGGAGAGCGAGGGGGGGTGAGCCGCGAGGTGGGCAAGTTTGCCGACAGCACTCAGTCGCTCGTGGGCGAAATCGCGAAGAAGGAATCTCTCCAACTGCAATTCTGCGTGAAGAAGTGTAAAGTCCGGGCGAGAAATCGTAATTTCATGTCAACTAGCAGACCAGGAGGGACGCTGGTGGTGCTGTGGGTTAAACCACAGAGCGATCGGAAGGTCGGCGGTTCGAATCCCTGCAATGACGGGGTGAGCTCCCGTTGCTCGGTCCCTGCTCCTGCCAACCTAGCAGTTCGAAAGCACGTCAAAGTGCAAGTAGATAAATAGGTACCGCTCCAGCGGGAAGGTAAACGGCGTTTCCGTGCACTGCTGGCCACATGACCCGGAAGCTGTACGCCGGCTCCCTCGGCCAGTAAAGTGAGATGAGCGCCACAACCCCAGAGTCGGTCACGACTGGACCTAATGGTCAGGGGTCCCTTCCCACAGTGAAAAGGGGACAGACAGATATTGGGGGTCCCCTCTAGCTCAGGCCAAAGGTGGGCTGCCCATATAGGCCAGCACTCTGTCCTCACACTGGCCAAAGCGACGAGCAGGAGGATTCGAACGCGAGAGCCCTGTCCCCTCTTGCGGTTTCCCAGCCGTCGGCGGCGAGGCACAGCCGCTGTGGGTAAACCGGTGCTGCCCCCCAGATTGTCCGGGTGCCCCTCCTTATCCCTTTGAATTAAAGATGAGTTTTTGAGAGGGGGAGTCTGGGCTGCACCTGTCTCTCCTGCCGGCCAGATCTCCCCGAGCTTTGGCAACCTCCCTGCCCCTCTAATGGGCTTTCAGTTCCCCACTTGGCAGCCTGCCCCCCTTCCATTCAATGCCACGCTTGGCGGCAGCTGCCAGGACACCCCCTCCCTCCCTCTCCCTCTCCCCCAGCCGCCGCCAAACCAGTCTCCTCCCCAGCCAAAATGCCGATGTTTCCCTGCCAAGAACTCCATTAGGGAAGCTCATTTCGCCTTGGCAAAGACGGGGATGCCAGCTTCTCGGGGCAGCCAGGAGGGCGCGTAAAAATGATTTCTCTTGGGACTCCACTATCTGACACTGACAGCTGCAGGGGTTTCCCCCCCCTCTCCTTTTTTTCTTTTTGGGTGGGGGGCTGGAAAGGGGTGTCTGCATGGCCGAGACCTAAGAAGGGAGCCAGTTTTATTGCAAGGGCTTTTCACAGGCAGGTAAGACCCACGGCAACCCGATATTTGACTTGCTTCGGGGTCAGGGTTTCCCGTGCAGGTGGTCTCAATTCGAATTGTCGCTGGCATTTCCAGGAAGGCAAAGGCGCCCTGGGAGCAGCTGCCAGTCAGTGTCTGCAGTACTGATCTAGGTGGACCCAGGGGTCTCACTCTGCACCCCTCCTCTATCCCAAGATCACAGCCCATTAAATCATCTGGCAATGAATTTTCTTGAAGCGATTAGCCCATTCAGCCACATTGGCATTCTTTTTTTATTTTTATATGTAACTTTTGTTAAATTTTCTGTTTGGCAATTTAAAGCACTCGCTTTACATCATTCAGATATCAGTGGCTTCCGTGGTTCATTTTGCATATCATAAATCCCTGCATATTTTGCAAAAGCTATACCACTCACTTTTCCATTATTGCATCCATCGAAACTTATTTGCACTGTTGAGTTTATCTTCATGCTTCCCCAGTTATCAAATATACACAATTTTCACCCATATATTCAATAAACGTCTTCTTTAAACATATGTTCTTCTTATTCTCTTATTCTATATGTTAAGTCCGCAAGTTGCATATAATCCATCAGCTCAAATTGCCATTCCTCTTTGGTTGGGACCTCGCTTGTTTTCCATTTTTGGGTTAACAAAACACGGGCCGCAGTAGTATCATACATAAATAGCCTTTTCTGACACCTGGGAATTTCCGTCTGAATTATCCCCAACACAAAGGACTCTGGATTTGTTGGGGGAAAGTACTTTTAAACCATTTTTTTCAGTTCATTATGGATCATTTCCCAATACTATTCTTAAATCCTTTCTGACCCATGGACTGAATCACCCCGATTCTTTTTCTCCTTCGTTCTTTTTCATATATATGTATATATTCTCTTTAATTCCCACCATACCTCTTAAAGCAATGTTTCCAAAACTTGGTTCTCCAGCTGTTTCTGCACTACAACTCCCATCATGCCTAGCGAGCGGGACCAGGGATCGTGGGAACTGTAGTCCCAAAAAACCCTAAACCTAAGAATCATAGAATTGCACGGTTGCAATACAGGAATCACAGGTGAAGAGACACTAGAGTGGTTGTACTTTTCCTGGGTAGTAAAGAAATCTACAGATTGCTGCTCCCGAAATTCTGTAACGAGACCGGCTTGCCGCCTTGCAAAGATGGCAGCGGTGCTTCTGCGGACTTAAATATTTTATAGAAGGCTTTTAAACGCACTAAGTGCCGGATGGGCTTTTGGGCCTCGATCCAAATGGCGGGTGCTCTTCTGTGTCTTTGGTAGCAGAGAATCGGTTTCTATTTTCATGGCAGAAATGTTGGAGGGGATGGAATAGGACGTCCCTATTTTCAGGGGAGAAACCTTGGAGGGGATGGAATAGGACGTCCCTATTTTCAGGGGAGAAACGTTGGAGGGGATGGAATAGGACGTCCCTATTTTCAGGGGAGAAACGTTGAAAGGGGTGGAATAGGACGTCCCTATTTTCAGGGGAGAAACGTTGGAGGGGATGGAATAGGACGTCCCTATTTTCAGGGGAGAAACGTTGGAGGGGATGGAATAGGACGTCCCTATTTTCAGGGGAGAAACGTTGGAGGGGATGGAATAGGACGTCTCTATTTTCAGGGGAGAAACGTTGGAGGGAATGGAATAGGACGTCCCTATTTTCAGGGGAGAAACATGGGAGGGGATGGAATAGGACGTCCCTATTTTCAGGGGAGAAATGTTGGAGGGGATGGAATAGGACATCCCTATTTTCAGGGGAGAAACCTTGGAGGGGATGGAATAGGACGTCCCTCTTTTCAGGGGAGAAACGTTGGAGGGGATGGAATAGGACGTCCCTCTTTTCAGGGGAGAAACATTGGAGGGGATGGAATGGGACGTCCCTATTTTCAGGGGAGAAACGTTGGAGGGGATGGAATAGGACGTCCCTATTTTCAGGGAAGAAACATTGGAGGGGATGGAATAGGACGTCCCTATTTTCAGGGGAGAAACGTTGGAGGGGATGGAATAGGACGTCCCTATTTTCAGGGGAGAAACACTGGAGGGGATGGAATAGGACGTCCCTATTTTCAGGGGAGAAACATTGGAGGGGATGGAATAGGACGTCCCTATTTTCAGGGGAGAAACGTTGGAGGGGATGGAATAGGACGTCCCTATTTTCAGGGGAGAAACACTGGAGGGGATGGAATAGGACGTCCCTATTTTCAGGGGAGAAACATTGGAGGGGATGGAATAGGACGTCCCTATTTTCAGGGGAGAAACGTTGGAGGGGATGCACCCCAGTTTCCTGTTCTCACTGCGGCCAACCAGTTGCCCATAGGCAGGGTTCGAGAAACAGAGCCACTCTCCTCTTCTGCATTTTCCAGAAACTGGTCTTCAGAGATGTTTAAATCCTCTGACCATGTAGTACGTAGCCCTTGTGGCTCCACAATCCTTTCCACCTCCAGGAATTTTCCCCCGTCCTCTTTCGAAGCCATCTAGGTTGGTCACCGTAGTTTAAAGCCGGACGTTTTCTTTTATCCGTCCTGAAAACAATACGCCGGGCAGCCGGAGAGATATACAGATATTGGGGCAGCTGCTATCTCTCAGTTCCCCTCCCTGGGAAGACTTTTGATAAATAAGCGGCCGTTTTCGCCTTCCTAATTGCACAATTAACGGTGTGCGATTTAATTCGCGTGGCCCCAAGACAAAGAACTTTCCTCTCTGTATATGTATGTGTGTGTGTGTGTGTGTGTGTGTGTGTGTGCGCGCGTGCCTGCTTTAATCCCCCCCTCTTGGCATGATAGAAGACCCCCGCCCCACCCAAACGGGAACCTGATGCCCACGACTGGCACCATTCGACACCACTCTCTCCAACGCAGGCCGCCGTTGAGAGAGGCCCCAGAGCCTTGGCACCGGTGCCCATCAGGGAAAACCCGACAACAGCTGTCCGCCTTTGCACCCCACAGATGAGGCCGCGCAGATGGCAGTGCCAGCCTTGGGCAGATGGGCGGCAGGTGGCAAGGCGACACTCAACCCCCCCCCCCAAAGCCAGCCCTGGAGTGGCTGGGAAAATAGCCCCTCTCTTGTCTCTGTCCTGGAAGGAAAAAAAAATCAAGTTATCACCAGATGGCGGCTGGGCAAGGCTGGCATCGGCCAACTGCCGAAGCAGAAAACAATGGCTGTGGGGGCTGTGTCCTTCCCCCCCCCCATTGTGGAGGGTGGGTTTTGTTTGTTTGTGATGGGAGAGAGACCCCACTCCTTTTGAATGGGTGCAGATTGCAAGACCCAGACGCCTCTTAGTTTAGTGGGGCGTCGTCGAGAACGCAAGACGCAGGCATGGGTAAGGATAAAAAGCATAGCTGGTAGATTTGGGGCAAATCTCTCTTCAACTCAGTGTGCTGTTGGCAATCCCGGGTTGACCTACGGAACTCTCCGCCACAAGGCGCTGAAAGGGATGGAGAAGGGAATCGCCCCTGGGCTTGCTAAAATCTCTTGGCCAGCTGGAGAATTTGTTGTTGTTGCTGTTTAGTCATTTAGTCGTGTCCGCCTCTTCGTGACGCCCTGGACCAGAGCACGCCAGGCCCTCCTGTCTTCCACTGCCTCCCCCAGTTTGGTCAAACTCATGTTTGTAGCTTCGAGAACACTGTCCCACCATCTCGTCCTCTCATCCCCTTCTCCTTGTGTCCTCCATCTTTCCCAACATCAGGGTCTTTTCCAGGGAGTCTTCTCTTCTCATGAGGTGGCCAAAGTCTTGGAGCCTCAGCTTCAGGATCTGTCCTTCCAGTGAGCACTCAGGGCTGATTTCCTTCAGAATGGAGAGGTTGGATATTCTTGCAGTCCATGCGACTCTCAAGAGTCTCCTCCAGCACCAGAATTCAAAAGCATCCATTCTTCGGCAATCAGCCTTCTTTATGGTCCAGCTCTCACTTCCATACATCACTACTGGGAAAAAGCATAGTTTTAACTAGACGGACCTTTGTTGGCAAGGTGATGTCTCTGCTTTTTGAGATGCTGTCTAGGTTTGCCATTGCTTTTCTCCCAAGAAGCAGGCATCTTAATTTCGTGGCTGCTGTCACCATCTGGAGGATAGGGTGGCAGAATTGGAATCACGGGATGGCAGAGTTGTGAGGGGCCTCCAAAGGACATCTAGTCGAACCCCGTACGATGAAGGAAACCCTGTTGATTGATTGATTGATTGATTGATTGATTGATTGACTGATTGATTGGTCCCAGGGCTTTCTGTGCAGAGCTGCGGCTTCTCCTTAAAAAACAACATGGTTTTGAATAAAGGGCCGATTTAACTTGAAGCAGAAAAATAGGGTCACAGAATTGTAGAAGTGTAAGGGGACCTCATCCGTTCCAAACCAATGCAATGAAGGAATCTTTTGCCCAATGTCGGGACTCGAACCCGTGGCCCTGTGATTAAGAGTCGCATAGCTAGGGTTTCAGGCAGGGGGTGACCTCAACAGTACCCAGAGATCCCATTGGGGGATATTATTAAAACGAGTCTGCATTTTAAACTGTGTTTTTAACCTGTATTTTAAATGGGTCCGTCCCCCCGCAATATTATGTTTTTAATTGTAATTTTACTGGTGTTAGCCGCCCTGAGCCCAGCTCTGGCTGGGGAGGGCGGGGTATAAATAAAAAAAATATATTATTATTGTTTATTAAACTTATTCGTCACTCAAAGATCTCGAAGCGACTTGCGGCAAAGGGGGGGGTGGATTTTCCTGCGCTTTGCAGCGGGTTGGACTGGATGACATCTGGGTGCCTCCTCTGAAATCTGTGGGAAATATATACAATGCCATGGGGGTTTTTTAAAAGGAGGGGTTTCGCATAATTTTTAAAAAATGCCTTCTGCGAGTATTTGGAGCAAAGGGTGAAATTCTAAACCGGCTCTGGGGGAGGAGAGGAAAAAGGGGGGAAATTCAGCTACTCCTCCTCTCTGCTTTTCCATTCCTCCTCGCCCTGGCCAGGAATGTGGGTCAGACCCGCCCAGAGAATGGGCTGGGGTTTGCCTGCGCCAGGGGTCAGGCGAGGATGAGGCGGGGCAGAGACGCAAGCACATTCGGGGTTTAAAGGCGCAGGGACCTCGCCTGTCCACCTCTTGTCTGTGGAACGCCCTCCCATCAGATGTCAAGGAGAGAAAGAACTACCAAACTTTTAGAAGACATCTGAAGGCAGCCCTGTTTAGGGAAGCTTTTAATGTTTAATAGGTTCTTGTATTTTAGTGTTTTGTTGGAAGCCGCCCAGAGTGGCTGGGGAAGCCCAGCCAGATGGGCGGGGTATAAATAAATTATTATTATTATTATTATTATTATTATTATTATTATTATTATTATTATTATTATCCTCCCCACCTTTCTCTTCGAGGAAAACAAAAGCCAGGAATGGATTAATTATTATTATTATTATTAAATGAAACTAGGGCATGATAAAGGTCTGCTTTTTTGTTTTTTAGGACAAGTTATTTGTTGTGTACTGCAATAATAATAATAATAATAATAATAATAATAATAATAATAATAATTTTTTTACTTATACCCCGCCCTTCCCGGTTCAGGCAACCGGGCTCAGGGTGGCTAACGACAAATTTAAAACACTTAATTGATGCTACAACAAAAAAAGCATAAAATACGTTATAAAGCATAAATAACAATAAAATCAAAAATCAATTTAGTGGGGAAACCCATCCAATAAACATTAGATGATCACCAGGGCTAGCTGGCTAAATTAGTCCCATTGTTTCCTCAACAGTTACTGTATTTTTCCGCCTATAAGACTAGGTTTCCCCCCTAAAAAATAATGTCCAAAATTGGGGGGGCGTCTTCTTATACACGGATAGATCTCCCCCCATTTTCTTAAACTGGAGTCTCCAAAAATAGAGGGTGTCTTATACATGGGGGGCATCTTATAGACGGGAAAATACAGTGTCTTCTGTACAATCAAACCTCGTTTCCGTTTTGGAACGTTTTGGCTCCCGATTGCCGAAAACCAGGAAGTAACTGCCCTGGTTTTTGAACAATTTTCGGAACATGGACAGCTTCCGAACCTCACTTTTCCTTTTCCCCCCCACTGACTTCGCAACGAGCCCATTGATCCTCGTTTTTTGAACTTTTCGAACTTCTGGAATGGATTAAATATAATAATAATTATTATAATTTATTATTTATACCCCGCCCATCTGGCTGGGCTTCCCCAGCCACTCTGGGCAGCTTCCAAAAGAATATTAAAATACTGTAATACATCAAACATTAAAAGCTTCCCTAAAGAGGGCTGCCTTCAGATGTCTTCTAAAAGTCTGGTAGTTGTTGTTCTCTTTGACATCTGGTGGGAGGGCGTTCCACAGGGCGGGTGCCGCCACCGAGAAGGCCCTCTGCCTGGTTCCCTGTAACTTGGCTTCTCGCAGCAAGGGAACCGCCAGAAGGCCCTCGGCGCTGGACCTCAGTGTCCGGGTAGAACGATGGGGGTGGAGACACTCCTTCAGATATACAGGATGGGGGCTGTTTAGGGCTTTCAAGGTCAGACCAACACTTTGAATTGTGCTCAGAAACGTCCTGGGAGCCAATGTAGGTCTTTCAGGACCGGTGTTATGTGGTCTCGGCGGCCGCTCCCAGTCCCCAGTCTAGCTGCCGCATTCTGGATTAGTTGCAGTTTCCTGGTCACCTCCAAAGGTAGCCCCACGGAGAGCGCATTGCAGTAGTCCAAGCGGGAGAAAACCAGAGCATGCACCACTCTGGAGAGACAGTCCGCGGGCAGGGAGGGGTCACAAAGAGGCGGACACGACGAAACGACTCAACAACAACAAAGCAGGCATTGGGCAATATCCAGTTAACTTCTTTTCAGGCTGGATCCTTGGTGATTAAAGAACCTACGCTCACACAAGCTCACTGTCTCTGCCTCTTTAAATCACCCTTCTGGGTTTACCTATTGCATCAGAAAAATGCCCGGATCAGGCACTCCTGCAGAGATGCAACAGGAACCTCCGCTGAGATGGAGTTAATTCTGTTTTCACCTTTACGTCAGAAAAACTGCCCACATGGAGAAACCTTATGCAAAAGCAGCTCCCCTCCCTGACACAGAAGCAGCGGCAAAAGTGATATATCATACAGAGATACGTCAGGCACCCTCCTCTGTGGGCTTCTCTCTTTTTTTGCGGCCCACAAAAAAAGTATTTAATCAAATGCAAGGGGGCACAGATTGTTGTTGTTGAGTTGTTTAGTCGTGTCCGCCTCTTCATGACCCCCTGGATCAGAGCACGCCAGGCCCTGTCTTCTACTGCCTCCCGCAGTTTGGTCAAACTCATGTTTGTAGCTTCGAGAACACTGTCCCACCATCTCGTCCTCCGTCGTCCCCTTCTCCTTGTGTCCACCATCTTTCCCAACATCAGGGTCTTTTCCAGGGAGTCTTCTCTTCTCATGAGGAGGCCAAAGTCTTGGAGCCTCAGCTTCAGGATCTGTCCTTCCAGTGAGCACTCTGGGCTGGTTTCCTTCAGAATGGAGAGGTTGGATATTCTTGCAGTCCATGGGACTCTCCAGAGTCTCCTCCAGCACCAGAATTCAAAAGCATCCATTCTTCGGCGATCAGCCTTCTTTATGGTCCAGCTCTCACTTCCATACATCACTACTGGGAAAACCCGAGCTTTTACTATATGGACCTTTGTTGGCAAGGTGATGTCTCTGCTTTTTAAGATACTGTCTGAGGCAAGGACCAGCTTCTACAGAGTTGCGCCGGGCACCCTCCTTCCTTTGCAAACATGCCTTTTTGGGGGCTCACGAGTATTTCATAAAACACTGGCACCCCCCGGCAGTACCGGGGTGCGTGTGGAAATGCTAACCCTAAGATATTGCGGCCGCTGTTAAGGCGCAAGAGCAAAGTCAGGGGGGTAAGTTGGCAACCGCCTTGACGCTGCCCTTTCTCTCTCTCTCTCTCTCTCTCTCTCTCTCTCTCTCTCTCTCTCTCCTCTCTCCCCCTCCCCCCCAAGCTTCAGGCTCCATCAGCCAGACCAACTCTAGCAGATTCAGCCAGGATTTTCAGCGGGAACAAATTGTTTCACCCTGGCGATTATATAAGCGGCGGAGGCGATTATACAATCAGGGATCTTCCGGGTTTTATATAAAGGGCTGTTGTGTTCTCTCTGTGTGCTGAAACTCAGACTCTGTGGTCCTGAGAAATGTGTTTTGTGGGGGGTTATTTTTTGCAGAGGGAGAGGGTTGTGTGTCTGCAAAAAGGGGGGGCTGTTCCAATTTCATATATACATTTAAACACATGCACACACATACATATTTGATTTCTACACACACACACACCCGTGCCATCTGAATTGCTGCAGCCCACAATTCTCGCACCCTTGTATTTTAAAACCTGAACTTCTGCTCAAACGAAGGAAGGGGGGGGGAGGAAAAATCTTAATTTCCAGCAGCGGGGAGGGGGGTGTGTGGTTTGTGGTTGTGTTTTGCAACGCCTCCCCTGCTGGGCGTGTGGGATTCATTGTTAAAAAGTTTGCAGACTTCAGACTTGCTTTCTGGTTTTCCTAAAGAGCACACTCACACACGCTTCTTCAGAAATGGGGACGGACTGCTGTTGTGAGTTCTGTGTCTTCACTTTTTCAATCTTTTCTTGTGATACAAGTTTCATAAAATCAGAGAAAAGTACAATGGGCAGAAACACTTTTTTCCCAGTCTTAAACCCCATCCCCCAGATTTCTGCAGCAGTGATATCCATTTCTTCTTTCTATCTCTCTTTTAATAGGAGAGTTTGAAGGGACCACGTAGGTATCTATTATCTATTCTGACACACCCCCCCCCCCTATAATATAGGAATCTTTAGCCCAACATGGGGTTTGAAACCACAGCTCTGAGATTAAGATGTTTACACTCTTATCTCAGCCGATTTTAAAAAAATAAATATGCATATTCGGTCTGCGAATCTTTTTTAAAAAATTGTAAAAAGAAATCCCAGTGAAAATTCATGAAGCGTCGACTTACGGCACTCGTATTTTGCATTCTGCTGAAATTTGGGAGCCCAAACCTCACAGCTGGTGGTGAGAAGGGGCATTAAGTTTGGGAGGGTCGCAATTATCCCTGAGCCTCAGTGGTGCTCACCTGTAAAATGGGCAACCTGGACAACAGAGGCTTCTTAAGGGGCACAGATGGGGAAAGTTGTGACATTTATAAACACCACCTCCAACTCCTTGAAAGATTCCATCAACGGTGTCTCCGAAAAATTGTACACATCACTTGGGAAGACAGGCGAACTAATGCCAGTGTCCCGGAAGAAGCAAAGATCTCCAGTGTCGAAGTGTTGATTCTTCAACATCAACTTCGTTGGACTGGTCATGTTGTGTGGATGCCTGATGATCGTCTTCCAAAGCAGCTACTCTATTCCGGACTTAAAAATGGAAAGCGTAATGCTGGTGGTCAACAAAAGAGGTTTAAAGACTGTCTCAAGGCAAATTTGGGGTGCGGGTGGCACTGTGGTCTAAACCACTGAGCGTAGGACTTACCTATCAGAAGGTCGGTGGTTCGAATCCCCGCAATGACGGGGTGAGCTCCTGTTGCTCGGTCCCTGCTCCTGCCAACCTAGCAGTTTGAAAGCACGTCAAAGTGCAAGTAGATCAATAGGTACCACTCCAGCAGGAAGGTAAACGGCGTTTCCGTGTGCTGCTCTGGTTCACCAGAAGCGGCTTAGTCCTGCTGGCCACATGACCCGGAAGCTGTACGCCGGCTCCCTCGGCCAGTAAAGTGAGAGGAGCGCCGCAACCCCAGAGTCAGCCACGACTGGACCTAACAGTCAGGGGTCCCTTTACCTTTAAGGCAAATTTTAAAAAATGTAATATAAACACCAACAATTTGGAAACACTGGCCTGCGAGCGTTCCAGTTGGAGAACAGCCTTTCCCAAAGGTGTCGTGGGCTTTGAAGACACTCGAACTCAGGACGCAAGGGACAGACATGCTAAGAGGAAGGCATGCTTGGCAAACCCTCACTGGGATCAATTCCTGCCTGGAAACCAATGTCCCCACTGTGGAAGGACGTGTGGATCCAGAATTGGCTTCCACAGTCGCTTACGGACTCACGGTGAAAACCGTGTTTATGGGAGACAATCTTACTCGGCTACGAGGGATCGAAGAAAAAAAAGAACCCCCAGCAACCTTGACCATTGGGCTGGCAACATCTGGAGGGGCACAGATGTTCCCCTGCTTTTGGTTTGGCAGCTGTCAAGAGCCATGTGGCCGGCAGCCTCACCATGGTGGCCGCAGACCTAGGTGGACATTGGGTTTTTGAGTCGGGGGAAAATTCCTGGCTTGAGTAACTCATAGAATCATAGAATCATAGAGTTGGAAGAGACCACAAGGGCCATCGAGTCCAACCCCCTGCCAAGCAGGAAACACCATCAGAGCACTCCTGACATATGGTTGTCAAGCCTCTGCTTAAAGACCTCCAAAGAAGGAGACTCCACCACACTCCTTGGCAGCAAATTCCACTGTCAAACAGCTCTTACTGTCAGGAAGTTCTTCCTAATGTTTAGGTGGAATCTTCTTTCTTGTAGTTTGGATCCATTGCTCCGTGTCCGCTTCTCTGGAGCAGCAGAAAACAACCTTTCTCCCTCCTCTATGTGACATCCTTTTATATCTTTGAACATGGCTATCATATCACCCCTTAACCTCCTCTTTTCCAGGCTAAACATGCCCAGCTCCCTTAGCCGTTCCTCATAAGGCATCGTTTCCAGGCCTTTGACCATTTTGGTTGCCCTCCTCTGGACCCGTTCCAGTTTGTCAGTGTCCTTCTTGAACTGTGGTGCCCAGAACTGGACACAGTACTCCAGGTGAGGTCTGACCAGAGCAGAATACAGTGGCACTATTACTTCCCTTCATCTAGATGCTATACTCCTATTGATGCAGCCCTCCTGTCTCCTTCAACCCTAACATTCTTTCTTTCCTTCTCTTCTTCTCCCTTTGCATTCTCTCCCCCCCCCTCCGCGGGGAGAGGGCCCTCTCCCAGCTAGCCACCTCTGATGGGAACTGTGGCCTGTCGTAACCGTAATTGCTCGGGAAAACATCCAAGCCCAAGAGGCCTTTGAAGGAGGAGGCGGTGGCAAATGTGCAGAGCATACAGCTACCGGCGGGTAGCCACAATGGCTGTGTCCCGTCCCCCCCGCCACCGCCTTCACTGCCAGAGGCCGCTGAATGCCTATTTCTGAAAAAACCCGCAAGATGAGAGAGTTGTTCTCAGGTCAGAAGGCGGAGCAAGCTGGTTTCCTCCTCCGGTGGAGGGTAGGACTCGAACTCGCGACTTCAAACGACAAGTAAGGAGGTTCCAACTCAACATTAAGGAAGGACTTTCTGACAGTGAGAGCTGATGGATGGCGGTGAAGTCCCCATCCTTGGAGGTTTTTAAGCAGAGGTTGGAGGGCCATCTGTCGGGGGTGCTTTGGCCGAGATTCCCGCATTGCGCGGGTTTAGACTAGATGCCTCTGGGGGTCCCTTCAAACTCTAAGATTCTATGATGCTACGAAAGCAAGAAAAACACCGTAAAAATTCGAAGGACGGTTGCCCCGTCGGTCGGAACGCTCTAATTCTCCACCCGGAGAAAGATAAACGAAGAGGGGAACTGTTTTTTGGACTACAGTTCCCATGATCCCTGGTCCCGCTAGCTAGGCATGATGGGAGTCATAGTGTAGAAACAGCTGGAAAACCAAGTTTCGGAAACTGCTTTAAGAGGCATGGTGGGAATTAAAGAGAATATATACATATATATGAAAAAGAACGAGGTAGAAAAGGAATCAGGGGCGATTCCGTCCATGGGTCAGAAAGGATTTAAGAATAGTATTGGGAAATGATCCATAATGAACTGAAAAAAAATGGTTTAAAAGTACTTTCCCCCAACAAATCCAGAGTCCTTTCTGTTGGGGATAATTCAGACGGAAATTCCCAGGTGTCAAAAAAGGCTATTTATGTATGCTGCTACTGCGGCCCGTGTTTTGTTAAGCCAAAAATGGAAAACGAACGAGGTCCCAACCGAAGAAGGATGGCAAATTGAGCTGATGGAATATACGCAGCTTGCTTTAAGAGTCATTGTGGGAATCGAAGAGACTAATAATAATAATAATAATAATAATAATAATTTATACTCTGCCCATCTGGCTGGGTTTCCCCAGCCACTCTGGGTGGCTGCCAACAGAATATTAAAAATAGAATCAAACATTAAAAGCTTCCCTAAACTGTCAGATGTCTTCTAAAAGTCAGAAAGCTGTTTATTTCCTTGACATCTGATGGGTGCCACCACTGAGAAGGCCCTCTGCCTGGTTCTCTGCCACCTCGCTTCTCGCAGGGAGGGAACCCCCAGAAGGCCCTCGAGAGAGGGACCCTGGTGTCCAGGCTGGACAATGGGGTTGGAGACTCTCCTTCAGGTATATGAAAACAATAATAATTTATTATTTATACCCCACCCATCTGGCTGGGTTTCCCCAGCCACTCTGGGCGGCTTCCAGCACAATATTAACATAAAGTAATGCATCAAACATTAAAAACTCCCCTAAAAAGAACGAGGGAGCTAGAGAATTAGGGATCCCTGCAGGGATTAAAGGTAAAGGGACCCCTGACCATTAGGTCCAGTCGTGACCGACTCTGGGGTTGCGGCGCTCATCTCGCTTTACTGGCTGAGGGAGCCGGCGTACAGCTTCCGGGTCATGTGGCCAGCAGGACTAAGCTGCTTCTGGCCAACCAGAGCTGCGCATGGAAACGCCGTTCACCTTCCCGCCGGAGTGGTACCTATTTATCTACTTGCACTTTGATGTGCTTTCGAACTGCTAGGTTGGCAGGAGCAGGGACCGAGCAACGGGAGCTCACCCCGTCATTGCGGGGATTCGAACCGCCGACCTTCTGATCGGCAAGCCCCAGGCTCTGTGGTTTAACTCACAGCACCACCCAAATCCTCGGGGAGGTTTCTAGTCCTCACGTTTGATTTGCAACCAAACCGCAGGTCCTTTCCCCGTCCGGCCAATGGGGAGGGAACAAAGGCCTTTCTCGCCGTCGCTTTCCAAAGGGCGAGGATTCGAAACAGAAGCAGCAGCTGGGGCGCGTACAGTCCAGGCCAGCGCTTGAGGTTTTAAAATGCAGCTAGGTGTCTGGTGTTGCAAATGAGATGTTGAATCGATGGCTTCGATCCAGGTCACGAGAGTCAGGGCTGGGCCGGGCTCCTCTCCTCCCTCTGAAGAAGAAAACAAGCTATCGATTTGCTTGGCTCAGCCGTTTCCTGCTTGCCTGCACACACCCACACCCAAAAAGAACTTTTTGAGGGCTCCCTCGCTCCGGTTTAAGCCGTTCCTTGCCTGCCGCCGGGGGCATCTGCCGACAGCCGGAAAAAAAATGGTATTGATTGTCAAAAGGAGCTAAGGGGAGGCCTCTCCAGCCCAGCACTTCGCAGCGGGGCGACCGGGTGCCTGCGAAAACTCCCGAGAGCAGAATTCGAACTCAACAGCATTTCTCCCCTCCTGCGGTCTCCAGCAGCTGGGATTCGGACTTGATCAAAGGGGTCTTTGAAATTGTAATGGGGCAGGGGGAGAACTAAAAAATAGGAAGATGATGAGTGCTGGAATGAAGGAGGAGGAATAACCAGGGTGATGGTGGAAGATAACAAATGGATGTTCTATCACAGTCTTAAACTTGCGACCGACAAGATCGTACTCAGGGTTGAGACACCTGCCTGTCTCAAGAGACAATGTAGTGTGACTTCGGGTGGGTGTGGGGGACTCCCTGGTCCTGAATGGGGTCACTGTGCCCCCGAAGGACCAGGTACGCAGCCTGGGGGTCATTTTGGACTCACAGCTGTCCATGGAGGCTCAGGTCAGTATAATAAAATAATAATAATAATAATAATAATAATAATAATAATAATAATAATAATTCATTTATACCCCACCCATCTGGCTGGATTTCCCCAGCCACTCTGGGCAGCTCCCAACTGAATATTAAAAACACGATAAAACGTCAAACATTAAAAGCTTCCCTAAACAGGGCTACCTTCAGATGTCTTCTAAACATCAGATAGTTTATTTACTTGACATCTGATGGGAGGGCGTTCCACAGGAAGGGCGCCACCACCAAGAAGGCCCTCTGCTTGCTTCCCTGTAACCTCGTTTCTCACAGGGAGGGAACTGCCAGAAGGCCCTCAGGAGATGGACCCAGGTGTCCGGGCTGAGCGATGGGGGTGGAGGCGCTCCTTCAGGGATACTGGGACGTTTAGGACTTTGAAGGTCAGCACCAACCCTTTGAATTGTGTTCGGAAAAGTACTGGGAGCCAATGCAGATCTCTCAGGACTGGTGTTATAAGGTCCCGGCGGCTGCTCCCAGTCCCTAGTCTAGGTGCCTCATTCTGGATTAATTGCAGTTTCCAGGTCACCTTCCAAGGTAGCCCCACGTAGAGCGTATTGCAGTAGTCTAAGTGGGAGATAACCAGAGCATGCACCACTCTGGCCAGACAGTCTGTGGGCAGGGAGGGTCTCATCCTACGTACCAGATGGAGCTGGTAGACAGCCATCCTGGACACAGAATTGACCTGCGCCTCCATGGATGTCCAGAATGACTCCCAGGCTGCGCACCTGGTCCTTCAGGGGCACAGTGACCCCATTCAGGACCAAGGAGCCCCCCACACCCGCCTGCCCCCTGTCCCCCCAAAACAGTCCTTCTGTCTTGTCAGGATTCAACCTCAATCTGTTAGCCGCCATCCCTCCTCCAACTGCTTCCAGACACTCACACAAGACCTTCACCGGTTCTGATTTAAAACACCCCTCAAGAGTAGACCCTATGAGAACCAGTGTTAGTCTTTCCATTTTCTCAGATCTGCTCTGGAAGGACTAAATTAAGGACCAGCGCTGGGGGACAAAACCCTCCCTCCGAACAATAATTCGCGCTGAGAAAAGCCACTTCGCCTCTCGATCCAGATAGCAACAGATTCGCTCTTCTTGCCGGCGAAGAATTCAAACGTCTACCGGGGAGGAGGGAGCCCGCCAGAGGCATGGCGATGCTGCAGACACCAGAAGATTAAAGGGCCTTTAATGAATAAATGGAACATTTGCGTCGGACTGGTGTAGACAGGGTGGCGAGCTCAGAATGGCAGCGAGGGAGATATTCACAATAAGCACCTCTGAAGGAAGAAGAAGAAGAAGAGAGGGACAGACTGCCCACCACCCACCAGTTTGGAAACTGGTTAAGGGGCTTCCGTGTTGGTCTGGAGTCTGGATTTGGTTTCACGCACGGTCCGAAACAAACTGCTAAGGAGAGCCTTGCTGTACCGATCCATTTTTTTTAAAAAAAGAAATTATTTATTTGGTTTTTCAGATTAAAATTTTCCAACATAACAACATAAAAACAAGGTTCCAGAGAATCCCCTGGACTTCCCTCCTGCCCTTTGTGGGTCCCGTTGTTCATCATTTCCTCCCGCATCTTTTATGATAATCCAAACGCGGGTGGCGCTGCGGTCTAAACTGCAGAGCCTCTTGGGCTTGCCGATCAGAAGGTCAGCGGTTCGAATCCCCGCAATGACGGGGTGAGCTCCCGTTGCTCGGTCCCTGCTCCTGCCCACCTAGCAGTTCGAAAGCACCTCAAAGTGCAAGTAGATAAATAGATACCGCTCCGGCGGGAAGGTAAACGGCGTTTCCATGCGCTGCTCTGGTTCGCCAGAAGCGGCTTAGTCCTGCTGGCCACATGACCCAGAAGCTGTACGCCGGCTCCCTCGGCCAGTAAAGTGAGATGACCACCACAACCCCAGAGTCGGCCGCGACTGGACCTAACGGTCAGGGGTCCCTTTATCTTTACCTATATTACCAATAAGCGTTTGCTCAAAACCTGCCAAGGAGTCCAGTTCACTTTGTTGTTCCTTTAAGCACTTCATGAAAGGTCCCCATTCTTCTTTAACGTCACAGTTATCCTTGTCACGTAGTTTATGCATCAGTTTCGCCAATTCCGCATAATCCATCAGTTTCTCTTGCCGATTTTCCGGAAGCTGTTAAGCCATGGAGGGCTGCCAACAGCCACGGGACAGGAACCGGGAAGCGCCTGAGAGTATACCCTTCGACATTTTTCTGAGGAAAATAGGGACGTCCTATTCAGTCATCACCATAATAACAATTTTACTGTTTATACCCCACCCAACTGACTGGGTGTTCCCAACTCCTATAGTTGTAGTTATAATTCGTGGGTCACCATCTGATCTTATTCTGATCTTAATTTGAATTTAAGCTGTGTTTTAATCGATTGCTTGACTTTATGTTTTATGTTCTTTTTAGGGGGAGGGGGAGGGGAAAAACAGGGGGAATGAGGATGATGTATTTTTGATAAATTATGTTGAAATCCCTAATAAAAAATATTTAATAAAAAAAAAAAAACCAGCTTCCGGAAAATCGTGCGTATAAAAAACAACCTGAATCTTTTGCAAATGGGACGAGGGAAGGAAAATCTCCTGTCCTTTTCCTCTCTCTGCCTTTTCTCGCTTAGTTCCCCGCGAGACGCTTTGCAACGGGCCGTGCCTCTTTGCCAACAAGTACCGGCCAGCGGCTTCTTTCCGGAACCGAAATGAAAAATATATCGAGAGTGTGTGTGTGTTTGTGTGCCGGTGCAGAGACAACCCTCCCCTATTCCTGAGCCCAACGGCCTGGCGCCCTTCCCTCTCGCTTGGCAGGCAATCTGGCTCTTTGCGCAGAGAGGAATTCTCAAAAAAAAAAATTGTTAAAAGATGGCTGCCAAGTGGGGAAGGAACTTTTCGGAACGGCGGCGGGTCGCGGGGTGTCCTTTCGCTGCTTGCAAAATGGCTGCCTTTGCGCATGCATGCGCCGTCGCGCACAAGAGAGGAGGAGGAGGAGCTGCGGGGAGATAGCGGTTGGCATTTAGGACCGTCCGGGAAAAGGCTGGAGGCCTGGAACGATATTTTTTTTTCTTTTGGAAAAAAAAAATATATATATATATAAGCTGCGAGAGCAAGAGCCAAAATTCCATGTCCAAAGTAAACAGCTGGCAAACTGTGTGTTCTTTTCGGTTGGAAACCTCGTCTCTCTCTCTCTCTCTCTCTCTCTCTCTCTCTCTCTCTGTCTGTCTCTCCCTCTCTCTCTTTTCCACCCCCCTTTCTCTTTCTCTCGTTTCCTCCCTCTTCTCCCTCCCTCGATTTAAAATAAATAAAATAAAATCCGATCGCCTCTCCTTTTGAGAGAATATGGAGCTGAGGGGAAAGAGAGAGGAAAGGGGGAAGAAAACAAAAATTAAAAAAGAGATTTCCGTATGGTGGTTTGTCCACATTGGCACATTTAAAAAAAGAAACAGCACTTTGGGTTATTTCGTCAGATTCTTGGGGGTCAGTAGGGAATTGAGTTTGCCAACCGCAGCAATTTAAGGGGTGTTTGGTAAATTTTCCCATGCTGGTGTAGCAACCTTGACATTTTAACTTTAGGTTTGTTTTTGTGGCGGAAGGGCAAAGGCAAATTGGGAGGGGGGGTTCCTTTCCCTGCTCTCCACGTGGTCCGTTCTTCCCCCCGCCCCATCCTCCTGCTGTACTCCCCATCTCCGAGGTTTCGAACTCGGCACAAAATGGCCGTTGGTGGGGCGGGTGGGGCGTTGTGGGCTGGCAGGGAAGGGGGAGGCTACAAAATGGCCTCCCCCTGGCTGTCGACACTCGCCATGTGTTGGGGAGGAGTGTAAACCCCTCCCCCTAATTTTGCTTTCAAATTCCCCCCCCCAGGCACAAATTGTGGAAACACACACCAACACCATGTCTGCACACAAACAAAATGGAGGGGAACGGGACGACCACCCCATAATTTCCAGCCAAGGAAAAGCATGTTGCACGTTTCCGGAACAAATTTTATTTTTTTGGGGGGGTGGCATTTTGTGATAGGGACGAACCGAAGGTGCAGATGCAAAACTGCACCCTGAATGGGACGCTCTCGGGTCCCCGTCCTCGCCGGTAACCCTTTCCGTACAACCGCGGAACGGTGGACAGAGCGGCTGCAAAACGGGACGCCCAGGGAGGCCTGTGGATTTTGGGAGCCCGAAAGAGAGCACGCTTGCAGATCAGGGAGAGAGAGAGATGGAAAGAGATATGGGGAGGAGAAATATTTTTGGCAGGGTGCTCTGGCGCCGGCCCAGTTCCTGAAGCCGGGAGCGAGCTGAGCAGATGAAGACAGGGGGCCAGGATTTTGAAGGGAGAGTTCGGACAAACGCCATCGTTGGCAAATCTCCTGGACGGGTTATTCCTCCCCTTGTCGTCGTCTTTCTTGGCTCATGGTACCCGGCTGGGCACGGCCTCTGCGTTTTATTAACCACAGCTGCGCTTGAGACTGCCTGGCAGTTGCACCGCTCTGTGCAGGTGAGCACCGTTTTAAAAACAGAAAAGAAATGGGAATCAGGACCTGTTTCTCAGGGACAGCCCAGGATTCGCAGAAGCTGTCCCGGTTTCCGATCCGACCCCTGAAATGCCCCACTAGTAATTTTGATACACACGCACACACGCCAACATTTGCATATAAGACTCTAAGATTTGAATTGGGTCGGCCCCGCTGTGTCTCTGCACGAGTCCCCGATCTTGTTTGATGTATTACAGTATTTTAATGTTTTTTTGGAAGCCGCCCAGAGTGGCTGGGGAAGCCCAGCCCGATGGACGGGGTATAAATAATAAATTATTATTATTATTATTAGTAGTAGTAGTAATATTGCAATTGGGAGGCCCGCTCAGAACAGAAACTCATGCAGAGGCAATAGACAAATCTCCAAGTGTCCTTATTTTTCAGGGACAGCCCAGGATTCGCAGAAGCTGTCCCGGTTTCCGATCCGACCCCCAAAATGTCCCACTAGTAATTTCGATACACACACACGCCCTCCGACGTTTGCATTCGTATTTTAAGAAAGACAGCTGCTGCTGAAAGACTCTGAGATTTGAATTGGGTACTCCCGCCGTGTCTCTGCATGAGTCCCCGATCTTGCAATCGGGAGGTCTGCTCAGAACAGAAACTCATGCAGAAACAATAGGCAAACCCTCCAAGTGTCCCTATTTTTCAGGGACAGCCCAGGATTCGCAGAAGCTGTCCCGGTTTCCGATCTGACCCCGGAGTGTCCCTTAGGCCGTCCCTATTTTAATCGGAGTAATGTTTGAGGGTGTGGAGTTATTTTTCTTATATTCAACTAATAAAATATTTTTTTAAAAAGAGGAAATAAGTAACTATGAAACCCTGAGAAGACCTCCGAAGGCAGCCCTGTAGAGGGAAGGGTTTTTTGAATGTTTGATATTTTATTATGTTTTTATATGTGTTGGAAGCTGCCCAGAGTGGCTGGGGCAACACAGTCAAAGAAGTGGGGTATAAATGAGAAAAGGATTATGATGATGGAATAGGACACCCCTATTTTCATTGGAGGGACGCGGGTGGCGCTGTGGTCTAAACCACAGAGCCCAGGGCTTGCCGATCAGGTCGGCAGTTTGAATCCCCGCAATGACGGGGTGAGCTCCCGTTGCTCGGTCCCTGCTCCTGCCAACCTAGCAGTTCAAAAGCACGTCAAAGTGCAAGTAGATAAATAGGTACCACTCCGGCGGGAAGGTAAACGGCGTTTCCGTGCGCTGCTCTGGTTTGCCAGAAGCAGCTTAGTCCTGCTGGCCACATGACCCAGAAGCTGTACGCCGGCTCCCTCGGCCAGTAAAGCGAGATGAGCGCCACAACCCCAGAGTCAGCCACGACTGGACCTAATGGTCAGGGGTCCCTTTACCTATTTTCATTGGAGAAATGTGGGAGGGTATGGAAAAGGACGTCAGCATTCAACAACCGAAGTCCCACTGTGCTTCAAAGGTGATTATATACATAACTTTAAAAGATTAAAAACAAGGACAAAGGTTAAAAGCGACCACAGTGGTCCCTTGGTTCTCAAACGCCTTGGTACTCAAACAACTTGGAACCCAAACACTGCAAACCCGGAAGTAAGTGTTCCGGTTTGCAATCTTTTTCCGGAAACTGAACATGCTCCGATTTGTTGCGCTGAGGTCTGCTTTTGCTATTTATTTTGAGTTTTTGTGGCTCTTTTCGTTTCATTTTTGTGACTGTGTGGAACCCAGTTCAGCTACTGAAGGACTGATTGTGCGACTGCAGTACATTGTTTGTTGATTTCATTTTATGGATCGACGGTCTCGCTAGATAGCGAAATCCATGTTAAATTGCTGTTTTAGGGGTTGTTTTTAAAAGTCTGGAATGGATTAATCCGTTCTGCGTTCCTTTCTATGGGAAAGCAGCGCGCTTTGGTTTCGGAACGGAATTTCCGAAACGGCATAAGTTTGAGAACCAAGGTACCACTGTATAAAGGAGGTAGCCTCAATTCATTGTGTTGTTGTTTAGTCGTTTAGTCGTGTCCGCCTCTTTGTGACCCCCTGGACCAGAGCACGCCAGGCCCTCCTGTCTCCCACTGCCTCCCGCAGTTTGGTCAAACTCATGCTGGTCGCTTTGAGAACACTGTCCCACCATCTCGTCCTCTGTCACCCCCTTCTCCTTCTGCCCTCCATCTTTCCCAACATCAGGGTCTTTTCCAGGGAGTCTTCTCTTCTCCTGAGGTGGCCAAAGTCTTGGAGCCTCAGCTTCAGGACCTGTCCTTCCAGTGAACACTCAGGGCTGATTTCCTTCTGAATGGAGAGGTTTGATCTTCTCGCAGTCTGTGGGACTCTCAAGAGTCTCCTCCAGATCAACATTCATTACTATCAATAATTTTTAAGGATCTAGCAGGGTCTCAGCCGCCCCCTCCCCCCCCCCACAGCCACATCTATGACACCCTGGTTCCCAAAACGACTCCTGGTTCAAGGATCAGCAGGGAATGTGCCGATTTCTGCAGAAGGAAGAGGAAGAGGGGTTTGCATGTGGGGCGTTTTGTCTGTGGGTGGGGGGCCAGAAAGACCAGAGCCTGGGCTGGCAGAGCGGAGTAGGGGGGGTGCGGTTGTCTAATCCAGGAAGCTACTAGGAACCATTAGTGCTGAGCTCAGCGTCTGCTCTGCTGACGGCCCGGAGAGCCTGATTATTTTTAGATAAGATGGAAAGCCTGGAACGGAGAGTTCTGGGCTGCAGGCTGGCCGAGGCGTGAGCTGTGTTTCTGATGAAGGAGGGAGGAGGGGGCCGGCGAGTCGGGTGTGGGGAGCCAAGTTGCTGCAGTGGGTGAGTTTTTTCTCCCCACCTCTCTCTGCACGGAGAGTTCCCGTGGCCCTCCCTTCGAGGAAGGCTCGGTCCGGCCCGCACACACACAAAAACTGCAGCAGAAAGCCACCCGGTTGCAGCGCAATCTCTCCCAAGCATTTAAACCCAGGGTTTTGCAACCTTTTGTGGCCCACGGCTCCCTGGAACTACAGTGGTACCTCTGGTTATGTACTTAATTCGTTCCGGAGGTCCGTTCTTAACCTGAAACTGTTCTTAACCTGAAGCACCACTTTAGCTAATGGGGCCTCCTGCTGCTGCCGTGCCGCCGGAGCACGATTTCTGTTCTCATCCTGAATCAAAGCTCTTAACCCGAGGTAATATTTCTGGGTTAGCAGAGTCTGTAACCTGAAGCATATGTAACCTGAGGTACCACTGTACATTTGTCTGTGGCACAACTGTGGGGCTCAGGAGCCCAGTTAGGTCCCCCCCCCCTTTGCCTGCAGAGCTGGCAGCCCCTCACCCTTTTTCGAACCCCCTCCCTTGTGGAGCGTTCCCTCGGCCTCCTCTCCCCTTTCCACCTTGTTCCTTTCTCATCTTGGTCGGTGGAAAGATTGGACTGTCGGCTGCCCCAGGTAGAGTCCCGTCAATGATCAGCCATCAAGGAGGTTTGCATTCAACAGCAAGCTTATCTCGCTAAACCACAGAGCCTAGGACTTGCCGATCAGAAGGTCGGCGGTTCTAATCCCCGCAGTGACGGGGTGAGCTCCCGTTGCTCGGTCCCTGCTCCTGCCAACCTAGCAGCTCGAAAGCACACGAGCACAAGTAGATAAATAGGTACCACTCCGGCGGGAAGGTAAACGGCATTTCCGTGAGCTGCTCTGGTTCGCCAGAAGCGGCTTAGTCCTGCTGGCCACATGACCCGGAAGCTGTACTCCAGCTCCCTTGGCCAATAAAGCCAGATGAGTGCCGCAACCCCAGAGTCGGTCATAACAAGACCTAACGGTCAGGGGTCCCTTTACCTTTACCTATCTCGCTTGCTCTTTCCAAAAACTCTACAGAAACCAAAAACACAGCCCTCCGTCGAAACCCACGCTTCCCCGAATGGCGTGGTGGTGTTCTCCGGCCAAGCAATGTGCCGAAAAATGCACGGATTGTGGCCACGTGTGCGCCAAGAGGTGTTGAAAATAGCACACCAAAGTCCAACATATTAGGGCAGAGGTTTCTATGGGAAAGCAGCATGCCTTGGTTTTGGAACGGACTTCCAGAACGTATTAAGTTTGAGAACCAAGGTACTCAATTATTTGAGGTTCTGCCCCCACCCTGAGCAGAAACCTGCCCCCCCGCAGTGTCCTATTTATGGGGTATTTTTACCTGTGATTTCCCAGGAATGGCTCAACAACTTTCGCTGCCCTTACAAAAATCCTGAATACGCCCATGTCCAGGGTTGAAGGGGGTGTCATTAGCGAGTATTGCCAAACTCTGCCTCTTGTGAAAGGGCTGTCGTACCAGCAGGCAGAAGTTAAACTGGTGCATCCTTCTGGGTGTGTGAAATTACTCCCCTGTGGAAAAGTATTGGGATCGATCCAGATACACAGAGTGAGGGACGGGAGACAAAATTCGTCCAATTTCATTTGCTCTCACCCAGTGAGCTTCACAGCCAAGCACAGGGGGTCTTGATCCCTGGCATCCCAGGTCCAAGTCTGCCACTCTAACCACTGTACCACACTGCCTCGCCTTTGCCTTTGTTTTCAAAAGCGGACCTAGCTGCTTTGCCCTTTGCGAAACACTGCCGCACTCTGAGATTTGCGCTTCTCTGAATTTTGCGGCGCTTCCAAGAGAAAGGGGCGGAAGTGCACTAACCAGGGCAAAGCGTGCATATAAACATGTATATTTGCGAAAGTAAAATGTAGAAGTGCATCGCGTTGGGGAAACATAAACATTAAGAGGAATTTGCTTTGAGAAAATGTGCACGTTAGAGAAGATTCGAGTAGATTTCCCCACTTTCGCAGGCCATGAAGTTTTGTAAACAACAACAATTATTATACTGTGCCCATTTGGCTGGGTTTCTCCAGCTGTCGCCTCTTCCTCTCCTTATTTTCTTTAAGCTAAGGTAAAAAGGTAAAGGTAAAGGACCTTTGACAGTTAGGTCCAGTGGTGAAAGACTCTGGGGTTGCGGCGCTCATCTTGCTTTACTGGCCGAGGGAGCTGGCGTTTGTCCGCAGACAGTTTTTCTGGGTCATGTGGCCAGGTTGACTAAGCTGCTTCTGATGAAACCAGAGCAGTGCACGGAAACGCTGTTTACCTTCCCGCCGGAGCAGTACCTATTTATCTACTTGCACTTGATGTGCTTTCGAACTGCTAGGTTGGCAGGAGCTGGGACCGAGAAACGGGAGCTCACCCCGTCACGAGGATTTGAACCGCCAACCTTCCGATCAGCAAGCCCTAGGCTCTGTGGTTTAGACCACAGCACCACCCACGTCCCTTGTTTCTTGTTTAGAAAACCCAATAAAAAGTTATATATGAAAGAAAAGGAAGTGAAAATCTGGACACAAAAGTTGTGGAGCTTTTTGGGGGGTGTCCAGCAATTTCCAGGCGTCTGGCATGCCTAGTCCCTCCAATCTCAACAAAAGAAGATGTCTCTTGGGGCAACTGGTTTAGCCACTGGGAGAACTGGAGGCTAGACAAGTACTGTCTGTCCAGCAGGAATGTTCTCTCATCGTGCCACAGATTCATTCCACGAATGGGCATGTGTGGCCATCCATAATCGTGACCCGTCACACGGGCTGAAAGTGAGCGCGATAATGTGAGTCTGTGAGGGTCTGGAGGCGGTTGAAGGATGGAAGGCGGCTAACAGATTGAGGCTGAATCCTGACAAGACAGAAGGACTGTTTTGGGGGGACAGGGGGCAGGCAGGTGTGGGGGATTCCCTGGTCTTGAATGGGGTGGCTGTGCCCCTGAAGGACCAGGTGCACATCTTGGGAGTTATTCTGGAATCACAGCTGTCCATGGAGGCGCAGGTCAATTCTGTCTCCAGGGCAGCTCCATCTGGTACGCAAGATGAGACCCTCCCTGTCTGCAGACTGTCTCACCAGAGTGGTGCATGCTCTAGTTATCTCTCGCTTGGACTACTGCAATGCCCTCTCTGTGGGGCTCCCTTTGAAGGTGACCCGGAAACTACAACTAATCCAGAATGCGGCAGCCAGACTGGGGACTGGGAGCAGCCACTGAGACCATAAAACACCGGTCTTGAAAGACCTGCACTGGCTCCCAGGACGTTTCCGAGCACAATTCAAAGTGTTGGTGCTGACCTTGAAAACCCTAAACGGCCCAGTATACCTGAAGGAGCGTCTCCACCCCCATCATTCTGCCCGGACTCTGAGGTCTAGTGCCGAGGGCCTTCTGGCGGTTCCCTTGCTGCGAGAAGCCAAGTTACAGGGAACCAGGCAGAGGGCCTTCTCGGTAGTGGCGCCCACCCTGTGGAACGCCCTCCCAGCAGATGTCAAGGAGATAAACAACTCTCTAACGTTTAGAAGACATCTGAAGGCAGCTATCCATGGAGGCACAGGTTTAGACCACAGCGCCACCCGCGTCCCGGTTTCTTTAAGCTAAAAAGTCCCAAATGCTGTTTATATTTCTTCTTTTTTGGATCTCTGATGGGATTTCAGTGCAAGGTACTCAGAGATATCATTAGCCCGGGCCGTTTGCAGCCGCAAAGCTCACGCCTCCATCTTTCCTTTTCAGATTCAGATCAAAGCAGTAGCCCCAGGACGGGAATCGGCTCTGACCAGGAGGACAGCAAACCCATCATCACATTGGGTGAGTCGAGGAATGCTCAGCGCACAAAAGGGGGAAGAGGAGAAACGTCTTATGTCCCTATAGCAGGGATGAGAGGAGATCACCATGCCACTGGACTACAACTCCCATCATTCCTGACCATTGGCCATGCTGTCGGCGGGGGCTGATATGAGTTGGAGTCCCGCAAGCTCTGGAGACCCCCATGCTCCCCGTTTTTCCTCTAAGAGGTGTTCTCCTTTCCTCAAGAGGGAATTCCTCTTCTAAACAGAGGCATTCCTCCGTCTCTCGCATGTAGTAAGGAAACGGTACCTCTTAGGTCAGGCATGTGGGTATCTGAGGGCCTCTAGATGCTACAACTCCCATCATCCTTGCTCCTTGGCCATCCTGGCTACGGAGGCATCCCTGATTCTCAGGATGGAATGCCTCTGCTAAACAGGGAGTACCTAAACAGAGATTATCTCCTCTAAACAGAGAATACCACTTCTAAACAGGGAGTGCTACTTCTAGACAGAGGATACCTCCTCTAAACAGAGAATACCTCTTCGAAACAGGGAGTGCTTCTTCTAGACAGAGGATACCTCCTCTAAACAGAGAATACCTCTTCTAAACAGGGAGTGCTTCTTCTAGACAGAGGATACCTCCTCTAAACAGAGAATACCTCCTCTAAACAAGGAGTGCTTCTTCTAAATAGGGGATGTCTCTTCTAAACAGAGGTTACCTTCTCTAAACAGAGAATGCCTCCTCTAAACAAGGAGTGCTTCTACTAAACAGGGAATGTCTTTTCTAAACAGAGGTTACCTTCTCTAAACAGGGAGTGCTTCTTCTAAACAGGGAATGCCTTTTCTAAATAGAGGATACCTCCTCTAAACAGAGAATACCTCTTCTAAACAGGGAGTGCTTCTTCTAAACAGAGGGTACCTCCTCTAAATGGAGAATACCTCCTCTAAGCAGAGAATACCTCCTCTGAACAAGGACTGCTTCTTCTAAACAGGGAATGCCTCCTCTAAACAGAGAATACCTCTTCTAAACAGGGAGTGCTTCTTCTAAACAGAGGATACCTCCTCTAAATGGAGAATACCTCCTCTAAGCAGAGAATACCTCCTCTGAACAAGGAGTGCTTCTTCTAAACAGGGAATGCCTTTTCTAAATAGAGAATACCTCCTCTAAACAGAGAATACCTCCTCTAAACAAGGAGTGCTTCTTCTAAACAGGGAATGCCTTTTCTAAATAGAGAATACCTCCTCTAAACAGAGAATGCCTCTTCTAAACAGGGAATGCCTCCTGTTTCATCTTGGCAATTTATTTATTTTTAATAAAGAGGAAAGCGAAGCATCTAGTTTGTGCAGCTAATTTCCCCATTTCAATTCCTCCCAGGTCGTTATGCTCCCCGTGCTCAATTAACCTCTCTTTCCCCCTTTTTCCGCAGACGCGACAGATTTCCAAGAGAACTTCGTCACGTCCGGGGTGTTCAGCGTCACGGAGCTGATCCAAGTTTCCCGGAGTGAGTAGGCCTCTCTTTGTGGCTTCTTGTATAGCTGGCCTTCGTGAAAACCTGGCCTGTGGCTCTGGTGTTCGTTTGTTTTTTGTGCTGTGCCAGCAGGGTAACCTTTGCACAAGCAGTCTTGCACTCTGCAGCTGCACTGTCATAATTGTGCAAGGAGGAATTGCTGCTTCCAGTCCGTGTCGACAAAACTGATTTGATTCCTAGCCGTGATTCAAGATGGCGCCCAATTCGGGCAGAGTAAACTCCTTTGTTTTGCTTCCATTCTTTTTTTATTTTGTTTTTAAGGGAATCAGAAGGTATACAAGCAGGAATTGACAAATAGACAGCTGAGGGAGAAGGGGAAAGAAAAGAGGGGGGGATATATAAATCGAAAATAACTTGGGGAGACCTAAGAAATGGGGTCCGGAAATAAATAATGCAAATAAATAATGCAACTTCCGGTTGAACGTGCGATTAATGGCGGACGGGAGCTCTTTTTTGGGGGAAAAAGGAAAATAATGCAATATAAAACAGTAAACAGGGGAAAGAAAGAACACGTTGACAACAGAGGGTGGGAAGTCAACTTAATGGGGAAATTGCATTATGTTTGGTGTCGATTTGCTAAAGAACTGGAAAACTAATACAAATAATTTGGAAAGGAAGAAAAGGTTTGCGCCCAATTCTGCCCAAACACTGATGCAAAGCTGTCTGCTCGAGCCCAGGGGGCGTCCAGTCATATTTGGTTGAAATCGCTGCAGTTGTGTGCCAGGTTCGACCTGCCATCTTGATCCCAGTGAGATCCTGGAGGAAATGCGCTCCTTGAACTCAGGACCCACCCAGCTGGGGACAAAAGGCTTCCTTCTCGGCAAACTGGAGCCCCCCCCCCCCAACGCACAGCCTGTTGACTCCCTTTCTCTCTTTTTTTAACATAATTTTTCTTTTTTTATTGACGCAAAATTTTATTTAGGCAAAATTGTATTTTTTTATTGACACAAGTCCATAACTTGAAGTATTGCTCAAAAAGAGCATCGACCTCCTTCCCTCCCTCTTTCTGACTTCCACATATCTTTAACGAATTCGTTGCATTTCTGTAACTACCTTATATATTCTTTTAACATTCGCCCTCTTATATGTAAATCAGCTCCTTAATTTCACGTCACCAAACCTTTCAAGTCAAAACGTTTTCAGATGTTTGCCATTTTCTTTCAAACGAGCTCTAAATTTGCTCCAGTCCTTTTGAAACAGTTCGCCGCGCCAGTTCCGGATCGTCCCCGTCAGCTTCGCCAACTCCACATACAGTGGTACCTCGGGTTACAGACGCTTCAGGTTACAGACTCCGCTAAGCCAGAAATAGTACCTCAGGTTAAGAACTTTGCTTCAGGATGAGAACAGAAATTGTGCAGCGGCAGCAGGAGGCCCCATTACCTAAAGTGCTGCTTCAGGCTAAGAACAGTTTCAGGTTAAGAACGGACCTCCGGAACGAATTAAGTACTTAACCCGAGGTATCGCTGTATTCAACCATCTCTATCTGTCAATCAATAGGGAGTTCCTGCTGCTTCCATCTCGGAGCGAAAAGTATTATTGCAGCTGTTGTGGCGTACATAAACAAACGTTGACCCCCTTTCTCTGCCTTCTCCGCAGCGCCGGTGGTGACGGGCACAGGGCCAAATTTCTCCCTTGGGGAGCTGCAGGGGCACCTCGCCTACGACTTGAACCCCTCGAGTACGGGAATGAGGAGGACGCTCCCCAGCACTTCCTCCAGCGGGTGAGTCCGGGCTTGGAGTTGTGGTGCTGTGTTCCCACCCTTTCATCGCCTTCCCTTGCTACCCCGTCCTTCCCACAGCCTTCTCCTAATGAACGCCGCAACCCCAGAGTCGGCCACGACTGGACCTACAGTCAGGGGTCCCTTTACCTTTAACATGGGGATTAGTAAAGGTAAAGGGACCCCTGACCATTAGGTCCAGTCGTGGCCGACTCTGGGGTTGCGGCGTTCATCTCGCTTTCTTGGCCGAGGGAGCCGGCATGCAGCTTCCGGGTCATGTGGCCAGCAGGACTAAGCCGCTTCTGGCAAACCAGAGCAGCGCACGGAAACACCGTTTACCTTCCTGCCGGAGCGGTACCTATTTATCTACTTGCACTTTGAGGTGCTTTCGAACTGCTAGGTGGGCAGGAGCAGGGACCGAGCAACGGGAGCTCACCCCATCATTGCAGGGATTCGAACCACCGACCTTCTGATCGGCAAGTCCTAGGCTCTGTGGTTTAACCCACAGCGCCACCTGCGTCCCTAACATGGGGATTAGCAGCTAATAAAAGTTTGGGTTCTCTTTTGTTTGGGGCTTCCATCTTGTTCCACCTGGTGTCAGGTGGGAGTCCTGTCACAACAGTCTTCAATCAAGACCAAGCCTTCTAGCTGCTGTTTTGCTCTGGTATTCCTGGCTGGTGCCCTTGTTTTTTGTCCAAGGGAGCCCTCAGATTTCTCCGTTAACAACCCGAATGCTAACTTCTCTTCCCGCTTCTGCCTCACCTCAGGAGTAAACGTCATAAGTCCGGCTCGATGGAGGACGACCTGGACGGCAGCCCGGGGGGCGAATATTACACGTCGCCCAGCTCCCCCACGAGTAGCAGCCGCAATTGGACGGAAGACATGGAAGGGGGTAAGTCGGAGGGGAGCCGGGACACCCCGAAACCTTCAGGGGCCGCACCTTCCTGAGAAGAGGAGGCCAGTATAGATTTAGAACAGAGGTTTGTAGAAGGGCACAGTCCAGAGGCTGCAGAGGGGAGAAACTGGTAAATATTGAGGGAGCAGCAGGAATGAATTAATCTTTATTTGCATCAGCCGTCGGCCGCAGCAATAAAACAACAATACGATATACAAAGATTCGAAATAAAAAAGTCAATTATATAGAATGCATTTTGGGGTTTTGAATCAAGAGTCAAATAATGGACCTTATTCTGATTGCCCCAGCGAAAAACCTTGCCACCTTTGCCGTCACCTGCTCATCTTGATCTGCCCGGAGAGAGGACCCTGGGGCAGTGGCTGGGCGACCCGGAATGGACGATAAAAGAGGGGTGATAATCTCATTCCTCAAGTCTTTATCAAGAGGGCAAGCCAGAAGGGCATGCGCCACCGATTTGGGACTGCCATCTCCGCAGGGGCATAAGTGTTTTTTGTGTGGAATCGGCAAATTCCATTCAGAAAATGGAGAAACACGCCTCGGAAGCCGTTCGACTTTTGTTGTTGTTTAGTCGTTTAGTTGTGTCCGCCTCTTTGTGAGACCCTGGACCAGAGCACGCCAGGCCCTCCTGTCTTCCACTGCCTCCCACAGTTTGGTCAAACTCATGCTGGTAGCTTTGAGAACACTGTCCCACTATCTCATCCTCTGTCGTCCCCTTCTCCTTGCTCCCTCCATCTTTCCCAACATCAGGGTCTTTTCCAGGGAGTCTTCTCTTCTCCTGAGGTGGCCAAAGTCTTGGAGCCTCAGCTTCAGGATCTGTCCTTCCAGTGAGCACTCAGGGCTGATTTCCTTCCGAATGGAGAGGTTGGATCTTCTTGCAGTCCATGGGACTCTCAAGAGTCTCCTCCAGCACCAGAATTCAAAAGCATCCATTCTTCGGCAATCAGCCTTCTTTATGGTCAAAACAAAAAAAATTCCTTCCAGTAGCACCTTAAAGACCAACTAAGTTAGTTCTTGGTATGAGCTTTCGTGTGCATGCACACTTCTTCAGATACAGATGCATGCACACTTCTTCAGATTCTTTATGGTGTTCGACTTCTGAGGCATGTTCAAAAACATTCCGGGTTTCCGGTGTCCGGGTTCTGAATCATTCAGCTTCCAAAGCGCTTGAAAAAGCATGTTTCCACTGTACAATTACTATTCCTAATCATTCAGATGCCAAATTATATAATTAGGTGGGTCCCACCGCCTGCATGCTAGAATGAATGGTTTGCTTTTTTTTTACTTAATTTCTGCGTTCCAAAATCTTATCCATCTTAATTAAAACCCATTCAAAAATTTATTATTCTTATTATTAGCTTGCAAAGCTATCCCCAACAGTATCGTTCAGCATTTGGTTGGTGGGGAAGCCCCAGCATTCCCCTATTGTTAGCTTGCAGATCTATCCCCAAAAGTAAAAAGGCAAAGAGACCCCTGACCATTATGTACAGTCGCGGCCGATTCTGGAGTTGCGGTGCTCATCTCGCTTTACTGGCCAAGGGAGCCAGCATACAGCTTCCGGGTCATGTGGCCAGCAGGACTAAGCCGCTTCTGGCGAACCAGAGCAGCGCACGGAAACGCCGTTTACCTTCCCCCTGGAGTGGTACCTATTGATCTACTTGCACTTTGAGGTGCTTTTGAACTGCTAGGTGGGCAGGAGCAGGGACTGAGCAACGGGAGCTCACCCCGTTGCGGGGATTCGAACCGCCGACCTTCTGATTGGCAAGTCCTAGGCTCTGTGGTTTAACCCGCAGCGCCACCCGCGTCCCGCCCCTACAGTATCTTTCTGCATTTGTCTGGTGGGGAACATCGGGGATTCCCCACCCCTGCTCTCCCAGCCGGCCGTCGTTTCCCCTCCAACGAGAGACGTGTTCATATCCTCTGTGAGAAGAGCTTTATTTCCATCCCGGACTGGATGTTCTGGTTGTAAAATCCTTCTCAATGAACGTCTGGGAGAGAGCTAAACCCTTTAGTGGCGCCGCGTAAAACGACTGTCCCAGATAAATCGCTGCCTGGAGGGCAGGGGCTAAGCCGAGAGGGGATTAACCCTCTCTCTGCCCTGTCTTCCACCCCGTTGCCAGAAGGACGTCGGAGATGGCAGAAGTTGCCAGCCTTCTTAAGCTCAGTGGCATGTGGGTGCCAGCCCCTCTGGTCAGCTGCTCTCCTCTGTGTGGCATCACACACAGTGCCAGATTTACATACAAGGGGGGGGGAGTGATTTAGGAGCCCGGCCTGTGATGTCAAAGTTATTCCACGTATTCATTCATTTTTTTAAATGGTATTCTGTGTGAGCCATCACTTATGCCCCGTATTTTTCGCTCTATAAGACGCACCAGACCATAAGACGCACCTAGTTTTTGGAGGAGGAAAACAAGGAAAAAAATATTCTGAATCCCAGAATCCAGAACAGCAAGAGGGATCTCTGTGCAGCGAAAGCAGCAATCCCTCTTGCTGTTCTGGCTTCTGGGATAGCTGCACAGCCTGCATTCGCTCCATAAGACGCACACACATTTCCCCTTTTTAGGAGGGAAATGGGAGTCTTAAAGAGCAAAAAATACGGTATTTTCCATATTTACATTGTCATATTATTCGGTGAACTGAGACCTGCAGGTTTGGGGCGGTATACAATTTTAATAAATCATCATCACTGATCTTGGGAGTTTTAAAAATTATTGGTTAGGCTTGCCCAAGACTCAGACAGATCTGCGACAGGTAGGCTCTTTAATTCTCAAGGTCGTGGGTTTGAGCAAATGATTCCTGCATTGCAAGGGGTTGCGGAATAGATTATCTTGAATGGTTCCTTCCAAACTCAACAGTTCTCTCCCATCTTTTCCGAGTGTCCTGTTTTTCCAGGGACAGTCCTGGAATGACAGAAGCCGTTTTCTCTTCTGCCATCGAATGGCGGATGAGTTTCATGAATTAAATCAGAGCCGCACCTGATATTCAGTACCGGATTTACGTATATGCTAAACAAGCTCTAGCTTAGGGCCCCACCCTCTTGGGGGCCCCAGAAAAATTAAAGGGAAAAAACTGGATGCACACTTCCAAAATACAAGATAAAAAACCAATAAAGTAAAACCTACATCCAGCGTTTTGCGTTGTGTAGGCTCCTAGGATGTCAGTCATGGGCCCCACCTGCTCCCTAAAATATCACTGGTTTGCTCCTTTCTATATATAGGGTGCCTACATTCTGAACGTGCAAATGACTTTTACACGTATTGAAGATATAGGGGGGAGAGAGAAATGTGAGCATGGGGGGCGTGATTAGAATATGCAGTTGATAACTGAATGAAACCGGAGAAGGGGAGGAAGGGAAGTCGATGGTTGTGAATGTTATGGCTGTATTTATTGAAATGCGAAAAATTGTAATGGAAAAATATAAATCAGGTGTAGGCAGACTCCGGCGCCCCAGATGTTTGGGACTACGATTCCCATTATCCCTGATCACTGCTCCTGTTTGATAGGGATGATGGGAATTGTAGTCCCAAACATCTGGAAGGCCAGAGTTTGCCTATGCCTGGTATAAATCATTAAAAATAAAAAAATAATAGGCGCCTTGGAAAGCACACTTAAAGGGCACAAGGAGCAGAACTTAGGGGGCCTATTGGTGCAGATAAATACACTGACTCTTCCTCAAATTCCTCCCCAGGAATTTCTCCGAAAAAGCCAGACATGGACAAGTCTCCCTTCAACAGTCCGTCTCCGCAAGATACTTCGCCCCGGCTGAGCAGTTTTACACAACACCACCGTCCTGTCATCGCCGTACACAGCGGTAGGTCGGGGGTCGCCAAGGAAGGGGGCAAAATAAGGCAGGAGAATTCTCCCTAAAGCTGGAATGTGTCACTTTGGGTTCATGTGTCTGTGTTGCAGGGAAGCCGCCACATTTTGAAACCCCCTCGCAAGCAGAAACGTAGCAGTGAGTCCTTGCACTGCTAGCTTTCTGCTTGCAGAGACTCTCAATACATACCGTATTTTTCGCTCTATAAGGCACACCAGACCACAAGACGCACCTATTTTTTGGAGGAGGAAAACAAGAAAAAAAATATTCTGAATCTCAGAAGCCAGAGCAGCAAGAGGGATCGCTGCGCAGTGAAAGCAGCAATCCCTCTTGCTGTTCTGGCTTCTGGGATAGCTGCGCAGCCTGCATTCGCTCCATAAGACGCAAACACATTTCCCCTTACTTTTTAGGAGGGAAAAAGGGAGTCTTATAGAGCAAAAAATACGGTATGTGATTCCTCAGTCCCAGCCGTCCAAATTGGCACAGCCCACCTCTTATTTTTTGACTCAAGTTGCTTCCGGCACAACTTTTGAAAGCCTTTCCTTTCTCCTAAGGACTTTCTCTCCCTTGTTTCTGCTAGGGCGCTCTGAGCATCCATTCTTTTCTGCAGCAAACTGCAATGTGATTCCCAGCTGATAAATTTAATAAACGTAATTTAATAAAAGTAGCATTTCCTACTGCGCATGGCGGGGAGGAGAAGAGATGCTCCATCTTTGACCAAGAATGAGGGGAAACACCTATGGCCCCCACCCGGTTGCCATGTGTCCTCTTTTTCCAGGACATGCCCTCCTTTTGAGGATTAAAATATCCGGGCAGATTTTTAAAAAATTGACTTTCCCAAGGAGACCGTGGAGCAGGGAGGCAAGGTTGTAGCGGGAAAGAAGGCCAGGGCGGTGGTCTCCGCAAAGGCACCCTGGGCAGGGGTCCAGGGGTGTCGCGGCAAGGCCGGCCACCCAGTCTCCTCTCTACCTGACAAGACAGAAGTACTGTTTTGGGGGGACAGGAGGCGGGCAGGATTCCCTGGTCCTGAATGGGGTGACTGTGCCCCTGAAGGACCAGGTGTGCAACCTGGGAGTCATTTTGGACTCACAGCTGTCCATGGAGGCGCAGGTCAATTCTGTGTCCAGGGCAGCTCCATTTGGTACGCAGGATGAGACCCTATCTGTCCGCAGACTGTCTGGCCAGAGTGGTGCTTGCTCTGGTTATCTCCCGCTTGGACTACTGCCATGCGCTCTCCGTGGGGCTACCTTTGAAGGTGACCCAGAAACTACAACTAATCCAGAACGCGGCTGGGGACTGGGAGCAGCCGCCGAGACCATATAACACTGGTCCTGAAAGACCTACATTGGCTCCCAGTACGTTTCCGAGCACAATTCAAAGTGTTGGTGCTGACCTTGAAAGCCCTAAACGGCCTCAGCCCAGTATACCTGAAGAAGCGTCTCCACCCCCATCGTCCGCCCCGGACACCGGAGTCCAGCTCTGAGGGCCTTCTGGCAGTTCCCTCCCTGCGAGAAGCCAAGTTACAGGGAACCAGTCAGAGGGCCTTTTCGGTGGTGGCTCCCGCCCTGTGGAACGCCCTCCCACCAGATGTCAAAGAGAACAACTACTACCAGACTTTTAGAAGACATCTGTTTAGGGAAGCTTTTAATGTTTGATGTATTACAGTATTTTAATATTTTTTTTGGAAGAGTGGCTGGGGAAGCCCAGCCAGATGGGCTGGGTATAAATAATAAATTATTATTATTATTATTATTATTATTATTATTATTATTATTATCTGTCGCCCCCTGCAGGTATCGCCCGAAGCCCTCACCCTTCCTCCGCGCTACATTTCCCCACCACATCGATCCTACCCCAGACGGCCTCCACTTACTTCCAACACACAGCCATACGGTACCCGCCACACCTTAACCCTCAAGACCCTCTAAAAGACCTCGTCTCGCTGGCCTGCGACCCGTCCAATCAGCAGCCAGGACCGGTAAGGAACCACGGATCTCGTCCCCGTGTGGTTTTGGGGTTAGGGGGAGGTCCTGGGACTTGGTGATCTTGCTCAACTCGCTCTTCTCAAGGCCCCCATAGATACCGCACCTCTGCCCCTCTCCCCTGCGTGGTTTTTCCTCACCCTCTTGAGGACTAGCGGATTGTTCGGGCTGCGGCGGTTTCCGAGCGGCCGTGTGTAGAAATGCGCATTACGCCAGGCTGAAACTTCCCAAACCTTTTGGAGGTCCCAGGTCGCAAGGTGGTTAGATTGGTCTCAACCAGAGCCAGGGCTTTTTCGGCTGTGGCTCCGATCTGGTGGGACGCTCTGTCACAAGAGACCAGGGCCCCTACGGGACTTGACATCTTTCCGCAGGGCCTGCAAGACAAGAGCTGTTCCGCCTGGCCTTTGGTTTGGACTCAGTCTGACCCTTATGTTTCCCTCCCCTTACGGTTTTGATCTATGGGCTACTTTCAAAATGAGGCTGCATTTTAACCTTTATTTTAAATTGGTGTTTTTTTACTGTATTTTTCGCTCTATAAGACGCACCAGACCACAAGACGCACCTAGTTTTTGGAGGGGGAAAACAAGAAAAAAAATATTCTGAATCTCAGAAGCCAGAAGAGCAAGAGGGATCTCTGCGCAGCGAAAGCAGCAATTCTTCTTGCTGTTCTGGCTTCTGGGATAGCTGCGCAGCCTGCATTCACTCCATATCTGAAGAAGTGTATCTAAAGAAGTGTGCATGCACACGAAAGCTCATACCAAGAACTGACTTAGTTGGTCTTTAAGGTGCTACTGGAAGGAATTTTTTTTGTTTCGCTCCATAAGACGCACACACATTTCCCCTTACTTTTTAGGAGGAAAAAAGTGAGTTTTATAGAGCAAAAAATATGGTAATTATTATTATGTTTTTACTGTAATTTTGATGGTGGTGGCCGCCCTGAGCCCAGCTCTGGCTGGAGAGGGCGGGGTATAAATAAAAATTATTATTATTATTATTATTATTAAAAGGAAGCTGTCTGTGCGTCGGGACAGGCTGTGTCGATGGCGAAAATGGAGGCTCTCTTGCTTGTGTTGGGGCACACAACAGAGCCTAGGACTTGCTGATCAGAAGGTCAGCAGTTCAAATCCCTGCAATGGGGTGAGTTCCCGTTGCTCAGTCCCTGCTCCTGCCAACCTAGCAGTTCGAAAGCACACCGGCGCAAGTAGATAAATAGGTACCGCTCTGGCGGGAAGGTAAACAGCGTTTCCGTGCGCTGCTCTGGTTCGCCAGAAGCAGCTTAGTCCTGCTGGCCACATGACCCGGAAGCTGTACGCCGGCTCCCTCGGCCAATAAAGCGAGATGAGCGCTGCAACCCCAGAGTCGGTCACGACTGGACCTAATGGTCAGGGGTCCCTTTACCTTTACCTTACTTGTAATACTATTGCTACTACTACTAATGGTTTTGGTAAATATGATTAAGATAATCCATGCAAAGCACTTTGAACATGCCAAAGTGTTATATTATGCATTTAATCAGTAGAAAAATAATAATTGGTTGCATGCATGAATCCAAGCATGGTAGGAATATAAAGTTTATTGATTTATGGGGGGCGACAGCAGCACTCCCGAGACTTCCCTTCGTCTGGCAGGGGGCAGCTTTGGAGTTTCCCATAATGCCCCGGGACTCTTGCTGCGTTTTGGGCGTATGACACCTTGTTCCAGGGTGTAATACAGTGATTCAGTGTGTTGTGGCACCCTGGGGTGCCTTGAATGATGTTCAGGGGTGCCGCTGGCAACAAGGAAGGGTGTTCAAAAAAGGTTGAGGGGCTGCCAACTCTGCAGGCAAGGGGGGGGACATACCTGGGCTCCTGAGCCCCACAGGGGTACCACAGAAATAATGCCGTGGGTCAAGGGAGCCGCGGCTTAGAATCTACAAGAGCGAAAGCACAACACACAAGGAAAGGGGAACTAGGAGGGCAGAGGAAAAAGTCAAGCTCGGGAACCGGTTCTTAAACAGGGGATTGTTATAAGGACCAGCGGGTGTGAGAAAGGGGGGCATTGCTTAGACAGAAGATGGGATAGATCAGGGGTTGGCAAAGCTTAGTCCATCAGCTTAAAGGTAAAGGGACCCCTGACCATTAGGTCCAGTTGTGGCCGACTCTGGGGTTGCAGCGCTCATCTCGCTTTACTGGCCGAAGGAGCCGGCGTACAGCTTCCGGGTCATGTGGTCAGCAGGACTAAGCCGCTTCTGGCGAACCAGAGCAGCGCACGGAAACGCCGTTTACCTTCCCGCCGGAGCGGTACCTATTTATCTACTTGCACTTTGACATGCTTTTGAACTGCTAGGTTGGCAGGAGCAGAGACCGAGCAACGGGAGCTCACGCCACCATTGCGGGGATTCGAACCTCCGACCTTCTGATCGGCAAGTCCTAGGCTCTGTGGTTTAACCCACAGCGCCACCCGCATCCCTTCAGTCCATCAGCTTAGTTTGCCATTATTCTCTGGTAGGGACTTTATCTTCTTTCCGTCTCTGGGCTAGTAACATCCATGCGGCAGTCGTTGCATAGCCAGATTATCGTCTTCCGAAGCAACTCCTCTGTTCCGAACTTAAAAACGGAGAGCGTAATGTTGGTGGCCAACAAAAGAGATCTCAAGGGAAAGCTTTAAAAATGTAGTATGAACACCGACAACTGGGAAACACTGGCCTGCGAGCGCTCCAGTTGGAGAACAGCCTTTGACAAAGGTGTCATGGGCTTTGAAGACACTCGAACTCAGGACGCAAGGGAGAAACGTGCTAAGAGGAAGAGACGCTTGGCAAACCCTCACCAGGATCAACTCCTGCGTGGAAACCTATGTCCCCACTGTGGAAGGACGTGGGGATCCAGAATTGGCCTCCACAGTCACTTACGGACTCACGGTGAAAACCGTGTTTATGGAAGGCAATCGGCTATGACGGATTGCCGAAAGAAGAAATAGAAAGTTTGGGTTCGACTGCAGTGAGATGGGGCAGCGGCACAGCGTCTTACGAGAGGGGGAAAGCCAGAGGGAGATTTTGGGCTGCTTTGAAGCTGGGAATCTCCAGCAGTCTCCAAATCAAACGCTCCCTGCCTTCTGCAACCATCACACAAACACACACACACACAGACGGGTCTGGCCGTCGATATGCATAACATATAAAAAATCTTTGATGTGCATCTTGCTTTGCTGCAAGGCTGCTCTCCACCCTGGTGGGCTCCCCGCTCCATCACCAGCAGGTGGTCCCATCAAAGGGGTACATACCTACTCCTCAGGCTGCCTGCAGGGCAGCTGAGGGGGGAGAATAGAGGAGGTCTGACCCCCCACCTCCCAAAAACACACACTACATTTACGAGCCAACGTTACCTGTGAAAAAACCTTTGTTGTTTAGTCGTTTAGTCGTGTCCGCCTCTTCGTGACCCCCTGGACCAGAGCACGCCAGGCCCTCCTGTCTTCCACTGCCTCCCACAGTTTGGTCAAACTCATGTTTGTAGCTTCGAGAACACTGTCCCACCATCCCGTCCTCTGTCGTCCCCTTCTCCTTGCGCCCTCCATCTTTCCCAACATCAGGGTCTTTTCCAGGGAGTCTTCTCTTCTCCTGAGGTGGCCAAAGTCTTGGAGCTTCAGCTTCAGGATCTGTCCTTCCAGTGAGCACTCAGGGCTGATTTCCTTCTGAATGGAGAGGTCTGATCTTCTTGCAGTCCATGGGACTCTCAAAAGTCTCTTCCAGCACCACAATTCAAAAGCATCCATTCTTCGGCCATCAGCCTTCTTGATGGTCCAGCTCTCACTTCCATATTTGCTCCTGTTTTATTTCCTTGGGTATCGTCTCTCTGCATAGGGTTAAAGTACGTCTGGGTTTTCCTGGACGTATCCAGAATACCAGGGAAAACCAGTCTTTGTTTTTGCCTCTCCCCCCCCCCCCCCATTAAAATACAATCATGCCAAACAGAATCCGTTCCGGAAGTCCGAAAATGTTCAGCAACCAAGGCACGGCTTCCGATTGGCTGCTTTCTGCACACAATCGGAAGCCGTGGCAGACGTTCGGCTTCCGGAAAACATTCACGAACTGGAACACTTTTCCTGGTTTGCAGCGTTTGGGAACCAAGGTGTTTGAGAACCAAGGCATTTGAGAACTAAGGTACCGCTGTATACAGAGGATAAATGTAAAAAGTTAAATTACATTTTGGGAGTTCGGATCAATAGCCAAATGGTGGGTCTTATTCTAATCGCTCCGGTTAAAAACCTTGCAACTTTTGCTATCTATCGCCTGTTCCTCTTGATTTGCCCGAGGGAATGGAGACTGTAACAGTGTTTGGGCGACCCGGAATGGAAAATAAAAGAGGAGTGATAATTTTGCTCCTCAAATCTTTGTAAAGATTGCAGGCTGGAAGGACATGAACCGCCGATTCGCGACTGCCATCTCCACAGGGACATAGGCGTTTTTCCCACTGGGGTTTTTTGGAATCGTCCCTCAAGTATATTCAGTATATTCAGTCTTGCGAGAGTCAAAGCGCATCTATATTTTGGAATTATTAAATTATGCAAACAGGGCGGCCAAGAGTCAAAACGTCTAGGTGGGGAATAAGTCGTACTGTGGGAAGAATTTCCTTATTGTGGCCGAGTTGTTCTGTCGCTCGATATCGTTTAATTAAATTGCTTTCTTTACTAAAACCCAGCGTGAGTAGCCATCGTAGGGATAAACCACAGGAGTGAAGTTTGGGGTAAACTATTTTAGTCCCGGCGCTCTCTTGCGACTCTAGAGATAGTAGACCAGACAGATCTGTATGTGTGTTTGTGAGAAAGTCCATGTAAGAAACTAGCCTACTGCATAAATTTGCATTTGTCGCCCCGCCCATTTTGTCTCTGGCCCCGCCCACTAGCGGCATGTGGTTTCCCCCTGCCCTTCGCATAAATATGGGGGGGGGTTCCACAGATCGCTCCCTTCCCTCAATCTTTATTCCAGCTTTTGCAACTTCACCCTACTGATCCTAAAATAAAATAAAAGTTTCAAATGCCACAAACCAAAGGTCAACAGTCCAGCTATAGCCCTATGCCTAAATTCCACCACCTAATAATAATAATAATAATAATAATAATAATAATAATATTTATACCTCACCCATCTGGCTGGGCTTCCCCAGCCACTCTGGGCAGCTCCCAACAAAAATATAAAAGCACGATAAAATATCAAGCATTAAAAACTTCCCTAAACAGGGCTGCCTTCAGATGTCTTCTAAAAGTCAGATCGTTGTTTATTTCCTTGACATCTGAAGGGAGGGCACCACCACCGAGAAGGCCCTCTACCTGGTTTCCTGTAACCTCACTTCTTGCAATGAGGAAACCGCCAGAAGGCCCTTGGGAGATGGACCCCGGTGTCCAGGCTGGACGATGGGGGTAGAGATGCTCCTTCAGGTATACTGGGCCATTTAGGGCTTTAAAGGTCAGCACCAACACCTTGAATTGTGCTCGGAAACATCCTGGGAGCCAATGTAGGTCTTTCAAGACTGGTGTTATGTGGTCTCAGTGGCCGCTCCCAGTCCCCAGTCTGGCTGCCGCATTCTGGATTAGTTGCAGTTTCCGGGTCACCTTCAAAGGTAGCCCCACGTAGAGCGCATGGCAGTAGTCCAAGCAGGAGATAACCAGAGCATGCACCACTCTGGCCAGACAGTCTGCGGGTAGGTAGGGTCTCATCCTGCGTACCAGATGGAGCTGCCCTGGACACAGAACTGACCTGCGCCTCCCTGGACAGCTGTGAGTCCAAAATGACTCCCAGGCTGCACACCTGGTCCTTCAGGGGCACAGTTACCCCATTCAGGACCAGGGAGTCCCCCACACCCGCCCGCCCCCTGTCCCCCCAAAACAGTCCTTTTGTCTTGTCAGGATTCAACCTCAACCCGTTAGCCACCATTCATCCTCCAACCGCCTCCAGGCACTCACACAGGACCTTCACTGGTTCTGATTTGAAAGAGAGGTGTTCTACCTCGAAAGACCCACTGCGGGGGGGACGGGGTCACAAATGGGGACGCCGAGTTGAGCTGGCCGAGGTGCCCGTGTTCCCCAATCCCGCCCGGCCGCTGTCCCCGTTTTTTTCTAAGTGGGGGGGGGGGTTCTCCACCGGGGCGGCTCTTATGAGGGCTCTGTTAACCAGCTTTGTGTCTCTTCTTTTGTTTTCCATCTTGTGTCCCCCCCCCCCTAGTTAAATGGAGGTGGACAAGTGAAGGTACCCGGGCATTACGTTCCCACCCAGATGTTGGCACCGCCGCCCCCCCCGGGTCTGCCCCGCCTGGCAATCTCACCCGACACCAAACCCATCGCGACAACTTCCGAGGGAGGGACCACTTCGCCGACGTCTCCCAGTAAGCAAGCCTCAAAAACGCCCCCCCCCCAAAAAAAAAACCCCGATCCCGACTCCCGCCCGCCCCCTCCCAAATGCCCCAGCAGCTGTGCCCATCCATGCCCAATTCTGCCCACCTCCCCAAACCCCCAAATCCAGACATGCTCACAGACCGCAGTCTAGCGTTTTCATTTTTCGGAGAGGGGCGGGACTTGGAGCGTGGCAGCGTTTTTCATAGAAGGAGGTTGTTGTTGTTTTTCCAGGGGCGGCGGCGGCGGCAGCAGCAGTGGGGGAGACCTGGGTTCGAAACAGCCAATGGGAAAGGGCTTGGGCAAAGGTTACCAGATTTGTTTTTCAACGAATCCGGGGACACTTTTGAACTTCAATAGGAATGATTTCGGCAGGGGGCTGATTTGTAAATCCGGGGACTGTCCCCAGGAAACAGGGATGTCTTGTAACCTTAGAAGCAGCCTGTGCAATAAAACTGACTAACTGACTGACTGTAACCTTAGCTTAAAATGCACCTGTGGAAATCAAAACAGTGTCCCTTCTGGTGGCTTGCAACTGAATAGTTTGCGGCTAAATAGAAGCTTTGGGACGCAGGTGGCGCTGTGGGTTAAAGCCTCAGCGCCTAGGACTTGCCGATCGAAAGGTCGGCGGTTCGAATCCCTGCGGCGGGGTGCGCTCCCGTCGTTCGGTCCCAGCGCCTGCCAACCTAGCAGTTCGAAAGCACCCCCGGGTGCAAGTAGATAAATAGGGACCGCTTACCAGCGGGAAGGTAAACGGCGTTTCCGTGTGCGGCTCTGGCTCGCCAGAGCAGCGATATCACGCTGGCCACGTGACCCGGAAGTGTCTCCGGACAGCACTGGCCCCTGGCCTCTTGAGTGAGATGGGCGCACAACCCCAGAGTCTGTCAAGACTGGCCCGTACGGGCAGGGGTACCTTTACCTTTACCTTTTAAATAGAAGCTTTGCAGCTCGTCGATCCGAAACAGCCTCTTGCAGACTCAGATCTAGCCAAAGGAGCATCTGTGTAATGAAGGACTTCCATTGATTAATAATAATAATAATAATAATAATAATAATAATCCCCCACCCATCTGGCTGGGTTTCCCCAGCCACACTGGGCAGCTCCCAACAGAATATTAAAAATAAAGGTAAAGGTAAAGGTACCCCTGCCCGTACAGGCCAGTCGTGTCCGACTCTAGGGTTGTGCGCCCATCTCACTTAAGAGGCCGGGGGCCAGCGCTGTCCAGAAACACTTCCAGGTCACGTGGCCAGCGTGATGAAGCTGCTCTGGCGAGCCAGCACCAGCGCAGCACACGGAAATGCCGTTTACCTTCCCGCTAGAAAGCGGTACCTATTTATCTACTTGCACTTAAGGGTGCTTTCAAACTGCTAGGTGGGCAGAAGCTGGGACCGAAAGACAGGAGCTCATCCCGCCGCGGGGATTCGAACCGCCAACCATGCAATCGGCAAGCCCTAGGCGCTGAGGTTTTATCCACAGCACCACCCGCGTCCCCCTAATATTAAAAATATTAAAAATACCAAACATTAAAAACTTCCCTAAACAAGGCTGCTTTGAGGTGTCTTCTAAAAGTCAGAAAGCTGTTTATTTCCTTGACATCTGACGAGAGGGTGCCACCACCGAGAAGGCCCTCTGCCTGGTTCCCTGTAACCTTGCTTCTCGCAGGGAAGGAACCGCCAGAAGGCCCTTGGGAGATGGACCTGCTAATGTTTTAACCTCCTTACAATGGTCTCCCATATAAATTATAAACTTTCCCCGTTCTTTTTCAAAATCCTTGTCTTCTTGATTCCTGAGCTTCCCAGTTAATTTTGCCATTTTGGCATCGTCCATCAACTTGGTTTGCCTTCTTCTCTGCTCGGGGTTATCTCTTATTTCCACTTCTGGGCTAATAGCATCCTTGCGGCCGGGTATTCTTCTTAAATACCTGGCAGGGAACCTGTGACTCTTCAGATATTGCCAGACTCTCACCATCCCATCCCTATTCTGTCTGAAACCGATGAGAATTGGTGCACAATGACCCTGTTTAATGAATGTTTCTTATAGCTTAAAAACAGAACACAGGTTTGCATCCTTTAACCCAAAAGCTTACACTGGAATGTAAAACAAAACTCACTCAGTTCCTCTGCCATGAGGAACTGAGGAACACAACCAGGCACTGTGATATAGTCCCTTTTTATTTCCTTAAACAGCTGGAAACAATGGGAAACCGCATAATACTTACCGTATTTTTTGCTCTATAAGACTCCCTTTTTCCCTCCTAAAAAGTAAGGGGAAATGTGTGTGCGTCTTATGGACCGAATGCAGGCTGCGCAGCTATCCCAGAAGCCAGAACAGCAAGAGGGATTGCTGCTTTCGCTGCGCAGCGATCCCTCTTGCCGTTCTGGCTTCTGAGATTCAGAATATTTTTTTTCTTGTTCTCCTCCTCCAAAAACTACGTGCGTCTTGTGGTCTGGTGTGCCTTAGAGAGTGAAAAATACAGCGTATGAATGATAATTTGAATCCTGCCCAACTGACCGGGTCGCCGCAGCCGCACTGGGCGGCTTCCGACCCATATAAAACCAGAATAAAACTCAAGTGTTGGAAACTTTCCCATACAGGGCTGTCTTCAAAAAGTCATATAGTTGTTTATTTCCTTGACATCTGACGGGAGAGTGCCACCACCGAGAAGGCCGTCTGCCTGGTTCCCTGTAACCTCGCTTCTCGCAGGGAGGGAACCGCCAGAAGGCCCTCGGGAGATGGACCACGGTGTCCGGGCTGGATGATGGGGGTGGAGACGCTCCTTCAGGGATACTGGGCCGTTTAGGGCTTTCAAGGTCAGCGCAACACTTTGAATTGTGCTCGGAAACATCCCGGGTGCCAATGCAGGCAATGTTGTATTTTGAGGCTGAGAGACTGACCTAGATCTGTTTGCTTTGGACTGTGTGGGTTCTAAGTTGCCATTTTGGGGGGCCAGGCGATTAGAAGCTTGTAGTTTTCAAGACGAATTTTGGGTTCCTGAAATTCATTCCGGTTCTACGGATGAAATAATCGCGGGTAGAATTCTGCAGGGGGCGTTGCTAGCGTGGGAAATCAGGCAAAGTCTGAGGATAGTTTATCCTGGCACCGAGGAACCTTCACTCGGTTGCAAAACGAGCATGGCAAATTTTGAACTCTGCCTGGGGCCAGTCACGATCTTTTAGCCTGGACCACCTCGCAGGATTGTTATGAGGATGGTAATGAGGAGCACGAACACCACATCGAGCTCTTTGAAAGATAGGGGGGCTTGTTTAGTGGTGTCCACCTCTTCGTGACCCCCTGGACAAGAGCACGCCAGGCCCTCCTGTCTTCCACTGCCTCCCGCACTTTGGTCAAACTCATGCTGGTCTCTTCGAGAACACTGTCCCACCATCTCGTCCTCCGTCGTCCCCTTCTCTTTGTGCCCTCCATCTTTCCCAACATCAGGGTCTTTTCCAGGGAGTCTTCTCTTCTCCTGAGGTGGCCAAAGTCTTGGAGCCTCAGCTTCAGGATCTGTCCTTCCAGTGAGCACTCAGGGCTGATTTCCTTCAGAATGGAGAGGTTGGATCTTCTTGCAGTCCATGGGACTCTCAAGAGTCTCCTCCAGCACCAGAATTCAAAAGCATGCATTCTTCGGCGATCAGCCTTCTTGATGGTCCAGCTCTCACTTCCATACGGGGGGCTACGGATGCAATAAAAAAAGGGGGAGATAAAATAAAATTGTAGATTGGCGCGCTTAAGAGCCTGGCGGGCAGAGGGGGCAGCAGCAAATATTTCTGCTGTGCCCTCAGGGCAACCGCAAGGACAAGGAAGGAAGGAAGGAAGGAAGGAAGGAAGGAAGGAAGGAAGGAAGGAAGAAAGGAAGAAAGAAAGAAAGAAAGAAAGAAAGAAAGAAAGAAAGAAAGAGTTTGTGTAATGCCCTCTGCCTGCCCTGGCGCCTTCATTACGCAAAGTTTCGCTCGTCGTTTTGTTGTTTTTCTTCCCTTGTTTTTATCTCTACTCCCGCCCACAATTTACTTTGACTGTCAATATATATAAATATATTATAAATAGGCTCCCCTTCTTCTATAACAAGTTCGTCATTTCGCTCTCTTAATTTCGCCGTCAGCTTTTCCGTTTCTGCGCAGTCCGTCCCTTTTGGCATTCTGCAGCCTCTTAAATGTGTTTGTGGGAAGGAGGTGGGTTGTTGTTTTTCGTTTTAACTGTTTGCTTGTGGTTTTTATTTTGTATTTTGTCCTGTGAGCCGCTCTGAGATTTTTTGATGGGGGGGGCATATAAATTGAAGGAAGGAAGGAAAGATGGAAGGAAGGAAGGAAGGAAGGAAGATAAGAAGGAAGGAAGGAAGGAAGGAAGGAAGGAAGGAAGGAAGGAAGGAAGGGGGAAAGGTAGGAAGGGGGAGGGAAGGAGAGAGAGAGAGAAGAAGGGAAGGAAGGAAGGAGAGAGAGAGAAGAAGGGAAGGAAGGAAGGAAGGAAGGAAGGAAGGAAGGAAGGGGGAAAGGAAGGAAGGAAGGAAGGGGGGAAGGAAGGAAGGAAGGAGAGAGAGAGAGAGAGAGAGAGAGAGAAAGGGAAGGAAGGAAGGAAGGAAGGAAGGAAGGGGGAGGGAAGGAGAGAGAGAGAAGGAGGGAAGGAAGGAAGGAAGGGAGGGAGGGAGGGAGGGAGGGAGGGAAAGAAAGAGGAAGGAAGGAAGGAAGGAAGGAAGGAAGGAAGGAAGGAAGGAAGGAAGGAAGGAAGGAAATTCCTGGTGGTTTCCCCCACGAATGGGTAGGAACTGGTGGTCAGGGGTTTTTTTTGCGTTTCTTTACTAAACTGTGCTGTGTTCCCCCTCCTTTCTTCCTCTCCCCCCTCCCTCCCTCCTTCCCTTCCTCAGCCTACTCCGCCCCAGGCACACCCCCTGCGAACCGCTTCGTGGGACTAGGACGGGACCCTGGCAGCATCTATCAGGCGCAGGTGAGTCCCCCTAACTCTTCCTCGGGGTCACGGTGATGGAGGAATTCCTCTTCTCGGACCAGGGTTGGGGGAGACCTGCGGACCTCCGAAGGTGAACGGACCCTTTGCTTTCTCTGTCCGCCCATAGCCAGCTTGACCAGTAAGTGGTCAAGGATTGTGGCCAGGGGCGTAGGAAGGGGGGATGGTCTGCCCCAGGTGCCACCATGGAGGGGGGTGACAAATGATCAAGGAACAATTACTGCCCTACTAGGGCGGTTCATAGGGACGCGGGTGGCGCTGTGGGTTAAACCACAGAGCCTAGGGCTTGCCGATCAGAAAGGCGGCGGTTCGAATCCCCGCAATGACGGGGTGAGCTCCCGTTGCTCGGTCCCTGCTCCTGCCAACCTAGCAGTTCGAAAGCACGTCAAAGTGCAAGTAGATAAATAAGCACCACTCTGGGAAGGTAAACAGTGTTTCCGTGCGCTGCTCTGGTTCGCCAGAAGCGGCTTCGTCCTGCTGGCCACATGACCCGGAAGCTGTACGCCGGCTCCCTCGGCCAGTAAAGTGAGATGAGCGCCACAACCCCAGAGTCAGCCACGACTGGACCTAATGGTCAGGGGTCCCTTTGCAGTGCACGGAAACGCCGTTTACCTTCCTGCTGGCCCCTGGCCTCTTGAGTGAGATGGGCGCACCAACCCCAGAGTCTGGCAAGACTGGCCCGTACGGGCAGGGGTACCTTTACCTTTACCTATCAGTAGCGTCAGGAACACGGGTGGTGCTGTGGGTTAAACCACAGAGCCTAGGACTTGCCGATCAGAAGGTCGGTGGTTTGAATCCCCACGACGGGGTGAGCTCCCGTTGCTCGGTCCCTGCTCCTGCCAACCTAGCAGTTCAAAAGCACGTCAAAGTGCCAGTAGATAAAAAGGTACCGCTGTGGCGGGAAGGTGAACGGCGTTTCCATGTGCTGCTCTGGTTCGCCAGAAGTGGCTTAGTCCTGCTGGCCACATGACTCGGAAGCTGTACGCCGGCTCCCTCGGCCAATAAAGCGAGATGAGTGCCGCAACCCCAGAGTCGGCCACGACTGGACCTCATGGTCAGGGGTCCCTTTACCTTTAGGGCAGTTCATTAAAAAACTTTCTTTTTTAAATGCCTACTCCAAAGGTCTAATCTTACTACACTAGGGATTATATAGCTCAGGCATAGGCAAACTCCGGCCCTCCAGGTGTTTGGGACTACAATTCCCATCATCCCTGACCCCTAGTCCTGTTAGCTAGGGGTGATGGGAGTTGTAGTCCCAAACATCTGGAGGGCCGGAGTTTGCCTATGCCTGATATAGCTATTTGTCAACCGCTCCATTTCAGCAAATTCTTGTAGTTTGTTATGCCCATCCAGATTATTGTTGTGGCTTCTTGTTCCTTCCACCCCTTTGCCACCGAAGGAAATTCCAACGAAATTATCAGGGGAAACTTTCTGGCAGTGCGAGCTATTCGGCCGTGGGATGGAAGACTTCCTTGGAGATCTTTAAGCAGAGTTCGAATGGCCCTCTGTCAGGGATGCTTTAGCTGAGATTCCTGCATTGCAAATGGGGTTGGGATGGGTGACCCCTGAGGGTCCCTTTGATTCAGGCCAGATAGCTAACTTGCGATTCTGAGACATCGAAAGGGAGAAAAAGGCAGCAAGATGAATGCCTTTTTGAAATCCCGTTTCGCAAACAGACACATTTTGCGTGTGTGCTTTCCCCTCAATTAATAATAATAATAATTAATAATAATAATAGATTTTTATTTATACCCCGCCCTTCATTAGGAAGAACTTCCTGACAGTAAGAGCTGTTCGACAGTGGAATTTGCTGCTGCCAAGGAGTGTGGTGGAGTCTCCTTCTTTGGAGGTCTTGAAGCAGAGGCTTGACAACCATATGTCAGGAGTGCTCTGATGGTGTTTCCTGCTTGGCAGGGGGTTGGACTCGATGGCCCTTGTGGTCTCTAACAACTCTAGGATTCTAGGATTCCCGGTTCAAACACCAGGCTCACAACAAATTTAAAACAATTGTAAAAGCATAAAAACATGAATAACGATAAAATTCAAAGCTCGGGAATCAATTTAGGGGAAAATCCATCTAATAAGCATTAGATGATCCCCAGGGCTAGCTGGCTGAATTGGTCCTACTTGGGCCAGCGAGGAGGCCAGGGGAGAATTAGCTGTGGGGTCTCAGAGCGGGTGATCTTCATAAAAGGGAAGGGAAATAAAAGATTTGACACGTGTTTGGTCGGGTGAACGAAGAAGCGATCTGTGTGACCTTTTTCTCCCTCTGCAAAATCTTCTGCTTTCGTCAGGCAGGGAGACGGGGGTCAGATCCACTCGGTCGGCCCACAATTCTCTCTTTTCGCGCACGCTTCTCCGTGCCGCAGTTGCAATGTCCCAGAGAGCATATATGGGTCTGCGGGTGTGGTTTTTTTGGGGGGGTGCGGGGGGAATTGACTGCAGAGGAGAGGCAGTGCGGAGACTGCGGGTGGCTGGCTAGGAGAGGACGAGCGCGGAGGGGAAATTGCTTTCGCCAGCCGAGATCTGCTGAATCTGCAAAAAAAAAAAAAAAAGGAGGGGAGGGGAAAAAAGCTTGTTAGACGCAGTAGGAATTATGGCGCAGCCTCTCTCTCCACGCACAAACACCTCCAGCCAAGATGGCTTGCAGTTCGTGGAAGCGTAAAGCGATAAGGGAACCCCAGGGGTCATCCATGCCAACCCCCTGCAAAGCCAGGGCTGGATGAGGCCCTCAGCTCCTGAAAGGTCTTGGGGCCCTTTCTATGTCCAGCTGTCCTTTTTTTTTTTAAAGAAATATTTATTAAGATTTTACATAATGAAACAAATATTCCACATAAACATTTAAACACAATAAAAGGCATAACAGAAAAAACAAACAAGAAAGTAAAGAAGAAGAAAAAAAACCATAAAAATCCATTTTTTTACTAACCATCTTCATAACCCTCTTTCCTGACTTCCTCACATCTCCCTTTTCTGCGTTCCCCTTTACACAATCAAATTCAGCAATTCCTTACCCTCTTTCCAATCTTATTTAATATTATATATTTCAACCTATTATGTCTTCGGTTTCCCTTTCTTTTTAAATCCATTTTTACATGTTCTTTATAGCTTAATCCCTTATATCATTTGTTTAGTTTCGACATAATTTTACTCTGGTCTTACCCTTTTTTCTTAAAACATTTTTGCATATTTCTTTTTACTATGTCACTGATGCCATATTATCTTTAGATCCAACATCATTTTAACATTCAAACATTTTACAATGTTTTTGGAGATATTCTTTGAACTTCTTCCAGTCCTCTTCCACCGACTCTTCTCCCAGGTCTCGGATTCTGCCAGTCATTTCCGCCAATTCCATATAGTCTATCACTTGCATCTGCCTATGTCCAGCTGTCCTTTGCCAACAACAAATGGCCGCTGTTTTTTGTGTTGAATAAATACTATATGGTAATTGATGGATTATGGTAAACGGTGTTTCCGTGCGCTGCTCTGGTTCGCCAGAAGCGGCTCAGTCCTGCTGGCCACATGACCTGGAAGCTGCACGCCGGCTCCCTTGGCCAATAAAGCGAGATGAGCGCCGCAACCCCAGAGTGGGCCACGACTGGACCTAACGGTCAGGGGTCCCTTTACCTTTACCTTTAATTGATGGACCTAATAGGTATCTCAAGCCATTTGCACATGTGGCCGTGTGACCAGTCCATGCAGAATGTAGGCACCCTATATATAGAAAGGAGCAAACCAGTGATATTTTAGGGAGCAGGCTAGTAGGCGGGGCCCGGGACTTACATCACAGGAGCCTACACAACACAAAACACTGTTGCTGCATGTAGGTTTTATTTTATGTACTTTTTATCTTATATTTTGGAAATGTACATCCAGTTTTTTCCCCTTTAAACTTTTTTGTGGCTCATTTTTTGGGGCCCTAAGCTGTAGCTTGTTTAGCTTGTACTTAAATTCAGCACTGGTTCACAGCTTTTATTTTACAGTGGTGGTGCTGTGGGTTAAATCACAGAGCCTAGGACTTGCTGATCAGAAGGTCGGTGGTTCGAATCCCCGCAATGACGGGGTGAGCTCCCGTTGTTCGGTCCCTGCTCCTGCCAACCTAGCAGTTCGAAAGCACGTCAAAGTGCAAGTAGATAAATAGGTACCACTCCGGCGGGAAGGTAAACGGCATTTCCGTGCGCTGCTCTGGTTCGCCAGAAGCGGCTTAGTCCTGCTGGCCACATGACCCGCAAGCTGGACGCCGGATCCCTCGGCCAATAAAGCGAGATGAGCGCCGCAACCCCAGAGTCGGTGACGACTGGACCTAATGGTCAGGAGTCCCTTTACCTTTACCTTACCTTGGTTTACAACCATAATCCATTCTGGAGGTCCGTTTGCAAACCAAAAAAGGTTGTAACCCAAGGCGCGCTTTCGCCAATGGGGCCTCCCCCCCAAAAAATTGTCCATAATCCCCAAAGAAATGGGTTATTTAAGCTGAAATTCTCAGGAAAGCGAATGCTGCAACCTGTAGAGATGTAATTTGGTGGTGGTGGAACCCCCATCACTGCCACTGGGGAATATATTGAGGACTAGCGACTTGACTTAAAAATAAAATTTAAAAATGCTGAGTTTCTGGGGAAAGCAGACAATAGGCTCAGTGCTAAATTTCTGCACCTGCTTCTTTCCATTGCAAACACACCCAGAGTGATCACCCATGGCTGGTTCTTGAGTTTTTTCGGGGAAATGAAATTGTGGAGGCTTTCGGGGGAATTCTCCAACAGAAATAGTGATGGTCCTTTCCTGGTTCTTTTGGCAAAAACCCAGCCGCTTATTCCTGCATTGCAGGGGGCTGAACCAGAATGATCCCCAATATCTCTTTGCAAACTATAATTCTATGTCTGGAATAGCTCTAGCTAGAAACAGAGTCAATAAGGCTGTGCTGCCACCTGCTGGCTATTTGCAAAAACTACATGCGGGTGGCGCTGTGGGTTAAACCACAGAGCCTAGGGCTTGCCGGTCAGAAGGTCGGCGGTTCGAATCCCCGCAATGACGGGGTGACCTCCCGTTGCTCGGTCCCTGCTCCTGCCCACCTAGCAGTTCGAAAGCACGTCAAAGTGCAAGTAGATAAATAGGTACTGCTCCGGCGGGAAGGGAAACGGCGTTTCCATGCGCTGCTCTGGTCGCCAGAAGTGGCTTAGTCCTGCTGGCCACATGACCCGGAAGCTGTACTTCGGCTCCCTCGGCCAATAAAGCAAGATGAGCGCCGTAATCCCAGAGTCGGTCACGACTGGACCTAATGCTCAGGGGTCCCTTTACCTTTACAACCCAGCAACTTATCATGAGTTTGGTTACTGCAGAATTTCCCAAACTTGGGTCTCCAGCTGTTTTTGGACTACAACTCCCATCAACCCTAGCTAGCGGGACCAGTGGTCAGGGATGATGGGAACTGTAGTCCTAAAACTGCTGGAGACCCACATTTGGAAAACCCTGAGTTACTGCATGGGGGACATGGGTGGCGCTGTGGGTTAAACCACAGAGCCTGGGGCTTGCTGATCAGAAGGTCAGCAGTTCGAATCCCCGCAATGACGGGGTGAGCTCCCGTTGCTCAGTCCCTGCTCATGCCAACCTAGCAGTTCGAAAGCACGTCAAAGTGCAAGTAGATAAATAGGTACCGCTCTGGCGGGAAGGTAAACGGTATTTTTGTGCGCTGCTCTGGTTTGCCAGAAGCAGCTTAGTCATGCTGGCCACATGACCTGGAAGCTGTACGCCGGCTCCCTCAGCCAATAAAGTGAGATGAGCGCCACAACCCCAGAGTCGGCCACGACTAGACCTAATGTTCGGGGGTCCCTTTACCTTTAATAGGCAAACCTTACTTTGCAGACGGCCCCCAAAGTATCTGGCTAGCACTTTTGTTAGATTATATTTGTGATAAATGTTGAAAAGCAATAAAAAATAATGTGGTTTTTTTGGGGGGGAAATAATGTTCTCTTCTTTCCCCTTTCTCTTTCTCTCACCTCTTGTCCTCCAGTCCTGGTATTTAGGTTAACCGCAGCTTTCATTTGGACCTTCATCTTCCTCACCCCCCTCACCCCCCCTTCCGGGCTTTGGGCTTCCTCCGAGGAGAACGATTCACCCCCACTCCCGACCCCCGGTTCAAGACCTTGATGGCAGCGCGGAGAGAGGGGCGACGGCGGACTTGGCTTCGGGAGTCCTTGGCGCCGCGGGAAGAAGGTCCAAACTTTTGCAAAATGTTTAAAAAAAATGAACGGAGCGAAGACTCGCCTGCCCAGCCCACAACCCCGTCTGACAAGTCTTGGGGGGCCAGAAACAAACACTACTCTGGATAGAGGACGTATCGCGCCTCACGGCCACCCTGCCGGTTCCGTTCTCAAAAGGGATGTTATATGCAAAATGTTCCTGATCTTTTTTCTCCCCTTGGGAGTGAGGGGTGGAAAAGAGAGAGACTAGAGAAAGGGGGGGCGTAATTCCTGGCCTGCTGCCACCCCCTCCAGCACCTTCCCACCCCCCCACTCCGCTCCCCTTTTGTACAACGCCTTCGTTCTCCAGAGAAGACGATGGAGCGCCGCGCACGACGGAGCGCCGCGGTGCATCAAGACGGTGGAGGTAGCAAACTCCTCCCGCGAGGGAGAAAAGCTGGACACCTTTTCTGCTGCGTCTGTGGCCCCCAACCCTCCCTCCCCCCCTACAAAATAACCTGCGCTTTGCTTCCCCGTGGGGGGGTGTTCCGCCCGCGGCACCCACCGCATGACAGGGTGTTGGCAAGATTTCTTCTGCGGAGGAAGAACGGAGCGCGATTCCACAACTGCTCTCTTTCCGTCCAGCAAGCGGGATGCGCGTAAAAGCGAGTTCGAAAGATGCCATCTTCTGGAAAGGGGGTGGGACGGGCGGGGAGGGGGCGCAAAAGACAGGGTTGGTCTGGCAAAAGGGGCTGTCTGTTGGGGGGGTAGACCCGAAATGCCGCACGTGCAAAAAACCCCACAACCCTTTGGAAACTTGGAGGGTTGGTGCGGCAAGTCTTCTTCCAACGCCGGGCAGGGGGTTGGATATGGCCGTACGCTGTGTTTAAACAGCACCCCCACCCCATTTTCCCGCACGGTACCAGAGCTCTGTCTCGAACCCTTGCCTTAAAGTTGGACGCGAGGCCGAGAGAATGGGTTCCCTGCCCGGCCAGCACAGAGAATTGCCCGCCTGCTCTCTTTACGGGGAGCGGGTTTGTGGCCGGGGTGGGGGTCCGCGTCTCCCCTCTTGCCTCCACCTTTGCCCACCCGCCCGGCAAAACCCCTTAGGAGTGAGGTTTGGGAAAGGTAACGTTCCGGCGGGTTTGCGTACATTTGAGGACTGCGTCCGCGGTTGGGAGGGCGAAGGGGGCTTGCGGGGGGCTGTGAGCAAGCTGGTGGCCTCCCCCCTCACCGTTCTCCCTGCAAAACGGCCCTTGTGTACAAAGAGCTATGCATGTTATAGTTAAACCAGCTATGTCGGGGGGGTGGCGTGTGTGGCGGCAAGGCCGGGGATGGGACTGCTAATACGGATTGCACATTATTATTGTTGTAGGAAATGCACTTTGAAAAGGAGAAAGGAAGGTGGGGGCGGGAGGGGGAGTTCACGGGAGGGGGGGACGAGGCGAAGAAGGCCGTCTCCCCGTAGTGCTTTTTTGTTATCCTTTGAGGGGGGAGCTGTCAAGAGGAGACCACCAGGGAGGCACAGAACGGGGCCTTATCAGAGCGAGTCTTTCAGGACAAAATAGCTAAATCCAGCAGACGGGTGGGGAGGCGATACCATATCCCACAGTTGCCCCCTCCCTCTAGGACTCGATTTATCCTTTTCCTCCCCACTCCTGCCCCCCCCCCCCGCAAGCCCCAGACGGTGGAGCCCAGAAGCCATCTCTGACTGGTACAAGTGCCTACATTTTAACGCGCCAGTCCTCCTTGCCGGGTTACGGAGAAAGCGGCGACAACCGCGGGCGCAGGGCCCGATCCGGGCCGAGCTGAACTTGTAGTGCTCCGAGAGAGCATCATTTCAATAACGCCTCACGCCCCAACCACCACCCTCTTTTCCTAGCGAACACCAAAGCTTTAAAACACCACGGACCTGATCTCCTCCCGTCGTTCGCAGAACCGTAGAATTGCATAGCTAGGAGCGGGTCGCCCCCTTTTCCCAGGGTCTCTGAGTCCAATCCGCTGCAACGCAGACATCGCAACGGAAGCATCCACGACAGAGGGCTGTGCAAGAGTCCGTGTGGTGCTGCCGATGCCAGAGTTTTCTGCAAAGTCTGGGGAGCACCGCCTTCGCTTCAGACGGGTCCCTTCTCTTCAGCAAAAGCGGAGATCCTTCGAAACGACCCCGGAGAGTTTCCCTCTCTGTGTTCGAAAGCGATCGATTCTTCAAGGAGGGACGTGTGAGGTGCAGAGGACATTGCAGCCCTCATCCAGCAGCGATCCGTCCAAGCAGACCTGTTGGAAAGACCACATGGCGCGCCGAGAAAGGAGAAGGAAGTTTTGGAAGCCGTGAACCGTGGTCCCTAGTCGCTGGGAGTTTGGGAACATCTGCAAGGCTGCATTCTCCCTGCCTCCAAACTATAGTTTCCGGCTTTCGTTGGGGTTAGAAGCCATGGCGGTTGTCCAAGTGGTACAAAAGAGCTGGGTGTTTTTGCTCTCTAGATGTGCCAGGAAGAACCCAGATGACATTTTGATCCAGAATCTGTTGCAGCTTTCCACCGCCAGCCCCAGAGATGAAATCTATCCTTGGGTGAGTTTCTCTCCAACATACACACCAGGCTGGTTTTTAAACCCCCAGAAGTCTCGAATCTGTTCCCGTCTCCTAGCTTAAAGATCTGAGATGTGAGGGGTGCTGGATTTTATATGTTTGGGGTTTCTGTTTTTTAACCGCTGAGCCCAAACTGGTTTGTGGCGCGCCCGATCTCCTTCACCCAGGAGTCTCTGAGCCTTCAGATGTACAAAAAGAAGAAGAGTTGTGAGTTTTTGAGAAAAGGCACGGACTTCTCCGGCGCAGCTCCTTCGGACGAAACAGCAGCGGTTTGGGGGGACCTTTGACCTGGTCTCGTGCGAATCCCAGAAGGACTTTCCCTTATTCCCAGGGGTCTTCTGTCTTCAGCCCAGCTTTGTGGCCTGACAGATTGGGGCCGCGGTGCCTGTCGCCCCTCTGAATGATTCTTCCAACAACGACGCTCGCAACTTATCCTCAGGGGCTGTGGCTTCTCCGCCCACCTGGGGCTTGCGTTTGCATATGCAAAAACCCACCTGACCCCTCCACTCCCTCCTCCGAGGCCAAGGGGGGGGGGAGTGGGAGACACCTTGCTAGGTAACCCCAAGGCCCTCCCCTCCAATGGGCAGCATTTTGCGGAAAGGGCGGGCAGTTCCCAGCGACTCTTGTTTACATTTCTGCACCTTTATATAACGAGAAATGTTGATGCCAGGTTTAGCCAGTAGTGGGTAAGAACGCCCCACAACCCCGTCCCGTCCCCCCGGAAAAACCCCCACAAAAAACCATGGGCTTTTTCCAAGCTGAAATTAAACCACAAAGCTGGTTACCTTCCCATGGGAGTCGTTATTATTTTTTAAAACAGAAATCATAAAGCGTATATTTGCAATTGGTGGAGGCGTTTCCGGAAGGAACCGAGAGAGATTTTTTAAAACCCTTTGCCACTATAGACTGCATGGTGCTTTCAGAACAGGAACTCATGTGACCTAGCTCAACCAATCAGCTGGCTGAGAATGTGTGCATGGCAAGAATACATAAGCCCCGCCCCCTTCTCGCCTCCCCCCAACTTGGCTCCGCCTCTACGATGAGGAACAAAATGGGGGGTGGGAGAAGAAACCCACCGCTCCCTCCCCGCCCCGCCTCGCCCCCCCTCCCCGCCCGAATTTGCACGAGAGAAAAAAATGAAAAAAAGAAAAAAAAAACGAGAGAAAGATGTTTTATACCACATAATGTGCCTTGCCTTCTACAGAAAAGAAAAATGTATTAACTTTAATGAGATTTAATGCACAGATCTGTTTGCATGCTTTTAATGCGTGTATGGGGTAGGGGGAGGTATGCAGGGTGGGTGGGGGGAGAGAATTATTGCCTTTTTTAAAAAAATAAAATCAGCATTACGGACGGGGTCGCGCGAGGGCAAATTGCAATGGAGGAAGTGAAGTGAGGGTTTTCAGTTGTTTTTTTAATTCTTTTTGTGTTGATCCTGAAGTTTCTGAAAGTGGCTGCCGGGTGGCCGAGATGGCTTTGGGGGGTTCGGTGTTCTGGGCTTGTGCAAAAAGGTGGGGCGTGTTTCGCTCGCACGGATTTGAATTGGCGCGGGTCCCTCTTCTCCCGCGCACAAACGCACACGCTCCTTTGTCCCTATAGAGGCTTACCCCACCCCATAAATGCCCCTGGATGGAAGGAGAGGGCCAGAGAGGGTCACGCGCGCCCAACCCCACCTCTTCGACTCAACAGGTTGGGCGGTTTTGTGCCATTCCCGCAACCCGCCTCGCCTATGGCGTCGACAAGCAGGTGAATCGGGACCGCTCTCGAACCGTTTTCGGCCCTCGCGGGCCACACAGTCCCCTCTTAACTCCTGGGATCATTGAGTCAAAAGGGACCCCACGAGGTCATCCAGCCCAGCCCACCGTAGTGCAGAACTCGAATCCACAACCCCGAGATTCGACGTCTCGCGGTCTGCCGGCGGAGCTCGCTTTGGGCGCTTGTAGCATGTACAGAGCTATGCTGGGACTCCTTTGATTGCCAGCAGTCCGTTTTTTTGGCGGGGGGGGGGGTCCGTCACACATTTCAAAGCGATTGATTTCTCAGAGGTGGTTAAAGCACCTTTGTGCTGGGAGTCATCACCAAGTCAGAGTCCAGCGTGTCTTTAAAAAAGGCAAAGGAACCCCAAGACATGAGAGGCTGTTAGCTGTTTCCCCTTAAGTCCTGTTTGCACTGGCTCGGCCTCAACAAATCATAGTATTGTACAGTTGGAAAGGGGACCTCAAAGGTCCTGTATTCCAGCCCCCTGCAAGGCAGGGATCGCAGCTAATAATAATAATAATAGTAATAGTAATAATAATATTTTTTATTATTTGCACGCTCCTCCATCTGGCCGGGTTGCCCCAGCCCCTGCGGCCGGCTTGAAACAAAATATTAAAAACACTATAAAACGTCAAAAACTTTCCAGGCCATGCAACTTCGATTAACAAACCCTACAAGGAGGAAGAGCCCTTTCTGAGGCAGGTTCCCCTGTCTTAACAGCTCTTGTCATTTCTCCGAAAGAAAGTTGGGGGTCTCTGTGCCCGGATGAGACCCAGGGTCTGTCTAGACCAAACTTTTTCCAGGAGGCCGCCCCTTTCATCCCATAATAAGCTCATCTCCAGTGCCCGCCCTATAAAAATAAGAGGTTTGCAGGAGCGTAACAACAGAGTAAAATTCAAAACGGCCGCCGTTAATTCCACACTTACGCCAAATCCGATCGAAACTATTTAGTTTAATTAACTCAGCAAAGCGAATGAACAGTACAGTCATACCTTGGGTTCCAGATCCTTCAGGTTGTGTTTTTTTCGGTTTATGGAGCTGCCAAAACCTGGAAGTACTGGAACGGGTTACTTCTGGGTTTCGGCGGCCGCGCATGCGCAGAAGCGCTAAATCTCTCTTTGCACATGCGCAGAAGCGCCGAATCGCAACCCGTGCAGACGTGTCGCTGCGGGTTGCGAAAGTCCATCCCGCACGGATCACGTTCTCAACCCGAGCGTCCACTGTATTGGTTTTTCGGTGCCCCACAACTGCCCCCTTGCCACCCTCCAGAATCTCACTGCCCTCCAACGGGGAACTACGAGCTTCGGGGATCGCTGGCCTGTAGCAATCCCCCCAAAAACTTGTCAACAGCATTTGCAACATGATCGCCCCAGATTTGCCCCCCCGGGCCCCCCAAAAGCGGGACCAGCCCGTCTCTTGCTGTTCGTCTCCATTATCTTTTCAGATAGATTGCTTGGGCCGCTGGAGGTTCTGCTTCACCATCACTGTTGCAAAAAAACCACCTTCAAAAATACCCGGTGGGTGTGTTTTTTTGGGGGGGGGGAGAGAAGCTGGTGTTCTAAAACTGTAGACATCACCCCTCCACCACCCCCGAGAGACGGACAATGAGAATTTGAATCCTGCGCCGCCACCCGCCCGTCAGTGCCAACATGGGGCGGCAGAAGCGATTTCCGCCCTGGCTGCGGTTCCACGTCTTCCAGTTACGAACGCAAATGAAAAAATGGGGAGGGTTTTTTCCCCAATATGCGGCACCCCTCTGTAGGTAATCTCTTAATTATCAGCGGCAACGAAATTAGATCGCCCTGCCTGTTGGATGAGTTGGGCTAGGCTTGAATTTTGCAAATCTTGACGACTTCTTTCTAATAGATCAAAGTTGGCAAGCATGGCAGAGAAGGTCTAGTTGGGGTTTTTTTTGGGGGGGTGTCCTCTCGCCCCCGCTTGCAAGGAATGCCCTTATTCCAGCCCCAACTTTCTATTTCCCCTTGCATTCGGCATTTGGTCTCTGGAGTAGATTGAGGGAGGGTCAGACGTAGGTGTGCGCATGTTTCGAAGTGGGGCGAGGTGCGGGCAAATACCGTGAGGTTCTAGGTTTTTTGGGGGGTGTTGTTTGTTTCAACAGAAAGGTCTTTGCATGCTCTGGGTTGCAAGTGGGCCAGCTAACTCCTCCAGCGTTTGAAAGCAGAAAGGCGCTTGCCGCCCCTCTGAGTGAATCTCTGCCCGCTTGGCTGTCTTCCAGTCCCTTGTCGGCGGGGTTGGTCTGTGCCTGCAATACTGTTTTGGGCTGGTGAGAACGCAAGAGGGACGTGCTGGATCAGGCCCCAGCCCTGCTCTCAACTGGCCTGTCCTTGGTGGGAGTGAGGCGATGTCATCCATTCAGAGCCCAGGCTTGGCAGAATTGAATTCTTTCCTAAGGATGAGCTGTGTCTGGTTTAGTGACTCATGCAGAGAGAGAACAGTAGACTCCTCTGACGACTGCTTTGCACACCCTGAAACTAAACAGCCAAGGGCATGGTTTTTTTAAGGTGGGTTTTGTTTTGAAAAGTTGATATCAAAGGTAGGGAATCAGAGATAGCCATATCTGTTGCTACCTCCCTGTGGGAAAGGCAGGGGGGTTTGGGGGGGTGCAGCAGGGGGCATTAATGAACAGTGGCAGAATCCCACTCGATAGACACATTTGAACCTAAAAGTTATAACCAAGGAAATCACCATCCCAGCAGGCCTATGGAGATGTGTGGTTGTGGCTGATTTGCGTCCATTAAATCCAATGGGTCTTCTCCGAGATTCCAACTCTGTTTTTCCCCGATGCTAGAATCCTTCCATCCTATATTGCCCGCCCCACCGTCGTCCCCACAAAATGGGACATTTCCCCCATCTTAAAAAAGGAACTTGGTGAGTGTGGGGCGTCGGGCGCGAGAAAAGTTCGTCCTTTTTTAACTCGTCGGCTTTCTGCAATTCCACTTGCTTTCGTTCAGTTGAGCAGGTGGGATGGTGACTGCAGTTTGAACGCTTTATAAAAAGGGGGGGGAGAGGAAATTTTCACGGCAGCTGGCTTCTGGGAAAGCTCTGAGCAGTGAGGTCTTTCCCAACATCTCAGAATACTACCTACTCAGGCTGCAAAAGCTCAGAGCACCCTTCCTTGTTTGGAGACCCCAAGAAATTAAAGAATTCTGGAAGGAACGCAGTCCAGGACCTGTGGGTCGAATTAGACCTGCCTGGACTCATCATGTGACCAGGTGATTGACATGTCGGTAGCCTCGCCCACTTAACAAATTTAGCTCCAATTTAGCTCTGCAGTAGATACCTATTTACACCCATGAAAATTGGCACGCTGTTGAATCCAAGGGATGGATAAAAAAATTGGTTCAGTTCGCATTTAACTGCACAGCTATCACATTCGCCCTCCCCGAAGGAAAACCGAAACACACCCGCTTTTTGAAATTTGCATCGATCTGAATTTTGCAAGGCAGTTCTTCGGCCAAAGAACATTTGCAAAAAAAAAAATGCATTAAACAAGGAGGGGAATGGCTTGCGAAAATGTGCGCGACAGTCAAAAACCGCATGTGCAAAATGTGTTCGTTGGGAGAAATTTACATGGGAAATGCTGGCGAATTTTCGCGAGGGCTTTATTTTTGGCGAATTGCTGCAGAAAACTGAATCTAAGAGTGGGGGAAAATTAGAAAGACAGGGAAATGAGGTTAACAGGTCCTTCCTTGCCAGGGAGCAATAGATGTAGGGTGGAAACGCCGTTTTAAAAACCCTGACGTTGTCAAGGTAAGAGAATTTATTAGCCACGTTGATGACGTCAATGCATTTTCAGGTTAAGAATGTATTCTGTAGGCAAGATAGGCAGCCAGCATGTTTGCAAAGCTAAGCAGGGTCTGGTGTGGTTTCAAACTGGATGGGAGACCACATGTTGAGATTCTGGCATTGCAGAGGCCCCTTCTACTTGTAGGAGCCAACTCCTAGGGGCCGAGGTCCCTTCGGAGTCCCCAATAAACTGTTTGAGGGGACTACCTCTCCCCAAAAGCTGATGGGCATCGCCGTTCAAATGTTGTGGCTTGTGATCGGTTGTGCGATCGGTTATACTTTCTTGCCCTTCCCCAATATTTTATTCAAGTTGGCACCCCGGATTCTAACTCTGATTCTGTAATTGTACTGGATCCATCTACACCCACCCAAAAATGCTTTTAAAAAATCACCTTCACCACCTTCTTCTTCTTCTTCTTCTTCCTCTTCCTCTTCCTCTTCTTCTTCTTCTTCTTCTTCTTATTATTATTATTATTATCAAGCACTTAATTTTGGTCTGCTGGTTTATCGACCAGCAACTGATGGAAGAGGGATCTAAAATAAAATAAATGAAAGCACCTTATTTAATGACCACAGGCCAGGCACCCATCCCAGATCTGTGGGGCAGGGTGCTTCGACTTCGTCTCCCAAGGCAGCGCCGCTGGAGACGGAACATCCTGCCCCCCAACCTCCCACTGATCTACATGATTCGCACTCGCAGCCCCAGAAAGGACAGCTTTGTGTCGCTTGCGGGGACTTGTGGCCGCCCAGATGTCTCTGAACTGCAGCTCGCGTCTTCCCTGACCATTAGGCCATACTGCCTGCGGGGGGACTGTTGGGGCCAGTGGAGTCCTTCCATCCTTTGCCACAAATCTACAGGCGGCAAATGGGAGTTTCTCCACAGAGCAGAGGCTCAGGCATAAACGCGGAAGCTTCGCAGAGGTGAGGATTTGACCCTTTCCTGGCAGGCCATGGCCTTTAACCTTTCCCTCGGTGTTTCCTGCTCGGCCGCTACCCCCAAAAGAAACTAGAGGCAAAATGTAAATACAGCTGGAGATTGCCAGGGATTGAACATGCAACCTTTTGCATGCAAAGCTATAGGCTTCTCCTAAAAACAATGCAATATTCTAGTCCTCATTGTCCTGGGTGAAGGGTTGGTTTAAGTAGAAAGCTACTTTATACTGAGTTGGGCCCCCTGGGCAGCCTACACTGGCTTGCAGCAGCTCTCCAGTATTTTGGAAAGCTTTTCCCAGCCCTGCTGGGAGCTGCCATCGGGAATCAAACCCGTAATCTTCTGCAGGCACTCTGCCCCTCAGCTGAAACCCAGAAAACAGAGCCTCTAATCCTGAACAGCCCTACCTCCTGAACTGGCCAAAGAGGGGGAAATTTGAGGTGGTTTGCGCTGAGATTCTCCCCGCCTTTTAAAAATAATAATGAGGCGTTTGGGCACATTTCCGCGAACACAAATAAAAATCACAGACGCAACCCAGAGATAAAGAGTCATGCAGCGATCGCATCTATGCAACTCCGCCGCAGCTGCTGCACTTACGGATTTATTTCTGGCACCCCTGGGTGGGAACAGGCGCTCTTAAGAGAGGAGGACGGATGTGCAATTGTTCCAAGGCAGAAAACTTTTTTTAAAGAGGAGGAGGGGGAAGGGTCGAAACCGCGGGAACCGTAAATGGAATTGGGAACTAAGTTAGGGGGTGTGCGGAGAGGCGTCTCTTTGTAGGGGTGCAGGAAGAGCGGCGTTGCCCGGAGGCGATTTGCGACTCGCCTCAGGCGACCTGCCGTCGGCGGAGCAGCTCTGCCGACAATCAGGGAGGCGAGGAAGCAAGGAGGCTGCGGGTTGAAGAGAAGGAAACTCTGGGGTGTTTTGGGGGGGGCATCCCGTCATGCTCCCCCATAAGATGTGTGTGGGGTGCTTTGGCCTTCTGACAGCTCCTGAATTGAATTGCACCCTCCATGCCATCTGGCTAGGGAGGTTGAGGCTGTGAGAGTCCGGCCACAAAGGGAAGTGTGCTGGTTTCTGTGAGATGTGGTCTGAGTCTGGTCCGAGGTCGAGGGAGCAGTATTGAGGCCGTCCGTCAAAGCTGAAGCTGGGTCCATGGCAGGGAGTTGGGCGTGGTCAGAAGATCCGGCAGGAGAGGGTGCAGGCAGGAACTGGCTAGTGACAATGCTGCTCCCGCATGGGGCTGGCTTACTTTTATCTGCCCTGAGGCATAGGGCGGCCCCGGTCCACAGGTGACTCGCCTCTCCTGGCCTGTAGGCGAGCAGTCCTCCTGCGGGAACTTAGTTCCCTCCGCCTCTCTGCCCTGAGCCTCTGCAGCTCAGGAGAGGCTGGAGGGTTACCGGACCCAGAGGTAACCTCAGCTTCCCCTGACGGGGCTGAGAGTGGAGCACCTGCAGGCAATGGGTCCTCCATCACCTCAGGAGCCAGAACAGACTCACCTGAGGATCCAGCACAGGTGTGAGGACCCTTCAGGCTCAAGCCCCAGCCCCAGCTCAGCTGGTTCTGGAGGCGGGGACTCCTGTGCAGGCTGGAATCCCTCTGGTTCAGCCTCCGAGTCCGAATCCCAGGCCATCACAGGAAGGCCCAGTTCTGAAGAAGCACTCCCCTTTCCCAAGAGAGAATGCCTCCTCGCGTGCAGTGGGGAATGTTCCTTAGAGCAGGGACAAGAGGTGCCCTCGCCCTGGTCCTCCAGGGACACGCCAAGCTCCCTTTGCCCCCGTCGGCGGCGAGAACTTCCCCGTAGCGCCATTCGCACTGTGGACTCTGCGCGAGGAAGTCTACTCCCACTTCTATGCAAGGCACACACACTCGGGGGCCGCCCTCCTGCCTTCCTCATGCACTACATATTTTTTATACTTTGGGGCGGTTGTTTGAAAGGGCCCCGCGGGGGCAGAGGGGAGAGAAATCATGTACAGAATATTGTATTTACCTTTATGGTGCTATGCCGGAAAGGGGGCGTTCTTGGCACCTGGGTGACGCGGCAACTCGCGTCCGACGTGTCTCCCTGGGTGTCTCCACCCTCCCACACAAAATCGCTTCCCGGCCCCTGACAAGGCAATTTCCTTAAAGCGATAGGTCTTTCCCCCTTCTCCCCCTTTTCTTTCTTTTAAATGGGTCTGGCCAGAGGGGCAAAGGGCATGAACGTCTAAACTGACAATCCTTCCTTGAAAGCCAGTATAATCTCGCAATTTGGCCGGGGTGGGGAGCACTGTGTATATATATCTATATATTTTTAAAAAAAGAAAAAGAAAACTTCTTTTGCAATATAATTTTATTAAATTGCTGCTTCTCTCTCTTTTTGTTTTCGAAAGGAAAACACACACACACAAAAACACCAGCTTCTTTTAACTTGCACATTTGTGGATTCGAGGTGGGGGGCGCTCCCCCACACACAAGATGGTGGGGGAGAGGGGTTGTCCTGAGTGAAAATTAAGAAGTGGTGGGTTTTGAGTCGATTTAGGGTTTTCCGTTGTCCTCAAAAGGTCTGAGATGGTGTTGTAGCAGGGGGAGACACTGTAAGCGTTCCCCGGAAAAAATATTGGCGAGCTGATGGAAGCTGCCGTTTGACGACGGCTTGTAGGATGAGACTTTGTCCCAGCAACAACCCCCAGCTTCTGCCCCCCTGAGTTTATTTCAGAAGAGACCTAGAAGAGCCTTATCCCCAGATTTCTCCCAGCTTTCTTGCAAAACGAGCCGCTTCCGAACTGATTCAGCCTGCGCGCGAAACCCTCCTTTTCCGTCTCTGACGGAACCACTCTGAATCCGGTTTAGCCAAGGACGCCGAGGGGGAAAGACGTGGGAGCGGGAGGGAGGCGCCGCCATCGCGGTCGAAATCTGGATTGAAACTGGATTAAGCGTGGGCATGACATTCGCCCTCCGACACCAGTCGGAGGAGCGGCTGCATAACCGCTCTGTCGATCGCTGCACCCGTTTCCCCGAACCCTGAGAGTTTGGGGGAAGTTGTTATTTGTGGGGGTTGCCTTTGGAAATAAGGTTTTTATTGGGATCAGTCGTGGTTTGTTTGCTTTTCCTGGCATCGCCCTTTCTGCTAACACACACAGGCTTCCCTGTCCTGTCTCGAACCTACAAGGTTGTGGCGTGCGCTGTGGTTTTCTGGTCCCATAACCTGTCGCCGGACAATAATACGGCCAGGACAATAACTGTATACTCACGCCAAGGAAGCAGAAGCCAGCAGCATTCTGGAATACCAAAAATATAATTTATGCTGTGCCTATGAAATTTACTGCTGGATTGTGTTTCCTTGAGCCCTAATCACCTATTTACCCCGGGTAATTTTTGCTCTTGTAAATTTTTGGCGTTGCTATATTATTATCCCCACACACACTGGTATGAAAGGGGCCCAAATTCAATACTGGAAGGAGAGATTTGGCCCCCCTTGTTCTACTTCCCTCCTGGCTGATGCAGTGCTGTCAGGATTGGCCGAGGGGTAGATCAAGTGGGTGGGGCTTGGTTTAGGGGGAGGAGCCAGTAGGCGGGGCTAAATTGGTTGGCACGCCCACTCGCCCCTATTATGAGTTCGGTCTGATTCAGGAAAACTTGCAGGTGGCAACACATTCTCAGAAATCGCACCTATACAAATGAAAGAGTTATTAACTGTCCTTGACTACAAATAAAACAACGATTTGACACGGATGTGATTTGCAGCCGTCGAAGGGACTGGGAAGGGAATTAATTTGGTTCACTTTTCAATGCGATCAGCCCAACATCCTGGGGTCCTTCGAAATCCAAGCGTCCGCAAACTTTGCAGTGCGGTTCTGCAAACGCCGCCCTGCAAACGTTGCCATATTTCAAGTTGTTGAGCTACTAATTCCGTCATTGGAATCCCGGGAAAATCCTGTAGATATAATGCACTATATTCCAATCAATTGTCTATTAAGGTAAAAAATGCATGGTTGAGGCAAAATTACCTACAAAGCAACTACAGGGGTACCTCGGTTTAAGAACAGTCTGGTTTAGGAACGATTTGGTTTACAAACTCCGCAAAACCAGGAATTGTGTCTTGGTTTGAGAACTTTACCTCGGTCTAAGAACGGAATCCAAACAGTGGAAGGGCACCGGCAGCGGGAGGCCTCATTAGGGAAAGCATGCCTGGTTTAAGAACGGTTTCGGTTTAAGAACGGACTTCTGGAACAGATTAAGTAAACCGAGGTACCACTGTATATTAACGGGAGCAGATTTTTCTGCAGGTTTTTTTAAAGCAAACAGATGCCGAAATCGAATCGAGCAGACTGGATTTAAGATAGGGGGAGTGAGAAACTAAGAGGAAACCAAGACTTGACAAATTTATCGGCCTGTACTGCTTTCTCCGACAGCACTGCACAGCTGGGAGGTCGCCTTCCCCAAGACCTTGAGCCACACTTTTCCGTTTGTGAAGTTTTATCCTTTTGTGTTCATGTTCCCTGTTGTCACTGCGTAGTCTGGAAGAGGAGGAGGAGGAAGAGGAAGGGAACATTGGGGTGGGGTGGAGGGATAACCGAGGCAAGAATGTTTCTCAGAGTCGGGCCAAGATCCAGCCGGCGTCGATTCTCATTTCCTTCAATCTTTTCTTTTCCCCGATCCCCTCTTTTCCATATATCTGACCGGAAGTTCGTTTTCTTCCCCTGACGGTGACGCGCAAACACACTTCTACCGTTTATATTTTACAGATGTCGCAATAATAGTTTACTCTCTCTCGCTCGCTTGCTGCTTGCTAAGTTAGCACACGTATTCGCAGTGTTGTCCACGCCGGGAAGAGTGAACTGAGACCGTTTCCCGGCCAAAGAGGAAATGGATCTGGCCTCAGGGGCATCCCGTCTACACCGCAGCCTTAAACTGGTTTAGCGGCCGGCCTTTCTCTGCTGGGAACGGTGGGTTGCACAGAACCCGACTCAGAGTAGATGCGTTGGAAAGTTGCATCTGGAACCCTTTGTGTCAAGCCCATCCTTTCGTTCTTCGAGGGGTCTACTCTGAGCACAACGAACTTTCAAGCCCAGCCCTCTCATGCTGCAAGCAGGGATCGTCAACCCACAGTTCCCAGGCGCCCGGCTAAACTACAGTTCCCAAGGTTCGTTGGGCGGTTGGGGTTTGTGTGGAGTGTCGCTATACATCGTAGACGTACCCGACTGAACGAAATAATCGGCTGCAACTCAGATCTCGGTCCGCCAACACAGCAATCTGCAATTCATCCCTCTCTCATTTCAGCCGGGCTCACCATGCCTCCCCATTCACTCACATGCACACACAGGCTTGCTTTTCTCCAGTGCTTTTCACAATATTTGATTCTAGCATTCGTCATACGCGTACTGTTTTTTTGTTTTAGCCAATGCACTTTTCTTCCTTGTTTTTTTTATTTTAAATGTACCATTATCCGAAAGCCGGCTCTGGTTTTCGTTCCTTTTCTCTTTCTCCCCCCCCCCTGCCCACCCCCTATGCAAAAGGAAAATAAAAAAATAAAATTCCAAAAGGACAATTTTAAAAAAAATGAGAAAAAAATAAGAAAAAGGGTGAAAAAAATAAGAAAAAAGTTTCAAAAAATGAGAAAAAAATGTATAAAAATTAAATAAGCTATGCTTTCAACTCTCTCGCAGCCTCTTGTGTCTTTTGTATATGCAAGTCTCTAGGTTTGCATTATTATATGCAATAATTATATGCAAATAACTGAGGTTTTCAGCCTTCTAAAAAGAAAAGGGGAAATACTGCATTGCAAAGCAAGTCTCTTGTATCTTTTGTATATACGGTGTATATATATAGCTTTTACAGAGTTAAAGCCTACAGGTCCAATTGTGGCTCACTATCTCCATCTGCTGACCAAACAGGGTTAGTGCTTTGCCCTCGCTTTCAAAAGCAAAGAAGGGCTAAAAGCTTCACCGGTTGGATTTCCACCTGTCAGGCAAAGGGAAAAAAGAGATACGATAGCCGTTTTCAAACATCTGAAGGAAGGTCACGTGGAAGGTGGAACGAGCTCGTTTTATCCTGCTCCGGACGGTAGGAGTCGAACCCATGGCTTCCAGTTACAGAAAAAGGAGATCCTGACTAAATCAGCTGCTCTGAGAGGCAGCTTCCGACAAATATAAAAAACATAGTAATACACATTAAAAGGCTTCCCTATACGGGGGTTAGGGACACGGGTGGCACTGTGGTCTAAACCACAGAGCCTAGGACTTGCCGATCAGAAGGTCGGCGGTTCGAATCCCCGCAATGATGGGGTGAGCTCCTGTTGCTCGGTCCCTACTCCTGCCAACCTAGCAGTTCGAAAGCACGTCAAAGTGCAAGTAGATAAATAGGTAAGGAAAAGGGCGGTTCCGCGCGCTGCTCTGGTTCTCCAGAAGCGGCTTCGAGAACACTGTCCCACCATCTCGTCCTCCATCTCCCCCTTCTCCTTGCACCCTCCATCTTTCCCAACATCAGGGTCTTTTCCAGGGAGTCTTCTCCTGAGGAGGCCAAAGTCTTGGAGCCTCAGCTTCAGGATCTGTCCTTCCAGGGAGCACTCAGGGCTGATTTCCTTCCGAATGGAGAGGTCTGATCTTCTTGCAGTCCATGGGACTCTCAAAAGTCTCCTCCAGCACCAGAATTCAAAAGCATCCATTCTCCGGCGATCAGCCTTTTTTATGGTCCAGCTCTCACTTCCATACATCACTACTCGGAAAACCAGAGCTTTGACTATACAGTGGTACCTCAGGTTACATATGCTTCAGGTTACAGACTCCGCTAACCCAGAAATAGTGCTTCAGGTTAAGAACTTTGCTTCAGGATAAGAACAGAAATTGTACTCCGGCGGCGCGGCAGCAGGAGGCCCCATTAGCTAAAGTGGTGCTTCAGGTTAAGAACAGTTTCAGGTTAAGAAAACCTCCGGAACGAATTAAGTACTTAACCCGAGGTACTACTGTCTGGACCTTTGTCGGCAAGGTGAAGTCTCTGCTTTTTAAGGTTTTAGAGTTAGGTTTTTTTCTTGACTCGGGGTGGGGGTGGCATAACTCCATACCCTCCAACACTTCCCAAAAGAAAATAGGGAAAGCAGGACATTCTGGGATCAAATCAGAAACCGGGGTGGTTTCAGTAAATCCAGGACTGTTGGTGGAAAATGGGGACACTTGGAGTGTCTGGGATGAACCGTCGCCCCTCCCGTCCAGGATAATGGAGAGTAACTAAGAAAAGAACAGGGACTCATACAGAGACGCACATTTATACTCAGGCAACTGTCCACCTAGCACTGCCCACACGCAGCCGCTCTCCATAGATCCAGCTACAGATAGGTAGCCGTGTTGGTCTGCCATAGTCAAAACAAAAAAATCTGACATCAGGAATCACAAGACAGAGAAACCAGTAGGAGAACACTTCAATCTCCCAGGACATTCTATACAAGATCTCAAAGTAGCTGTTTTACTACAAAGGAATTTCAGAAATAGACTGGAAAGAGAAGCTGCTGAATTGCAACTTATTACCAAACTTAAAACCATGGAGAGACCTGGTCTGAACAAAGACATTGGATTCTTATCTCATTATACATGACAAAGCCATTTTTCACCTTCTCACCCCTTGCTTTTTCCTGCAAGACCTATTGCAGTCGTTAAGAGTCGTCAACAGGCTCATCACAGCTATCTGCCAATCACCCATTCCCACCACCCTTCTGAGTAATACCCCTCCCCACCTTCTCACTATATAGAAGGGTCTGGTGACTTCCGTTTCAGTGTATCTGAAGAAGTGTGCATGCACACGAAAGCTCATACCTAGAACTAACTTAGTTGGTCTTTAAGGTGCTACTGGAAGGAATTTTTTTTGCTCCCCATAGAGTCATTCCTGGGGATGCCCCTCTGCAAGCCAAACCTGGGGGGGGGGGGCTCTTGGGCCTTTGCCCGCGAGAAAATGACTCATGAAGAGGCGCATAGGGCCACCCCTTGCGCGGCGCGGCGCTTGGAGAAGCCTTTCCCCAGCGTGGCAACCGTTTTCTCCCGTGCCGGGCGGAGGAGGCCTCCACCTCCGGCTCCTCCTGCCGCCCCGTCGTCATTTCCAGTGCGGCTGTCGCTGCTGTCACATCCGCCTCCTCGGGAGGAGGAGCAGGAGGCGCCGAAGGGGAGGCGCAGACGAGCAGCGAGCCAGCACCAGCCGCGTCTCCAAGTTCCAGGCCCCGGGCGCGTAATGCGGAGCGCGGCGGGGGCCGGTTGCAGCGCCCGGGCGGGGGCCCGGAGGCGGCGGATCGGGGCCTGGCCGGTGCTGGGCGGCTAGATCCGAGCAGCTGCTGCCGGGAGAGGAGGGAGGAAGCCAGCCAGACGGAGAGAGAGAAAGAGAGAGACGCACAAGAGACGCCAGCTGCCGTGCGCCAAAGCGCGCTTTGGAGAGACCCCCGTCAGGACTTGGAGAGGGACGCGCGGCGGAGAGGGTGATTATCCGGGAGAGGCGGGGGCGGAGGGGGCGTCACTTGTCCTTAGGACCCCGCGGCGGATAGAGACGGGAGGGTGCAGGAAGGGGAGTCGGTGGCGGCGAGCCCGATCCGGGTAGAGTTGCCTTTCGCTTTGCGCGCGCCTCCCTCCCCGAGGAGTGGAGATTATCCGTGCGCCTTCGGCCTCCCTTCTCCCCCGAGGTGCGCTGCCTTTAGGGACCTCCTCGCGAGTCGGCCCGGCGGCTCCACCGAGCGCGCTGTTGCCGACGCGGACCGGCAGCGGCTCCCCGGGGTTACGGGCAAGGAACGGGCTCCCTCTTTCCAGCCCTTCCTGGATGCAAGAACAAGATACCAGTCCTCAAGGATCAGGGCTAAGGGTAGATTTAAGCCGAGAAGCTGCCTTGTTCAGTGGGCCCCTATCCCTCAGTATTGCCGGAACTGGCTGGCAGCAGCTGTCCAGGGGCTTCAAGACTGAACCAGGGAGGTCGCCTTCTTAAATCTTGTCAACGCCCCCCCCTTTTTTTTTTGCAAAGCACCAAGGTGTTAGGCGCTATGTCTACCAGATGCTTCAGCGCTGGTAAACCCACCGAAAGGTCTATTGATTTCAGTAGGTCTCCGAGGAGGAGGAGGAGGACCTAGTTGGGAACTGTTTGCGTTCTCTCCATTTGCGTGTGTATTTTGGTGTGTGTGTGGGGGGGTTGTTTTGCAAACTTTGACCCTTTCCAGAGCGCGCGCGCACACACAGTAGAGCAGTCCGGGTGTCTGCACCTTTACCTGTTTACTCTGAAGTCAGGCCCCTCCCTCCTGAGTTGCGTGCCCCCCCCAGAGATACATCTGGCAGAGTTGAATACTTAACGGTGTGTGTTTAGAAGGCAGGCAGCGGCCGATGATGTCATTATTGTTTTTCCATAGCACACCGTTCAACAGGGTTGTGCATCCTGCAAAGAAAGAAAAAACATTGTCCAATCCACAGATGGCTCTGCAGCGATGATTTATTAATATTTATATATATATATATATATTTGGAATGTGTAGTTAAGGGAGTCGGCTTGGCGGTCTCTGCCCTGGACTGCGGAAAACGTCTGTGTATATATCTATATACAGTGGTACCTTGGCTCTCAAATATTTGGTTTCCTGCGCGGAAACCAATGTCCCTGCTGTGGAAGCATGTGTGGATCCAGAATTGGCCTCCGCCGTCACTTACAGACTCATTGTTAAAACCGTGTTTATGGAAGACAATCTTACTCGGCTACGAGGGATCGCCGAAGAAGAAGAAGGTTCTAAAACGTAATCTGTTCCAAAAACAAAGCGTTCCAAAACCAAGGCACGCTTCCCCATAGAAAGTCATGCAAAAGGGATTAATCCGTTCCAGACTTTTAAAAACAACCCTTAAAACAGAAATTGAACATGGATTTTGCTATCTAACGAGGCCACTGATCCATAAAATGAAAGCAATAAACATTGTAAAAGGTAAAGGTAAAGGTACCCCTGCCCGTACGGGCCAGTCTTGACAGACTCTGGGGTTGTGCGCCCATCTCACTTAAGAGGCCAGGGGCCAGCGCTGTCCGGAGACACTTCTGGGTCACGTGGCCAGCGTGACAAAGCTGCATCTGGCGAGCCAGAGCCGCACACGGAAACGCCGTTTACCTTCCCGCTAGTAAGCGGTCCCTATTTATCTACTTGCACCCGGAGGTGCTTTCGAACTGCTAGGTTGGCAGGCGCTGGGACCGAGCAGCGGGAGCGCACCCCGCCGCAGGGATTCGAACCGTCGACCTTTCGATCGGCAAGTCCTAGGCGCTGAGGCTTTAACCCACAGCGCCACCTGCATCCAATAAACATTGTACTGTACTATAAAATAAATAAGACAGTATTGTAGATGATAAAAATTAAAATTATTATTCCCCCCCCCTTTACCTGCACTGATGACAGTCATTGCTTGGATGGGGGGGGGGCTTTTATCCATTTCCGCAGTGACACAATCAAACCATCAGTAGTTTGACTGCGTTCCACAGTCACAGAAACAAATGAATCGAAAACCCTTTTTATTTAAAATGCATCTCTGGGTTATTTGTGGGGCCTGCCTGGTGTTTTTACACAGGTAGAATGTGTGCTTTTATTTAAAATGCATCTCTGGGTTCTTTGTGGGGCATAGGAATTCGTTTTTAAATTCATTATTTCCCCCCCAAAAAATATAGTTTGGCCCCCCACAAGGTCTGCGGGACAGTAGACCGGCCCCCTGCTAAAAAAAGTCCAGTCCAACCCTTTGCAATGCAGGAGGAAATCCATACCCCGTTAAAACGATGGAGTCCCTGTGGTTGTTTATAACGCTCCTTTCCTTCCGTTCCCCCTTTTTCTCTCTCTCTCTCTCTCTCTTTTTTGTATTGGTTTTCACAATATTATAAACAAACAAACACACAAGACAAACAAACATAAACCATACTCTTATTGAAAATTACACTTGTTAACTTTGTTAAGTGATTTCCTCGCTTCCCCTTGGTTGAATTTCATTGCATGTCCTTTGAACGGTTTCCCAAATCCCAATTCTTACGAAATTTAACTTAAACATTAACATCCTTAAATCTTCACCTTATGGAATTAAACCTATTAACTCATCACTTAACAGAAATAAAATCTTAAGCCAATTCAGTATCTGCAAGCTGTTTTCAGGTAACAAATTTAACTAGTAAAGTTAAATTTAACTTAACAAATTAGTTAAAAGTTAAATTTAACTTAACAAACTTAACAAATTTAACTAGTAAAGGAAAAGAGACCCCTGACCATTAGGTCCAGTCGTGGCCGACTCTGGGGTTGCAGCGCACATCTCGCTTTATTGGCCGAGGGAGCCGGCATACAGCTTCCGGGTCATGTGGCCAGCAGGACTAAGCCGCTTCTGGCGAACCAGAGCAGTGCACGGAAACGCCATTTACCTTCCCGCTGGAGTGGTACCTATTTATCTACTTGCACTTTGAGGTGCTTTTGAACTGCTAGGTTGGCAGGAGCAGGGACCGAGAAACAGAAGCTCACCCTGTGGCGGGGATTCGAACCGCCGACCTTCTGATCGGCAAGCCCCAGGCTCTGTGGTTTAGACCACAGCACCACCCACGTCCCTAACAAATTTAACTAGATAATCATTAAATTTAATCCACGCTTTTTATTTTTAGGACTCTGCAGAGGGAAACGGACGCTCAGCCGGGAGACTTCGGAACACAGCCGCTCTACGCCGGAATGCGGGAGAACCCTCTCATAGTTCTTCGGAGTGGGCATGTCATAAAGGCTTTCTCCGTCCGGCGGGAAGCTAAAACATTTCCCTAAGCGCCCTCACCTTCGCTGCTTCCCTGCAGCCCGGGACTTCTGTGGGTGTCCCCCCCAAAAAACAACCTTCTTCCTGCCCCGCCGGCCACCATGAACGGCCTGACGGTCAGCGAACTCTGCTGCCTTTTCTGTTGCCCGCCCTGCCCCGGGCGCATCGCCGCCAAACTGGCCTTCCTGCCCCCCGAGCCGACGTACACCATCGTCCCCGAACCGGATCCCGTTGCGGGGGGGCCCGGAAGCGCCTCCCCCCGAGGAGGAGCCATGACCCGCTGGAAGCTGCACCTGGGGGACCGAGCCGATTTCCAGTACGCCCAGCGGGAACTGGACACCATCGAGGTGTTCCTGACCAAGAGCAGCCGGGGGAACCGCGTGGGGTGCATGTACGTCCGTTGCGTACCTGGTGCCAGGTGAGACGGCTTTGGGCTGCATTTATTGTTTCGCTTTTACTGTATTTTTCGCTCTATAAGACGCACCAGACCACAAGACGCACCTAGTTTTTGGAGGAGGAAAACAAGAAACAAAATATTCTGAATCTCAGAAGCCAGAACAGCAAGAGGGATCTCTGCGCAGCGAAAGCAGCAATCCCTCTTGCTGTTCTGGCTTCTGGGATAGCTGCGCAGCCTGCATTCGCTCCATAAGACGCACACACATTTCCCTATACTTTTTAGGAGGTGAAAAGTGAGTCTTATAGAGCAAAAAATACGGGAATTTGTTTGCCACCTTTCCGTCTTTCTGCTGTTCTTATTATCTTCATGGTGAAACAAACAACACAGGCAGACAAAAACAATACCGCAATGACAACTAATAATAATAATAATAATACAGTGGTACCTCGGGTTACAGACACTTCAGGTTACAGACTCCGCTAACCCAGAAATAGTACCTTGGGTTAAGAACTTTGCTTCAGGATGAGAACAGAAATCGTGCGGTGGCGGCAGCGGGAGGCCCCATTAGCTAAAGTGGTGCTTCAGGTTAAGAACAGTTTCAGGTTAAGAACAGACCTCCAGAACGAATTAAGTACTTAACCCGAGGTACCACTGTAATAAATAAAATTTTATTTATATCCCGCCCTCCCCAGCCGAAGCTGGGCTGAGAGTGGCTAACAGCAGTAAAATAATACAGCATTCTGAAATCAATTCTAAAATCAGTTTTAAATCAAATGAATGCCAACCATTGATTTGACTAAACATTAATTGACTATACATCAACTAATGCAGGGGTCAGCAAACTTTTTCAGCAGGGGGCCAGTCCCCTGTCCCTCAGACCTTGTGGGGGGCTGGACTATTTTTTGGAGGGGAAATGAACAATTTCCTAGACCCCACAAATAATCCAGAGATGCATTTTAAATAAAAGCACACATTCTACTCATGTCAAAACACGCTGATTCCCGGACCGTCCGCTGGCCGGATGGAGAAGGCCATTGGGCCGGATCCGGCCCCCAGGTCTTAGTTTGCCTACCCATGATCTAACATCACACGTATTATTGACCCCCAAATCACCTCATTGTGCTTTCTAAATATTCTTATAATAATTAATAACAATAATTTTATTATTTACACCCCGTCCATCTGGCCGGGCCTCCCCAGCGGCTCCCAACTGAATATTAAAAACACAATACAGCATTAAACATTAAAAACGTCTCTAAACAGGGCTGCCTTCAGATGTCTTCTAAAAGTCAGATGGTTGCTTATTGCCTTGACATCTGACAGGAGGGCGTTCCACAGGGCGGGCGCCACCACCGAGAAGCCTCTATGTTCTCCTCAATTTTTTCCTGCCCCCCCCCCCTTGGTGGTCTTCAGGCGGTTCCCTCCCTACGAGAAGTGAGGTAACAGGGAACCAGGCAGAGGGCCTTCTCGGTAGTGGCGCCCTCCCATCAGATGTCAAAGATATAAACAACTACCTGACTTTCAGAGGACATCTGAAGGCAGCCCTGTTTAGGGAAGCTTTTAATGTTTGAAGTTCTATTCTGTTTTTATATGTACTGGAAGCTGCCCAAAGTGGCTGATGGGAAAATCAGAGAGCCAGCATGGTTTAGGGGTTAGAGTGACTTACTGGGAACTGAAAGACCTGGGTTCAAATCTCCCCCTGGCCCTGAAGCTCACTGGCTGTGACTTTGGGCCAGTCGCTGCGTCTCTGCTTGACCTAGTGAGGTTACAGGGAACCAGGCAGAGGGCCTTCCCGGTGGTGGCACCCTCCCGCCAGATGTCAAGGAAATAGACAACTCTCTGACTTTCAGAAGACATCTGAAGGCAGCCCTGTTTAGGGGAGTTTTTAATGTTTGACCGTGTTTTTAATATTCTGTTGGGAGCCGCAGAAGGGAGGCAGTGTTGCCGTATGGGGGGATTGCCGTAACCTGGGTCTCAGCGGAGATTTTGTCGGCTCGGCCACGGACTGCCTGCTGGGGAGAAGAAGGGAAGGGGGGCGTCCAGGAAGGAGCCACAAGACAGATGTTAGCGCCACAGCTGTTTCCGCTGTGGAAGAGGGCGTTTCCCCGGTTTGGAATTTCCTGTCCTCTTTACAACGGATACCAGGATCCGTTCATCCGGGTTTGCTGCAAACTGTTAAAATAAGAGACCTACTTGCTGGCAAAAGACCTGAATATCACCAGGCCTGCCGCGAAATAACTCTGTTTTATGGTGACGGACTGTGATGGTTGATGGACGGCTGCTGATTTTAAACTCCGGGACATAGATTTTCAGTGGAAGGAAACACTGTTTTTACAACGGAAATGAGTTTATATGGAGCTTTCTGTTTCGCCTACTGCGCCCGTGCCAGGAATCCCCCCCCAAAAAAGAGGATGGTTTGCTGGGGAGGCAAAACCTCAGTTAATTGAGTATTTTTTTAACACTTTTCATTAATTTTTGAGGATCTGGGGGGCAGCTGCTCCCCTGCCCTCCCATGGCTGACTTAGTATATGTTGCTGCTGTTAATTCTGCTGTCTGGTCTTTGAGCCCAATAATGATTGATTGATTGAAACTGTTAAGCCTTTTTTTTTTTTTGCAAGGTGGGGGGCAGAGGGGGAGAAAGAGGAGTCTTTTTCACGATTAAAACATTCGGTGTAGGGAAGTTGGTGAAGAAAGTCTCGTGCAGCATTTGGAATACACTGGTTTAGAGGAAATGTAATTTCATCGAAAGGTTTTCATTCGTATAGGAGTAATGCGATGAAAGAAATGGATGTGGGAAACAAGAGTAAAAGAGAAAGATAGAAAGGGGAAAAGAACGTGCAAAAGTTGCAGGTTTGTTTGTTCGTTTTGTTTTTAAACGATATTCTATTGCATGGGTAGGCAAACTAAGGCCCAGGGGCCGGATTCGGCCCAATCACCTTCTAAATCCAGCCCGCCGATGATCCAGGAATCAGCGTGTTTTTACATGAGTAGAATGTGTCCTTTTATTTGATGTAAGTCATGGGCCGGCCTACTAGCCTGCTCCCTCAAATATCCCTGCTTTGCTCCTTTCTATATATAGAGTGCCTACATTCTGCAGGGACTGGTTGCAGGGCCACATGGGCAAATGGCTTGAGATACCTATTAGGTCCATCAATTATCTTATAGCATATATTCAACACAAAAGAATAGCGACCATTTGTTGTTGGCAAAGGGCAGCTGGACATAGAAAGGGACCCATGACCTTCAGGAGCTGAGGGCCACATCAAACCAAAATCCGGCCCTGCACTCAAAAGACATTCTCCTTCCATTGCAGGTTCACGGTCCTGTTTTCGCACGGCAACGCTGTGGACCTGGGCCAGATGTGCAGCTTCTACATCAGCCTGGGCACCCGCATCAGTTGCAACATCTTCTCCTACGACTACTCGGGGTACGGCGTCAGCACGGGGAAGCCCTCCGAGAAGAATCTGTACGCCGACGTCGACGCTGCCTGGCAAGCCCTGCGCACACGGTGAGCGTGGGAGCGAGGGTGCCCTCTTTAAGTCAGTTGTTCGCTCGCCATTCTTCAGTGGTCTAAACCACTGAGCCTCTTGGGCTTGCCGATCGGAAGGTCGGCGGTTCAAATTCCCACGACGGAGTGAGCTCCCGTTGCTCTGTCCCAGCTCCTGCCAACCTAGCAGTTTGAAAGCACGTCAAAGTGCAAGTAGATAAATAGGTACCACTCTGGCGGGAAGGTAAACGGCATTTCCCATCAGATGTCAAGGAAATGAACAACGATCTGACTTTTGGAAGACATCTAAAGGCAGCCCTGTTTAGGGAAGCTTTCAATGTTTTATCATGTTTCTGTAGATTACTATTATTATACCCTGTCCATCTGGCGGCTTACAGCATATGTTAAAACACCAAACATTAAAAACTTCCAGATGCAGGGTTGCCTTAAGGTGTCTTCTTAAAGTTGTGCAGTTCTTTATCTCCTTGGCATCTGAAGGGAGGGCTTTCCACAGGGCGGGTGCCACCACCGAAAAGGCCCTCTGCATGGTTATCTCACTTCTTGCAGGGAGGGAACTGCCAGAAGGCCCTCAGAGCTGGACCTCTGTGTCCGGGCTGAACGATGCGGATGGAGACGCTCCTTCAGGGATACAGGGCCGTTTAGGGATTTAAACGTCAGCACCAACACTTTGAATTGTGCTCGGAAACATCCTGGGAGCCAGTGTAGGTCTTTCGGGACCAGTGTTATATGGTCTCAGCAGCCGCTCCCAGTCCCCAGTCTGGCTGCCGCATTCTGGATTAGTTGTAGTTTCCGGGTCACCTTCAAAGGCAGCCCCATGTAAGTGCATGGCAGTAGTCCAAGCGGGAGATAACCAGAGCATGCACCACTTTCGCCAGACAGTCTGCGGGCAGGGAGGGGGTCTCATCCTGCGTACCAGATGGAGCAGCCCTGGAGACAGAATTGACCTGTGCCTCCATGGACAGCCGTGAGTCCAAAATGACCCCCAGGCTGCACACCTGGTCCTATGGGGGCACAGTCACCCCATTCAGGAGTGTGTTCAATACTTATTATTGTTGAAACTGAAGTTGGCTCTGCTCTCTCTCCCCCCCTTCCCTGCCTACCTTCCAGATACGGGATCAGTCCCGAGAACATCATCTTGTACGGACAAAGCATCGGAACAGTGCCCACGGTTGACCTGGCCTCTCGCTATGAATGTGCGGCTGTGATTCTGCACTCGCCGCTCACTTCGGGAATGCGTGTCGCCTTCCCGGAAACCAAGAAGACCTACTGTTTCGACGCTTTCCCCAAGTAAGGCTGCGGAGTGAGTCTGTGTCTGGCATTTTGGGTGGGGAGCTTCCCTCTGTGGCCAAATTAGGAAGGTGGGCGGGGCCAAGGGGGCCTGTCCGTCACCGGACATCACCCTCGCAGTCCCGACCAAGATGAAGCAAATTAGAACAACAGCGCTAGGTTGAAAATGGTTAAAGGTAAGTCTGCGACCAGAAGGAGGAGGAGTATCAAGAAGAGTGGATTAAATTTAATGATTACCGTATTTTTCGCTCTATAAGACGCACCAGACCACAAGACGCAAGGAGAACAAGAAAAAAAAAATTCTGAATCTCAGAAGCCAGAACAGCAAGAGGGATCGCTACGCAGTGAAAGCAGCAATCCCTCTTGCTGTTCTGGCTTCTGGGATAGCTGCGCAACCTGCATTCGCTCCATAAGACGCGCACACATTTCCCATTACTTTTTAGGAGGGGAAAAGTGAGTCTTATAGAGTGAGTCTTATAGAGTTAAATTTGTTAAGTTAAATTAACTGAAAACACCTTGCAGATACTTAATTGGCTTAGGATTTTATTTATGTTAAGGGATGAATGAATATGTTTAATTTCATAAGGTGAAGATCTAAGGATGTTAATGTTTAAGTTAAATTTTGTAGGAACTGTGATTTGGAAAACCGTTAAAAGGCTATGCAATGAAATTCAACCAAGGGGTTTGTAATTTTCAATAAGGCTATGATTTATGTTTGTTTGTCTTATGTGTTTGTTTGTTTGTTTGTTTATAATGTTGTGAAAACCAAAAAAAAATTGAAAAAAAAAAGAAAATGGTAAAAGGTAAAGGGACCCCTGACCCTTAGGTCCAGTCGTGGCCGACTCTGGGGTGGCGGCGCTCATCTCGCTTTACTGGCCGAGGGAGCCGGCGTACAGCTTCCGGGTCATGTGGCCAGCAGGACTAAGCCGCTTCTGGCGAACCAGAGCAGCGCACAGAAACGTTGTTTACCTTCCCGCCAGAGCAGTACCTATTGATCTACTTGCACTTTGAGGTGCTTTCGAACTGCTAGGTTGGCAGGAGCAGGGACCGAGCAACGGGAGCTCACCCCGTCATTGCGGGGATTCGAACCGCCGACCTTCTGATCGGCAAGCCCTAGGCTCTGTGGTTTAACCCACAGCGCCACCCGCGTCCTGAAAATGGTTTAAAAAGTCATTCAACTTTAATAGAATTTTAAAAAACATAAAAAACCAGATGTGTTGAAATAGGAATAGTAAAAAGAGCACTCTTTAAAAGGAGTCAGTAGCCGAAAGCCTGCTGGGTGGAAGGACGACAAGGGGGGGGCAGTTTGGCTTCTCTAGGGAGGGAGTTGAAAAGTCTGGGAGCAGCCAACACCGAGAAGGCCCTGTCCAGCAATCTCACCAAGTTTGTCTGTGTAGCTGGCGGTAGTTTCAGTGGCCTCATCTGAAGATCACAAAACCTGGGCAGGTTCGGGGGGGGGGGGAGAGATTTAAAAAATAGTAATAATCAGGGCCTTGTTTCATCCGGAACTCAGTTTTAAAAAACTATGGTTTAAAAAGCCATGGTTTAAAAAAACCATATGGTTTAAAAACCATGGTTGTTGTTGTTTTTAAAAAGCCATGGTTTTAAAAACCCATATGGCTTAAAAACTATGGTGGTTGTTGTTTTTAAAGGGCATGGTTTAAAAAAACCTTATGGTTTAAAAACCATGGTGGTGGTGGGTTTTTTTTAAAAAAAGCCATGGTTTAAAAAAAACCATATGGTTTAAAAACTATGGTGGTTGTTGTTTTTAAAAGGCATGGTTTTTAAAAACCATGGTGGTGGTTGTTTTTAAAAAAGCCATGGTTTAAAATAACCCACCATGGTTTAAATAACCATGGTTCACAAAAACCCCACCATGGTTTGAAAAAACCATGGTTAATGTTACGGGGCGAAGCAGGCCAATAAGTCATGTTCTTTTCCTCTTCCGCAGCATCGACAAAGTCTCCCGGATCACCTCCCCGGTTCTCTTCATCCACGGCACGGAAGACGAGGTCATTGACTTCTCCCACGGCTTGGCTCTCTATGAGCGCTGCCCGAAGGCCGTTGAGCCGCTGTGGGTCGAGGGCGCCGGCCACAATGACATCGAACTTTATAGCCAGTACCTGGAGCGCCTGCGCAAGTTCATTTCGCACGACCTGGCCGGCCAGAACAACTGACAACCGCCCATCTTGTTTCTCGCCCTCTCCTCCGGCCGCTCGCACCTCAGTTCGGAGGATGGCGAGGGGTTCGCGGCTTTAGGGCGCTGTTACGGGCACCAATCCCCTGCCCACCGAAGCGGGAGAGGAGTCCTCCGTTACAGAGGGGCGCCAGTCTCGTGTCTCGGGGCGTTTCCTCCGACACCGGGAGCCGCTCATTCGCCCACCGCTGCCATCTCTGACGTCAAAGCCTCCCGCCCCGGCAACGCGCTGAGCCGCCCCTCTCTGCGTCTGCAGACTAGCCGTTTCCGCACATCGCTGTCCTTTTTTTTATAAAAATACGTCGGCGACGCCTCCATCGAGACTACGCTGCCACCACGACATCCCATTTTCTCGAATCCTTCTTTTTGTAACTCGGCACGTCCCAGAGATAGCAATAAGCCTTGGGGGAAGGGGGAAGGTGGGGCGGGATAACCCTGGCTCTGCCCCGAGGATACAGGGTGGGGTGGGGCGCCAAAATGCATGACGGCCAAAGCGGTCCACTCTGCCTCCGCTGCCCGTTGCACAGCGCCACCTAGAGACTGGAGGACCTCCGTTACAGATTCTCCTGCGCTGCGGCGGATGGAGTTTTCGCCAGGACACCCTGGTTGTGGAGTACAACCTGTCTGATCTACACGGGCCAGGATTAAGCGGGTTGACGGGAATCAGAGAGATAGCTTGCCTGTTCCGTCCACAAACTCCCAGATCCTATTGTTTGAATATCCCCGCCGTATCCGGATACCCCCATGTGTTTGAGCCAGAATTCACTTAATTCCAAGCAGGGAATTTTTTTCGTGTGTGTTTGCGGGGTGGGGGAGGAGAAGGAGTTTGGGGAAAGCCTCCCACCCGTTGTTGTTTTTTTGAAACAAAGAGGAATAAAAGTTTGGAAGACCCAGATTTGTCTCCCGAGAAATGTTCTTGGGTGTGTCTTGCGGGGTTCAGGGGCACGGCTGGAACTGGGTATGTTGGGGTACCCGGAAAAATATCCACATTCCTCTTGTAAGATTTGCACCATCTCGTAACGGGCTTCACTACATCTTCTGCAATGGATTGGGTCCAGGAGAGTCGCTTGCCTGTTGTTTGCAAGGAGATGTTGCTAAGTAACTCATCTGCAAGAGAACCGTGTCTTTACGTGCACAACTTCTGCCGTACACTGTTAATAATGATAATTTTATTCTTTGTACTCTGTCCATCTGGCTGGGTTTCCCCAGGCAATCTGTGTGGTTTCCAGCATATACAGAAACATATTAAAACATCAACCATTAAAAACTTCCCTAAAGAGCACTGCCTTCAGATGTCTTCTAAAAGCCAGATAGTTGTTTATTTCTTTGAGATCTGATGGGAGGGCGCCACCACCGAGAAGGCCCTCTGCCAGGTTCCCTGTAACCTTGCTTCTCACAGGGAGGGAACCGCCAGAAGGCCCTTGGAGCTGGACATCCGTGTCAGGGCTGAAAGATGGGGATGGAGACACTCCTTCAGGTATACTGGGCTGAGGCCGTTTAGGGCTTTCAGGGTCAGCACCGACACTTTGAATTGTGCTCGGAAACGTCCTGGGAGCCAATGTAGGTCTTTCAGGACCGGTGTTATGTGGTCTCGGCAGCTGCTCCCAGTCCCCAGTCTAGCTGCCGCATTCAGGAATAGTTGTAGTTTCTGGGTCACCTTCAAAGGCAGCCCCACGCAGAGTGCATGGCAGTAGTCCAAGCGGGAGATAACCAGAGCATGCACCACTCTGGCGAGGCAGATAGGGTCTCAGCCTGGGTACCAGATGGAGCTGGTAGACAGCTGCCCTGGATACAGAACTGACCTGCGCCTCCATGGACAGCTCTGAGTCCAAAATTACTCCCAGGCTGCGCACCTGGTCCTTCAGGGGCACAATCACCCCATTCAGGCCCAGGGAGTCCTCCACACCTGCCTGCCCCCTGTCCCCCCAAAACAGTAATTCTGTCTTGTCAGGATTCAACCTCAATCCGTTAGCCGCCATCCATCCTCCAACCGCCTCCAGACACGCAGGACCTTCACCGCCTTCACTGGTTCTGATTTGAAAGAGAGGCAGAGCTGGGTATCATCCGCATACTGATGGACAACCAGTCCAAACCTCTGATGATCTCTCCCAGCGGCTTAATATAGATGTTAAAAAGCATGATTGATGGGGAGAAGGAAGAGAGGGATCGGGGGGGCAGCCATTTCCCAGCCCCCCCCCAAATAAGCCTAGATTTATTTTCAAAACCGCCCCTGCAAAATCTGACCCGAGCGGGAGGCCGGTTTTGCGGGCCGGTCCTCCCCTTCTGTGGCACGCGGATATCCCCAGGAGCCTCTGATTAGCAAAGCGGCTGGAACAGCCTGGGGCGGACTTAATCCTATGAGAGAAAACTGTTTGTTTGTGCCAAATATGTATCTGTCTCTCTATCTCCTCTTAAGAGCTGTCAACTTCCTGGTGGAGAGAGAGAGGCAGGAGGGGATCTGTTGTGTGTCTGAAGTTTGCAGGAAATTGGAGAGGGCTGAGTAATAGTGGGGGCTGTTGGCTTTCCTAATAACAATAATAAATTATTTGTTTGTACTCTGCCCATATATGGGACGCGGGTGGAGCTGTGGGTTAAACCACAGAGCCCAGGACTTGCCGATCAGAAGGTCGGTGGTTCGAATCCCCGCAATGACGGGGTGAGCTCCCGTTGCTCGGTCCCTGCTCCTGCCCACCTAGCAGTTCAAAAACACGTCAAAGTGCAAGTAGATAAATAGATACCGCTCCGGCGGGAAGGTAAACGGCGTTTCCGTGCGCTGCTCTGGTTCGCCAGAAGCGACTTAGTCCTGCTGACCACATGACCCGGAAGCTGTACGCCGGCTCCCTCGGCCAGTAAAGCGAGATGAGCGCCGCAACCCCAGAGTGGGCCACGACTGGACCTAACGGTCAGGGGTCCCTTTACCTTTACCTTTTTACTCTGCCCGTATGACTGGTTTGCCCCAGCCGCTCTGAGCAGCTGCCAACAGAATATTAAAAAGACAATAAAACATCCGATATTAAAAAAACTTCCCTAAACAGGAAGGTGCCTTCTAAAAGCTTTCAACATAAAAATATAAAAATAGCTTTCACATGGCAGGAAACCCCAGGGGTGCCATCGTTTTGTCCCTTTGGAGAAGCTCATTTTAAAAAACAGGGCGGTGGATAATTTCGCCATAATTGAATACAGTGGTACCTCGGGTTACAGACGCTTCAGGTTACAGACTCTGCTAACCCAGAAATAGTACCTCGGGTTAAGAACTTGGCTTCAGGATGAGAACAGAAATCGTGTGGCGGCAACAGGAGGCCCCATTAGCTAAAGTGGTGCTTCAGGTTAAGAACAGTTTCAGGTTAAGAACGGACCTCTGGAACAAATTAAGTACTTAACCCGAGGTACCACTGTATTCCTAAACCATCAGCCCTCCCGTTTTCATCACAGAAATGTTGTGGGTTGGTGAGCCAAGGAGATAAGTAACTGTACTCCCTTTAGAAGACATCTGAAGGCAGCCCTTTCTAGTGAAGCTGTTTGTTTGTTTGATGAACTTATATATGTTGGAAGTCCATTCTGAAGGAAATCAGCCCTGAGTGCTCACTGGAAGGACAGATCCTGAAGCTGAGGTTCCAAGACTTTGGCCACCTCAGGAGAAGAGAAGACTCCCTGGAGAAGACCCTGATGTTGGGAAAGATGGAGGGCACAAGGAGAAGGGGACGGCAGAGGACGAGATGGTGGGACAGTGTTCTGGAAGCTACCAGCATGAGTTTGACCAAACTGTGGGAGGCAGTGGAAGACAGGAGGGCCTGGCGTGCTCTGGTCCAGGGGGTCACCAAGAGGCGGACACGACTAAACGACTCAACAACAAAAATACATGTTGGAAGTCGCCCAGAGTGGTTGGGGCAATCCAGTCGGATGGGCAGGGAATAATTATTAAAATGATGATGATGCAATAAGACACCCCTATTTTCATTGGATAAATGTTGGGAGGGTATGGATTTGAGGGTTGGCCAAAACCAAGCCTGCCTTTGTGCGTAGCAGTGATCCAGTGGAACACCCTGCTTCAGGCTACTCTGTTCTGTGGCTTAAGAAATGGCCGGCCAAAGACTCAGCAGTACAGTGGTACCTCGGGTTAAGTACTTAATTCGTTCCGGAGGTCTGTTCTTAACCTGAAACTGTTCTTAACCTGAAGCACCACTTTAGCTAATGGGGCCTCCTGCTGCCGCTGCACGATTTCTGTTCTCATCCTGAAGCAAAGTTCTTAACCTGAAGCACCATTTCTGGGCTAGCGGAGTGTGTAACCTGAAGCGTATGTAACCTGAAGCGTATGTAACCCGAGGTACCACTGTATATAGCTGCTGCTTCTTTAGGGATCCCTCGTAGCCGAGTAAGATTGTCTTCCATAAACACGGTTTTAACAGTGAGTCCATAAGTGACTGTGGAGGCCAATTCTGGACCCACACGTCCTTCCACAGTGGGGACATTGGTTTCGGGGTGGGAGTTGATCCCGGTGAGGGTTTACCAAGTGTCCCTTCCTCTTAGCACGTTTCTCCCTTTCATCCTGAGTTCGAGTCTCTTCAAAGCCCAGGACACCTTTGGCAAGGCTGTTCTTCAACTGGAGCGCTCGCAGTCCAGTGTTTCCCAGTTGTCGGTGTTTATACTTCATTTTTTTAGACTTGCCTTGAGACAGTCTTTGAACCTCTTTTGTTGACCACCAGCATTACGCTAAGTTCAGAATAAAGGAGTTGCTTTGGAAGACAATAACCAGGTATCCGCACAACATGACCAGTCCAACGAAGTTGAAGAATCATTGCTTCAACACTGGCGATCTTTGCTTCTTCCAAGACACTGGCATTTGTTCGCCTGTCTTCCCAAGTGATGTGTGAAAATTTTCGGAGACCCCATAGATGGAATCTTCCGAGGAGGTGGAGATGGCGTTTATAAGTGGTCCACGTTTCACAAGCATAGAGCAAGGTTGGTAGTGCAATAGCTTTGTAAACGAACATTTAGGTTTCCCTGAGAATGTGTCCCGGTATATATAGCAAGGTCATGGAGAACTTGCAACCCTCCACAAGTTGTGGGCCTCAAAACACACACACATTATCTCTGACCACTGAGCATGCTGACCAGTGCTTTTGGGAGCTGGGAGTCCAAAAGCACCCGGGGGGTGCTGGTATTCAGGTCCCTGTGTTCCTGATCTAAGAGGATCAACGGCCCTCGCTTGATGGATAAGTTGCCCAGCTGAGCGGAAGGTCACGGAGGAGAAGAATAGGCCCTTTGAGAAGTTAGGTCTGGTATAAAGCAGTCATGAGACCCCTTTTAGCCTGGTCATGGGATCCAGCCTCAGCAAGGAGCCCCCCACCCCACCGCAATTAAGTCCTCTTAAGTCGATTTTCGGTTCCCACTTCCAAGCCCTGTCCGACTCGGGCTTTTCACGTGCTGGTCATATGAATGGCGACAGTATAAAACCGACGCCTGGCGGACCATCGGTTCCATCAGCTGGAAGAAGAAGAAGAAGAGGACGAGGCGAGGGTCACTGAGCTTTTTCGGGACGGGGAGCCCAGCTGCCACCGGAAAGGAGTCACCCCCAAAAACGGAGTTGGTAAGGCAGCTGAGAATTGAGAAGATTCCTTTGGTATCAAGGAAGTGGGGCAGATCTTGTTTACTCCTTGGAAAAAACTCCTTGGAAGTTTTTTAAGCAGAGGTTGGGTGATCTTGGCTGCTTCAACCGAGATTCCCGCATTGCGGGGGGTTGGTCTAGAGGACCTTTGAGGGTCCCAGCTCGACGGTTCTATAATTCAGCGGCGAGCGTTTTGCCACGGACGGGGTCGCTGGGTGGGTCCTGAGCTGGTGGCATCCACGTCGTACATTCAAAGCGCGTGGCACCACAACCCTCGGCCAGAATTCTTTGGAGTATACTTTGCTAAGGGTGCTGGGAACCAATAATAATAATAATAATAATAATAATAATAATCCCCCGCCCATCTGGCTGGGTTCCCCCAGCCACCCTGGGCGGCTCCCAACAGAATACCAACAGCAACAATAAAAAGGCGATAAAATATCAAACACTGAAAATTTCCCTAAACAGGGCTGCCTTCAGATGTCTTCTAAAAATCAGATAGTTGCTTATTTCCGTCCTTCATGGGGGGAAATTAAAGGCTTTAACTGTATCCCATGGAGGTGACCGTCCAATGAATGTGGCAGTTAGCTTCCTGAGAATGTTGGAGCCTGCTTTTTATTTCATGTTCCTAGTCCTCATGAGTGTAACGATTTAAAGAGCATGGCTTTACTCTCAAAAGCGGAGCGCTCTTACAGCAGCTTATATTCGGAGGCACGCCATACTTTTCCTCCTCCATGAATTTGCCCAATCCTCTTTGAAAGCCACCCAAATCAGTGGCCATATGGAGCTCCTGTGGCAGGGACTTCCACAGCCTGGCGACGCTTTTATCCGCTCCATTTGTGAGGCCAGGCGAACAGAAACTGGGAATGGCATTTAAAGCGCCGTCCTGCCATAAATTTGCGCAGCAGCTTTGATAATACTGACAGTTTTATTTGCAACTTTCATGGTCGCACCAAGCAAGGAGATTTTAGAGTCTCCAATAAAGGTTAAAGAAACGGAAGGAAATGTTTGCTGCATTCCGTGCCAGATTTATTTTATTTTTTTATTTAATCTATATGCTGAGCCAATGCAATTTCTGTGCTAGGGAAAGCTGGATTTGGGAACCACCAGAAGAACGTGAAACTGTCTCTTATTTTCCATGGTTTGTTTTATTCTGCAGAGTTCACATTTTTTGCATGTATAATAGCTTTATAATTTCTCACGGAGGGGGAGATGTGAGACTCTGGATCTTGTCTTCTAGAACTGACCACACCCTGTCGAGGTTTGCAATCCAGAACTCAACAAAGAGAAAGGATGTGTGCTCCGTTGGTATAGTAATAACAATAACAATAACAATAACAATAATAATAATAATAATAATAATAATAATAATAATAATAATAATAATACTGTAATAATAACCCCGCGCCCATCTGACTGGGTTTCTCCAGCCACTCTGGGCGGCTTCAAGCAGAATATAAAAATGTAATAAAACGCCAGACGTTTAAAAATTCCCGATACAGGGCTGCCTTCAGATGCATACTGGATAAAACCAGATTTACCTCCCCATTTCGGAGGTTATGGGGCTTTCTGGAGCTCTGGAAGAGTGCTGTCTTGCCACAGAATGTGCACAAACAGTGCTACATCTGCCATTTACAACGTACCAAAAACTTTCAAAAACGGGTTAAAATAAAAATAAAAATTGACACAGTGGTGACAGTTTTGAGGTCTTCACCACCACCACCCCCGGGCTCCTTGGGGAGGGATCAGGGCTGGGATAGAAAAAAATAATAACGAATAAACTAAATAAAAATAAATTAGACATGCTGGCAAACTTTAGCATGCGCTGAAAGCCTCTGTCTCAAGGAGCTGATGGTTTAGGTATATTCAAGTTTCTAGTCCTCATTTTTTTTCTTCTCCATTTCCCCTCTCACTTTCTTCTTTTTTTTTAAAAAAAAAAGTTTTTATTGATACAACAAGAAAAAAGAAAAAAAACACAAATAACAAATTACACACAAGAATAACCATAGACACATAATTTTCTTAGCAAACAATAAAACATCTATTGGTCTTAACACTAAAGACCCAACCTCCCCTCTATTCCATATTTCAAATTCATATTACTTATTGCCAATGCACACTTTTATCATAATTAAACTTATTCTTAATAAATCTCATTTCTTATATCTACCTTGCAACTATTACTGAAGTTCCTCGAATGCTGCAACAGAATTTAAACTACCATATTTATTTTTCAGATATTCTTTGAAAACCTCCCATTGTGAAACAAATTCCTGTTTTGATTTATTCTCCTTTCACAGGACGCTGAATCATCTTTCCTTCTGCTTCTCCTCGACACGTTCTTCCTTCTTTCTTTTACATCTCTCCTTGATCCCTTCTTTCTCTCCCCCCCCCAACTTTCGTTCCACTCAATTGTGTCGAAGGCCTTTAAAAGGATGGGACTTGTCCACAGAGGATTCCTGCACCCCAACCGCTAGGCTTTGTGATTTTCCCTTTGTCATCCTATGCCTGGGAGACTCTCTGGAGGCTGGGATAGTAAAGGGAAGCTCACGTAGCTATGGGCCCAGCTCGGGGCAGGACGATCGGGGAGACACCCTCAAAAAGCGGCAACGTCACCTGAACACCTGACTGACACCTGACTCAGAAAGAATGAAATAAATTTAATGATTATTTAGTTAAATTTGTTAAGTTAAAATAACCGGAAACAGCTTGCAGATACTTAATAGGCTTAGGATTTTGTTTATGTTAAGTGATGAATTAATATGCTTAATTATATAAGGTGAAGATTTAAGGATGTTAATGTTTAAGTTAAATTTTATAAAAATTGGGATTTGGAAAACCGTTAAAAGGACATGCAATGAAATTCAACTAAGGGGAAGCGAGGAAGTCACTTAATAACGGTAATTTTCAATAAGGCTATGATTTATGTTTGTTTGTCTTGTGTGTTTGTTTGTTTATAATATTGTGAAAACCAATAAAAATTTTGGAGGGGAAAAAAATAACTGACAGCTGACACCGGATCCACACCCGAAAGCTGCTGGACTTCCCTCGTACAGTCTCGGCCACGATCCTTTTATATACAGAGCTTGAGGGCTGGAAGCTTGACGTCTTTAAAAGAAAAGAATGTAAGCTGGAATTCTCAGGGCAATTGCATGGCCGCTGCTGATATAGAGGCTGTCTTCTAAGGTCCTCAGCAGAGGGAAATTGGAGAGCTTCGCTCTGGTTACAGCGTGGCGCCATTGATGCCAAGGTTGCAGGTTCGATCCTCATATGGGATGGCTGCATATTCCTGAATTGCGGGGGTGTGTGTGTTTGGACTAGATGACCCTTAGGGTCCCTTCCAGCTCGACGAATCGACAATTCTACGATTCTATTCTTCGCAAGAAAAAAGTAGCAGTCCTCTGGAACTCTTCAGAGAAAGGATGTGGTTTTAAAAATCGTAAGACGTTGAGATAAACTGTACGTTTAGCATTCTCGTTTGTATATAATTATCTCTAACCTGTACATATTTATTTTTTTTGAAACGGTGGAACTATTGTTTTATGAGCCGCTGGGCAACTGCGGAGAAATGGGACACTCCTTTTGGGGAGCGGAGGCTGGGGGGGGGGGCATGAGAATGTAAGCAGAGACACGAACCCCAAAATGTTGCCTTCAAAAACATACTCCTCCGAATTCAATGAGACTAGCTGCCTAGCGGAATAGCTCTAAACTTAAATAATAAAAATAAAAATAAAAATTTATTGGCATAAATACATACAGTGGTACCTCGGGTTACATACGCTTCAGGTTTCGGGCCGCCGTTTATTCCGCCCTGTTTCGCTTTTCATTTGTTTGCCACCTTTCTGCTGTGGTTATTATCTTCATTGCGAAACAGAAAACAATACCGCAATGACAACTAATAATAATAATACAGTGGTTCTTTGGGTTACAGACACTTCAGGTTAAATACGCTTCAGGTTACAGACGCTTCAGGTTACAGAGTCCGCTAACCCAGAAATAGTGCTTCAGGTTAAGAACTTTGCTTCAGGATGAGAACAGAAATCGGGCTCCGGCAGCAGCAGGAGGCCCCATTAGCTAAAGTGGTGCTTCAGGTTAAGAACAGTTTCAGGTTAAGTACGGACCTCTGGAACGAATTAAGTACTTAACCCGAGGTACCACTGTACAGAAGAGCTTTCCAAACTTTCCATGCTGGCGACACCCTTTTCAGATCTGCATCATTTCGCGACGCAGAAATTCGGCTTTACTAGCAAACCTGTTTTACTAACAAGCCCCTTTCCAACATTCGCGCGACACACATACAAAGTGCAGCCGGCAAACCAACGCGTTGCGACGCACGGTTTGGAAAGGTCTGACCTACAGAATACAATAAAAACGGCGAAGAAAAATAAACGTGAAAGTAGAAAAATAAAACACAGACATGGAGGTTTTTTTTTTTAAAAAAGCAACAACCAGGAAACGACTGAAAATAAAATGCCGAATTCAATTGTAGCATATGAGAAGAAAATTACAACTAATCCAGATCGCGGCTGCTGGACTGGGGACTGGGAATGGCCGCTGGGACCATATAACACCGGTCCTCAAAGTTCTTCACAGGCTTCTGCTAAGTTTCTGAGCACAATTCAAAGTGTTGGTGCTGACCTTGAAAGCCCTAAATGGCCTCAAAGGCCCAGTAGACCTGAAGGAGTGTCTCCACCTCCATCGTCCAGCCTGGACCCTGAGGTCCATCTCCGAGGGCCTTCTGGCAGTTCCCTCCCTGCGAGAAGCGAGGTTACAGGGAACCAGGCACAGGGCCTTCTCGGTGGTGGCGCCCGTACTGTGAGGTTTGCTGTGAGGACGAAATGTCTGAATGGCGGGGAGCAACTGAAAAGGCCACCTGGAGGACAGGGGGCCTATGACTATAATAATAAATAAAATAATAATTACAATTCCCTGGTGCATACAGGAAAAGGCAAGAAGGAAACCTCTACTGAAAAGAGACATTCCCTCCTGTGAGTGCCTGATAATAATAATAATATGAATAATTTTATTATTTATACTCCGCCCATCTGACTGGGTTGCCCCAGCCACTCTGGGTGGCTCCCAAAATATGTATTAAAAAGCACAATACAACAGCAACCATTAAAAACTTGCCTGAACAGGGCTGCCTTCAGATGTCTTCTAAAAACCAAATAGTTGTTTATCTTGTTTGTGAGTAACTATATAGCCTTTAGAAGACATCTGAAGGGAAGCTTTTTAAAGCTTTTATTATGTTTCTGTGTATGTTGAAAGCTGCCCAGAGTGGCTGGGGCAATGCAGTCAGATGGGCAGGTAATAATAATAATAATAATAATAATAATAATAATAATAATATCTGCTTGACATCTTATGGAAGGGCATTCCACAGGGTGGGTGCCATTACTGAGCAGGCCTTCTTGCCTGGTTCCCCGTAGCTTCACATTTCGTAGGAAAATAGCTCCACTTCTCCAATGAAAATAGGGATGTCCTATTCCATCCCCTCCAACGTTTTTCCTCTGAAAATAGGGACGTCCTATTCCATCCCCTCTAATGTTTCTCTGGTGAAAATAGGGACGTCCTATTCCATCCCCTCTCATGTTTTTCTCCTGAAAATAGGGACGTCCTGTTCCATCCCCTCCAACGTTTCTCCCCTGAAAATAGAGACGTCCTATTCCATCCCCTCCAACTTTTCTCCCCTGAAAATAGGGACGTCCTGTTCCATCCCCTCCAACGTTTCTCCCCTGAAAAGAGGGACGTCCTATTCCATCCCCTCCAATGTTTCTCCCCTGAAAAGAGGGACGTCCTATTCCATCCCCTCCAACGTTTCTCCCCTGAAAATAGGGACGTCCTATTCCATCCCCTCCAACGTTTCTCCCCTGAAAATAGGAATGCCCTAAGGAAAAGCGGGAGCTTCCGGGATCAGATCAGAAACCAGGGCGGCTTCTGTAAATCTGGGACTGTCCCTGGAAAATATAGACACTTGGGAGGGTCTGATCTCATGGTTGTGAGTTCGAATCCTATGTTGGGCAACTGATTCCTGCATTGCAGGGGGTTGGTTGAGATGATCCGGGGGTTCCTTATAATTCTACAACCCCTGGTCAAAGAAGCAACTATCTTTGATAGATTGAAGAACATCCTATTTAATAGAGGTATCCTCTCCTGCGTAGGTGTCCTGGGTGCCCGAGCACACACAAAACTCCCCATAAACGGTCCAGTATATTTGAAGGAGTGTCTCCACCCCCATCGTTCTGCCTGGACACCAAGGTCCAGCGCCAAGGGCCTTCTGGCGGTTCCCTCGCTGTGAGCTGTTACAGAGAACCAGGCAGAGGGCCTTCTCGGTGGTGGCGCCCGCCCTGTGGAACGCCCTCCCAGCAGATGTCAAAGACAGCAACTACTACAGTGGTACCTTGGGTTACATACGCTTCAGGTTACAGACTCCGCTAACCCAGAAATAGTACCTCAGGTTTGCTTCAGGATGAGAACAGAAATCGCACGGCGGCAGCGGGAGGCCCCATTAGCTAAAGTGGTGCCTCAGGTTAAGAACAGTTTCAGGTTAAGAACGGACCTCCAGAGCGAATTAAGTACGTAACCAGAGGTACCACTGTATCAGACTTTTAGAAGACATCTGAAGGAAGCCCTGTTTAGGGAAGCTTTTAATGTCTGATGCATTACTGTATTTTAATATTTTGTTGGAAGCCTCCCAGGGTATAAATAATAAATGATGATGATGATGATGAAGGGGCCGGGCACCCACCGATTTCGGCGCCAGGGCATGGCACCCACGGGGCCAAGGTGGCTCTCTTGTGCGCGGAGAATGACTTTTATTTGATGGATTTTTGATGGGCGGCGGGCCCAAAAGTTGTTGAGTTTTATGGGGAGAGATCTCACAAAGCGTTGCTGAGCTTTTGGGGGGAGATCGCTTGGGGGGGGGGAGGAAACTCCCACGGGTGCAAACTCGTGAGAAACTCCCCAGCCGCAGTCTGCAGCCTTGCGCCCTAGCCTGCGCCAAGAGAGACGCGCCGGCATCGCGTCCCAGCCTGGTTTCTTTGCGCTCCACCCTCTGCGCGCTCCTCCCTCCGACGGCACCCAGGGGTGGAGACTGGCCGGGTAGGAGGGTCAAACCGTCGCAGCCTCAGTTGCCCTCGCCCCTGGCGCGTGCACGAGCGCGAGAGCGCGCGCCGCCCAGCCTGGGCGGGGACGGTCGCCGGCGTCCCTCCCCTCTTGCCGTCTCTCCACGTTGCGCCAGGGGCGAGGCGGAACGGCGGCGGCGCGCAGCCTGTCCATCCGAGGAGGAGGCGAGGAGCCGCCTGGACGGCTTTTTTTGCAGGGGAGAGAGGAAGGCGGTGCCATCATGTCGGGCTTGGATTACCTGGCCGCCGAGTGCCTCGTTTCCATCTCCACCGGAGCCCTGTTACACCCGGCCGCCGGAGCCAAGGAGGAGCGCGCGGCGCGCCCCATCATCGCGGCCCCGCCGGAGGCGGCGGGGGAAGCCCTGGGAGGAACTCCCGACGGCGCAAGCAACCTCTCCGGCGGGGCTAAGAGGCACCGATGCCCGTTCCAGGGCTGCGCAAAAATCTACGGCAAATCTTCCCATCTGAAGGCGCATCTCCGGACGCACACGGGTAAGGGCCGCCCCCACCGAGCCCGGGGCCAGTCTCTCTCCCCCCCCACCTCCATCTTACACCCCAGGGCAGTGGCGTAGCGTGGGGGGCGCAGGGGGGGCCGGCCGCACCGGGCGCAACATCTGGAGGTTAGGGAAATCCACGGGTTAGGGGGCGCAAATCCACGGGTTAGGGGGTGCAAATCCATGGGTTAGAGGGTGCAAATCCACGGGTTAGGGGGTGCAAATCCATGGGTTAGGGGGCGCAAATTACTGGCATTGCCCCGGGTGCTGATAGCCCACGCTACGCCACTGCCCCAGGGGGCCTTTGCCCCCCTCTTCATAACATCTCCCCAAAAGTGGATAGGCATTCAGACGCGCGCCATGTGATGGATTATGCGTGTTTACTGGGCCCCCCAATATTTCGTTCAAGGTGGCACCCCCGGAACCCTGAGGCCACCCTCCCCCCCCCCGGCCGGTTCCCGCCTCGCTTTCCCTCCCCCGCCCCACCCCCGTGGCCTCCACCCACGTGGGGAGACCGCGCCTCGCTCGCTCGCTGGCTCTGGGCGGCGTCGACGCACGCATTTCCTGGATTCGAGCTCGGGTGATTACGCAGCCCACCCACGTCGCGAGAGAGACCTCTGCGCCGGTCTCTCTTGCCCGCCCTTACAAGGTGTCTCCCGGGCGCGCCTCCACCGCCTTACCTCCCCCCCCCCACGCCCCCGCGCGTGGGCTGAGCGATCCCTGCCCCACGTGTGCTCCAAAAGCGAAAGCGCGCCCGGAGAGCGCAGAGGGTGGGATGCGAAGACTCTCAAGAGTGGGCGGCTTGGGTTTAGATCTGTCTCGTATCCTATCGATATGTCCCTTGAGGACCAAAATCCCAGGTTCGGTCGAGCCTCCGGGGCCAGGCGCAGTCTACCTCGGCCGCCGGAGAACAAACAAACAAGCGTATTTGATCCGGTAGGGCTTTCGCTTGCCAAAAGACTGGAGGATGCGCCGGGTTCTGCTTTACGCCCCTGCCTAGGGGTGTAAGGGGGTGGGGTGGGGTGGGCTAATCAGTACATATCTGAGGTTCTGCTTCTCCCCCCTCCACGCACCCCACCAAAAGCCTGCCCCGCCCTAACAAAGATCCTGGCTACGCCCATGTCCCTGCTCCCTAATTTGAAGAAAAACCTTATGGAAATCTTTCTCCGGCTTCAAATCTCGCCCACTTCTTGTTTGGCAAATGTCTTGCCATGTGGGGCAGTGGGTGTGGCCGGCCCAGGGTGGCCTGATTTGGGAGGGGGGCTGGTGGGAGGGACCTGCTGTGTGGAAATTTCAATTTGGGGAGGGGTTTGGCTGTGGCTTGGTTTCTTGGCTCTCCACCCAGACCTGCTGGGCAAACACAACCATTTACGCCCCCCCCACCAAAAAAAAAAAAAAACCACCATTCAGAAAGTAAACACCTTAAGAGAGTGGGTGGGAAGGTTGTGGCGAAGTGGGATGGGCACGAAGCGGGCAAAGATCACTTTTGGCAGCCCTGGAATTTGACTCTCTGGGAGACCGGTTACCAACCGAAAACCTGGCCTTTTACAGGAATTTGCAGGCGGGCGAGAAGGAAAATGGCACTGTGTCCAATTCCGATTTTGTATTAAAAGGGGCGGAACTGCTCACTGCTAGTGGTACCTCAGGTTACATACGCTTCAGGTTACAGACTCCGCTAACCCAGAAATAGTGCTTCAGGTTAAGAACTTTGCTTCAGGATGAGAACAGAAATTGGGCTCCGGCGGCAGCAGGAGGCCCCATTAGCTAAAGTGGTGCTTCAGGTTAAGAACAGACCTCCAGAACGAATTAAGTACTTAACCCGAGGTACCACTGTATGTGACTTCCCTGGTTTGGATTGTGGACATTTACACCATGCCAGGAATGTGCTGAGTTAAAAAAACTCAGATATAGTGGTACCTCGGGTTAAGTACTTAATTCGTTCCGGAGGTCCGTTCTGAACCTGAAACTGTTCTTAACCTGAAGCACCACTTTAGCTAATGGGGCCTCCTGCTGCCACCGCGTCGCCGGAACATGATTTCTGTTCTCATCCTGAAGCAAAGTTCTTAACCTGAAGCACTATTTCTGGGTTAGCGGAGTCTGTAACTTGAAGCGTATGTAACCTGAGGTACCACTGTACTTTTCTAGCAGCGAGCAGTTCCACCCCTTTTAATACAAAATCGGAATTGGACACAGTGCCATTTTCCTTCTCGCCCGCCTGCAAATTCCTGTAAAAGGCCAGGTTTTCGGTTGGTAACCGGTCTCCCAGAGAGTCAAATTCCAGGGCTGCCAAAAGTGATCTTTGCCCGCTTCGTGCCCATCCCACTTCGCCACTATTTCTGGGTTAGCGGAGTCTGTAACCCGAGGTACCACTGTATAGTAGCTAATTGCCAAATGGCATCTTAAACCAAGGTTCCTGTCACCACAACAGAATGTCGGGGTCTTTGTTTTGGCCGCGTGACTTATTAGTATAATAATCGTTATTCATTTCTATACCGCTTTATATTAACAAAGAACAAATCTCAAAGCGGTTTACAACGCATTAAAACGCCAAACGAAACCTGGAATAAATAAAAAAACTGCAAGCTTCACAGAGACCTTTCCCCCCCCCAATTTTTTTTATTGGTTTTCACAACATTATAAACAAACAAACACATAAGACAAACAAACATAAATCATAGCCTTATTGAAAATTACACTTATTAACCTTGTTAAGTGACTTCCTCGCTTCCCCTTGGTTGAATTTCATCGCATGTCCTTTTAACGGTTTTCCAAATCACGGAGACTTATTTCAGATCCTTCACAGAATCTCTGATTTCCCCTCCCTATCGCCTTGGCGGAATGTAAACTGGTGTTTGTTTATTTCTCCGAAGAACTCGCTGCTTCGGGCGCCGAATCGGTTTAGTGTCCTGATACACAAATCCAATTCTTTTTTTTTTCTTCCAAAAATTTTATTAGTTTTCACAATATTATGAACAAATATACAAACACACATAAACCATAGCCTTATTGAAAATTACAGTTATTAACTTTGTTAAGTGACTTCCTCGCTTCCCTTTGGTTGAATTTCATTGCATGTCCTTTGAACGGTTTCCCAAATCCCAGTTTTTATGAAATTTAACTTAAACATGAACATCCTTATATCTTCACCTTATGGAATTAAACATATTAATTCATCACTTAACATAAATGAAACCCTAAGCCCATTAAGTATCTGCAAACTACTTTCAGTTAGTTTAACTTAACAAATTTAACTAAATAGTCATTAAATTTATTCCATTCTTCCTGATACTCCTCCTCCTCCTGGTCGCGGACTCTTCCGGTTAGGTCGGCTAGCTCTGAAAAATCCATCATCTTCATCTGCCATTCTTCTATTGTTGATAATTCTTGGGTTTTCCACTTTTTAATAATAATAATAATAATAATTTTTTATTTATACCCCGCCCTCCCCAGCCAAGGCCGGGCTCAGAGCGGCTTACAAGCAATAATAAAAACAAGATGAATGATTACAACTTAAAAACAAAAATAACATACAACATTAAAATAATGGAACATTAAAGTATTAAAATGTAGCCTCATCGCAGGAGGAGAAGGAAAATAAAGGGGGGAAAAAGAGAGGGAGGGAATCAAATTGGCTCCAAGCCAAAGGCCAGGCGGAACAACTCTGTCTTACAGGCCCTGCGGAAAGAAATCAGATCCTGCAGGGCCCTGGTCTCATGAGGCAGAGCGTTCCACCAGACCGGAGCCAGAGTTGAAAAGGCCCTGGCTCTGGTTGAAGCTAATCTAACTTCCTTAGGCCCTGGGACCACTAGGGTGTTGGTATTTATGGACCCTGAGGCTCTCCGTGGGGCATACCAGGAGAGGCGGTCCCATAGGTATGAGGGTCCTAGGCCGTGAAGGGCTTGAAAGGTCAAAAGCAGCACCTTAAATCTGACCCTGTACTCCACCGGGAGCCAGTGCAGCTGGAAAAGCACTGGGTGAATATGCTCCCATGGCAGAGACCCCGTGAGGAGCCTCGCTGCAGCATTCTGCACCCGCTGGAGTTTCTGGGACAGCTTCAAGGGCAGCCCCGCGTAGAGCGAATTACAGTAGTCAAGCCTGGAGATGACCGTCGCATGGATCCCTGTGGCCAGGTTGGGGCGGGAAAGGTAAGGGACCAACTGCTTGATGCGGCGAAGGTGGAAAAATGTCGCCTTGGCTGTTGCTGTAACTTGCGCCTCCATGGAAAGGGAGGCGTCTAGGATTACACCCAAACTCTTAACGGAAGGCAATGGCACTAATTGGGCCCCCGCAAGAGAAGGGAGTTGGTCCCTCATCCCCATGCCATCCCGACCTAGCCATAGGACCTCTGTCTTCGAAGGATTTAGTTTCAATCGGCTCCCACGAAACCATCCAGCCACAGCTTCCAAGCATCTGGTCAGTGTGTTCGGGGCCGAGTCAGTGTGGCCATCCATCAGCAGATAGAGCTGAGTGTCATCAGCATATTGGTGACAGCCCAGCCCAAAGCTCCGGATAATCTGGGCAAGGGGGCACATAAAGATGTTAAAAAGCATCGGGGAGAGAATTGCGCCCTGCGGCACTCCACACACCAAGGAGTGGCGCGACGACATTTCCCTCCCTAATGCCACCCTCTGTCCCCGACCAGAGATAAAAGAGCACAACCAGTTATGGGCTAAGCCCTGTATCCCCACGTCTGCGAGGCGGTGGTCCAGAAGATCATGATCGACCATGTCAAAGGCTGCTGACAAATCTAAAAGGATCAGCAGTCCTGACCCGCCTCGATCCAGTTGTCTACGGAGATCATCTGTTAGGGCAACCAGAGCCGTCTCCGTCCCAAAACCAGGACGGAAACCGGACTATTTAGCTAACAATACGAGCAGCGGTTGTGGCATACAAAAATAATTTAACAAATCCAATTCTTGGCACATATACGCAGAGAGAGAGAGAGAGCTTTCAACGTGTTTGGAACAGATAGTTCCTTTGATGGAGAGCTGTTAGCAGTGGTTTCACGGTGTGTTTTAAAGTCCCCATCTTGCAAAGGCACACGGCAGCCGAGAAAAGCTTTGCCGAGAAAAACAAAGCGTCAGGGCTGCATCTGGGTAAACAGACGCTCCAAAAGGAGAGAGAAGGGGGGGGGAACAAAACCCCACGGTATGCAGACTTCGCTTGTGCAATCCTGACATCTGCCTGCCTGCCTGGCTTAGCTTTCCTCCCACGATGAGATTAAGGGCAGCGAACTCTCATGGGCATGAGCTAGGTTGCAAAGACATCTGCTGCGGCACGCTCCTTTGGCAGAGCGGAGCCCAGTTAACCTAAGTCAAGGTTCTAGTCCTCATGCGGCCCAAATAAGGACCGGTTTACAGTGGTGCCTTGATTCTCAAACTTAAACCGTTCCAAAACCAAAGCGTTCCAAAACCAAGGCGCGCTTTCCCATAGAAGGTAATGCAAAACGGATCAATCCGTTCCAAACTTTTAAATGTAAAGGGACCCCTGACCATTAGGTCTAGTCGTGGCCGACTCTGGGGTTGCGGCGCTCATCTCGCTTTATTGGCCGAGGGAGCCGGCGTACAGCTTCCGGGTCATGTGGCCAGCAGGACTAAGCCGCTTCTGGCGAACCAGAGCAGCGCACGGAAACGCCGTTTACCTTCCTGCCGGAGATAAACCTATTTATCTACTTGCACTTTGACGTGCTTTCGAACTGCTAGGTTGGCAGGAGCAGGGACCGAGCAACGGGAGCTCACCCCGTCATTGCGGGGATTCGAACCGCCAACGTTCTGATCGGCAAGTCCTAGGCTCTGTGGTTTAACCCACAGCGCCACCCGCATCCTTAGACTTTTAAAAGCAGCCCCTAAAACAGCAATTTGACATGAATTTTACTACCTAATGAGACCGTTTGTCCATAAAATGAAAGCAGTAATTAATGTACCGTACTATAAAATAAATCAAGACAGTATTGGAGATGATAAAAATTAAAATGAATTTTTTTCCCTTACCTGCACTGATGATGGTCATGGTTTGGATTTTATCCATTTCCGCAGCCATCCGATCAATCCATCAGTGGTACCGCAGGTTAAGTACTTAATTCGTTCCGGAGGTCTGTTCTTAACCTGAAACTGTTCTTAACCTAAAGCACCACTTTAGCTAATGGGGCCTCCTGCTGCTGCCGTGCCATCGGAGCACAATTTCTGTTCTCATCCTGAAGCAAAGTTCTTAACCTGAGGTTCTATTTCTGGGTTAGCGGGCTCTGTAACCTAAAGCGTATGTAACCTGAAGCGTATGTAACCCAAGGTATCACTGTATGTATGTATGTATGAGGTGTATGTATCTATGTAGAATAGGTTTGTTTCATGTTCTGGTTCTATTCTACTACTATTATTCTACAATATGCAATAATTTATCAATAAAAGTTTTAAATATATAAATAAGAAATAAATCGTATCCACCCTCTTACTCCAGCTTACTGTGAATGATAACACCATTCACGCTTTTTTCTTTTCTCTCTGCTTTGCAGGCGAGCGCCCGTTCCCTTGCAGTTGGCCCTCCTGCCAGAAGCGATTCGCCCGTTCCGACGAGCTGGCCCGCCACCTGCGCACTCACACCGGCGAGAAGCGCTTCGCCTGCCCGCTCTGCGAGAAGCGCTTCATGCGCAGCGACCACCTGACCAAGCACGCCCGGCGCCACCCGGCTTTCCGCCCGGACATGGTCCGGAGACCCGAGTGCCACAGCGCTTCTCCCAGTGACTCTGCCGCAAGCAGCCTGGCCGGGAGCCCCGCCCACGACAGCACAGCCCCCTGAAAAGGCCCCGCCGCTACCCACGATGCTTTGCTGGCCCGCCAGGGACCCTCCGCTGGGCGAAGGGGTCTGTTCCCGGTTCCCAATTTGGGAGCCTCCAGGGAGCGAGGGTCGCCGATGGCGATCGGAGGAACCGTTCCAGGCGACTTGCTTCGGTCCATTCGGTCGCACCTTCCCCTGCCCCACGCCTGCCAGGGTTTTTCTGGCATCTAGGGTCCCCTCGCAGCCCCTTTACCTCTGTTTCCCAACGCAAAGGGACGTTCTGGTTTGGGTGTCTCAAATTGTCCCACCCTGCCGTTCCCTATCACTTTCCGGAAAAGTCTGGATCCTCGGCCCCCTTCCCTGGCTCCCCAATACTCAGGAAAGGATGGGGAAATTAGTCTAGAACGCGCCAAACCTTTCTTCGGCCAGACGGATGGTTTTAGGAAGCTCATTTATATGGTACAATGGGACAGAGATGTCCGCAATTGCACATCACCCGGATCTGGTAACCAAAGGTAGACTGTCTCTTGGTGGGGAGGAACGATTGCGGTGAACAGATGACTCCAGGATGCTCGGTAAACAGGGTACGGTATAGTCTGAGCTAATCCGGCGTCATTTGTTCCCGGAACCCGGTAACCAGAGGTATATTCCTCCCTAAATAATCTATTCCTTGCTGTCACGGCTGCCCGCAATTAATCGGAACCCAGCCTTAAAAGGGAAAACAAATACCGTATTTTTCGCTCTCTAAGATGCACCAGACCACAAGACGCACCTAGTTTTTGGAGGAGGAAAACAAGAAACAAAATATTCTGAATCTCAGAAGCCAGAACAGCAAGAGGGATCGCTGTGCAGTGAAAGCAGCAATTGCTTTTGCTGTTCTGGCTTCTGGGATAGCTGCGCAGCCTGCATTCGCTCCATAAGACGCACACACATTTCCCCTTACTTTTTAGGAGGGGAAAAGGGAGTCTTATAGAGCAAAAAATACGGTACGTTTGTGTGTGCTGCACAGAGGAGCGATCGCTGCGTCCTTCGCTCGCTCGCCAGCCAAAACCTGCTCACCTTGCTTCTCCAAAAACCAGGTGGGGTTTGGCTCGCAGCTCCCACCAGCCCAACCGAAAGCCAGCATGACTAGTTGGTTAGTGGTGATGGGGAGATGAATGCCTCTGTTTGGAAAAAGCGCTGCCTTCCTGAGAGTTGAGCAACACCTCTTCCTAGAGCAGGGATGGGGAAGCCTGTATGCTTCTCGTGCTGGACACCAGCGGCCAGCATGCCCAATGGGCGGGGGTCATGACCATTGGTGTCCAATACCATCCGCTAAACCCCAGTTTGGGAAACCGCTCTCATCGTCGTCTGCATCAGAGGCCTGTTTGATTTGCATACCTGTCAATCCTGTTCCCTGGGACTTAGCTGAGCATCGCTAGTGGGTAACCTATCCCTAAAATTTGTAAATAATTTTCCCCATCCCTCCGAACCGGGTCCAAATTTTAATATCTGTACATAGAAAATGGAGGACCTGTTTTTATGGATGTGGCTGTTCTTGTTATTTTTATATCTATATATATAAACAGTGTAATTTATTTTCTTTTTAAATGTAGAATCTGCATTGGTCTGGGGGGGGGTGTTGATGGAGTGGGGAGGCGGCTTAAGGATTTTATCCTCCTCCTTCTCCCTTTGCAAACCTGCCTTAAAGCGAAGCGGCGGAGCTGGGAATTGCTTTGCCCGTAATAATGAGGACTAGGAACTGGCTTCGGTTTCCGGGGAAGCGGCGCCGTTCGGTGGGCAGCCCTGAGCTAGGTAGACCGCGGAGCCGGCAAGAAGCAGAAATCTATGTCGCCCAGGATTTGGATCCCTGGCTGTTTTTGGACTACAAATCCAATCATGCTTGGTTAGCAGGACAAGAGATGATAGGTTTTGTAGTCCCCAAAAAACCCAACAACACCAGAGCCTGGGCAAGTTTTTGCGAGGGATGTTGGGCACGTTTCAAAGCACTCCCCCCCTCCCCCCTTCTTCCCCAGCCGAGATGTATTTCAGGGTGTGGATAAAAAGAAATAGATATATGTGGGTGTTTTTAACGTGAGTTTCGGTGCCTTGGTGCTTCCGCAGAGCCGGATCGCGGCCCTTGAAGGCACCTCTTCCTTCTTCCTTGGTTAAATGCATTTGTGAGGCTTGCTCGCAGGGTGCAGGTACCCCCTCAGCGCAGGAGGGCGGGGTTTTTGGTTTTTTTTTTAATTTGCCAAGCTGGCAATAGCCATATCTGCGATTGCTCGGTCTACGGGTTGGTGCCGGCCGGGTGTTGGCCCCTGTGTGGCATCGCTGCCTGCCTTGGTTGTGAAGTGGCCTTGCTCCCTCCCTTGGAAAATGCCGTAGAGTCGGAGGAGCGAGTCAGGGCGAGCGGCCGCTTTTCCCGCTTCCTCTTGCTTTTCGAGTCTCCCGTTTTCACCCCGTCGGATCCGGACTTCTGTCCAGGGTCCTTTGGGAAACCGGAGAAGGGACATGCGCTTGCACTTTGGGGAGAAAAGTGACGTCTCCGTGCCGGCGCCGGATCATGGGGCAGAGCATCTGCAAGCTGGTGGAGCGAGGTTCGAACGCAGGGCTTTGTGCAAAACCCCAAGAGCAATCCGGGCTTTGCGCAAAACCCCGTGCGGAATCCGTGCCGCCATAAAGCTAGGCCAAGCTCACGGAGCTTTTGAGCCTGCAAAATACTGCGGAACTACAGTTCCCATTCTCTCTGACAGCAGAGGCTGATGGGAGTTGTAGTTCGGCAACACCTGGCACGCCAAAAGTTCCTTGTCCCCGAGCTAGTTAAACCTCAGTGCTTCAGGTCTAGCGATTTAGGCCCTTCCGGGATACACTGCCCGGCCTCCATGAGGCCCTGGATTCGAACTCAAGACCAGAAGATGCCCATATATGCAGGCTGGGAAGCGCAAGGCATTTTGGGAAGCACACCAGCTGACCAACAGCTGGGAGCTTTGCCTGGCATAATCTTCCTTCTGACCCCTATCTTAAAATTTCCTGAGTTCTCAGGGACTAATAAGGGAACCCAAATTCCCGTGCCCCTCCCCCTCAAATTCCTGTTATCTGGGGAAATTATATATTTATGATCTCCCTTCCCTCCTCCCTTTGTAATTAAGCAAGAGATATTTTTTAAACGGAAGCAAGTAGATTTATTTATTTTTGGTTAAAAAGAATAGCGTGCGAATTAACGGGAAGCTGCGCATCGGTTGAGTGTTCAGGGTTGGTTTGGTCTGTTTGCAATGCGGATTAGAATCGCAGTGCAGGTTTTAAGGGGGGGGAATGTTGGTTTTGGTCGGAGGCGCGACGTATTTTTTCCATTACAGCCGAGAAATCAGCATCCAGCTGGCGATTTCCACGCCCTGACAGGAGGCTCCATCCATCTATCCATCTACCGTATTTTTCGCTCTATAAGACGCACCAGACCACAAGACGCACCTAGTTTTTGGAGGCGGAAAACAAGAAAAAGAATATTCTGAATCTCAGAAGCCAGAACAGCAAGAGGGATCGCTGCGCAGCGAAAGCAGAAATCCCTCTTGCTGTTCTGGCTTCTGGGATAGCTGCGCAGCCTGCATTCGCTCCATAAGACGCACACACATTTCCCCTTACTTTTTAGGAGGGGAAAAGTGAGTCTTACAGAGGAAAAATACGGTATGTTTATTATGAGAAACAGCGAACACAAATGCCTTCATCGCATTTTCTTTCGAAGGATCATCTTTGCGTTCTTGTCAGTCAACCCTGCAGATCTTAAAAGAGTTTTGTGGACAGTTCCGTCGGCTCGGAAAACAGGAGCTGGTGAAAGCTAAAACTATTTAATTAAAACTTTTTAGTTTATTGTAAGACAAACAAAAAAGCAACAACCCCAAAACCTGAGGTTGCATTCCTTAAAGCCTCTTATTACCCGGGAGCAAACCCCATTGAATGAAATAGGATTTCTCCCCCTGCGTAGCTGTGGCTATGTTTGCACTAGTAACATTGAACTGGCTGGTGTTTTTAAAAGTAGGGTTATGTGACCCCAGGCTGCTTCTGAGAAAACTTGGGGAGTTCTTCGACTCCCCTAAATCTTGAGATATCTTCCCCCTCAGAGACCAAAACAAAGCCCCATGGCTGGCATTTTTCTCCCTTGAAAAGCACAAGGGTGCCGAAGGTGGAATTTGGGGAGAGTGCCAATCTCTCAAAGTTCCCTTCTTGTCCACTTTTTCGAGGCTTGGATAATCCAACTGGGTCTTTTCTCAAGATCCGTTTTAAATGGAAGAGTTGGGTGTGCATGCACTTTTAATTTCTGTCTTGGCAGGCAGGGGAGTGGCATGGCCAGAGGGTCTGGCCACCTGCTCAGCAGCCGAAAATTTGCCAAAACAGTTGGCAAGCCCTGCCGCACGACATGTGCAAATGGTGGATTACACAGTGTATTTATTTGACAACGTGTTCCCTGGTCTGAAAAACCCGTGCATCGTGGTGGAGATGGGGGTGGACGATTTGAGATATTGTCAATATCCCCCACACCCTTTTCCCCTGTTGTTTTTAAAGAAGCACTGAAGCTCGTATGTGTGTGTGTGTGTGTTTTGGGTGTGCCGCTTGAAAAATAAAAACGACAAACTGCTTTACCCGTGTGTCTTGTGTGCTGTTTGTGAAATAGATTTTCTGCATGCTATCATAAATGGCTTGCCGTGTCTTAAGAAGGGCTTCTTCGCTGGTCCGTGTGTTTGGGACGGCAGCTTTGTTTTTAAGAACATCAGAATTTTCTCGGAGAATGGGGAGAGTTGGAGGGCTCCCCAAAGGACACCCAAACCAACCCCCTTTGGTGCGGGAATCGCAGCAGTTCACCGCAAGACTGATTTGGGGTGGGAAAGGGGACTCTCTTTGTTTTATATGGATTACTGTTTTTATAAGCTATCTGCCAAGTTATTTAGGAAGAGGATTGAAGAAGACATGTTGCGCATAACACCCCCCAAGTGTAAGGACCCCTGACCATTAGGTCCAGTCGTGGCCGACTGGGGCTGCGGCGCTCATCTCGCTTTAATGGCCAAGGGAGCCGGCGTGCAGCTTCCGGGTCATGTGGCCAGCAGGACTAAGCCGCTTCTGGCGAACCAAAGCAGCGCACAGAAGCGCCGTTTACCTTCCCGCCAGAGCGGTATCTATTGATCTACTTGCACTTTGACGTGCTTTCGAACTGCTAGGTGGGCAGGAGTGGGGACCGAGCAACGGGAGCTCAGCCCGTCATTGCGGGGATTCGAACCGCCGACCTTCTGATCGGCAAGTCCTAGGCTCTGTGGTTTAGAAAATGCCAAAGGATGTCTCTGCCTTGTTGATACTTGACCTCTTCATCATCATCATCTTTGGCGATCCCTTGTAGCCGAATAAGATTGTCTTCCATAAACACGGTTTTAACAGTGAGTCCATAAGTGACTGTGGAGGCCAATTCTAGATCCACACGTCCTTCCACAGTGGAGACATAGGTTTCCACGCAGGAGTTGATCCCGGTGAGGGTTTGCCAAGCGTGCCTTCCTCTTAGCACGTTTCTCCCTTGCATCCTGAGTTCGAGTGTCTTCAAAGCCCACGACACCTTTGGGAAAGGCTGTTCTCCAACTGGAGCGCTCACAGGCCAGTGTTTCCCAATTGTTGGTGTTGTTACGGCAAAATCTGGGTGCGAGGCTGCTCTGCCACCCAGCTCATCGGACTAAGTCCGTGGGTCCCTGCGGAGGAAAATGAGCTCAGCCGGAGACAGGAGCAAGCTGCAGAAGATCCAAGTTTATTGCGCAACAGGTTCAAGGCGAGATTGAACAGCGAGAAAGGGGTGACATGAGCTTTTGAAACTTCCCTCCATGCCCCAGAATACAGTGCAAAACACATCCCAGTTACACCATGAATACATTAAGAAGAGGTTGGGTTACACAGATTACATCATGAACACATTAAGAAGAGGTTGGGTTACACAGGATTAACATATGGAGGGGGGAATATGCAGAGCAGGAGATATGCGCAGATAAGCATATCCTGAGTACCGGTGATGAGAAGACAATGATCCATGTACTGGCATTGCCTGGAGGAAAGGCTTGGCAGAGTGATTTGACAGGATTAGGGTCTTGACACCTTGCTTGAGGGATTATGGAGGACAGGGGAGGTGTCATGGAGTCCTAGAGAAATTGAGCAAATGGCACGTTGATTTTCTATGAATTTTATAGATTTTAGTCCCTTTTGACATTGACAATTGAAAATAAATGGATATATTGTAGTGAAGAAGGTGAAGAAGACATGCCCCCCTCTTCCATATCAGTGTTGATACTACATTTTTTTACATTGAGAGAGTCTTTGAATCTCTTTTGGTTACCACCAGCATTACGCTTTCCATTTTTAAGTTCCGACTAGTGGCTTTGGAAGACGATAATTGGGCATTTGCACAAAATGACCAGCAAGCAACCAACACAGTTAACCGACGTGTGGATTCATTTAATAATGGAAGAAACACAACCTTCTGTGAATGGGGTTGGAGATCTATAAAAATGATGCAGCGTGGAATTAAATGTAAATAAAAAAAACCTTCGTGGAGGGAGAGACCAGCAATTTGCTCTGTAATAATGAGCCACTTTTAACATGCTCAGAGGCTTGGCGCACGGGAACAAGCCCTGCCTTTGATCATACCCAACCTCCAACCCAACACTGCCATGTTTTGACTGTATTTGCTTTAGTTTTGCTGCCAACACTTCTCCATGTTCCCTGCAGCAGGGCTCTTGTGCCTACTGTTCCAGCTAGAAAAATGCAATAGATGTCCCCCTATTGTGCATCTTTTTTTTTTTTTTTGCGAGGTGAGAGAGGAGGAAAGACACTCAAGACAGGTCGTACTTTTGTAAAAATTTTAATAAAAAAAGTAAAAAAAATGCAGTTTTAAGGGCAGAGGAGCCTTTTCTGGGGAAAAAAAAAGTTGGCAGCCAGGTGACTTTTGCTCAGTTGCTTTTTTTTCCTTTCTCCCCGACTTCCTTCTTTAAATCCCCCTTTCCTCTTTCATACCCGTTCCCCTCTGCCCGTGATTTTATCCCATTTTCCATTCCTTATTCCAACTTTCCAACAGGCACCTCCTAGGTCACCTCATGTCCTGGAAAGAGACTAAAGTGGGCGTTGAAGGACCCTTCTGGCAACGAGCATGCGCTTTGGAGCAGTCCTACTCCTCTCGGCCTTTTGCCCTTAGCTAACATGGCGCCTTTTCGAAGCTTTCCGAAGCCTCCACCCTTTATGGTTTAAGGAGCATGCGCAGTGGCTGCCCTCCGTCCCCGGAACCAGACGGCTTCAATCAAGATGGCGGCCCCCCGGGGCGCATGCGCGTCGTCGCCTCTCTCGCTCGAGCTCCTCCTATCTTGTCTTGCGAGGGGAAGGCGTGGTTTCCGGCCCGCGCGGCGCAGGCGCGTTGCGGCGCGGCGAAGCCCCCGGCCTTGCCCTCAGCCAAGATGGCGGCGGCCTGACAGAAGAAGAAAGAGCCGGCGGTTGGCCTGGTCCCTGCTCCCCTCATGCCCCGCCGGGATGCTCCGCTCGAGCGGCTTCCTGCGAGGCGTCGACTGCCCCTTCGGCACCGCCTGCCACAGGCCCTACTGCCACTTCCGACACCCGCCCGGCCCGCCGCACGCCCAGCAGGGCCAGGCCAGGAGCAGCAGCAGGAGGCCCTCCGCCTCGGCAGCAGGTGGCGGCGCTCTGCCTATGCTCAGGGGCCAGTCGAGAGGGGGGAGGGGGGAAGGCGCTCTGCGTATGCTCAGGGGCCGGGAGGGGGGAGGGAGGGGGGAAGGGAGCCAAGCCCGCCCGCAGGGGGGAGGGGAGGGCGCTCTGCGTATGCTCAGGAGCCAGTCGAGAGGGAGGGGGAGGGGGGAAGGGAGCCAAGCCCGCCCTCAGTGGGAAGGCGCTCTGCGTATGCTCAGGGGCCGGGAGGGGGGAAGGGAGCCAAGCCCGCTCTCGGGGGGGGGAGGGGAAGGCGCTCTGCGTATGCTCGGGGGGAGGGAGGGGGGAAGGGAGCCAAGCCCGCCCGCAGGGGGGAGGGCGCTCTGCGTATGCTCAGGGGCCAGTCGAGAGGGAGGGGGAGGGGGAAGGGAGCCAAGCCCGCCCTCAGTGGGAAGGCGCTCTGCGTATGCTCAGGGGCCAGTCGAGAGGGAGGGGGAGGGGGGAAGGGAGCCAAGCCCGCTCTCGGGGGGGGGAGGGGAAGGCACTCTGCGTATGCCCAGGGGCCAATCGAGAGGGGGGAGGGGCAAGGGAGCCAAGCCAGCCCTCAGGGGGGAGGGGAAGGCACTCTGCGTATACTCAGGAGCTCCTGCGCTCCCGTCTATCTATAGGGATATAGATATATAGCGCTCTGCGTATGCTCAGGGGCAGGGAGGGAGGGGGAAGGGAGCCTCGCCGGCCTCAGGGGGGAGGGGAGGGCACTCTGCGTATGCTCAGGAGCTCCCACGCTCCCGTCTATCTATAGGTATATAGATATAGAGCGCTCTGTGTATGCTCAGGGGCAGGGAGGGAGGGGGGAAGGGAGCCACGCCTGCCCTCAGGGGGAGGGGAGGGCACTCTGCGTATGCTCAGGGGCTCCTGCGCTCCCGTCTATATAGCTATAATGAGGTATATCTGTATATCATAATCTTTCTATCTGTCTATCTGTTGTGCTCTGTGTACGCTCGGGGGCTCTTGCGCTCCCGTCTAGCTATAGGTATATAGCTATAGAGCGCTCTGCATATGCTCAGGGGCAGGGAGGGAGGGGGGAAGGGAGCCATGCCCGCCCTCAGGAGGTAGGGCACTCTGCCTATGCTCAGGGGCTCCTGCGCTCCCATCTATCTGTCTGTACATCTATCTATATATCATGATCTTTCTATCTATCTGTCTATTGTGCTCTGCGTATGCTCAGGGGCTCTGGCACTCCTATCTATGTATCTGTCTTATCTATGCTGTAACTAGATATATCAATATATCTTTCTATTTATCTGTCTATTGTGTTCTGTTGTATGCTCAGAGGTACGTCGAGAGGGAGGGAGGCGGGGGAAGGAAACCCCACCCTGCATCAGAGGAGGGGAAGGCACTCTGCATATGCTCAGGGACTCTTGTACTTCTATCTATCTATATATCACTAGGCATATCTTTATATCATTATCTTTCTATCTATCTGTCTATTGTACTCTGTGTATGCTCAGGGCCTCTGGCACTCCTGTCTATCTATGTATGTATCTATCTACAGCATAACTAGATACTTCTATATATTGTTATCTATATCTATCTGCCTATCTATCTATCGTGCTCTGTGTAAGCTCAGGGGCTCTTGCGCTCCTATCTTTGTATCTATCTTCTCTATAACTAGATATATCAATATTTCTATCTTTATCTGTCTATTGTGCTCTGTGTATGCTCAGGGGCTCTTGCGCTCCCCTCTATCTATAATGAGGTATATCTATGCATACGCAGGGGTACGCATACCCCCTAAACATTTTGTGAATCTAAGTTTGGCCTCATTGAGGGGCGGTATTTCAATACGAAAAGGAATATGAGAGTACCCCTAAACATTTTTTTAAAAGAAAAAAAAGCCCTGGCCTTGGCAAATGAATAAGCTTAACGCTTTCAGATATTGAATCTCCCAATCTGAAAAAGCTGGGGGGGGGGGCATTCGTGTTTTACCTGCACTAGGGTCTCTGGAGGCTCGTGGGGTGAAAACTAAAAGAGGGCAGTGTCTCTTTAAAAGCCATGCGAGTCTGCGAAACTGGGACCTGTGACCAGTTTCCTCCACCCTCTGATATATCTCTGCTGCCACAGGAGGTAGGGCAGTCATGACTGCCGACGTTCTCGCCTGCAAAGGAGACGTTAAAATAAGAGTTGAAAGCATGAACAAATACCTCCGTTCCTTGCTAACGCACGAGAGCCCAGGTAAATTTCTTTTTTTTTATAAAAAAAAGATTGATTCCTGCTATCCTTGGTGTTCTTTCTTTGGGGCCACAGGTAAAAAAATATTGCTATTATTGGCCGCTCTCTGGAGGTGAGGCATGCAATATTCCAGGCGTATAGCCTACAATGCCGCTGGTGAATTTTGTATGTCGGCTGTGTAACCCTTCACTCTCTGCTACTTACCTGTGAAGCATTCTTGAAATCCTTTTTTTTCATCTAAGCTTTCCTGTGCTATATATATATAGCATTGTTGTTGCTATATATAAGTCGTCGTTGTTTAGTCGTGTCCGCCTCTTTGTGACCCCCTGGACCAGAGCACGCCAGGCCCTCCTGTCTCCCACTGCCTCCCGCAGTTTGGTCAAACTCATGCTGGTCGCTTCGAGAACACTGTCCCACCATCTCGTCCTCTGTCGCCCCCTTCTCCTTGGGCCCTCCATCTTTCCCAGCATCAGGGTCTTTTCCAGGGAGTCTTCTCTTCTCCTGAGGTGGCCAAAGTCTTGGAGCCTCAGCTTCAGGATCTGTCCTTCCAGTGAGCACTCAGGGCTGATTTCCTTCCGAATGGAGAGGTTGGATCTTCTTGCAGTCCATGGGACTCTCGAGAGTCTCCTCCAGCACCAGAATTCAAAAGCATCCATTCTTCGGCGATCAGCCTTCTTTATTGGGTCAAATACATGCCCACAGAGAGAGTTTTAAACTGTTGGGGGTAGGCTGCATTTGATAATTAATCTAGTGTTGACTAAAATCTCCTGGAGGTGTGTTTTTATTTAAAGTACTGAATGTTTAATGTTCCCTACTCTTAACGGCTGGATTAAGTAGCAATTGCATTGTGAAGTGCAATTTTTCACTCTTGTTGGGGTCAACTTGGACCCTTGATACCTGGAAAAGAGTATTCTTATCACCACCACCCCCTGGTTCATTTTACCTGGGTCTTAAGTGACCTTTGATCCTTAGATAGTGTAATCATCAAAATTAAAAAAATATTTTTGGGGGGGAGGTGTGTGTGTTCGAAACACCATTGAAAAATCAATCCGTTTGTTGGAAGGGAAACCATCGGGAAAGAAAAGCATAGGAATTGTCCCAAAAATATTGGTTTCTTCTTCCGTGGCTCCCTCCCTCAATTCGGTTTTGGACGGGTTACTTTTAAGAACACGAGAACCTGCCTTAAATCAGATTGAAACAGTGGAGCAGGGAGGCTCGTTCGGACGGGAGCCGTGTCTTTGCAGGGTCAAGGGCGGAGATCGGGGTCCCTGAGTCACGTGGAAGAAAACTTAGTGTGCAGAGCTTCCAAAGTATGTGTTGGTGTTATCATGCTGTTTCCTCGAAGGCTTATGTAGGAAGCTTCCTGGTCATACCGTTCCTCTCTCGTTGACAGATCCTCCAGGGTTATTAATATTAAATTTGTATAGTGCCCTATACCGACCGGTCTCACACAAGGGGGCCTTTTTTCCCTACCCAGAGATGCCGGTAATTGACCCCAGAACCTTCTCCACGCTGTCCCACTGAGCTACAGGCTTTCGCCTAAAGAAATGGCTTGTTTAAATACGAATATCGGAAGGTGCCTTACGCCATTGATCATCCAGCTTAGTGCTGTCTACGCGGACTGGCAGCCGCTGTCCAGGTTTTCAGGCAGGGAGTCATTTTCTCCAGCCGTCCCTGGAGAATCCAGGGTTTGTACCTGCACTTTTAAAATTTATTTTGTATATGTTGTACGTTTAACTTCTGCTGAAGAGGCAGCCTTGAATTACCCAAGTAACGAAAAAAGCTGGCAGAGGAAATTAGCAAACGGCCTTTGCAGTTATCTGTTTCAACGTCTCGCTGGGACGAAGCCGCTGTTCTCCATGCCCTTCATTAGAAAGAAGAGCTTCGGTTTTGTTTAGCTTTTAATCGTCCTTAAATTGGGTGCTGAAATGACTCGGAGCATTGCATGGGGGGGTTGGCGGATTTTCAAACATCCGTTGCCCGCGATGGTCTCTCCCTGCTAATTATAAGACAAGTTGGGTTAAGCTTTGAGCTGCAGGTGTCCAGAAGCTCGTTGCCTCATTTCTGTCTTTGCTTTCGAGACAAATTTCACAGGGGTGAAACTCTGTTTTGTATATAAAGGGGGGGGGGGTGGAGGTCAAAATAGCCTTTCAGTTCCATTTTTCAGTAATGTTTCCTGAACTGCTGCAACTTATGATGGTCCCTGACCCCCCCTTTGCAAGATTCAGCGCTGGCCAACACCTCCCACCCGACCCAATGTTGCTAGACTGCAAGTCCCACAATTCCTGACCATTGGCCATGTGGGCTGATGAGAATTGGGAGTCATAGAATCATAGAATGATAGAGTTGGAAGAGACCACAAGGGCCATTGAGTCCAACCTCTGCCAAGCAGGAAACACCATCAGAGCACTCCTGACATATGGTTGTCAAGCCTCTGCTTAAAGACCTCCAAAGAAGGAGACTCCACCACGCTCCTTGGCAGCAAATTCCACTGTCGAAAGCTCTTACTGTCAGGAAGTTCTTCCTAATGTTTAGGTGGAATCTTCTTTCTTGTAGTTTGGATCCATTGCTCCGTGTCCGCTTCTCTGGAGCAGCAGAAAACAACCTTTCTCCCTCCTCTATGTGACATCCTTTTATATATTTGAACATGGCTATCATATCACCCCTTAACCTCCTCTTCTCCAGGCTAAACCTGCCCAGCTCCCTTAGCCGTTCCTCATAAGGCATCGTTTCCAGGCCTTTGACCATTTTGGTTGCCCTCCTCTGGACACGTTCCAGTTTGTCAGTGTGCTTCTTGAACTGTGGTGCCCAGAACTGGACACAGTACTCCAGGTGAGGTCTGACCAGAGCAGAATACAGTGGCACTATTACTTCCCTTGATCTAGATGCTATACTCCTATTGGTGCAGCCCAGAATTGCATTGGCTTTTTTAGCTGCCGCGTCACACTGTTGGCTCATGTCAAGTTTGTGGTCAAGCACCATCCGGGGGGGGGGGGGGTTAAGACGTTTTCCCTGTCCCTCATCTCAGGACAGGAACACCTCTTGTAAACAGGCATCCTCGCGTCTTCCTGATGCTCAAGAAAGGCGATTCCGACGAAGCATTAAGAAGAGCTTTCTGGCGGCAAGAGTGAAACGGGCTGCTTCGGAAAGTTGGAGGTTTTTAAGCTGCCCGTCACAGGATGCTTCAGCTGTGATCCTGGCATTGCAGGCGGTTCGGCTGGATGGCCCCTGGGATTCCGCCTCTGCAATTCTGTGAGAGATGGGGAACCTGTGGCTTTGGGATCGAGTCCGGCCACCTCTAAAAGGCAGCACAGCGGCGTGGGCAGACCATCGGCACAACCCTGGCAAAGACACTCTTGTTCAAAACGTCGAACGCATTTGACATTTCTGTTACGTTCTTGACGAAGAGCCGTTTCCAGGAATAGGTTGACTCCGCAAGTTTGGGCGGAGTGGCTTGAGGTGGGGGGGAGATTTATATCTCTTCGCTTTTGAGGTGGCTTCTGTAAGTGAGCTTCACCAAAAGTGGGCTTATCTCTGCTCTTCAGGCGACTGGCTTAAGAAACTGATTAAAAACAGAGCCTCCTTGGGCAAGAGTTCCTTTCCTAGAAGTCTTTGCATTGGGCAATTGTTCTGAAAAGCCTTTCCCCGCCGCTTCCAGTTTGGTTAAGGCAAGGTAGTACTTCAGTTTCCTCCTTTTGGTCCCTTTTTCTCAGAGATTATGCCTGCCTAGCTAAGGCACGGCGGTTATTTCCAAATAGCAACAGCCCCCACAAAATGGGGGGAGTAGCTGTGATGAGCTCGTGTCCGCCCCTAAAACCTTTGAAGCAATCTTCTCCCTTTTCTCTAGTGTGGGAGTGTGAGGGTTGCCCAGCAGAGCAGATAGGCCTGAGATGGTGAGGACTGGTGTCTCGGCTGCTGATTACCGTATTTTTCGCTCTATAGGACGCACTTTCCCCCCTCCAAAAATTGAAGGGAAATGTGTGTGCGTCCTATGGAGTGAATGCAGGCTTCTTGGCTTCAGCGATAGCAACGGGAAGCCTCCGAAGCGCAGAGGGAGCGCTCCCTCCGCACTCCGGAGGCTTTGCGTTGCTTTCGCTGAAGCCTGGAGAGCGAGAGCGTCGGTGCGCACCGACCCCTCTCGCTCTCCAGGCTTCAGGGATAGCCATCTGAAGGCCTTTGGAGTGCAGCGCAAGTTCCCGCTGCGTTCTGGAGGCTTCAGGTTCCTTTCGCTGAAGCCAGGAGAGTCTTGATTTTTTTTTTTCCCCCCTTGATTTCCCCCTCTAAAAACTTGGTGCGCCCTATGGTCTGGTGCGCCTTATGGAGCGAAAAATACGGTACTTCATTGCCTGCCACGCAACGTGTCTTAGAGACTCAGTTTGCATACAGTCAGTTAAAACACAGCAGCCCCTGCCCACAGGCTTGCAATATTTATTTTTCGTTTTGCTTTTGCCACCGGTAATACCCTGCTAGAACTCTCGGCCTCTGGTCCAATACCACTGTACTATATTGCTCTGAAAAACCAATAAAAAACGTGATCGTGCCCTGCTTTTCAAATTAAAAGATACATTTAATTTCAAATTAAAAGAAGATTCCACCTAAACATTAGGAAGAACTTCCTGACAGTAAGAGCTGTTCAACAGTGGAATTTGCTGCCAAGGAGTGTGGTGGAGTCTCCTTCTTTGGAGGTCTTTAAGCAGAGGCTTGACAACCATATGTCAGGAGTACTCTGATGGTGTTTCCTGCTTGGCAGGGGGTTGGACTCGATGGCCCTTGTGGTCTCTCCCAACTCTTCTATGATTCTATGATAATCTGTACTGGCTTGGCAGCAGTCACTCTCCGGCAGTGTTTGAAATTCACCAGGCCCCAGGCTCTTTTTGGACACGGGTGGCGCTGTGGGTTAAACCACAAAGCCTATGACTTGCTGATCAGAACGTCGGCGGTTCAAATACCCGTGACGGGGTGAGCTCCCGTTGCTCGGTCCCTGCTCCTGCCAACCTAGCAGTTCGAAAGCACGTCAAAGTGCAAGTAGATAAATAGGCACCGCTCTGGCGGGAAGGTAAACGGCGTTTCCGTGCGCTGCTCTGGTTCGCCAGAAGCGGCTTAGTCCTGCTGGCCACATGACCCAGAAGCTGTACGCCGGCTCCCTCGGCCAATAAAGCGAGATGAGCGCCGCAACCCCAGAGTCGGCCACGACTGGACCTAATGGTCAGGGGTCCCTTTACCTTTACCTTTTATGGGCCAATTGTGACCAAGTGAAGATGCCTGGGGATCGTTGGATCTTGACTGTTTTCACACACGAACACCCCATCCTGTAGAATTCTTCCAGTTATATTTTACCTGCACAATCTGAATGAATCTCAGGAACCAAACTGCTTTTTCTGTTGTCGCTTGTCTTCGCTTCCTCCCTTCTCACAGTTGTGCGGAATATCCCTACGTTGGGAATGGTCCGTGTCACCATTAAGAAAAAGGCCGGAATAGGCCAATATAGATGTGGACTGTCCCTGGATCAAGAGACTTTCCTTCTTAAAAGTTCTCAGAGCTCTTAAACTAGCTCAGGGTTGTCCTCTGAACTAACCAGATGAAAATCAATCAAAGTCTGTCCGACTTTTGAGCTGTCTCGCCCCAAAACGACATTCCATTTTGGCCATTATAACCTTGGTTTAAGGAGCCATTTGGCACCTAGCTGATATATACAGTGGGACATCGGGATACAGACGCTTCATGTTACAGACTCCGCTAACCCAGAAATAGTACCTCGGGTTAAGAACTTTGCTTCAGGATGAGAACAGAAATTGTGTGGCGGCGGCAGCAGGAGGCCCCATTAGCTAAAGTGGTGCTTCAGGATAAGAACAGTTTCAGGTTAAGAACGGACCTCCGGAACGAATTAAGTACTTAACCTGAGGTGCCACTGTATCTGAGTTTCTGACACTGGGTCAACAGTTGATGCATCACTGATGCAGCCGGGTGGATTTTACGTTTATTTTAAAAATTAGATGGGAATTATCAGAGAGATGCTAAGTCATAACATTTTCCTTTCTCTTTCCCCCCGCAGGATGCGGCTATGACCCTTACAACCCGGAGCTTCCCAAGCCCGTATCGCAGAGCCGCAATGGCTCCTTGGAGGAGATTGCCGAGGCAGCGCCAGGCATCCTGGAGCTCGAGCTGGTCAACAAGGCCATCGAGGCCGTCAAGAACGAAGTCGAGCGCGAGCAAAAGAAGTACGAGGAGCTCTTGGGGACGGCGAAGGAGTACGGCTCTTCCGAGCCCCCTTCGCTCGTCTCCAAGGCCTCTGGGTCTGCAGCACCCAAGTCCTTCAGTGCCTTGGAATATAACCCCGGGGGCTACAGCGCAGGCGGCAGTGCCGACTACAATCCCACCCCCCTCGCGGTGGCCGCTCCTAGCCGCTCCACCAAGTACACCTTGGATTCCTTCGACAAGGCGAAAAGCAAGAGCAGCTCGCTGGAGTACGTGCCCACGGTGGTCACCCAGCCCAAGAAGTACAGTTGCTCCCTCGCCAAGAGCAAATACACCCTCGACAACTCCAAGCCGTCCACGGACTTGGAGTATGACCCTCTTTCGAATTACTCCGCCCGGCTCCTGAGCAAAGCCAAGGAGCAGAGAGGGGCCAAGAGGAAAAGGGAGGCCGACCCAGAGGAGGGGTATTCGCCTTCTCCCAAGAAGCACTGCGACGCAGGGAGCGGCCCCGAGCCGGACGCCAGGTTCTCCGACTCGGAAGAGGAGCGCGATGTGGCTCCCGTCTTGCCTTCGAAACCGAAAGTGGGTCCGGGAAGCAAGCCCGCAGAAGGGAAGGGGTCCCCGCGGGCTGATTCCCGTTCTCGGCAAATGAAGGAGACGGCGGTGCAGTACGATATGGGGGACATCGAGGGTGGCGTCAAGGACCCGCCGGAGGAGGGCGAAAGGTTGGCCAAGGCGCCCCCCAAAAGGGACACGAGCGAGGGCAAGGGGGGCCCAAAGGAGAAGGTGAAAAAGAAGGCCGTCGGCGGCCACGCAGCGGATGGCAAGAGGGAGCGTGGCAAGGTTGCGGACAAGGAGAAGGCGGAAGCAAAGGCTCAGCGCAGGAACGGAGAGAGGAGTAAGGAGAAGTGCGGCAAGCCCCACGCCGACGGGCACTCGAGGAAGCAGGAGGAGCCCCCCAAGGCTGCAAAAGCGGGGAGCTCTGGCACGTGCAAGAAGGTCCCGCAAGGACCCAGAGCAGAGAAGAAAGTGGGCAGCGTAAAGAAAGACGGCAAGCTGAACCAGCCCGGGGGTTTGAGACCCAAGGCTGAGGCTTCGCAGGCCGAACGTAAAGACAAGCAGGGGAAGCGTCCCGCCTCAAGGGGTCCCACGGAGAGCCCCGGAGCCAAGTGCAAGGCGAAACGGCGGGCTCTGAGCCACGCTGACCTCTTCGGGGATGAGAGCGGGGACGAGGGGCAAGCGGGGCAGCCTCACCCCATGGCCTTCCCGGACGTGAGCTCAGATTCGGACCGAGACGACGGCTGCTGCTTCCTTCTACCCCAGGACAACGGGGTGGCAAAGCGCCCTAAGGCGCCCAAAGCTGCTGCTCCTCCTCCTCCTTCCTCCTCCTCGTCTTCCTCTTCCGACGAGCTCGACTATTCGGTCCTGGAGAGGGACGTAGACTTCGAGTCCGACCCCATGGAGGAGTGCCTTCGGATTTTTAACGAGTCGACCGACGTCAAGACGGAAGACAAAGGCAGGCTGGGGAAGCAGGTGAGAGGTTTGGGGGCAGGTAGGTTGAGAAAGGGATGTGGGTGGTGCTGTGGGTTAAACCACAGAGCCTAGGACTTGCCGATCAGAAGGTTGGCGGTTCGAATCCCCGCAATGACGGGGTGAGCTCCCGTTGCTCGGTCCCTGCTCCTGCCAACCTAGCAGTTCGAAAGCACGAAGTGCAAGTAGATAAATAGGTACCACTCCGGCAGGAAGGTAAACGACGTTTCTGTGCGCTGCTCTGGTTTGCCAGAAGCGGCTTAGTCCTGCTGGCCACATGACGCAGAAGCTGTACACCACCTCCCTCGGCCAGTAAAGCGAGATGAGCGCCGCAACCCCAGAGTCGGCCACAACTGGACCTAACGGTCAGGGGTCCCTTTACCTTTACCTTTAGGTTGGGAAGAAAGCCCCTCTGGCTCCGCTCCAACTTAACCCAGGTGAGGCTGCTTTGTGGGGGGGGGGGTTGCACTCCCTTAATTCCTTTGAGTTTAGCTATTCCGAGTGAAACGTAAAAACGGGAGGTGTTTCTGTGGCCAACACCCATTTGCTCGGACCCTTTCGTAGAATCGGAATCATATAATTTTTTACAGTTAGAACGGGTCACCAGGGTCACCTAGCCAAACCCTCTGCAATGCAGGAATCTTTCGGCCAAGGTGGGATTCAAACTCATTACCCTGGGGTTAAGAGTCTTGTGCTGTACCGCCTGAACTACCCACAGCCTTTTCGAGGCTAAGGGTGATTTATCGCACAAATAAAAGTAACTCAGTGGCACTGAGCATCAGGGTGGATTTGATTTAAATCACCATTTAAATCACTAGTCAGTAAGACTTGATTTAGATTTTTTTTGCAGAGAGACTCATTCTTGCTGGTATCATCTTAATATTTACAACAAGATGAAGGTTTCCTTTTTTGAATAGTAAGTTTTCAGAGTCGTTTTTACAGTTACATAAAAAATTACCGATTTGGTTCTACAATTAGAAATACATAGACCAACAATTATGAAATTATGGTGAGGTTTAATAAGTTAACTGTTTATATTTGGACAACTTTTCTGCTGTGTTTTATTGGGAGGAGAAAAACAACCATTTCCTTAATAACAGTTTAAACAATTTATTTAACTAAGACAGTAACATCGTATCCATGTTTGTTAACTGATGTGGCTAAACAATAATAATATAAAAACTTAGACTGAGTTTCAGCACGCATGAGAAACTTAAAGACAAATCCTTATTTCCTGATGAATAGCCTGTGGAGTATAATGCAACTTAAATGGAAAATCTTTTGAAATAGTTTTTTTAAAAATAATTTTTTTAAAAAAAATCTGATTTAAAAATTTAAAAACCATTGATTTTTATCCACCCTGCTGAGCATAATGTAAAATGAGGACAGGGAAGCTGGGAGGCCTTCCAGATTTTTGCTGGACACCCACCGTCCCTCACTCTTGGTTGGTGGGCCTGCTGGGAGTTGTAGTCCGGCAGGAACCTGAAGGCTCCCTCAGGTCCGCCGTCCTTAATCTGAGAAGCAGCTTACAAGAGGACGGAGGCTGCCTCTGTTTCCGAAAGGTTTCCCAAGCTTGGTTCCCAAGCTTGGCTGCTTTGGGACTGCAACTCCCCTCACCCCTAGCTAGCAGGACCTATGCTCAGGGATGATGGGAACTGTAGTCCAAAAGCAGCCGGAGACCCCGGTTTGGGAGACCCTGGTTCAAGAAGGCACGTTCTCTCCTGATAGCGGCGAATGCCTCTTCTACTGCGAGTTAGTTTCAGGACACGGTTTGTGACCAGGTGTTTCTGGATCACAACTCCCATCGCCTCTGACCGCAATGGCCAATGGGAGCCGGAGTCTAAGAGCATTTGGAGGCTCTCTCCATCGCTGACGAAAGCCTGTAACTGCAGGCCAGAAGGCTGCGAGGCGAGGGCTATCCTTCCCGGCAGGGCTTTCTGAGAAAGCAGCTTCCATTTTGTCACGCAAGGGCAGTGGTAGGCAACCAAAGGCCCGGGGGCCGGATGCGGCCCAGTCGTTTTCTAAATCAGGCCCTCGGACGGTCCGGGAACCAGCGTGTTTTTACACAAGTAGAATGTGTCCTTTTATTTAAAACGCACCTCTGGGTTATTTGTGGGGCATAGGAATTCGTTCAGCCCCCCCCCCCCAAATAATAATAATACAGTGGTAACTCAGGTTACATTCGCTTCAGGTTACAGACTCCGCTAACCCAGAAATAGTGCTTCAGGTTAAGAACTTTGCTTCAGGATGAGAACAGAAATCACACAGAAGCCCCATTAGCTAAAGTGGTGCTTCAGATTAAGAACAGTTACAGGTTAAGTACGGACCTCCGGAACGTATTAAGTACTTAACCCGAGGTACCACTGTATAGTCTGGCCCCCCACATGGTCTGAGGGACGGTAGACCGGCCCACGGCTGGAAAAGGTTGCTGACCCCTGTCCAATTGCTTCTGCGCAGTGACTTCCCTCCCCACAAATCTTCTTTGTTTCGCTTTCGCGGTTCCTGTTACTGTAAGGCGAGGCTCTTTTCCCACCCTCCTTCCCAGCAAAATAGGCAAACGGTGGTGTAGCAGAAAGCCTTCGCTCGCTTTGGTTAACCCTCTCTCTTTTTATCCCCTGCCTCCCTCCCTCTCTCTCCCCCCCGCCAGCCGCCGAAAGAGGAAGGGGCCGAGGAAAAGCCGGCCGAAGACTGTCTAACCACGCTCTTTCCTGGCCAGAAGCGGAGGATCTCACACGCGACAAAGCCAGGGAACGTAAGTTGATAGCAGGGGAGATCGAGAGCATCAGAAAACCCTTAGCAGCAGCTGGATCGTGCCCAAAGATGCCGTTTTACCGTATTGGCCTGAATATAAACCTCACTCTTCCCACCCCCTCCAAATTCCGAACGCGAAAAGTCGAAGCGTAAATCCGCTGCCTTATGAAAATGGGCTTTTACGATACCGCTGCTGAAATAGACATACGTTTTGGAATTATACATTTTCAGAGTAGTTTTTATGGTTATATCAAGAATTACTGATTTGATTATACTGTTAGAAATACAGATCATTATGAAATTGTTGTGAGGTTTTTTTTTAAGTTAACTGCTTATATTTGCGCAACTTTTGTGCTGTGCCTTATTGCAAGGAGACAAATGGATCATTTCCTTAGCAACAAGTTGCTAAGGAACTAAGACAGTAACATCGTAGCGTATGTATCCATGTTTGTTAGCTGATGTGGTTAAACAATTAAAAACAAAGCAAAAAGCTTAGACCGAGTTTTACCACACATGAAAAATGGAAAACAAATCCTTATTTCCTTATTGGACTAAAATAGCAAATCTTTAGAAAGATTTTTCCTCCGAAAGCATTTTATTTTAAAAATCCGATCTAAATTTTTAAATGATTTTAAAAATCTGATTTTTCTTTTCTTTTTTAAAAAAACAACAGCGTTGATTTTTCTCCACCCTGGTCTGAATATTCAGATTTGCTGGGGTTCTGAGTGTCGTCATCGGGTCTCAGACTCCCGTCAGCCTCAAGGCAGCATAGCCCAATGGTCACAGACAACGAGAGAGTCCAGCAATGTGCAGAAGGCCGTAGGTTCCCTTCCTGAGAGAGGGGAACACCTCTTCTTAGATCGGGGTGGGCAGCAAACCTTTGGCCCTCCAGACGTCTTTGGACTCCAACTCCCATCAGCCCCCAGTGGCCAGGGATGCTGGGATTTGTGGTCCAACAACACCTGGGCAACCTTCTCCGCTGTGGAATCTCCATCTGTGTTCTCCTCCCTCCCCGGTTTCTTTTTACTGGAATTTTCCGCTCTGGAGGGCTTTGTTTTTCACCCCTTGAAACGAAAGCAGAGAGCTTTTAATGGCTCAGTGTTTGCGAGGTGCGTGCTGACCCCTTTTTCTCCCCGCCTTGCCACGAAAGCTTTGTTTTGACAAGTAAGGTCTGTGGTCAGCACAAATAACGTCTTGTGCTTTTCGCCCAGCCATCCATTAGTCGTCCCCCCCCCTCCCCAGATCTAACAGAGAGATAAGGGACATGGGTGAAATGAGTTGGAAACGGTGAAGCTCAAACATTTCGCTGTTCCTTAGCACCGCTGTACCCGGACTACCTTACAATGGGTTTGAGGCTGTGGGGAGAGAACAAAGGCGGCCTTGCTACGTACTGGGTTTAGCCCGTGTGTCGCTTGCCGGATCGCGTCCCACTACAAACAGGGGTCAGCAAGCTTTTTCAGCCATGGGCCGGTCCATCATCTCTCATGTGATCACGCGTAGGGGTGATTAATAATGATAATGATAATAATTTTTATTTATACCCCGCCCTCCCCAGCCAAGGCCGGGCTCAGGGTGGCTAACAAGCAATAATAAAAACAAGTTGAATGAATACAACTTAAAAACAAGGTTAAAATACAACATTAAAATATCTCCGTGGGGCATACCAGGAGAGGCGGTCCCGTAGGTACGAGGGTCCTAGGCCATGAAGGGCTTTAAAGGTCAAAACCAGCACCTTAAATCTGACCCTGTACTCCACCGGGAGCCAGTGTAGCTAGAAAAGCACTGGGTGAATATGCTCCCATGGCAGGGACCCCGTGAGGAGCCTCGCTGCGGCATTCTGCACCCGCTGGAGTTTCTGGGACAGCTTTAAGGGCAGCCCCGCAGAGAGCGAATTACAGTAGTCAAGCCTGGAGGTGACCGCCGCATGGATCACTGTGGATCATTAAGTGGGCGGGGCTGACCTTCTTGCCCCTTCCTTTATAATTGGCTCAAACTCTGGCCTCGGTTTGCTGCCCCCTGTCTTGTCGGTGCCAACCAACCCCCTTCCTCTCCGTGCAGGCCGAAACCCCGACCAAGCCCGTCTTCCGCCCGTACCGGCCCCCGACGGCCCAAGAGGTGTGCTACCAGCGGATCCAGCTGGCCCAGAAGCAGGCGGCCCAGCTGGCCCGGCAGCTGCCCCCCACGCGGCCGTCTCCGGCACCCCCGAGAGCCTCCGTGGCGATGCACAAAGGGGAGAAGAAGCGGATAGCTCACGTGCCCAACGCAGCTCTTCCTGCAGTGTCCAAGTGCGGTAAGCTTCTCTGCTACAAGGGTTGGAGATCTTCCTTTCTGAGTGACAGGCCTATTTCAACATCTAGTAGAGCATGGCGTTTTGTTTTTTGTTTGTGTAATGGTCACACGTGTTTGGGGAGGACACCCCAATCTTAAGATTCGAAGTGATGGCGACTGTTCTGTATTTCCTTAAGAAAATGCGGAGTGCCCTTCAAGGGTAAAGAAAGAGAAGAATGGTGCAAAAAGTATAAAGATAGAGGTAATCTACATTAAGGTAAAGGGACCCCTGACCATTAGGTCCAGTCGTGGCTGACTCTGGGGTTGCAGTGCTCATCTAGCTTTAGTGGCCGAGGAAGCTGGGGTCCAGCTTCCGGGTCATGTGGCCAGCAGGACTAAGCCGCTTCTGGCGAACCAGAGCAGCGCACGGAAACGCCGTTTAACTTCGCTGTGGGTTAAACCACAGAGCCTAGGACTTGCCGATAAGGAGGTTGGCGTTTCGAATCCCTGCAGCGGGGTGAGCTCCCGTTGCTCGGTCCCTGCTCCTGCCAACAAATCTACATTAGACACAACAATTTAGAAAGAGTAAAAATTCCGAGGTCTTAGAACAAAGGAAGGAAGTCAATATGTGTATACGTACTTAACGATCAGAATGATGATACGGCTTTATTTGTAGATGTGCGTTTTTCTTTTTTGTTTTGTTTTCCCCCCTCGTTTTTTGTTTTGCTTGTTTGTACTGTTTTATTTTGGCTTCAATGTTTGTAATTTTTGTTGTAACTTTGCTTGTGGGTTAAACCACAGAGCCTAGGACTTGCCGATCAGAAGGTCGGCGGTTCGAATCCCCGCAATGACGGGGTGAGCTCCCGTTGCTCAGTCCCTGCTCCTGCCAACCTAGCAGTTTGAAAGCACGTCAAAGTGCAAGTAGATAAATAGGTACCGCTCCGGTGGGTAGGTAAACAGTGTTTCCGTGCGCTGCTCTGGTTCGTCAGAAGTGGCTTAGTCCTGCTGGCCACATGACCCGGAAGCTGGATGCCGGCTCCCTTGGCCTGTAAAGCGAGATGACCGCCGCAACCCCAGAGTCAGCCACGACTGGACCTAATGGTCAGGGGTCCCGTTACCTTTTACCTAACACATGTTTTGGGAGAACACCCCATCTTAAGATTCAAAGTGTTTGCAACTGTTCCGTGTTTCCTTAAGAAAATGCGGAGTGCCCTGATGGGATCTGCGGGATCCACTCTAGCTCCACTTTGCCCACCTCAGCCCTGATCTCTCCCAATTGCTCACCCAATAATCGTCCCACTGATGCCAACAATCAGTGGGGTTTTCCGCAGTCCCTTTGCCGCGTTGGGTTCTGTTCGTCTTCCCCCTTATCTTGCGCCAGTTTAAGTAAACATTGCATTCCATTCCCACGCTGTTTCCAGTTTCACTTTTACAGCCGACGCCACACGGACAGGACAGAGAGGTAAGAGTAATATAAAACAATTTTTTTTTTTTTTTAAGAAGCAGGAGCGACCTCATTCGTGGTGTGAACTTTACAGAGAAACAGGATAAGCTTTTTTTCCCTTTGTTTTTCCTTGCCTGTTAAAATTAACGCCTCTTCTTTACGCCAGCAGCCAATTTGCGTTGCTGGTGAGAATTACCGTATTTTTTGCTCTATAAGACTCACTTTTCCCTTCCTAAAAAGTAAGGGGAAATGTGTGGGCGTCTTATGGAGAGAGTGCAGGCCGTGCAGCTATCCCAGAAGCCAGAACAGCAAGAGGGATTGCTGCTTTCACTGCGCAGCGATCCCTCTTGCTGTTCTGGCTTCTGAGATTCAGAATATTTTTTTTTCTTGTTTTCCTCCTCCAAAAACTAGGTGCGTCTTGCGGTCTGGTGCGTCTTATAGAGCGAAAAATATGGCAATCTGCAGGGATATCGCTTCAGTTGTAATGAGTTCCAGTCTCAAAAAAGAGTTAAAAGTAGGGAGGTTTTGCTGACCTGATGTCCTAAGGGGGCGAACCTTGAGGGTTATTATGCAGTGTCTGGCCGCGATGGCGGTCACTCTCACTACGAGATAGTCCTCCGTATCCGAAAACAGCTTCTGCCTCCGGTGTGACGAACGGCTCCTTCAGAGCATAGGAGGCGAATCCCATTTAATCTCCCTGTCTGCACAGGGAGAGAGTATGTCACTAGGATCTTCACCCTGGGTATCATAAATCGCTGTGTAGTTATCTCTTTCGGCATGGCAGCCGATAACTAGTCAAATTGTGGGGGGGGGGGAGATGCATAGAGAAAAGTTTTGTGTTCCTCTCTCTTTTTATTATTATTATTTGATTTTAAAAAGTATAATCATAAAACAACAAAAAATTCAAGATCCAGCTATCGAGATTGCTCTGAATCTCCTGACTTCCGCCCATCTCCCTTCCCTGGGTCCTAACGATAATATTTACAACTTCATATCAACACTTACCCAAGTTTTTATCCTTCCAAATTATCCATACTTTACAAGTGTGGTTAAAATCCTGCCCATGTTTTAACCTAGGGGTAGGCAAACTAAGGCCTGTGAGCCAGGATGCGGCCCAATCGACTTCTCAATCCGGCCCGTGGTCGATCCAGGAATCAGCATGTTTTTACATGAGTAGAATGTGTCCTTTGATTTAGAATGCATCTCTGGGTTATTTGAGGGGCATAGGAATTTGTTCATTTTCCACCCCAAAAATATAGTCCGGCCCACCACATGGTCTGAAGGACGGTGGACCGACCCACAGCTACCGATGGATGGATTGATTGATTGTGTGACTGCAGTATACTGTTTATTGCTTTCATTTTATGGATCAGTGGTCTGGTTAGATAGTAAAATTCATGTTAAATTGCTGTTTTAGGGGTTGTTTTTAAAAGTCTGGAACGGATTAATCCGTTTTGCATTACTTTCAACTAGAAAGCGAGCTTTGGTTTTGGAACGCCTTGGTTTTTGAATGGAATTTGCGGAACAGATTAAGTTTGAGAACCAAGGTACCTCTGTATGGGTTTAGCTCTAGGTGTTGCCCTGTTAGGTTTATCGTGTTTTCTGCTTGCTTGTCCCCCAGCCCTAGGAGGCCTCAAGAAAACCGCTCCGCCTGGGAGCACGGCGTCTTCCAACGGGGCCGAAGCCCTATCCCTGAAAGCCCGCACACTTGCTGGGATGGCGTCCAAGACGACCAACACGAACGTCCCCAAAAGGATAGCCCACGCTCCCACACTGCAGGTACAGATTCTCTCCACTGCCTGCCCCCCCCCCCCCCCCAGAATTGCTTCACAAGGGAGCACGCAGAACGCAGAGGGCAGACTGTTTTCTGTGTCTTGCCCGGGCTTCTGTCAGAGATGGGTTGTGAAATGCGCTGGGCTGCATAGAATTGTAGATAGGCATCGTTGGAAGTACTGAGGTGATAATAGGGCTTTCTAGATGAGCACCAGCACTTTGAATTGTGCTTGGAAATGTACTGCAAGCCAGTGGAGATCCTTAGGACCAGTGTTATATGGTTTCAGCGGCTGCTCCCAGTCACCAGTCCAGCTGCTGCATTCTGGATTAATTGCAGTTTTCAGGTCACCTTCAAAGGTGGCCCCACATAGAGCGCATGGCAGTAGTCCAAGCGGGAGATAACCAGAGCATGCACCACTCTGGCCAGACAGTCTGCGGGCAGGGAGGGTCTCATCCTGCGTACCAGATGGAGCTGCCCTGGACACAGAATGGATCTGCGCCTCCATGGACAGCTGTGAGTCCAGAATGACTCCCAGGCTGTGCAACCTCTGCCTAGCTCCTAAAAGTCAGGTAGTTGTTTATCTCCTTGACATCCGAAGGGACGGCGTTCCACAGGGCGGGTGCCACCACCGAGAGGCCCTCTGCCTGGTTCCCTGTAATCTCACTTCTTGCAGGGCGGGGACCGTCAGAAGGCCCTCGGAGCTGGACCCTGGTGTCCGAGCTGAACGATGAGGGTGGAGATGCTCCTTAGGTCAGGAGAGGGACTGTGGCAGGGCTTTCTGAGGTTTCCAAACCACAGTTCCCATCCTCACATCACCGTCGGCCAGGCTGGAAATCACTTTAGCCCTTGTGCGGCAAAGTCCAACCGTGCCTGTGTGCCTTAATAATAATAATAATAATAATAATAATAATAATAATAATAATTTATTATTTATACCCCGCCCATCTGGCTGGGTTTCCCCAGCCACTCTATTTGTTTAATAACCTACAGTGATACCTCGCAAGACGAAAAACGCGCAAGATGAAAAACGCGCAAGACGAAAGAGTTTTCCGTTTTTTTGAAGTCGTTCCGCAAGACGAATTTCCCTATGGGCTTGCTTCGCAAGACGAAACGTCTTGCGAGTTCTTGCGAGTTTGTTTCCTTTTTCTTAAAGCTGCTAAGCCGTTAATAGCCGCTAAGCCGCTAATAGCCGTGCTTCGCAAGACGAGAAAACCGCAAGACGAAGAGACTCGCGGAACGGATTAATTTCGTCTTGCGAGGCACCACTGTATTAAACATTAAAAGCTTCCCTAAAGAGGGCTGCCTTCAGATATCTTCTAAATGTTTGGTAGTTATTTTTCTCTTTGACATCTGATGGGAGGGCATTCCACAGGGCGGGTGCCACCACCGAGAAGGCCCTCTACCTGGTTCCCTGTAACTTGGCTTCTCACAGGGAAGGAACCGCCAGAAGGTCCTGGACCTCAGTGTCCGGGGAGCCTTCAGCTCCCCTTCATTCCACATGTATTTGTTCAGTACATTCATAGGCCACGGATCTCCTCCCCGCCCCTCTTTCATCTTCACAACAGCCTTGTGATGTAGGCTGGACCCAAGATGACTGCTTAGCCCCCCAAGGTCACCCAACATGACCGAGCGTGAGAATCTGAACCCAGGTCTCCCAGTCTCACGCGCCACTCGCACATGCCGTAGCCCCACAGATCCCAGTAGCCTGTTGGGAAAAGGGGCGGGCGATGCGTCGGTCAAATTCTTCAGGCGAATCTCTCCTCTCCCCCCCCTTCCCTCCCCCCAGAGTGCTACTTTGAAAAGGCCAGTGATCCCCACTGAATTCGGGGCAAAGGTTCCCACCAACATCCGGCAGAGATACCTCAACCTCTTCATCGACGAGTGCCTGAAGTCGTGCACCTCGCAGCAGGAAGCGTTCGACAAGGTTCGTACCTTTGAGGAATAATAATAATAATAATTTATTATTTATACCCCGCCCCCCATCTGGCTGGGCTTCCCCAGCCACTCTGGGCGGCTTCCAACAAAATATTAAAATGCAGTAATGCATCAAACGTTAAAAGCTTCCCTAAACAGGGCTGCCTTCAGATGTCTTGTAAAAGTCTGGTAGTTGTTTATCTCTTTGACATCTGACAGGAGGGCGTTCCACAGGGTGGGCGCCACCACCGAGAAAGCCCTCTGCCTGGTTCCCTGCAGCCTCGCTTCTCGCAATGAGGGAACCACCAGAAGGCCCTCGGCGCTGGACCTCAGTGTCCGGGTAGAACGATGGGGGTGGAGACGCTCCTTCAGGTCTACTGGGCCGAGGAGCGGGGGGGTTATTTGGGGTGGGGTACGAAAAGAATTCTGGATGCTTAATAGCTTGCCGCTCATTTACGGGAAGCCTGACGCACCCTGCCCAACCGCTGCACCTCTTGGGTGACTTTCTTCCGCATCACAGCTCCCGTCGTCCTCTGCCTTGGCTGTGTTGGCTCAGGCTCCCGGGAATTATAGTCCCAATTATCTGTTAAGACCGTGGAGTGGCTGGGCGTGAACCTAGAATTGGTGGGAAGAAGAACTGGGAACAGAGTGAGTGAGCAAAATCGACCATCTTTCTATTTTTATTTGCCACTTTTTACACCAAAGCATCTCAAATATACTTGGGGGTAGAATCACAGAATTGGTAGAGTTGGAAAGGGACCCCCAGGGATCATCCAGCCCAACCCTCTTGCAATGCAGGAATCTCAGCTAAAGCATCCATGACAGAGGGCTGTCCAACCTCTGCTTAAAGACCTCCAAGGAAGGAGAGTCCACCACCTCCGTCCCACGGTCGAACAGCTCTTACTGCCAGAGAGTTTTCCCTGATAACTTAGTCTGGATCTCCTTCCTCGTATATCTTGAAGCCACGGGTTCGAGTCCTAGCAAAACATACCCAGCTCCTTCAACCGTTCCTCACCAGGCTTAGTTTCCAGACCCCTTGACCGCATATTTTAATATCTAGGAAATAACAACAGGAAATAACAACAGGGAACAAAGCCAGAAGTAAGCACTAAAGAACATAAAGAGCATAAAAATCCTTACCTGTAGAGATATGTAAAAAGGTGAAGTCCGTACACTTCACCAGCAAACAGATGAGCTTTCCGGCCCTCGAGGCTCCCTGGGGCCATGCCCCTTGCTTTTTGAGTGGTTTTTGCCTGGCTGGAAATATTCCCTGGCCAGAAGAGAGAGAGAACAGAGAGTCTGTGTGCGTGTTTGAGCGAGCCACCTGCAGAAACGAAGCCCGTTTTGCAGAGGGCGGTATTTATTCAGTGTGGTGTAGTGGTTAAGAGCGGTCGCCTCGTAATCTGGGGAAGCGGGTTCGCGTCTCCGCTCCTCCACCTGCAGCTGCTGGGTGACCTTGGGCCAGTCACACTTCTCTGAAGTCTCTCATCCCCACTCACCTCAAAGAGTGTTTGTTGTGAGGGAGGAAGGGAAAGGAGAACGTTAGCGGCTTTGAGACTCCTTCGGGTAGTAATAAAGTGGGATATCAAATCCAAACTCTTCTTCTTATTCATTCATTTCTCTGGCCAACGATGTGCCGTCTACAGGCCCTGGCGGAGGAGAAGGTGGTCTACGACCGCAGCACCAGCCGCAACATCTACCTGAACGTGGCGGTGAATACCTTGAAGAAGCTGCGCAGTGCCCTTCCCAGCCCTGTGCAAGATGCTCGCAGTGCGTATCTTTCCTTGCTTGCTTCTTTTGTAAGGTTATTATTATTAAGGTAAAGGGACCCCTGACCATTAGGTCCAGTCGTGGCCGATTCTGGGCTTGCGGCGCTCCTCACGCTTTATTAGCCGAAGGAGCCGGCATACAGCTTCCGGGTCATGTGGCCAGCAGGACTAAGCCGCTTCTGGCGAACCAGAGCAGTACACGGAAACGCTGTTTATCTTCCCGCCGGAGCGGTACCTATTTATCTACTTGCACTTTGACGTGCTTTTGAACTGCTAGCTTGGCAGGAGCAGGGACCGAGCAACGGGAGCTCACCCCGTCATTGCGGGAATTCGAACCGCCAACCTTCTGATCGGCAAGTCCTAGGCTCTGGTTTAACCCACAGCGCCACCTGCGTCCCTTTTTATTATTAGTAGTATTTATTTATTTATACATACATACATGCCTCACCTATCTGGCTGGGTTTCCCCAGCCAGTCTGGGCGGCTTCCAACAAAATACTAAAATACAATGATTCAAATATTAAAAGCTTCCCTAAACAGGGCTGCCTTCAGATGTCTTCTAAAAGTCAGATAGCTGTTTGTTTCCTTGACATCTGACGGGAGGGCGTTCCACAGGGCGGGCGCCACCACCGAGAAGGCCCTCTGCCTGGTTCCCTGTAACCTCGCTTCTCACAGGGAGGGACCCACCAGAAGACCCTCAGGACCTCAGTGTCCAGGCCATTGAGTAACAACAGACCCAATTGACCCAATTTAGCCGTGCTCATTCATTTCAGTGGGCCTGCTCTGAGCTACGGCCTGCTAACTGCATCCGATCCACGGGTGGTTGCACAGAAATTTGTGGACTCGAGCGTCCCTGGTTGGAGCCTGCTTTCAGAAACACTCACTAATGTGCCCATTTCGTACCCGGCTCCTTCCCTCCTTCCCAGGGTTTGGCAACCGGAAACTGGTGTCTCACGAGGCCATGCTGGGAGGCAAACTGGCAGCCAAGACCAGTTTCACCTTGAACCGCTCTGCGGCTGCTCACTTGCGGCCGGAGGACCTGAAAGGTAGGCTCCTCTATGTTTCTTCTCTCTGTGTGTGTCTGTGTCTGCGCCCCCTTCCTTTCTGCCTTATGAGGTCCTCGGGGCTGTTTAATCCCTAAATCCAGAGCGAGGTAAAAAGGTAAAGGGACCCCTGAACATTAGGTCCAGTCGTGGCCGACTCTGGGGTTGCGGCGCTCATCCCAACTTTCCTGGCTGAGGGAGCCGGCGTCCAGCTTCCGGGTCATGTGGCCAGCAGGACTGAGCCGCTTCTGGCGAACCAGAGCAGCGCACGGAAACGCCGTTTACCTTCCCACCGGAGTGGTACCTATTTATCTACTTGCACTTTGACGTGCTTTCGAACTGCTAGGTGGGCAGGAGCAGGGACCGAGCGACGGGAGCTCACCCCGTCATTGCGGGGATTCGAACCGCCAACCTTCTGATCGGGAAGTCCTAGGCTCTGTGGTTTAACCCACAGTGCCACCCGCGTCCCTAAAGGTAAAGGGACCCCTGACCAGTAGGTCCAGTCATGGCCCCGACTCTGGGGTTGCGGTGCTCATCTCGCTTTACTGGCCGAGGGAGCCGGCGTACAGCTTCCGGGTCATGTGGCCAGCAGGACTAAGCCGCTTCTGGCGAACCAGAGCAGCGCACGGAAACGCCGTTTACCTTCCCGCCGGAGTGGTCCCTATTTATCTACTTGCACTTTGACGTGCTTTCGAACTCCTAGGTGGGCAGGAGCAGGGACCGAGCAGAACACCGCAAAACCTTTGCAATCCCTCTGAAACCAGGAGAGCAGGGGATAACATCTCGGCTCAGCCGGTTTTATTGAGTGAGCCGATCTCTTTGCCACCCTCAGGGGCCTCCCTCTACCGCCGGCTGAAGGAGTACGTGTTGACAGAGGAGGACCTGAAGGAGCACGGGTACCCCCTGCCGTGCCCCGAGACGTCGGGCCGCGCCGTCGTCTTCAACGCGGAGGAGAAGAAATCGACCGACGGTAAGCTCCGTGGGGAGAGGGGCAAGACCCGCAAGCGCTTCTGGCTTGGCGATCCTCATATAGTATCGATCCGTTGCATTTGTAACCCCTCCTGTGTCATTTTCCTCCTCCCCGCTTTATCGCCAGTGATAGCCCTGGGAGGTAGGTTGTGCTGAGAGGCAGCTTCACCCACTGAGTCGGGATTTGAACCCCATAAAAACAGGACTTTTTTCCCTTTGCAAAAGAAGCTGCACAACTTTGAGCTGATCGTCAAAAAAACCGGGGCTTTTCATCTTTGCCAAAAAAGCTGCACAACTTTGAGCTGATCCTCAAAAAAACGGGGCTTTTCCCCTTTGCAAAAGAAGCTGCGCAACTGTGAGCTGATTTCCCCCAGAAAACAGGGCTTTCCCTCTTTCCTCCTCTAAAATCTAGGTGCCTCTTTTGTTCAGGTGTGTCTTGTGGAGCGAAAAACACAGCAATTCATTGAATCTCTTTCTCTCTCTTTCTTTCTCCCTCCCTTCCCCTCCCTCCCCCAAATTTTTAGGCTCCTGCAGAGTTTGCTGCCGCTGCGGCACCGAGTACATGGTGACTCCGTCTGGGAACTGCGTCCGCAAGGAGGAATGCGTCCACCACTGGGGGAAGTTGCGCAAGCAGAGAGGTAGAGTGTTGCATTTGAGTTCCTTTCCTCCCACATCTTTTCCTTCCTCCGCTGGAGCTCAGAGAGTGGGTGTTTGCAGCGGTTTGCATCTTCCGCCCGCGCTCGGCCTCCCTGCGCCGTTCCATCTTCCCAGCAACCTGTGAGAATTGCACTGAGCTGCTGGTTCTTGTGGCTTGGGAGTGGGGGGCCTGAGGGTCATCCAGCCCAACCCCAACACCCCCCGCAATGCCGGAATCTCAAAGCATCCATGACGGACCCAACCTCCGCTTATAAACCTCTGCGGAAGGAGAGTCCACAAACTCCCGTTTGCATATTTCGTAGAATTTCTACACCGCTTGGTTGTAAAAGCCTTTCCACCACCCCAAAAAACCCTCAAAGGGGTTTCCAAAATGAATAGAACAGGCATAGGCAAACTCGGCCCTCCAGATGTTTTGGGACTGCAACTCCCATCATCCCTAGCTAACAGGACCAGTGGTCAGGGATGATGGGAGTTGTAGTCTCAAAATATCTGGAGTTTGCCTATGCCTAGAATAGAATAACCATGTTATTGGTAAAAAAAGAGAAACTGTTTTGAACATTCAGTGAAATGAAATGAAATCGGCAACAGGTTAAAGGAGACATTGACTTTCTGCGTGTCTGGACAGACTCGCCTGAACGAAAACGTTTTTCGCAGGCACCGAAAAGAATTCAGCGAACCTTTTCCGCCTTGTTCAACAGGCAGGCAGAGGTCCTGGGTCCTGTGTTTGGATCCCTCCGCAGACCCTGAAACTTGCCAAGTCGCATTCTCTGAGGGTGACCTACCTGGTAGGACTGTTGTACAAGGCTGAATACGGTTTGGCGTGGGCAAGGAATACATGGATTTTGAGTGTTTTGAGACACTGAGGGGATAGAACAAATATTTGTTGTCGTTTAGTCGTGTCCGCCTCTTCATGACCCCCTGGACCAGAGCACGCCAGGCCCTCCTGTCTTCCACTGCCTCCCGCAGTTTTGTCAAACTCATGCTGGTAGCTTCGAGAACACTGTCCCACCATCTCGTCCTCTGCCGTCCCCTTCTCCTTGTGCCCTCCATCTTTCCCAGCATCAGGGTCTTTTCCAGGGAGTCTTCTCTTCTCATGAGGTGGCCAAAGTCTTGGAGCCTCAGCTTCAGGATCTGTCCTTCCAGTGAGCACTCAGGGCTGATTTCCTTCCGAGTGGAGAGGTTGGACCTTCTTGCAGTCCATGGGACTCTCCAGAGTCTCCTCCAGCACCAGAATGTACCGGACCAATCCAATTCCCTGACCTAGTCGTTATGCAGCTTCGGCAAAGAGCCACGCTTTGAGCGTGGCTGTTTCCTCTTCCCTCCCCGGCGCCTTCCCCTTATTTATCTCATCCCTTTGGTTGTCAACAATCACCATCGTTACTATTAATTTAAAACCTTGAGTGCTTGAGAGAAAGGCAGGATGCAAATATTGCAAGTAAGGACAGTTTCTGCATATCATTCAGCTGGTACCTTCTGGGAAATGCCTTTTTGCTGATTCCTAAGCCACAGTGTCCTCCTTGCTCAACCTTTTCCCTCCCTTTCAGTTCCTGGTGGTTGGGAAACCCATTACAACTGCTGTTCGGGAGCGGTGGGCTCCCCCGGGTGCCAAGTCGCAAAAGTAAGTTACTTTCAAATTTCCTTGGTTTCCTTTTATCTCGCCCGTCCTCCGTCACGGAGCCCCAGGGGGTAGAAGCGTGGTTGTTAGATCTAGGCGCAGGTCGTAGTTCACTGGTAGAGCCCCTGCCCTGCAGGCAGAAGATCCTAGGCCCAGTCCTGCCCCAGGTAGGACTGGGAATGCCCCCTTGCTTGAAACCTTGGGGAGCCCTGCTGGTCCGTGTGAACGTCAGCTAGACCAGGTTGCTCCCCGGAGCAAGACGGTTTGAGCATCTTACTCCCGATCCTGGTCTGACTGCACTGGCTACCAATTCGTTTCTGGGCCCAATTCAAAGTGCTGGTTTCGACCTATAAAGCCTTAAATGGCTCAGGACCCCAATACCTCAAGGACCGCCTCTTCCCATATGAACCGACCTGGACCCTGAGATCGTCTTCCGAGGCCCTCCTTCGTGTGCCTCCTCCTCGAGAGGTCCAGAGGGTGGCAACACAAGAACAGGGCCTTCTCTGCAGTGGCTCCCCGTTGGTGGGAATGCTCTCCTCATGCCTTCATTATACACCTTTAGGCGCCAGGCACAAACGTTCCTTTTTAACCAGGCCTTTGGTTGATAGATAGATAGATAATACTTTATTCGGCTATAAGCCCACGAGGTAAAACCAAACAATCAATAAAATAGCATTTTACATTCTAAAATATCAACTAAAATATTTCAACGCATAATCTCCTTCACATTACATACAATCTCTAGATGTACCGTATTGTGGCCTTGAATATAAAGATGGTGCATAGAGTTTACTAGATTTTTAATAGTCATGCAGCATTCCATGAAGTCTTTTATATGAAAGAACTGAAATCAGGAATCTGGCAACCTGTAATGTTCTATAAGAGTCAGTGTCCTGGAGTAGATAGGCTAGATGTAATTCAGGTGGTTTAGCAACAGTTTCCAAAATGATTGAACTCAGAATCCTTGATCGGGGAACAATATATAAAGGACAATTAAACAAGATATGATAAAGGGATTCTATTGATTTGTTGTCACATGCGCATAAAGGCCTTTGGTTGATCTGTTTTGCATCCTATGCCCTTTTAAAATGTGGGGTTTTTGGGGGGGCGTTATTGGGTTGTTAGGGATGCAGGTGGCGCTATGGGTTAAACCACAGAGCCTAGGACTTGTCGATCGGCGAGTTCGAATCCCCGCAATGACGGGCTGAGTTCCCGTTGCTCGGTCCCAGCTCCTGCCAACTTAGCAGTTCTAAAGCACACCAGTGCAAGTAGATAAATAGGTACCGCTCCGGCGGGAAGGTAAACGGTGTTTCCGTGCGCTGCTCTGGTTTGCCAGAAGCGGCTTAGTCCTGCTGGCCACATGACCCGGAAGCTGTCCGTCGGCTCCCTCGGCCAGTAAAGCGAGATGAGCGCCGCAACCCTAGAGTCGGCCACGACTGGACCTAATGGCCAGGGGTCCCTTTACCTTTACTTTATTGGGTTGTTGTTTTTATTTTTATTAGGTATTTTGTGTTTTTGTATCTTGATTTTATTCTCTGAACTGCCGTGAGTATAGGGTGGTATATAAATTCTAATAAAATGATGATGATGATGATGAAGCCTGGAGGCTTCTCCATGAATTTTTCCTGACCCCTCTTTCAAAGCCATTATCCTCCTAAAGCCAGGCGAGGTGAAATAAGCCGTCTTCCTTCTCTCTTTGCCCCTCTAATTTCCTCCTCCCTCTTTCAGCAACACGTTCACGACGGCAGGAAGGAGAGCTTGGAAGGTTTCGTGAAGACCTTTGAGAAGGTGCCCAGCGCGGACGGAAACCCGGGCATCTACGCCTTAGACTGCGAAATGGTTGGTGGAGCTGGAGTTGGTCATCTGCTGGGGCAGTTTCGAAAAACGATAGCCATTAAAATCATAGGCTTAGGCAGCTCAAAAGAGGCTGCTTCTTTCAGCTTCGAATGTGTCTCTGTCTGCCCATCGTGTCTGTTTTGAAAAAGTTAACTAAAACCGTAGCTCTGTTCCTTAACTGCTGGGAAATACAGTGGAGCCTCGGAAGTCAAACACCTTTGAACTCGAACCTTTCGGCTCCCGAGTGGTCGAAACCCGGAAGTGAGTGTTCCGGTTTTTGAACGATTTTTGGAAGCCGAACGTCCGGCGCGGCTTCGAATTGGCTGTAGGACAGTTCTGGGAATCGAACGCATTCTGTATTCTGTTTGATAACCAAGGCATGACTCAATCTATCTATCTGTCTATTTATCTGTCTATCATCTATCTATCTCTATAATCTATCTATTGATCATCTGTCTGTCTATCATCTATCTACCTATCTATCTATCTATCTATCTATCTATCTATCTATCTATCATCTATCTATCTCTATCATCTATTTATCATTTCTCTGTCTATCTATCATCTGTCTGTCTGAACGTCTATCATCTATCTATTTATCTCTCATCTGTATCTATCATCTATCTATATCTATCTATCTATCTATCTATCTATCATCTATCTATCTATCTATCTATCTATCTATCTATCTATCTATCTATCATCTATCATCTCTATTATCTATTTATCATCTGTCTGTATGTCTATCCATCTATCATCTATCTATCTATCTATCTATCATCTATCTATATCTATCTATCTATCTATCTATCTATCTATCTATCTATCTATCATCTATCTATCTATCTATCTATCATCTCTATCATCTATTTATCATCTGTCTGTAAGTCTATCTATCTATCTATTTATCTATCATCTATCTCTATCATCTGTATGTCTTGTCTATCTATCTATCTATCTATCTATCTATCTATCTATCTATCTATCTATCTATCATCTATCTATCTATCTATCCATCAATCCATCATCTATCTATCTATCAATCATCTATCTATCTATCTATCTATCTATCTATCTATCTATCTATCTATCAATCATCTATCTATCTATCATCATCATCTACCGTGTCTGTTCTAAAAAAAGATAACCAAAATCGTAGCTCTCTTCCTTAACTGCTGGGAAACAGTCGGCCGGAAGAAGCAGCCTTGAAAGTGGTCAGAAATCTCTTTCCCCCCTCCTTTGATTCCTGGTTCTCTGGACCCCAAATCGGATTAATCTCTGGGTCGTTGAATCAGGCGAGGGTTTGACGAATAGGAGATCAGGTCTGCCTGCGGAAAGGGAGGCTTCCTGAGACACCCCCCCCCCCAATATCTCTCTCTTCTTCTTCGGCTCCCGCAGTGTTACACCAAGCAAGGCCTGGAGCTGACTCGGGTCACGGTGATCAACTCGGAGCTGAAAGTCGTCTATGACACCTTTGTCAAGCCTGACCACAAAGTTGTGGACTACAACACTCGGTGAGAATGCTTTCCGTTTTCCTTTCTCTTTCTGTGATGGAACTCCTACTTGGGGACTTGCCTGGCTTTTTCCCGGCCCACGTAGGACCAGTCTGGATAGTTGGCCTTGGTGAAGATTTGACGTTTTCATCCCCAAAACGTTTTTGATTTGAGTTTCCGCTGAAATGAGGCTGCATTTTAATGTTGTATTTTAATCTTGTTTTTAAGTTGCGTTTCAATCAATTGTTTTTATACCTGGTGTTAGCCACCCTGAGCCCGGTCTTGGCTGGGGAGGGCAGGGTATAAATAAAATTTATTATTATTATTATCATCATCATCAATCTTTATTACGGTCCATAGACCCAACAAATCATTACAAATCAATACACAATTCAGACAGCCTACCTCCAGGTTAAACAACACCTTGATCAAGCGGCAATTTTGTACGACTGCCTTTGCAAGGGCGAGTATTCCCACCCGTTTGACGGTGTTGATCTTTGCCTTCGCAGGTTTTCCGGCGTGACGGAGGCTGACCTGGAGAACGCCTCCATCACCCTGCGGGACGTCCAAGCCGTCCTCCTGAGCATGTTCAGCTCGGACACGATCCTGATTGGGCACAGCCTGGAAAACGACCTGTTTGCGCTGAAGGTAACGGGACAGTTCTGGCGGGGCAGTTCTGCCTTCTGCTTGCTCTGGGGAAAGCCAGGCAGAGATGTATCAGCCACAGGGTGGGCTGGGGTCCTTTTCCCCCTTCGAGCGGCTTAACAGAGGAGTCTGTGCCCCCCACCCCATCCAGGCTGAAGCAATTGAGCAACGCTAGATCAGGCAGGTATTCCCCAAACCCATCGCCGCGTCCCGTCCCCCAGTCCTACAAACAAACCCCAAACCCATTGCCGTATACTCCAACCTGGTTTATTCCCAGAGCCGCAACTCTTCAAAGCATACCTTCTATCTCCCTGGTTCCCAACACACATGTCCCACAGGGGGGCAATCTGATTTTTAGAGAGGGGGCCAATTTGAGAATGAGTTATTAACGGTGAATGGCCTTTTAGGCTTCCTCCATGTGAATAGGAGCTCGCTTTTTGAATAATAAGAATCATTTTTCTGTCTATAAGACGCCCCCTATTTTGGGGGAGGGGACGTGGGTGGCGCTGTGGGTTAAACCACAGAGCCTAGGGCTTGCCGATCAGATGGTTGGCAGTTCGAATCCCCGCAACGGGGTGAGCTCCCGTTGCTCAGTCCCTGCTCCTGCCAACCTAGCAGTTCGAAAGCACATCAAAGTGCAAGTAGATAAATAGGTACCGCTCCGGCGGGAAGGTAAACGGCGTTTCCGTGCGCTGCTCTGGTTAGCCAGAAGCGGCTTAGTCCTGCTGGCCACATGACCAGGAAGCTGTACGCCGGCTCCCTCGGCCAGTAAAGCGAGATGAGCGCCGCAACCCCAGAGTCGGCCACAACTGGACCTAATGGTCAGGGGTCCCTTTACCTTTACTATTTTGGGGTATTTAAAAAAATCGGGGGCGATGGCCTCTGTGTATAAGACGCCCCCCACATTTTTGACATTATTTTAAAGGGGAAAAACATAGTCTTAAACTATGCTGGGGGGGGGGGGAATCAGGATTTTAAAGATGCTTACAAATAGGTTGGGAACCACTGCTGTATCTATCTGAAAGGTTGGGAACAGCTTTTAAATTTAAAGGCCAAGGGGTGAGGGTGGGGGGGTCTAGGGCTGGGGAATATATTGTCTGAAACTGTTCTGATGTCCATATCGCGAAATCAGGCTTCCTCACTTCTGGCCTGGCGATATATCGCAAATCATGATGTTTGCGTGTGGTATGCAGTGCTTTCTTTCTAAAAAAAAAATGTTTAGGAGGTACTCTCATTTTCCTACTCCTATGAGGCCAAACTTAGGGACGCAGGTGGCGCTGTGGGTTAAACCACAGAGCCTAGGACTTGCCAATCAGAAGGTCGGCGGTTCGAATCCCTGCAATGACGGGGTGAGGTCCTGTAGCTCAGTCCCTGCTCCTGCCCACCTAGCAGTTCGAAAGAACGTCAAAGTGCAAGTAGATCAATAGGTACCGCTCCGGCGGGAAGGTAAACGGTGTTTCCGTGCGCTGCTCTGGTTCGCCAGAAGCGGCTTAGTCCTGCTGGCCACATGACCCGGAAGCTGTACGCCGGCTCCCTCGGCCAGTAAAGCGAGATGAGCACCGCAACCCCAGAGTCGTCTGCGACCGGACCTAACCTTTACCTTTACCTATGAGGCCAAACTTAGATTCAGAAAAGGTTTAGGGGTATGCGTACCCCTGCGTCCGTCTGTCCCCCAGAAAAAAGCACTGGCTATTAAAAAATCACAGTGGGGGGAAAACCCATGACGCTGGCCAAGGCTTCTCTCGATTCCTGCAGCCCGTGTTAACTCGGCCGGCTCAGCTCTCCCCCGGGGGGCGGGCAGTGGATCGCAAGAGCAGGCGACGGCAAAAATCACGGCGCTGGAAAACCACAAATTCAGCCGATGCCTCTGCGTAACCTGGTCCTTATTTCGGGCCTCACGATCTATCAGTATACATATTGCGATGTTTAGCCAGCGATGATATCACAAAGTTGACAGCCAGATAATTGCCCGGCCCAAGTGGGGGGGTCCGAGGACACGTTCATGGTGGCGCTTGGGTTTCCACTGGTGCAGAAGAACTTAGCAGAAGTACCGTATTTTTCGCTATATTTGCCGCACCCGATCATAGGAAGGGGAGAATAGGGGAAAAAAATTTTTTTTCTTGTTCTCCCCCTCAAAAACAAGGTGCGTTCAAGAGCAGGGTATTTTATCGTAAGATAAGGTTAAAATAAATTAAGGTAAACTGAATGACAGAATATTGTGAAAGATGAAAAGGATTTGCTGAGTTAATTGATAGGTTAGAATGTTAAGATAAATTATCCAATAAAAATTGAGTAAGATGGAAAGAATTTGCTGAAACAAATAAGTAAACTAGAATACAAAAAGGGAGGTGTGAGGAGGTCGATGAAACAAGTAAATGAAAGACAAAGAGATGGAATATTGGATGTGTGTTTAATTTTTTTATTGTTATTGCTGTATTTTTCTTTCTATTTTTACATATTTTTTCTTTTTTCTATCTATTTTTTATATATTGTAATGTATATGTTGTTAATTTTTTTGCTGATTGTTTTCTTTTTCTCTTTTCTGTAATCTCTAAACTTTTAATAAATATCATTTAAAAAAAAAAAAAACAAGAGCAGGCCTTGCTGCTGCCCCCCGAGCTTGTGGGGCTGGCGCTGCTCCCCCCCCCCCCAGCCTCAAAGATCCCTGAAGCTTTTGGAGCGCAGCTGCACTCCAAAGGCTTGAGGCTTCGGGGACATCCTTTGTAGCCTCCACAGGGCGGCGGGGTGCCTTCACCCCACCGCCCTGCATAGGCTTTGCGCAGCCATCCCGAAGCCGGAACAGCGAGACGGAGGGCTGCACAGCGCCCCGTCTCGCTGTTTTGGCTTCGGGGACAGCAGGCTGCTATCCGCAAGCCTTCAGAGCCCGGCGGGAGTTCCTGCTGGGCTCCCAAGGCTTGCGGAGAGCTGCCCGAAGCCCGGGGTGCACAGCGCCGCGCTCCCCGGGCTTCAGGTTGCAGGCAGCTGTGCGCAAACCTGCGGAGCCTGGAGGGAACTTCCGCCGGGCTCCGCGGGCTTGCGGATAGCTTCCTGAAGCCTGGAACGCGTGACCCCTCTCGCTCTCCAGGCTTCATCAAAATCCTGCATTCGCTCCATAGGACGCACACACTTTCCCCCTTTGTTTTTGGAGGGGGATAACTGCATCCTATAGAGCGAAAGATATGGTACTTGGGGGAAAGGGAAACCCTTTGACGCCGTCTGCGTCCGTCTCTCCCGGCAGCTCATCCACGGGACTGTGGTGGACACGGCTGTCGTCTTCCCTCACCGCTTGGGCTTGCCTTACAAGCGAGCTTTGCGCACCTTGATGGCCGACTACCTCAAGCGCATCATCCAGGACAGCGGTGAGATTTTGGAGAGGGGAGGGATGGGGAGCAAGGGAGGGAATCCGTGGGGTCTTCAGTCCGCCTTCCGCCCTCTCCGCTCCTGAGCTGCAAAGCCCTGGCCACCGAAAACCAGCCTCTCTAAAGTCCTACAGCTCCAATTCCACACACCCCAGTGCCCTTTCCCCCCATAAAGGAACAGCCTTACAGTCCCGCTTGGACTACTGCCATGCGCTCTCCGTGGGGCTACCTTTGAGGGTGACCCGGAAACTACAACTAATCCAGAATGTGGCAGCTGGACTGATGACTGGGAGCGGCCGCTGAGACCATATAACGCGGGTCCTGAAAGACCTACATTGGCTCCCAGGACATTTCCGGGCACAATTCAAAGTGTTGGTGCTGACCTTGAAAGCCCTAAACGGCCTTGGTCCAGTATACCTGAAGGAGCGTCTCCACCCCCATCGTTCAGCCCGGACACAGGTCCCAGAGCCAAGGGCCAAGATTGATTGCATTTATATACCGCCCTATACCCAGAGGTCTCAGGGCGGTTTACAGAAAACATCACAATATGTAAATTCAAAATAAGAACAATAACCCAAAGAGCCACATTTTAAAAGGGTATAGGATGTCAATGAGGTCAACCAAAGGCCTGGTTAAAAAGAAACGTTTTTGGCTGGCGCCTAAAGGTGCATAATGAAGGCACCAGGCGAACATCCCTGGGGATAGCATTCCACAGAGGGGGAGCCACTGCAGAGAAGGCCCTGTTCTCATATTGCCACCCTCCGGACCTCTCGAGGAGGAGGCACAGGAAGGAGGGCCTCAGAAGATGATCTCTGGGTCCGGGTAGGTTCATATGGAAAGAAGCGGTCCTTGGGGTATTGCAGTCCCTCACCGCCCCACCCCAATTCCATCCCATCTTCCTGAGTCCCTCTTTGGTCGCCCCAAGGCAACGGTGACCAAACTCAGCCCTCCAGCTGTTTTGGGACTACAGCTCCCATCATCCCTAGCTAACAGGACCAGCGATCAGGGATGATGGGAATTGTAGTCCCAAGTATCTGGAGGGCCGGGTTTGGCCACTACGGCCCCAGAAGATGAGTCACAACGTCCTTCGTTCTCTCTTTGTCTTCCCGGCAGTGGAAGGCCACGACTCGAGCGAGGACGCCCGGGCGTGCATGGAACTGATGATCTGGAAGATCAAGGAAGACGCAAAAGTGAAGCGGTGATAGAGGAGGGCCCTCCGCCGTTCTTTCTCCTTCGCCTCTTCCGCTTTTACCGGTGCAGTGCAATAATGATAATAATAATAACAATAGCGGCCTCTGGGGAGCCTGGACCTTCCCCCCCCCTTCTGTGTTCGCAGGTATCCCTGCGTAGCTGCTGCTGGTGGCGCCACCACTCCTCTGCAGTCACACTGAGAAAGCGTGTGGCCTCGCGAGGCTGGCCGCGACGTCCCGCCCCCCACGACCTGTGGCGCGATAGGCCCGCCGGAGAACTCCAGGATAAGATCTGGGCGCCGCCTAACTCCCCGAAACCCCGTCCCGTTCGCGAACCTCAAAAAAACAGAAACTTTGCTTCTCCTTTGGGGACTTAACGTGGGGCTCCCTGTGCGCTGCCACACATTGGGAAGTCGGCCGCGGTGACTTGGGCAAGCTGCGGAGGCGCTGGCGAGCCGCGCAGGGGCTCCGATCTGGCAGCGGGCTGCCTCCAAACCTGCAACGCCAGGGGAGAAGGCGGAGGCGCCGTGCGGTTGGCAGGGCAGCAGAACTGCCGGCATGGATATACGTTTGAGTCCTGGCCATGGGTAAGGCAGGGCATTGCGCTCGCGCCAGGAGCACTGGGGGCCTTCGGTGTAGCCGGCTGGTGCCAACCCACAGGAAATGGGCCCCCTTGCAAAGAGGGGGTTTCCCTCACCCCATCTCTCAGCGCAACAGGCCCCCCCCGGTCTCTGCTGCCTGCATCATCGGACTCCTTCCCGAGGCAGAGGATTGCCCCATCGGATTGCCCCGGATAAGGGGCTGGCAGTCGTTCCCATGACGGGTCCGCCGCCCACCACCCGAGACCCCGAATCGGCAGTTGCGCAAGTCCTCCAGGGTGGAAAACGGGGCATGAGCGTGGCAGAGTCGCTGCAGGGAGCCTTACGATTCGTCCGCCTTCGCAACTGCAAATCCAGGGAACTCCACTGTTCAGAGCATATCGCACTTAATTTCCAAGCTCAACCACGACTTTTTAAAAAACACTAGGAAACGCTTCTTCCTAATTATTGCTAATCGCTGCTCTGTGAACGCCCCGTGGGGAAACTTAACCCAGCTCGCTTTGGGGGGGGGGGGGAATGCAGGTGGAAATATTTGCCTTGGCGTAAAACAGAAAGGGGTGTTGATGGTTGAATCCACCTCCTCAAATTCACACACGCTCAGTTATCCGTGAGTGTAAATAACAATGTTCTAGGAACAGAGCGAGTTAGAAGACAGGGTGGGGTGGGGGGTGTTGGGTTATCTATTTAAAACAAGGGGGCAATTCTGCACTACAAGCTATTTTAGCTGACAAAACTCTTCCCTCCTCTGTCCCCCGAATTTTCATTTAAGGAGAGAACCTAAAATGCTCTCTCAGTTCAAATGTTTCCCAACGCCGTCGGAAGCCGTTCATTCCCTTTAAATACCAGTTCCATGTTTTTGCTGCTCCCAATCTGCCCTCTTCCTTCCTTCCTTCCTGGGTAATAAGAGGAGAAAGCAGGTCTCCTCAGCCCCTGGGGGGGGGGGAAACCTATTATTATTATTAATAATAATAACCTTAGCGTAGGTCGACCTCCTCCGCAGCTGACCTCAGCCGTTCCCTGGTTGATGATTCCCAAATCTCTTTTGTTTTGTTAACACTGTACAGTTAATTAAAAAAAACGGGCTCTGTAGACTTTGTATATGCAGAACTGGTAAAAACCTGTTAACACTATTTTGTAAATGGTTTTTTTTTAAATAAATAAACAAAAAATCCTGGCTATTTGTGGAAAGCACGGTTGATTGTTTTAGAGATTATCTCTGTGTGTGTGTGTTATTCTGCTTACTGGAGAGTGTATCAGGGATAAAGGGGTGTGTGTGTGTGGATAATCCTGAGATTTTATTTTTGAAAGGCCACAATTTTGCCGAACGTTTCACCTGCGAAAAGCCAGAAACCTTCAAGTTTAAATCAGAGAGGGTTTTGGGTTTCCTCCATACTTGGTCGAAGTACCAGCTGTGTGTGCAAGAATTTGGAAGAACGCAGTCCTTCTTGAGACAGCCGAATGCTGCTTCTTAGATAGGGGGTATGTATCCCAGATAACCACTGGAGGGGGGGTTTCTCCTATTAAGAGGAGCCATTCCCCTCCTGAGAGTCCACAAGGCAGCTTCCTGTCTTCATTCTCCTTCACCGTTGGATTAACACTCTATGATGTCACGACAGGCGAGCCAATCAGTGGCACAGGCTTCAACCCCACCCTGAAAATGCATTCACTTTTTGCATTCTCTCGCTCCCTCCTGCAGGAGGAGTGCCATTGTTGTTGTTTAGTCGTTTAGTGGTGTCCGCCTCTTCATGGCCCCCCTGGACCAGAGCACGCCAGGCCCTCCTGTCTTCCACTGCCTCCCACAGTTTGGTCAAACTCATGTTCGTAGCTTCGAGAACACTGTCCCACCATCTCGTCCTCTGTCGTCCCCTTCTCCTTGCGCCCTCCATCTTTCCCAACATCAGGGTCTTTTCCAGGGAGTCTTCTCTTCTGAGGAGGCCAAAGTCTTGGAATCTCAGTTTCAGGATCTGTCCTTCCAGTGAGCACTCAGGGCTGATTTCCTTCAGAATGGATAAGAGTGCCATAGTTCGCACTATTGGCATTCTCTCGCTCTGGCATAGTTTGCACGGCGCGAAGAAGCCCTTTCGTTTCCCCTGCATCCCCCAGCTTCCAGCTCCATCGCATCTTCACGAGTTCTGGCGTTGGGAGGAAAGCTGCTGTCTTAATGGCTCTCTCCACGCCGGGCACGGTTTTGGAAACCTGACGCGTTGCCTCTCAACTCGCTCGAGGAGTCCGGATCGCGGAGGAAAAATCGGAACGAAACCCACTGGGCCGTCCACTCAGGCATCTCGCCTTCAGGAGGTGGGGGTCAGAGGTCAGGCAGAGCCAGCCGGGTCTTTTTGTGATGGAGACGTTGCTGCGTTAAACATGCCTATTTTAAGCCTGTTTGCACCCCTGGCTGAGTTCCTCGTGGGGGTCAGCCCCCAATCGCCACCTCTACGCCAGAGCCTCCCATTGTCCACGCTATCGATCAGGGTGCTGAGCCTCATTAAAACCCCTTCTCCGGTTAATTTCCGTCTTGTAAGCTCCTTTTGGCCGGCAAATGTGAGATGGACGGTCACAGAAGCGGGGAGGGTGGCTGGCTGAGAGTCTCCCGCTGAGATATTGACGGACCTGTCACAACCCGTTTGTCCCTCGTGACGTCTGAGGGGGGTGCGTTGCAAAGAAATGTCCCCGAGTTGAAAGCTCCCCACTGAATCGACCACCGGTTCAGTGTTTTGAGGGATTTCGTCGTCCCATTTCATCTCTCCCCTTCCCCTCCTCCAGCGACAGCTTTGGAATCGCCACCAAAGCATCCTTAGTTTGCCACTTCCATGGCTGCATTTGAAGATTGCTTCAGTTTGCAGCCAGGAACTTCGGACACTCATCTTCAATCAAGTGATATTTGGCTAATAATAATAATTACTATTCTATAATAATAATAAAAAAATTGTCCAGTAGCACCTTAAAGACCAACATGCACATGAAAGCTTATACCAAGAACAAACTTAGTTAGTCTCATAAGGTGCTACTGGACAATTTTTTAATTTTTATATATATTTTGACTGCATCAGACCAACACGGCTACCTTTCTGAATCTAGTACTATTGCAGTGGTACCTCAGGTTAAGTACTTAATTCGTTCCGGAGGTCCGTTCTTCACCTGAAACTGTTCTTAACCTGAAGCACCACTTTAGCTAATGGGGCCTCCCGCTGCTGCCACGCCGCCGGAGCACCATTTCTGTTCTCTTCCTGAAGCAAAGTTCTTAACCCGAGGTACTATTTCTGGGTTAGCGGAGTGTGTAACCTGAAGCGTATGTAACTTGAAGCTTATGTAACCTGAGGTACCACTGTATTATATTATTATTATTCTTTGACGATCACTTGTAGCTGAGTAAGATTGTCTTCGATAAACACGGTTTTAACAATGAGTCCGTAAGTGACTGTGGAGGCCAATTCTGGATCCACACGTCCTTCCACAGTGGGGACATTGGTTTTTGGGTGAGAGTTGATTCCAGTGGGGGTTTGCCAAGCGTGCCTTCCTCTTGGCACGTTTCTCCCTTACGTCCTGAGTTCGAGTGTCTTCAAAGCCCATGACACCTTTGGGAAAGGCTGTTCTCCAACTGGAGCACTTGCAGGCCAGTGTTTCCCAGTCATCGGTGTTTATACTACATTTTTTAGATTTGTCTTGAGAGAGGCATTTGAACCTCTTTTGCTGACCACCAGCATTACGCTTCCCATTTTTAAGTTCGGAATAGAGTAGAGACATCACCTTGCCAACAAAGGTCCGTATAGTTAAAGCTCTGGTTTTCCCAATAGTGATGTATGGAAGTGAGAGCTGGACCATCAAGAAGGCTGATCGCCGAAGAATGGATGCTTTTGAATTCTGGTGCTGGAGGAGACTCTTGAGAGTCCCATGGACTGCAAGAAGATCCAACCTCTCCATTCTGAAGGAAATCAGCCCTGAGCGCTCAGTGGAAGGACAGATCCAGAAGCTGAGGCTCCAAGACTTTGGCCACCTCAGGAGAAGAGAAGACTCCCTGGAAAAGACCCTGATGCTGGGAAAGATGGAGGGCGCAAGGAGAAGGGGATGACAAAGGATGAGATGGTTGGATGGTGTTCTTGAAGCTACCAGCATGAGTTTGACCAAACTGCGGGAGGCAGTGGAAGACAGGAGGGCCTGGCGTGCTCTGGTCTAGGGGGTCACGAAGTGTCAGACACGACTAAATGACTAAACAACAACAAAGTTCCAAGTCTGGGAACCTCTGGACTCGATGATCCTTCATTGCAGGGGGTTACACTTGACGACCCTCTGCAATCCTTAGGATCCCTTCCTACTGTTCTGCGATTCTTTTGCCTGGCCTGCACCGTCCAGCAATTCAGCCTCGTTGGATAGTCTGCGAGTTCGAGTGTTAGGAGAGGGGGAGAAAAGCTCTTTCCTGTAGCTACTTGGTGATGCATCCTTTTATAAACCACTTCTTCCTTGCCTTTTCCCCAAACTTAAAAAAGCCCCAAACCCCACAGCCCTTCCAAATAGGGGAATCGCTACGCCCCCCCTGCAGGACTGTAGAAAGCCGTGTTGATTCACAGAAGGCTAGCAGTTGGGAAGGGGGCAATCTCCCAGCTCGGCTGTCCCAGTAGTGTGGGGTTTTTTTGGAGTGGACCCCCCGCTGTGAAGCATTCAGGATCCTTTCGTTCAGCTTAACCCCCTCCGCGCAGCGACGAGGCCGTTGGGGTCAGGGGTGATCGGGAGTGATCGATCCCACCTTTTGAAAGGCAATTTCATTCCTATAAAACTACGTTTTGTTCCCAGACAGCCGGAGCAAATTGTGGGGGGTGGGCACGGTCATCTAAAAGCATAGGGCACGTAAAAAGGGTTTTTTTGGAGTGGGGTGGGGGAGCTTAGCGAGCCAACGGATCGATCAGGAATCGGGAAGCTGATTAGAGGATGGAGGTAAGCTCTTTAGCGAGCCACGTCTGAAGGGTGCAAAGCCATTGATCTCCTGAGCACATCTGTGCTCTTGTTAACTAAATTTTTTGGGGCAGTTTTTACTATTTGCACCCGGGGCGGATGTTTGCTTGTTTCAATGCGCACATCTCAAATCCGCTCTTCCCGGACCAGATCTGTGAGCCCCAAAGTGCTGTTCTCCCTCCAAGCTCGTTCTCCAACCAAAGAACATATGCAAAGGCCCTTTTCTGGGCCAAACCACATACCAAAAAAAGCCATGAAAAATGAATGCATGGCTGTTTCGATGGCACTATCCGGACATGGAAGTTAGTGTGGCAAATATCAGCCGCTGATGTTCACATTTTTGGCTTGCTGGTTGCCTAAATTCATTTCTTTATTAGCACCTGCGCATCTTGTAGCTTATTTTGGAGAGGTTTACAAAAAGAAAGAAAAATCAGTTCTGAGATGCTCCCAGGCCTCAGGTTCACAATCTAAAGAAAACGATGCAACACACAAGAAACTTGGGATTGAGAGGGAGGGAGAAAGCAAGCTAGAATTTTATGATGATGATAATAATGATTTATTATTTATACCCCGCCCATCTGGCTGGGTTTCCCCAGCCACTCTGGGCGGCTCCCAACAGAATATTAAGAACACCAAACATTGAAAACTACTAAAATACAATAATTCATCAAATGTTAAAAACTTCCCTAAACAGGGCTGCCTTCAGATGTCTTCTAAAAGTCAGATAGCTGTTTATTTCCTTGACATCTGATGGGAGGACGTTCCATCCCCTGAGAAGGCCCTCTGCCTGGTTCCCTGTAACCTCGCTTCTCGCAGGGAGGGGACCGCCAGAAGACCCTTGGGAGAAGGACCCTGGTGTCCGGGGTGGAGACGCTCCTTCAGGTATACTGGGCCTAAGCCATTTAGGGCTTTAAAGGTCAGCACCAACACTTTGAATTGTGTTTGGAAACGTCCTGGGAGCCAATGTAGGTCTTTCAGGACTGGTGTTATATGGTCTCCACTCCCAGTCCCCAGTCTGGCTGCCGCATTTTGGATTAGTTGTAGTTTCCGGGTCACCTTCAAAGGCAGCTCCACGGAGAGCGCATGGCAGTAGTCCAAGTGGGAGATAACCAGCGCATGCACCACTCTGGCTAGGCAGTCTGTGGGCAGGGTCCTCTCTGTCCTAAGCATCATCGCACAGAACAGGGAGGTGTTCTTTGCGAACCCTCCACCGAAACCGGGTGGTTTCACCAATTGCTTGCACATCTGTGGGCCTCCACATCTCCCAGTGCCTTGGTGGGTTTGCATTTTGACCATCCCATGCTGGCTGAGGAGGAAATCGTCTCTCCAAGCCCTCTCCACGCTTGTCGGACCTTGTTAGCATCCCCAGCAAAGAAGTCATCTCTTTTTCTGCCCCTGTACCCCCCCCAGCCGCCGAATGCAAAATCTCTTCTGCAAAGAGGGTGAGCCTGGATTAGGGGCCCCGAGGTTTTGCTGTCCTGGCTTTGCCTAAACTCAAATCCCCCCAGTCTAATATCCCTCGTGCTGCAAGATCCCAAAAGCACCTGGACTAAAATGGTCTATCCAAAACTTCACTCTGGTGGTTTATCACCACAACAGCTACTCACTTTGGGTTTTAGTAAAGCGAACCGTCTAATTTGTCAGCGCCAGGACACGGGTGGCGCTGTGGGTTAAACCACAGAGCCCAGGACTTGCCGATCAGAAGGTCGGTGGTTTGAATCCCTGCGACGGGGTGAGCTCCTGTTGCTCGGTCCCTGCTCCTGCCAACCTAGCAGTTCGAAAGCACCTCAAAGTGCAAGTAGATAAATAGGTACCGCTCCGGTGGGAAGGTAAACGGCGTTTCCGTGCGCTGCTCTGGTTCTCCAGAAGCGGCTTAGTCATGCTGGCCACATGACCCGGAAGCTGTACGCCGGCTCCCTCGGCCAGTAAAGTGAGATGAGCGCCGCAACCCCAGAGTCGGCCACGACTGGACCTAATGGTCAGGGGTCCCTTTACCTTTACCTAAATGATATCAAGCGTCAGAACAGCTTGGCCACAATAAGGGAATTTTGCCCATGGCATGACTATTTTTCTTCCCATTTCCACTCTCTGGCACCCGATCTGCATAACCGAGCAATTCTAAAATATAGACGTGCTTTTACTCTCGCAAGATGCCCTCGGCTGGGCTTGAGGGACGATTCCAACAGATCCCACACGAAAAACGTCCCTGTGGAGACGGCAGTCCCGAATCGGTGGTGCATGCCCTTCTGGCTTGCCCTCTTGATAAAGGCTTGAGGACTGAGATTACCACCCCTCTTTTATCGTCCATCCCGGGTCGCCCAGCCCCTGCCCCAGGGTTCTTTCTCCTGGCAGACCAAGATGAACAGGTGACAGCAAAGGTGGCTAGGTTTTTTAGCTGGGGCAATCAGAATAAGATCCACTATTGATTCAAAGCCCTAAAATGTATTGTATATAATTGACTTTTTATTTCTATTCTTCGTATGTCGTATTGTTGTTTTATTGCTGCGGCCGATGGCTGACGCAAATGTAGATCCATTCATTCATACCTGTCCAGGAGAGAGTGACGCTTCTTTTTAAAATGGACAGGAGAGAGGTGATGGTGATCTTTTTACATGCTCAGAGAACTTTACTCCTTGGAAAGCCTAAAGACCGCTCTGAGCCAGCAGTTATGTCAAAAGTAGAAAAAAGAACCGAGAAATTACACAAAACAAATGAAATACCGTGAAAATCCCTGAAACGAGAAGTAATCGAATAGTTCAGTGAAACGAGGTTTGTAGACGGCGTCCCGTTAAGGCTTTGTACAATTCTAGGTTTTTCTCATTTTTACCTTAAACTTTTTTATTTTTATTATTTAGTTTATTTCTATAAGATAATATAAGAATGGAAAATATTTAAGGAATATATAAGACATTGCCAAAATAACACCGCCTTAGCAGAACTGGAATGACACTTGCGAACGCTAAATACTATTTACATGTTGTACTATTTTATTGTTGTTAGCCGCCCTGAGCCCAGCTTCGGCTGGGGAGGGCGGGAAATAAATAAAATTTTTTATTATTATTATTATTATTATTATTATTATTATTATTATTATTATTATTAAATAAATGTAACAAATATCTTAGTAGGATGTATGAAAAAGGATACAAAATAAAACTGCGAGATAATACCACAACGATAGAAAAAGAACGATTGGAAGTTTCTTGTAAAAAAAAAAAAAATTATTTGAAGGACATGATGTTGTATAAATCTTTGGTTTTCTTTTCATTATTTTTTCTTTTTTTCTCTTTTTTCTCTTTTCATATTTTTTTTCTTGCTTTTGAGTCATGAAGTCCCCCCCTATTTTTATTTAACTTTGTTATACCTACCCTAGTTGTATGTTTGTATTTTAAACCTATATATATAGAGAGAGGGGGGGGGGTACACACACACACAGACACACACACATTTTTCTTTTTTCTTTTTTCATATTTTTTCTTGCTTTTAAGTCGTGAAGTTTCCCCCCTATTTTTATTTAACCTTGTTATACCTACCCTAGATGTATGTTTGTATTTTAAACATATATATATATATATATATATATATATATATATATATGTAGGTACACACACACACACACACACACACACACACATATATAAATTTGGCTGAGCTCTGGTTAAGTTCCTACTAGATTTGGGGAGGGGTGCAGGAGGAAAGTTGGGGGGGGAGAGGTCAGAGTTTGACACGTGCCCCTCGCTTACAACCCCCCTTCCCCCAAATCCCCCAAGCTGTTAAATAGCAGAGGATGAACAGGAGCTGGGAGTTAGAGCCATGAAGGCGGGGGAGTGAAGAAGGAAGAGAGAAAGAAAGAGAGATCTTGCGAGTTGGTGAGTGGTTTATGTGGGGTGCAAACCTGGAAGGAAGTGCTCCGGTTTGCGAACTTTTTCTGGAAGCCGAACGTGCTCCGTTTTGAGTGTAACACTGAGGTCTGTCTTTTTCCCCTATTTATTTTGCGTTTTTGTTTTTGTGGCTCTTTTTCATTTTGTTTTTGCGACTGCGTGGAACCCAGTTCAGCTACTGGTGGATCCATTGCGTGACTGCAGTACACTGTTTATCGCTTTCGTTTTATGGATCAACGGTCTCGTTCGAAAGCAAAACCCATGTTGAATGGCTGTTTTAGGGGTTGTTTTTAAAAGCCTGGAACGGATTAATCTGTTTTGAATTCCTTTCTATGGGGAAGCGAGCCTCGGTTTCGGAACACTTTGGTTTTGGAATGGAATTTCCGGAACGGATTAAGTTTGACAACCACTGTGTGTATGTGTGTGTGATCCTAAAAGAAAATTATTATTATTATTATTATTATCATTATTACAGTGGTACCTCTGGTTGCAAATGGGATCCGTTCTGGAGGTCTGTTTGCAACCTGAACAGAACGCAAGCTGCGTCTGCGCGTTCTCGATTCGCCGCTTCTGCGCATGCGCGTTACGTCATTTTGCGCATCTGCACATGCGCGAGTGGTGAAACCCGGAAGTAACCCGTTCCGTTAATTCTGGGTGGCCGCGGGACGCAACCTGAAGCAAACGTAATATGAGCTATGACTGTATTATTACTTTATTTTAAGAAGACCTACTCCCTCTGAAAGGGACGTGGGTGGCGCTGTGGGTTAGACCCAAGAGCCTAGAACTTGCTAATCAGAAGGTTGGCGGTTCGAATCCCCGCGGCGGGGTGAGCTCCCGTTGCTCGGTCCCTGCTCCTGCCCACCTAGCAGTTTGAAAGCACGTCAAAGTGCAAATAGATAAATAGGTACTGCTCCGGCGGGAAGGTAAACGGCGTTTCCGTGCGCTGCTCTGGTTCGCCAGAAGCGGCTTCGTCCTGCTGGCCACATGACCCGGAATCTGTATGCCGTCTCCCTCGGCCAGTAAAGCGAGTTGAGCGCTGCAACCCCAGAGTCGGCCACGACTGGACCTAATGGTCAGGGGTCCCTTTACCTTTTTATATTAATAGTGAAGGACGTGAGTGGCGCTCCGGGTTAAACCACAGAGCCTAGGACTTGCCGATCAGAAGGTTGGCGGTTCAAATCCCCGCAATGACGGGGTGAGCTCCCGTTGCTCGGTCCCTGCTCCTGCCAACCTAGCAGTTCGAAAGCACGTCAAAGTGCAAGTAGATAAATAGGTACCGCTCTGGCAGGAAGGTGAACGGCGTTTCCGTGCGCTGCTCTGGTTCGCCAGAAGCGGCTTAGTCCTGCTGGCCACATGACCCGGAAGCTGTATGCCGGCTCCCTCGGCCAGTAAAGCGAGATGAGCGCCACAACCCCAGAGTCGGCCACGACTGGACCTAGTGGTCAGGGGTCCCTTTACCTTTACTCCCTTTGAAGCTGGCAGACTTTGCCAGGTTCTTTGGCTAATACATTTGCCTCCCTCTATTCTTCTAGACAAAAGAGGACCATGTACCATATAACTGGCAGCATTGCTTTCCCGCTGATGACCTCTCCGTCGCTCCTGTATGCAGTGCCACCCCCTCTTCTGCAAGCTCCGGGAGGGTGCTGCTCCCCCTTTCCGCTGGCACCCTCGACTCAACTCACGCCTTTCTGCGCCGTCCCCGCCATGGATCACCTGGCAGGTAAACGGGGCTGGACCGGCTGCCCTCCAAGGTGGGCTGTTGGTTCTGCAAAACGGGGCTGCCGGGCGGTCGAGATCAGTCACAGCACTGTAGAATTGTAGCATTGGAAAGGGACCCCCTGGGGTCATCCAGCTCAACCCCCGGGGATGCCGGCCAAAGCGTCCCAGACAGATGGCCCCTTAGGAGGAAAGGGTCTTAAGCCTGCCCCCCCCCCCCGCACATGCCTACCTTCTTACTTACAGCTCGGATAGTGGCCCTGCTTGCCTGCCATCTTCCTTAGTCTCTGTGCCGCTCCTTGTATTAATAATAATAATTATAATAATAATAATTTATTATTTATACCCCGCCCATCTGGCTGGGTTTCCCCAGCCAGTGGCATAGCGTGGGTTGTCAGCACCCGGGGCAAAGCAAGTAATTTGCATAAGCCAAGGAGGATAGGGAACTGCGGCCAGGAAGCAAGGTGACAGTCCCTTAGGATTGTAATGGATTTTCAGCCAGAGGGATATTGCTTGCTCCCAGACTTTTAATTCCACTCTGGGCTGTCCTGCCTCTTGCCTTAAGACTGCATTAGGTGTACACTTTGGGGTAGCAAATAATGATCTTAAGAATTTTGATTGTACTGTTTCAAGGGTCTTAAGGTTGGCAGAGGGGCTAATTTGAGAGCCATACAGGAGTTGGGCTAAAGGAAAATTTCTTCTGTTGAATGGCAGACTGCGGAGTTCCCTTGTGTAATCTTTTTTTCCCCCTGATGTTGTTGTTGATTTCCTTTCGTTTGTTCTTGTGGTGTTTAATGTCACTGGCTTCTGCCGCAATAAAACTTAAACTTGAAGCAAGTAATTTGCACCCCCTAACCTGTGGATTTGCACCCCCTAACCCGTGGATTTGCGCCCCCTAACCCTAACCCCCAGATGTTGCGCCCGGTGCGGCCGGCCCCCCCTGCACCCCCCACGCTACGCCACTGTCCCCAGCCACTCTGGGTGGCTTCCAACAGAACACTAAAATATAATAAGCTATTAAACATTAAAAGCTTCCCTAAACAGGGCTGCCTTCAGACGTCTTCTAAAAGTCAGGTAGTTGTTTATTTCCTTGACATCTGGTGGGGGGGCGTTCCACAGGGCGCCACCACCGAGAAGGCCCTCTGCCTGGTTCCCTGCAACCTTGCTTCTCGCAGGGAGGGAACTGCCAGAAGGCCCTCAGGAGAGGGACCCTGGTGTCCGGGGTGGAGACGCTCCTTCAGGTATACTGGGCCAAGGCCATTTAGGGCTTTCAAAGTCAGCACCAATACTTTGAATTGTGCTCGGAAACGTCCTGGGAGCCAGTGTAGGTCTTTCAGGACTGGTGTTATGTGGTCTCCACTCCCAGTCCCCAGTCTGGCTGCCGCATTCTGGATTAGTTGCAGTTTCCGGGTCACCTTCAAAGGTAGCCCCATGGAGAGCGGATGGCGGTAGTCCAAGTGGGAGATAACCAGAGCATGCACCACTCTGGCCAGACAGTCTGCGGGCAGGGAGGGTCTCATCCTGTGTCCCAGATGGAGCTGCCCTGGACACAGAATTGACCTGCGCCTCCATGGACAGCTGTGAGTCCAAAATGACTCCCAGGCTGCACACCTGCTCCTTCAGGGGCACAGCGACCCCATTCAGGACGAGGGAGTCCCCCATATCCACGGGCCAGATTGAGAAGGCGATTGGGCCGGATCCGGCCCCCGGTCCTTCGTTTGCCTACCCACGCCTTAGCTTAATACTAGACGGACTAGGTTTTCCCACGACGCTCCAGCCTTGCCTTTCCTTCCCTCTCGTCCCACTTCCTCCTCCCCAAATAATAATAATAATAATAAAAGCCTTTTGCACATGCACAGAAATCTTCCTGGACCTGCACTACGGCCTGCCGCAGAGGCACCGCCAGAGCCGGACTGTCTTTACGGCGCAGCAGCGAGAGGCTTTGGAGAGCGCGTTTGAGCGGACCCATTACCCAGACATGGGCACCCGCGAGAGGCTGTCCGCCTTCGCCAACCTGCCCGAGGCTCGCGTACAGGTAATTTCAGGGGCGCACCCTCGGCGGAGAGGGAGGTGGGGAAATTTGACTCGCTTTCCCCAGCACCCATCGATGTGCTGCAGCGAAGGCAGGCGTTTCTCAAGTCTGCCTCTGGGGCAGACCCGCGTTGTCTGGGTTGCTGGCGGTGAAATATTTCATTAGGGGAACAGTTAGGGCCAGAGGCGTCAACTTGCAAGGGTGATGGAGGAGGGGACCAACGCTGCACACATGACCTTGCGATGTCCCGGTTTTTTCTCCTTCATAGAATCCTTTTTAGTAAAGGTAAAGGGACCCCTGACCATTAGGTCCAGTCGTGGCCGACTCTGGGGTTGCGACGCTCATCGCGGTTTATTGGCCAAGGGAGCCGGCGTACAGCTTCCGGGTCATGTGGCCAGCAGGACTAAGCCGCTTCTGGCGAACCAGAGCAGCACACGGAAACGCCGTTTACCTTCCCACCGGAGCGGTACCTATTTATCTACTTGCACTTTGACGTGCTTTCGAACTGCTAGGTTGGCAGGAGCAGGGACCCAGCAACGGGAGCTCATCCCGTCATAGGGATTTGAACCGCCAACCTTCTAATCGGCAAGTCCTAGGCTCTGTGGTTTAACCCACAGAACCACCCACGTCCCCATCAATTACCATATAGCATATATTCAACAACAACAACAACAAAACAGCGACTATTTGTTGTTGACAAAGGACAGCTGGACATATAAAGGGCCCCCTTACCTTCAGTAACTCAGGGCCTCATCAAACCGAAATCTGGCCCTGTCTGGGATTATGATTGAAATTAGGATGTCCCTATTTTCATTGCAGAAATGTTGGAGGGTACGTGTAACCCGTTCGCTTGGGAGCAGGGCTGTCTTGCAAAAGAGCCCTGATATTTCGGCAGGGGTCAAACCCTGACCTTTCCCCATCCCTGTAATTTGCCAGGATGAAAGGTTTGGGACCTTATCATCGTTCCCTTCAAAAGTCAACCTCCCAGTTTATGATAGGGGCATTCCTGCAGATAATTGTACGTTCTGGCTGGCACTTTCATTTAACATAGCACCACCTCTCAATTTTCCATTTGCCTCCCACACACCCAAACTCCCCCCCCCCCACCAGCAAGAGAGGATTATTCCACTGGCCATACTGGTTTATACTTTGGTATTCTCCTGGGACAGAGCTAGGAAGGACACGGACTTCTCCAAATCGGGGAGGGCCACGGGTTTGTGCATTCAAACTATCCTTCATAGCAAATGAATACTAACTGAGAGGACTGGGCTGTCTCTCTCCTCTCCTTCCTCTTCCTCTATCAATAATAATAATAATAATAATAATAATAATAATAATAATTTATACCCCACCCATCTGTGTTTCCCAGCCACTCTGGGTGGCTCCCAACAGAATATTAAAAACACAACAAAACATCAGAAATTAAAAGCTTCCCTAAACAGGGCTGCCTTCAGATGTCTTCTGAAGTTTTTCTCTTTGACATCTGGTGGGGGGGGGGCGGTCCACAGGGCGGGCGCCACCACCGAGAAGGCCCTCTGCCTGGTTCCTTGTAACCTCGCTTTTCGCAGGGAGGGAACTGGCAGAAGGCCCTCGGAAGATGGACCCAGGTGTCCGGGCTGGACTTTGGGGGTGGAGAAGCTCCTTCAGGGATACTGGGCCTTTGAGGCTGTTTAGGGCTTTAAAGGTCAGCACCAACACTTTGAATTGTGCTTGGAAACATCCTGGGAGCCAATGTAGGTATTTCAGGACTGGTGTTATGTGGTCTCAGCAGCCGCTCCCAGTCCCCAGTCTGGCTGCCGCATTCTGGATTAATTGCAGTTTCTGGGTCACCTTCAAAGGTAGCCCCACGGAGAGCGCATGGCAGTAGTCCAAGTGGGAGATAACCAGAGCATGCACCACTCTGGTCAGACAGTCTGTGGACAGGGAGGGTTTCATCCTACATCCCAGATGGAGCTGCCCTGGACACAGAACTGACCTGCGCCTCCATGGACACCTGTGAGTCCAAAATGAATCCCAGGCTGCACATCTGGTTCTTCAGGGCCACAGTTGCCCCATTCAGGACCAGCGAGTCCGTCACACCTGCCCGTCCCCCAGTAGGCCAATGTAACACTCATTCTTCCACCCAGGTGTGGTTCAAAAACCGACGGGCCAAATTCCGCAAGAGCCAGCATGAACCAAAGAAGAAGCCCCCCCGGACCGATGACCCCCCTGGCATCCTTGCGGGAGGAAGAGGAGCGACCGCGATGGACCGGCACCATTTGGAAGCACCTCGGATGTGGACCACGTCACAGAGCGCTGTGCCAGGGAAGAAACAGCTTGTCGCCGCCGTAGCAGAGGACCACATGGACGCCGCTCCGAGGCCTCTCCTGGGGGGTGCCCAAGCAGTTTCTGGCACTGCCCCCCTGGACCCCACACCCCTGCAAAGAGAGACCAGGAGGAGGCAGGATTTGGGACTGTGGTGTGGGTCTGCATTGCCCTTGCAGGCTTTTTGGCTGAGAACGTAGGCGAAAAGAGTCTGGGATTTCCCCATTCACAACCTGAATAATAATAATAATAATAATAATAATAATAATAATAATAATAATAATAATTTATTATTTATACCCCGCCCATCTGGCAGGGCTTCCCCAGCCACTCTGGGCAACTTCCAAAAAATATTAAAATATTGTAATACATCAAACATTAATAGCTTCCCTAAACAGGGCTGCCTTCAGATGTCTTCTAAAAGTCTGGTAGTTGTTGTTCTCTTTGACATCTGGTGGGAGGGCATTCCACAGGAAGGGCGCCACTACCAAGAAGGTCCTCTGCCTGGTTCCCTGTAACCTTACTTCTCGCAGGGAGGGAACCGCCAGAAGGCCCTCGGAGCTGGACCTCCATGTCTGGGTAGAATGATGGGGATGGAGATGCTCCTTCAGGTATACTGGACCGAGGCCGTTTAGGGCTTTCAAGGTCAACACCAATTGTGCTCAGAAACATACTGGGAGCCAATGTAGGTTCTTCAGGACCGGAGTTATATGGTCTCGGTGGCCGCTCCCAGTCCCCAGTCCGGCTGCCACATTCTGGATTAGTTGTAGTTTCCGGGTCACCTTCAAAGGTAGCCCCACGGAGAGCGCATTGCAGTAGTCCAAGCAGGAGATAACCAGAGCATGCACCACTCTGGAGAGACAGTCCGCAGGCAGGTAGGTTCTCAGCCTGCGTACCAGGTGGAGTTGGTAGACAGCTGTCCTGGACACAGAATTGACCTGCGCCTCCATGGACAGTCCAAAATGACTCCCAGGCTGCGCACCTGGTCCTTCAGGGGCACAGTTACCCCATTCAGGACGCAGGGCGGATTTTGCTCTCCAAAGTTGCAAAGCCATAGCCCTGTGGGTGCAGCAGCTGCCATGCATGCAGAAGTCCCCAGTTTATTTTATATCTTACAGTGGTACCTTGGTCCTCAAACGCCTTGGTCCTCAAACGACTTGGAACCCAAACACTGCAAGCCCGGAAGTAAGCGTTCCGGTTTGTGAACTTTTTTCGGAAGCCGGACATGCTCCAGTTTGAGTGCCACTATTCCGATTTGAGTGTTATGCTGAAGTCTGTCTGTTTTTGCTATTTATTTTGCGTTTTTGTGGCTCTTTTTTGTTATGTTTTTGTGACTGTTCAGCTACTGATGGGTCGTGTGACTGCAGTACATTGTTGATTGCTTTCATTTCATGGATCAATGGTCACGTTAGATAGTAAAATTCATATTAAAGTGCTGTTTTAGGGGATGTTTTTAAAAGTCTGGGACAGATCAATCCATTTTGCATTACTTTCTAGGTGGGCAAGAGCAGGGACCAAGCAATGGGCGCTCAAACCATGGACCTTCTGATTGGCAAGTCCTAGGCTCTGTGGTTTAACCCACAGCGCCACCCGCGTCCCTAATTGAAGAATGTAGATTCCTCCAAAATTATAGGAAGGGCTGTCTACACCAGCTAAACCATTTCCTTCATTTGGTGCAGGGATTTTTACTTTCAATATATAAAGGAGTCTCTCTTATTTTCCCCCCACCCACACGTGCGCATCACATTTAATTGTTTCTCCAATAAGTGGAGGAGAGGAAATAGGAAAACAGCTTCTATGATGCAGTGACTGTTCCTGGAAAACCAGGACACACTCGGAGGGGATGGTTGTTGTTGTTGAGTCGTTTAGTCGTGTCCGCCTCTTCGTGACCCCCTGGACCAGAGCGCGCCAGGCCCTCCTGTCTTCCATTGTCTCCCGCACTTTGGTCAAACTCATGCTTGTAGCTTCAAGAACACTGTCCCACCATCTCGTCCTCCGTCGTCCCCTTCTCCTTGTGCTCTTCCATCTTTCCCAACATCAGGGTCCTTTCTAGGGAGTCTTCTTTTCTCATGAGGCGGCCAAAGTCTTGGAGCCTCAGCTTCAGGATCTGTCCTTCCAGTGAGTACTCAGGGCTGATTTCCGAATGGAGAGGTTGGATCTTCTTGCAGTCCATGGGACTCTCCAGAGTCTCCTCCAGCACCAGAATTCAAAAGCATCCATTCTTCGGCCATCAGCCTTCTGGAGGGGATGGTACTATGCGTTATGAAATGAGTGGGGCCGCAGCCGCAAAAAAAGAGGAGATTGCAAGAGCTGCTAATTCGGGGAGAATTTGGAAAGCCTTCCTGGTGATGAGTCAACGGCAGGCATGTGGGAAAGGTTTGCTGCTGCTGCTGCAGGCGGTGAGTTGCAAATTGGCCCATGCAAATTCCTGAGTTTGCAGAGGAGGCAGAGGTGTCCTCACCTGGGCTTGGCCAGCAGGATGTACTTCCTCATTGTCCAGTTATCCTCCGGGATTCTGAACCGCAACAGGGGGCAGGTCCCTATATATATAATTTGCCCTGTGTGCCGCCAGCAGCCAGCAGCCCAGGACTGCTCTCAAAGGAAAGATGAGACCTTAAACAGAGCCTCGCAGCAGGAAAGGGTTTCTGCTACCCAGCAAAGGATCAGCGTGGGAACAATTTTCCCTGTTCAAGAACACCTTGGTGTGCTTTTTTTTGGGGGGGGGGGTGTTTTACGTTTGCTGCTGAAGCTGAGCGATGAGGGCCAGATCGGGGACCGGAGTCGAGGCTTCCGGCGAGAAGCAAGAAAAACCAGGTAAAGCCCAGTCCCTACAGCATCGCTTCACACACACACACACACACACACACACACACACCCCAGAACCATAGCTGTCAACTTTTCCCTTTTCTTGCGAATATTCAGAATAAGGGAATGAAAAAATGGGAAACATTGACACCTATGCCCAGAATTGATCTCCTGCTTTCGTTTTGGCTCACGTTTTGGCAGGGACGGGGAGTTCCGAATGCGGCCCTCGGGACCTCTCTATGCGGCCCTCAAAGGACTCTGGGCTTTCTCTTCTTTCTTTTAATTTTAGTTTTCAGAGTTTCAAAAAGAAAAACTTTTTTTAACACACACACACACACACACACACACACACTTGTATACTATAAACCATAATCAATATCAGTACCTTTATAGGTTTGCGTGAACCTCCGGTTTAGACCACAGCACCACCCGCAGTTTACTGCTCTTAATGAGAGGAGAGGGCCGAGGCCATGAGAATTCCCTTCTATCCTGACAAGACTTGCCTTTAGAGCAAGAGTGAAATCTATCAGGTAAAGGGACCCCTGACCGTTAAGTCCATTCATGGATGACTCTGGGGTTGCGGCGCTCATCTCGCTTTACTGGCCGAGGGAGCCGGCGTAAAGCTTCCGGGTCGTGTGGCCAGCAGGACTGAGCCGCTTCTGGCGAATCAGAGCAGCGCACGGAAACGCCGTTTACCTTCCTGCCGGAGCGGTACCTATTTATCTACTTGCACTTTGACGTGCTTTCGAACTGCTAGGTTGGCAGGAGCAGGGACCGAGCAACGGGAGCTCACCCCGTCATTGCGGGGATTCGAACCGCCGACCTTCTGATCGGCAAGTCTTAGGCTCTGTGGTTTAACCCACAGCACCACCCGCGTCTCCCGTTGTTGAGTTGTCCGGATATTTCCCCAGACGGTTTCCACCCGGATGTTGTCTACCAGTGCCGAATCCCGGCGATGTCCAAACGGCATTTCTAGCCACTGGCAAGTTCCAGCAGGGTTTTGTTTTGTTTTGATGCTGGTAGGGCGGAAGGCTGGGAGTCCATCAGCAGGTGGCGCCATTGGGGAATGAGAAGCCAGAGCAAATTCATTTCAGCTTTGGCCCCTTCCTCCTCCTCCTCCTCCCTGCTGAGTTCCGCAAGGAGGAACGAAACACCTTCTGGACTGGCCGTAAGTAGGAAAGCAGGCAGAGGGGCTAAGTTTGTCGTCCCGTTTGCCCTAGACTAGTGACCAGCAACCGCTGAGGGACAGCCTCACATGAAAATCTCATTTCTTTATTCTAATGCCCAGGGTTTTAGCAATAACCGTGGGAACCAGTGAAACACTGGGGGGAAAGGGGAATCTTGGTGCTATCGGCACACATGCCATCGTCTCAAGATTGCTTCGTGACAGTGCGTTACTTTACGTGCGAGGAGGGGCGGAGAGATGTAAATGAAAGCCGGGGCAGTCTGGGGCTGCTCTGATTCAGGGAATTAATCTAGGTCAAAACCTAATTAAGAAGGAGAGGAATGTGGAGGAGAGGGAGAAATTGCAAAAAGGAATGGGAAAATGGGCCTTTTCTTTAGGTTGTGTCACATTCCGTAATGATAATTTTATTATTTATACCCCTGCCCATCTGGCTGTGTTGCCCCAGCCGCTCTAGGCAGCTTCCAACATATATAGAAACATGTTGTTGAGTCGTTTAGTCGCGTCCGCCTCTTCGTGACCCCCTGGACCAGAGCACGCCAGGCCCTCCTGTCTTCCACTGCCTCCCGCAGTTTGGGCAAACTCATGCTGGTCTCTGAATATCCTGAATATCCCAAATGTTCCCCCAGTTCTGTCCAGTTATTGTTATTTCCTTGTTCTTATCAATCATTCTCCTCCTTTTTATTTCTCTGTTCTCCCACAGAAATGTTCTTTTTCCAAAAGTTTCTAGTGTCTCTGCAGAGGTTTGTTATTCTTGAAGCAAAGCATTACATCATGTTCCTTTCATTTTCCAACAAATAGTTCCATTGTTTCCTGTAGTATGTAGACCTCTGTAGACAAAATAATGTTCCATTCCTGCAGTTTCCCAGGAGATTAAAAGTTCCATTCAACTGTTCAGATTTCCTGTGAAAAACACATGCAATATCCCTCGGCTCCTCTAGGTGGATTGCAGTAACAAAGTTCCCTTCCAGAATCACATCCACCAGACCAAGTAGCTTGTTGACCGATATTTAAAACAGTTTGTATTCAATTTGTAACAAATATAACCGGCAAAGTCCTCATAACAAAGTCTCTATTTTAATCTTCCTTTTTGACAGCTCTTTGACAGCTGTCAAAACCTCCATCACTTTTCTCCAGGCAGTTTCACGAATCGCTCCAGGGATTCCGGGGGGGTTGCTTTTTTAAAAACAATTCCACTTTTCTCCTCCAGCTCAATCTTATAATTTTCCCTCGCGAAGTTGCTGATTCGGCAAGATAAGGTTACACTCGATCTTAGTTGTCCAGTCCTTTGTTTTGGCTCTTCTACAATTTAGGGGTGGGTTGACTTCCTTTTTTCCACCTCCCCCGTTCGCTCCGAATTTTAAAAGTTTATCCCCCTTTTTTTAGTCCATATTCCAATTACTCACGGGTTCTTCTTTAGAGCCGAATTTTCAATAGAAGAAGTCAGCGCTCTCCGCCGGATGGCATGCGGCTGCGCTCGGCAGGGATAGCAGAGAACTCAAAGCACCACGCTTCTCCCCGGCACCCGATCCGTAGCCTTTAAAAAGGCTCCTTCACGAGTCGGGAGAGCGCTAACGGTGCCAGCCGAGTCTCCATGTCCACGGCCTCAATCTGGCCGTGGTTTTTAAGGGTCCCCGCATCGCCGGTGCGGTAGGACCCAGCCCCTGCCAAGCCGGCTCCCTCCGGAGCTCGGAGGGAGCCCGCCATTCGGCGATGGCGCCGACCCGGAAGTCAGAAGGTCGGCGGTTCAAATCCCTGCAATGACGGGGTGAGCTCCCGTTGCTCGGTCCCTGCTCCTGCATACCTAGCAGTTCGAAGGCATGTCAAAAGTGCAAGTAGATAAATAGGTACCACTCCGGTGGGAAGGTAAACAGCGTTTCCGTGCACTGCTCTGGTTCGCCAGAAGCGGCTTAGTCCTGCTGGCCACATGACCCAGAAGCTGTATGCTGGCTCCCTCGGCCAGTAAAGCGAGATGAGCGCCGCGACCTCAGAGTCGGCCACGACTGGACCTAATGGTCAGGGGTCCCTTTACTTTTAGGCAACCTAAGGCCCAGGGGCTGGATGTGGCCCAATCGCCTTCTCAATCCGACCTGCGGATGGTCCAGGAATCAGCGTGTTTTTAGATGAATGTGTCTTTTTATTTAAAATGCATGTCTGGGTTATTTGTGGGGCCTGCCTGATGTTTTTACATGAGTAGAATGTGTGCTAATAATAATAATAATAATAATAATAATAATAATAATAATAATAATTTATCCCCAGCCCTCCCCAGCCAAGACTGGGCTCAGGGCAGCTAACACCAGGTATAAAAACACTTGATTAAAATACAACTTAAAAACCAGATTAAAATACAACGTTAAAATGCAGCCTCATTTCAGTAGAAACTCAAATCAAAAACTTTTTGGGGATGAAAACGTACATCTCTGGGTTGTTTGTGGGGCATAGGAATTTGTTCATATTTTCCCCCAAAATATACTCCGGCCCACCACGTGGTCTGAGGGACGGTGGACCGCCCCACAGCTCGAAAAGGTTGCTGACACCCTGAATTAAGCTGAATGTTGAGAGATGCAGGGCAGACAAAAGAACAGGATGCAGGGTTGACTCAGCAGGCAGGCTCCTCTGATCGTCTTCTGAGGAATGAGATCGGCACCAGATGCAAACCTGGTTTGCAGGCGGTTGAGGTGTGGTCCAGGTGAGCAGCTCAATTAAACCCGTGAGCGCAGAAACCAGTTCATCGTTTCCTTGCCGGGTTTCCAAACAGATCGACTGTTGCTCTGTCACGGAGCGATGGCTTTTCCCCAGAAGCGAGAAGCGAGATTTAGTTGCCCTTAAAGGCAAGACGGAACAGGAGCCACCCTCCCACAGTTTCGCATGGGCCTGTTTAAAAACGACTCCCTGCCACTTGGGTTTCCCAATCCAGTAGATCGGAGAATCTGATCGAAATGTGCAATGAAGCTGCCACGTAAGTCTTTCTCAATATAATAATAATAATAATAATAATAATAATAATAATAATAATAATAATGTATTTATACTCTGCCCATCTGGGCAGCTCCCAACCCAATATTAAAAACACAATACAGCATTAAACAGGGACGCGGGTGGCGCCGATCAGAAGGTCGGTGGTTCGAATCCCCGTGACGGGGTGAGCTCCTGTTGCTCGGTCCCTGCTCCTGCCAACCTAGCAGTTCGAAAGCACCTCAAAGTGCAAGTAGATCAATAGGTACCACTCTGGCGGGAAGGTAAGAAGTGGCTTAGTCCTGCTGGCCACATGACCCAGAAGCTGTACGCCGGCTCCCTCGGCCAATAAAGTGAGATGAGCGCTGCAACCCCAGAGTCGGCCACGACTGGACCTAATGGTCAGGGGTCCCTTTACTTTTACCTTTTACAGCATTAAACATTAAAAGCTTCCCAAACAGGGCTGCCTTCAGATGTATTCTAAAAGTCTGGTAGGTGTTTATCTCCTTGACATCTGACGGGAGGGTGTTCCACAGGGCGGGCACCACCACCGAGAAGGCCCTCTGCCTGGTTCCCCGTAACCTCGCTTCTGGCAGGGAGGGAACCGCCAGAAGGCTCTTGGAGGTGGACCTTAGTGTCTGGGCAGAATGATGGGGGTGGAGACACTCCTTCAGGTCTACTGGGCTTCTGGAGGATTCTGTGATTCTATGATCTGCAAGGCAAATGTGACAATCATTCATCCTTTTGCTTAAGCATCTAATCTCTGGCGGATGCAACATTCTGGACCAGACAATTGCTCCATCTAGAGCACACACGCAGAAACAGCAGCCCAAGAATCTGGGCGGCTTCCAACATAAACAAAAACACAATTAAACATGAAGAATTTTTTTTTAAAATTCCGTATCCAGAGCTGCCTTCTGATGTCTTCTAAATGTTGAAGAGATACTTATCTCTCCTTAGCTCGGAGGGTTACATAACTCCATCCCTTCCAACATTCCTCCGATGAAAATAGGGACGACCTAAGGAAATGTGGGACATTCTGGGGTCAAATCAGAAACCGGGATGGCTTCTATAAATCTGGGACTGTCCCTGGAAAATAGGGATACTCTGAGGATCTGTATTATTCCTGAAACTGCCTCCCAGAGCCGTCCAGAACTCCAGGTCCTTTTGTTGTTGTTGAGTCATTTAGTCGTGTCCGACTCTTCGTGACCCCCTGGACCAGAGCACGCCAGGCCCTCCTGTCTTCCACTGCCTCCCACAGTTTGGTCAGACTCATGTTTGTGGCTTCAAGAACACTGTCCCACCATCTCGTCCTCCGTCGTCCCCTTCTCCTTGCGCCCTCCATCTTTCCCAACACCAGGGTCTTTTCCAGGGAGTCTTCTCTTCTCCTGAGGCGGCCAAAGTCTTGGAGCCTCAGCTTCAGGATCTGTCCTTCCAGTGAACACTCAGGGCTGATTTCTGAATGGAGAGGTTGGATCTTCTTGCAGTCCATGGGACTCTCAAGAGTCTCCTCCAGCACCAGAATTCAAAAGCATCATTTCTTTGCCCCTTATTCCTCAAACTCTCTCCCAGATCCCTTAAGTGACCCTCCCAGGTTTCCAGCTCCCTTAAATGACTCCCTTGTTGCCTCTTAATCTTGGATCTCCTGTCCAGACCCTGAAAGATCTCCTGACCCCATATCCCTATTTTCCAACTACAGTGGTACCTCAGGTTACAGACGCTTCAGGTTACAGACTCCGCTAACCCAGAAATAGTGCTTCAGGTTAAGAACTTTGCTTCAGGATGAGAACAGAAATCGTGCTCCGGCGGCACACTGGCAGCAGGAGGCCCCATGAGCTAAAGTGGTGCTTCAGGTTAAGAACAGTTTCAGGTTAAGAACGGACCTCTGGAGCGAAATAAGTTCTTAACTTGAGGTACCACTGTATCCCAAACCACACTGCCCATTCTCCCTAATCCCTAATTCCTCTGAGTAAGACTTAGGTTGTCCTCTTGTATTAATGTTGTGCCAGACCTATTTTCACACCAGTTGTGTTTCGGGCTGTTCAGATCAGGAGTTCATTTTGTATTTACAGTGGTATCTTGGGTTAAGTACTTAATTCGGAATCACTGTTCAGTGCTGGACATCATATTTGCTGAATACACAATGCTTCACAGCTTGTCTTTCAGCGTACAAAGTCTGGTCCCTCGCTTCATTTAAAGATTCTTAGAGACTTAGAGACTAAAGATTTCATTTTGTACTTGTTATGGTTTGGAGGAATTCTATAGGTAAAGGTAAAGGGACCCCTGACCATTAGGTCCAGTCGCGGCCGACTCTGGGGTTGCGGCGCTCATCTCGCTTTATTGGCCGAGGGAGCCGGCGTACAGCTTCTGGGTCATGTGGCCAGCAGGACTAAGCCACTTCTTACCTTCCCGCCAGAGTGGTACCTATTGATCTACTTGCACTTTGAGGTGCTTTCGAACTGCTAGGTTGGCAGGAGCAGGGACCGAGCAACAGGAGCTCACCCCGTCATTGTGGGGATTCGAACCGCCGACCTTCTGATCGGCAAGTCCTAGGCTCTGTGGTTTAACCCACAGCGCCACCCGCGTCCCGAAGGAGTCTATTGCGTATGTACATGATCATCGTGTTGACTAGACATTCTCTTTGCAACACAGGGGTTTGTTCAGTTGCTTATTGCTGCACCTGCAAAGCTGGACAGAAACGGCTTCACCGCAGTGGGCAGCAAGGAGTTAGCTGGGTCTGCGGTCAGAATCAGACCGCTGAGAAAAACAGAGTGAAATATGATCATGCAAGGCTTGTGCAGAGAGAAGAGGCAGAGGCACCACGTCAGAGCAAAAGCACTTTGTTCTGCCTTTCCAGTCCATGGAGGGTTTTGGCTGGCATGTAGGGTGGTTTCCAAAGAAATTGTAGAGGAAAAGCAGAACAGTTCCTTGTCGGGTCAACTGCCCAGTCCACCACCTGCCAACTCTCTGAAGCAAGTAGACTCCGTCTGGTTTTTTGGATTGAAACTGAGGACATGCCATGCAACTCCAGTTTTGCACCCGAAAGGGGTTAGTCCATTTTTGGGTGTGCATCAAACCCCACTGGATTTCTGTAAGGTAAAGGTAAAGGGACCCCTGACTATTAGGTCCAGTCATGGCCGACTCTGGGGTTGCAGCGCTCATCTCGCTTTATTGGCCGAGGGAGCCGGCGTACAGCTTCCGGGTCATGTGGCCAGCAGCACTAAGCTGCTTCTGGCGAACCAGAGCAGCGCACGGAAACACCGTTTACCTTCCCGCCAGAGCGGTACCTATTTATCTACTTGCACTTTGACGTGCTTTCAAACTGCTAGGTGGGCAGGAGCAGGGACCGAGCAACGGGAGCTCACTCCATCATTGCGGGGATTCGAACCACCCTTTTAAAATATAGGTCTGGGTGTTCCTCAAAGCACTGGGCACCTGTGGTTGGTGACAAATTGAGCTTCGTCATGCATTGGCACATAGGCAAATTCACTCCCACGGGAGGCAGTGAGAGCCAGCAACGTTAATGGCTGTAAGAGAAGATTAGGCAAACATCCACTGCAACGTTACTCCTGTGAAAATAGGGACGTCCTATTCCATCCCGTCTAATGTTTCTCCCTTGAAAAGAGGGACGTCCTATTCCATCCCCTCCAACGTTTCTCCCCTGAAAATAGGGACGTCCTATTCCATCCCCTCCAACGTTTCTCCCCTGAAAATAGGGACGTCCTATTCCATCCCCTCCAACGTTTCTCCCATGAAAATAGGGACGTCCTATTCCATCCCCTCCAACGTTTCTCCCCTGAAAATAGGGACGTCCTATTCCACCCCCACCAACATTTCTCCCATGAAAATAGGGACGTCCTATTCCATCCCCTCCAACGTTTCTCCCCTGAAAATAGGGACGTCCTATTCCATCCCCTCCAACGTTTCTCCCCTGAAAATAGGGACGTCCTATTCCATCCCCTCCAACGTTTCTCCCATGAAAATAGGGACGTCCTATTCCATCCCCTCCAACGTTTCTCCCCTGAAAATAGGGACGTCCTATTCCATCCCCTCCAACGTTTCTCCCGTGAAAATAGGGACGTCCTATTCCATCCCCTCCAACGTTTCTCCCCTGAAAATAGGGACGTCCTATTCCACCCCCACCAACATTTCTCCCCTGAAAATAGGGACGTCCTATTCCATCCCCTCCAACATTTCTCCCCTGAAAATAGGGACGTCCTATTCCACCCCCACCAACATTACTCCCATGAAAATAAGGAGTATGCGACTCCTGATCCAAGCAGATTAAGTAAACACACAACTTTTAGAAAACATGTGAAGGCAGCCCTGTAGAGAGGCTTTTTAAAAAAAATATTTAATGTTTGACTATATTTTTATGTCTGTTGGAAGCCTCCCAAAGTGTCTGGGACAACCCAATCTGATGGGTGGGGTATAAATAATCAGATTATTATTGTTATGGAACAGGACATCTCTGTTTTCACCGCTGAAATGTTGGTTGGTTATGTTGTGTGTGTGCGTCTGAGAGAAAGAGAGGTGGAAACTGGAGCCGTGCTGATGAATAGCTTGGCACAGGTAGACTATCCCGGTTCGCAGAGGCTCCATTTACGGATGCGAAGCGCAGAGGAACAGCCTCCACGTGTGTGAAAGCCGGTTCGATTTTGAGTGTAGGCGTTTTGTGTGGGCACAACCTCCGGCAGCATGCCAGCCGGGCGCAGGAGAGGTGAAAGGAGATACCTTACACCTGGCTGGAAAGGATTTCTCGTCCGAGGAACAGGTGAGCGAGTCTTGCAGGTATCGTCATGGGAAAGGCGCTGGCAGGTGGGGGCTTGGAGGGAGAGAGAGAGAGAAGAGACAGGAAGACTGGCGAGAGTGGCGCTCCCTTGTCAGTCAATGCAGATTTCCAGAGCCGCCCAGGTGTCTAGCAAATCGCTCAAGGGCCTCAGAGGCATCCCTGGCAGAGGGTATATCTCACCTGGCCCTGGGGAGGGAAGCAGGTAAGGTGTGCCAACTCCTGGTTGCTTAGGAGCTGCCGGGTTTTCAGCTGCGCCCTTAATGAGGACCCTGGGGCAGTCGGGAGGGGAAAATAAACGAGGAAAATGGAGATAATTTCTTCCCCACTGCCCTAAGACCTTAAGAAGTGGCTGGCTGGCTGCTGGATCGGGACCTATCTAAGTCCAGGATCGTGCCTCTTGGCGGCCGAGCGGATGTCTCGACGGGGAGCCCCACAAGCAGTGAGAAATTTTCTACCTTTATTCAGGTTTTTTGAGCCGTTTGGGTACAATCAGAACGGTTGAACCATGCAAAATGCAAGGATACGGAGGGTGATTTTGATAGCCGCGAGGCGGGAGGGAAGGAAGTCGCTAGGCTCTGAAGATAACGATGTTGTGAATGTATATAATTAGATGGAAAATAAATAAAAATTGTGTCTAAAAATAAAGCCCGCAAGCAGAATCGGATTGCAGCAGTGATTTACCCCTTTGTGCCCACAAATGGTGCAAAGCTCTTTTTTTCCTAGGGAAAAATTTGGGGGAACGCACCACAAACTTTGTTTGTTTATTGAGGGCCCCATCTCAGTGCCATCCAGGCAGTGGAGAAATCTAAGATGCGGTTGCTGTGTTTTTTGCTCTATAAGACTCGCTTTTTCCCTCCTAAAAAGTAAGGGGAAATGTGTGTGCGTCTTATGGAGCGAATGCAGGCTGCGCAGCTATCCCAGAAGCCAGAACAGCAAGAGGGATTGCTGCTTTCGCTGCGCAGCGATCCCTCTTGCTGTTCTGGCTTCTGAGATTCAGAATATTTTTTTTCTCCTCCTCCAAAAACTAGGTGCGTCTTGTGGTCCAGTGCATCTTATAGAGCGAAAAATACGGTAATAAACTCTAGGAGACAATGATCAGCATTGGACACGGCCTCAACTTTACCGTTTACAGATATAGGTGGGACATTAGGTGTATTAAAAGAAGGAGGAGGAGGAAGAATTATTTGGTTTTTAGAAAGTTAAGGGAACTCAATTCACCCTGAGTTCCTGCTCCAAAAATAATAACCCCGGTGCAATCCATGTGGGTTTGTCAGGGATTGTGGGAAATAGATGACTCATCAGAGCAGGTTGGAGTGATTCTGCAATTACAGAATTCTGCAATTGCGAAGGAAGGGAATTGAGGATTCAAGTAGGCTGATGTTGACATGGTGCCCAAGTAATGCAAGGCGACGCTTAGGACTGGCAAAAGGAACTGGATATTATTGGGCTGGAGACAGTGTTTGTCTCTCTGTGTTTTGGGGCCGTTGCAGGAATCCTAAGGTGTCAAAACGATAAAATAAATGTTCATAAACACACGGGGTATTCCGAAATGCAACCCTGAATCCATTTTCGACTATCTTAAATGACCCCGCAGTAGAAGGAATTATCTGGGGAAGAATAGGTTTTGTTTTTGTTTTCAATATGTCAGTCGTGTTAAATAAATAAACTGCTATCAGCTGCTTGGGATGAACTGCAAAACCGGTCCGGCAAGTATCTTTTAAGCAGAGCAGACAGACCGCAGAGCATCTTCTGTCCATCAATCGGTGTAAATTTGTGAGCGGGATTCAAAAGGATGGCCCAGAACGGTCAAGTCAGGGCAATCAGCAAACATTTACAGATCTCTTGGCAGGCAGGAGAGAAGCCAGACGCTCAAATTTCTGTTGTAGATGGCCTTTTTCTGCGACACCATACTCTCCAACATTTCTCCAATGAAAAATAAACCCTCCCTATACAGGGCTATAGGGACGAGGGTGGCGCTGTGGGTAAAACCTCAGTGCCTAGGACTTGCCGATCGTATGATCGGTGGTTCGAATCCCCGCAGCGGGGTGAGCTCCCGTCTTTCGGTCCCAGCTCCTGCCCACCTAGCAGTTCGAAAGCACCCTTAAGTGCAAGTAGATAAGTAGGTACCGCTCCGGCGGGAAGGTAAACGGCGTTTCTGTGTGCTGCTCTGGTGCTGGCTCGCCAGAGCAGCTTTGTCACGCTGGCCACGTGACCCGGAAGTGTCTCCGGACAGCGCTGGCCCCTGGCCTCTTAAGTGAGATGGGCGCACAACCCTAGAGTCGGACATGACTGGCCCGTACGGGCAGGGGTACCTTTACCTAAATGACCCCGCAGTAGAAGGAATTACCTGGGGAAGAATGTCTTCCCAAATAGGTTTTGTTTTCAATATGTCAGTCTTGGTAAATAAATAAACTGCTATCAGCTGCTTGGAATGAACTGCAAAACCGGTCCAGCAAGTATTTTAAGCAGAGCAGACAGACCGCAGAGCATCTTCTGTCCATCAATCGGTGTAAATTTATGAGCAGGATTCGAAAGGATGACCCAGAATGGTCAAGTCAGGGCAATCAGCAAACATTTACAGATCTCTTGTCAGGCAGGAGAGAAGCCACACTCTCAAATTTCCGTTGTAGACGGCCTTTTTCTGCGACACCATACTCTCCAACGTTTCTCCAATGAAACTACAGTGGTACCTCGGGTTAAGTACTTAATTCGTTCCGGAGGTCCGTACTTAACCTGAAACTGTTCTTAACCTGAACCTCCCGCTGCCGCCGCGCTGCCACCGCCGCACAATTTCTGTTCTCATCCTGAAGCAAAGTTCTTAACCTGAAGCACTATTTCTGGGTTAGCGGAGTCTGTAACCTGAAGTGTATGTAACCCGAGGTACCACTATAAACCCTCCCTATACAGGGCTAAGGGAAGTGGGTGGCGCTGTGGTCTAAACCACTGAGCCTCTTGGGCTTGCCGATCAGTAGGTCGGCGGTTCGAATCCCCGTGACGGGGTGAGCTCCCGTTGCTTGGTCCCTGCTCCTGCCAACCTAGCAGTTCGGAAGCACGTCAAAATGCAAGTAGATAAATAGATACCGCTCCGGCGGGAAGGTAAACGGCGTTTCCGTGTACTGCTCTGGTTCGCCAGAAGCGGCTTAGTCCTGCTGGCCACATGACCCAGAAGCTGTGTGTGGACAAATGCCAGCTTTTGGTTTGGGAACGGAATTTCCGGAACAGATAAAGTTTGAGAACCAAGGGACCTCTGTATTTTTTTAAAAAATGCAACGTACAGAGTCTTCTAGAGGAAACATACACCCCAACAGCCCACCTCCAGCTGAGACACTGAGTCCGTCCATTTCCCCCTTGTTTTATGAGGCATGACGGGGACAGATTGAAATTTGCCTATTCAAAGGACTGGCTAAACATCAAAGAAAAATTATCTTTCGGAATCGGGCCAAATGCCTTCTCTGTTTACCAGAATCTTCCAGGTCCGTGTGTGTGTGTTGTGTGTGAACTTTTCAGTTCAAAGATCTCCAGAATTCTTTTGCTGGGATTCCTCCATTGCAGGGGTCAGACTGAATGACCTCTGGAGGAACCCATTCAATTCCGCAATTCTAGGATTCTACGAAATGCTGTTACAGCAGCTTGAAAGCAGCATAAGATGGGACCCAGTTTTTGACATTGTTTAAAATGCCCATTTTCCCATAAACCTGTTAGGCTAGTTTATACGTTCAGCATCCTTTCTGGAATAAGTTAACTTAATGGACCAACTTTTCTCTCTATTATTTTTATTATCTTTATTGCATTTTTAAAAAAATTACAGAGAAAGCATGAATTAAGCATGACATCCAAATATTCAAAAAGAAAAAGAAAAATATACGGAAAAAGAAAAATATAAAAAGGAAAGGAAAAAGGAAAAGGAAAGAAAAATGATAAATAATAAAAAACGAGAAAGAACGAGTCAAGCGCACAAAATTGTTCAAAGGATACAAAGCGAAATGCTGAAACGAGCTTTCGGTATTCGCGAAAGATAAGCGGAATATTGTGTAGAATGCGTTTATGGTTCTTTTCGTCGCTGCTGCTAAGGGGTGGCGAATCTGACCCAAATACACGACTGGTGCAGTCTGTCTAATCTACCTCTCTGTCCATCTCTTTGATTTCTAGGGACCAAAATGGCCAGCCAGGATGACTCCAAATCCCAACAAGGTAGCTGAGAACTTGAGCTTGCTTCTTTCCTCTTCCCTCCCAAACCGCTTTCCATTTATGTCATGGTTTTTTACATTGTAAGCCTGAGGATTCCTTCCTTCCTTCCTTCCTTCCTTCCTTCCTTCCTTCCTTCCTTCCTTCCTTCCTCCCTTCCTCCCTCTCTCTCTCTCTCTCTCTTTCTTTCTTTCTTTCTTTCTTTCTTTCTTTCTTTCTTTCTTTCTTTCCTTCTTTTGCTCTTTTTCCTTCCTTCCTTCCTTCCTTCCTTCCTTCCTTCCTTCCTTCCTTCCTTCCTTCCTTCCTCTCTTTCTCTCTTTCACGATTTGTAAGCCACTCTGAAAGCCATCTGTGACTGAAGAGTGGGATTTTTAAAAAACAAAAAGAATAATAAGAACCAGTCTTTAAATCACGTATATTAAGAGTGAGACAGAGACCTAGCAAATGGTCTCTGTGAACCTCAAACTAAGCGCTCCAGATTAATTGGAGGGGTGGGGGTTCTGGAGCTCTCGCGATATCCCAGGGTTCTAGACTCCTGTCTGCTTTGGTTTATAGACCTCACTTGCTATTTCTCGGTACTAGGCTCATTTATGCTCTGGACATCCATTTTCCCCTTTACAGTTCTAGGTGCCTCTTGGGTTCTAGATCTCTCCAGCTGTGTTCCCGGCATCTCTTTTCTATCATGGGGTTCTAGACTGCTCTCTGCAAACAGTGCTACCTCTGAGGTCTTCTTCCCTACCTCTCTTTGTCCAGATTTCACCTGGATTGTGAAGGCGAACGACCGGGCATACCATGAGCAGTTCCACACGACCTATGCCTGGTGTCTGAAGAAGAAAAAATATGCTGTAAGGAAATGGAACCTCTGTTTCATTGATCTTGTAGCTTATGGCAAGTCCAGTTCCGTCCCCTTCCCCAAAGCCTCGGTGCTTACTGCAAATTATATTTCCTTTTCTTAAGCTGCAGAGTCACTGCAGCTTGGACAAAACATGACTCGGTTCAAGAAGGGGCCAGCCTAAGCGTTAGGCAACCTGCAATAACAAAATCCTTAATAATAATAATAATAGATTTATAGCCCGCCCATCTGGCTGAGTTTCCCCAGCCACTCTGGGCGGCTCCCAATCAAGTGTTAAAAACAGTCCAGTGTTAAATATTAAAAACTTCCCTAAACAAGGCTCAGTGGCGTAGCGTGGGTTGTCAGCACCCGGGGCAAGGCAAGTAATTTGCGCCCCCTAACTTGTGGATTTGCGCCCCCTAACCCTAACCCCCAGATGTTGCGCCCGGTGCGGCTGGCCCCCCCTGTACCCCCCACGCTACGCCACTGACAGGGCTGCCTTCAGATGTCTTTTAAAGATAGGATAGCTGCTTATTTCCTTCACATCTGCTGGGAGGGTGTTCCACAGGGTGGGCGCCACCACCAAGAAGGCCCTCTGCCTGGTTCCCTGTAACCTCACTTCTCGCAATGAGGGAACCGCCAGAAGGCCCTCGGAGCTGGACCCCAGTGTCCAGGCTGAATGATGGGGGTGGAGACACCCCTTCAGATCTAGTGGGCCATTTAGGGCTTTCATGGTCAGCACCAACCCTTTGAATTGTGTTCGGAAACGTACTGGGAGCCAATGCAGATCTCTCAGAACCAGTGTTATGTGGTCTCGGCAGCTGCTCCCAGTCCCCAGTCTAGCTGCCGCATTCTGGATTAGTTGCAGTTTCTAGGTCACCTTCAAAGGTAGCCCCATGTAGAGCGCATTGCAGTAGTCCAAGCGGGAGATAACCAGAGCATGCACCACTCTGGCAAGACAGTCTGCGGGCAGGGAGGGTCTCATCCTGCGTACCAGATGGAGCTGCCCTGGACACAGAATTAATTTGCACCTCCATGGACAGCTGTGAGTCCAGAATGACTCCCAGGTTGCACACCTGCTCCTTCAGGGGCTCAGTTACCCCATTCAGGACCAGGGAATCCCCCACCCCCGCCCACCCCCTGTCCTCCCCAATATTGATTTATTGATTTATTAGATTCATATACCCAGTGCTTTTCTTCTGGGGGATGCAAGGGTACGCATGCCCCTAAACATTTTGCGAATCTAACGGGAGAAGAAAGTAAACAAAATTCAATTTTTAGTATCTTCTCTAGCACAGTGAATCACCAGTTCCGTTGCTACGCCTGATGGCTATATTTTGCTATATTTATTTTTCCCCATTTGAACTATAAAACGGTGGTTTTCTTAAGTCAAAATGAGACTACCCCTAATTTTTATTTTTAGAAAAAAGCACTGCATCTTATCTCCCTTCATCCAAAGTTCTTAGGGCAGTTTGCAGAATGAAATACAGGATAAAAACAAGTAAATAAGTCAAAACGAAACAGCAAAACAATACCTTCCCTCTTCCCAGAGACACATTTAAAAGTCTGTTGAATATTAATCAGACCAAGGCCTGGTTGAAGATGAACGTTTTTCACCTGGCGTCTAAAAATATATAATGATGACGTCAGGTGAACCTGCCTGGCTAGAGAATTCCACTAACTTCTAATATTAGTTGCCTTCTCTCATTTTAGAGCTGCAAGGTGCTGATATGTACAGTCGCAATCGAAATGATTTTAAAAAACCCCATTGCAAATCAGGTTAATTATCTAAATTTACAGACTCGGCTGTTTGCAACAAGTAAGTCGAACAGAAGCCATTGAAACAGTTGGACGCAATGGAACGCTTTGAGCCGTTTCCCCCCAAATTCAGCAGAAAACGCAACTTGGATCGTCTCTTTTATGACTGGGTACACAATTTTCTCCTCTTAGGCAAAGACCATAAGATGACCTGGTTGGTCGCCAGATTCTGCGTGCAGATTTGCAGGCGCAGACCACCCCCCAAAATAAATTAGTTCACAAGGAAAACAGTCAAAGTTGGCCTCCAGGGCCAATTTGTACGGTAGCCAAAATTTTTAGGTCTTTATGTGTTTATGCGCTTATCCTAGATTTTAATCTTTCAGCTGTTGTACACTGCTTTAAATGTCTATTTTATTCCTGTGAAAGCTGTCGCAGTTGTGTTTTTCGAGCTGGTCTTTGGCCATAATAAATTATGATGATGAACAGCCGAAAGTCTGCAAATTTCGATTTGCCATGGGGGTGTTGAATAATTTCGATTGCAACCGTCAATTTTGAAGAGAGAAAAGACACGACTTGCTGATCCCGTTCCTGCTTCCTTCTGGTGGATTTTGGGAGCGCACAGTTTTTCCTCAGTTCCCCCAACTGATTTGATAACTGTGTCCAGGGCAGCTGTTTACCAGCTCCATCTGGTACATAGGCTGAGACTCTCCCTGCCCGTAGACTGTCTGGCCAGAGTGGTGCATGCTCTGGTTATCTCCCGCTTGGACTGCTGCCATGCGCTCTACGTGGGGCTCCCTTGGAAGGTGACCCGGAAACTACAACTAATCCAGAATGTGGCAGCCAGACTGGGGACTGGGAGCGGCCGCCGAGACCACATAACACTGGTCCTGAAAGACCTACATTGGCTCCCAGGACGTTTCTGAGCACAATTCAAAGTGTTGGGGCTGACCTTCAAACCTCTGCCCTCTATACCTGAAGGAGCATCTCCACCCTGGACACCGGGGTCCATCTCCCGAGGGTCTTCTGGTGGATCCCTCATTGTGAGAAGCCAAGTTACAGGGAACCAGGCAGAGGGCCTTCTCGGTAGTGGCGCCCTCCCTGTGGAACGCCCTCCCACCAGATGTCAAAGAGAACAACAACTACCGGACTTTTAGAAGACATCTGTAGGCAGGCTTGTTTAGGGAAGCTTTTAACGTTTGATGTATGACAGTATTTTAATATTTTTTTGGAAGCCGCCCAGAGTGGCTGGGGAAGCCCAGCCAGATGGGCGGGGTATAAATAATAAATTATTATTATTATTATTATTATTATTATTATTATTATTATTATTATTAACTCGAATAAGTCTCAGAACACACACCTTTATTTTTATTTTTTTGTCCTTCCACCTTCGTTTTCAGGGCAACGGCATTAAGACGGCGAAGTATAACGTCCTCACCTTTCTCCCGCTCAACTTGTACGAACAGCTTCATCGGCTGGTTAATTTATACTTCATCTTCATCATCCTCCTGCAGGTAAGGGGCTTCTTATGTATTTGGGAACGGGGGTGTCCCAGAGAGGAAATCTGGAGCAACCCATTGGGTGTGTCAGTGACCCCCTAAGACCTATTGCTCTAAGCATCAAGACTGGGAGATCTTAAAAAAACACAGATATAAAATACAGCAGTACTTTGGTTTTCGAATGTCTCCGTTGATGAACATTTCGGTTTACGAATGCCGTAAACACGCAAGGACAGTGGTACCTTGGTTCTCAAACTTAATCTCGGAGCCCATTCCAAAACCAAAGCGTTCCAAAACCGAGGCATGCTTTCCCATAGGAAGTAGAGCTAAATGGATTCATCCATTCCAAACTTTTAAAAACAGCCATTTAACGTGCTCTTTACTATCTAACGGGACACAAGTGGCACTGTGGGTTAAAGCCTCAGCGCCTAGGATTTGCCGATCGAAAGGTCGGCGGTTCGAATCCCTGAGGCGGGGTGCGCTCCCGCTGCTCGGTCCCAGCGCCTGCCAACCTAGCAGTTCGAAAGCACCTCCGGGTGCAAGTAGATAAATAGGGACCGCTTACCAGCGGGAAGGTAAACGGTGTTTCCGTGTGCGGCTCTGGCTCGCCAGATGCAGCTTTGTCACGCTGGCCTCTTGAGTGAGATGGGCGCACAACCCCAGAGTCTGTCAAGACTGGCCCGTATGGGCAGGGGTACCTTTACCTTTACCTTACTATCTAACAAGACCATTGATCCATAGAATGAAAGCAATAGTCAATGTGCTGTAAAGGTAAAGATAAAGGGACCCCTAACCGTTAGGTCCAGTCATGGCCGACTTTACTGGCCGAGGGAGCCGGCGTACAGCTTCTGGGTCACGTGGCCAGCAGGACTAAGCCGCTTCTGGCGAACCAGAGCAGCGCACGGTTGGCAGGAGCAGGGACCGAGCAACGGGAGCTCACCCCATCATTGCAGGGATTCAAACTGCCGACCTTCTGATCGGCAAGTCCTAGGCTCTGTGGTTTAAATAACACAGTATTGTGGATGATAAAAATTAAAACTAATTTTCCCCCCTTACCTTGACCGATGACGGTCATTGTTTGTTTGGGGGGCTTTTATCCATTTCTGCAGTCACTCAGTCAATCAATCAGTAGCTGAACTGTGTTCCACACCATTGTGAGAAATCTCTGAATATTCATTGTTCCTGGCCTGTCTTCTGTTTCAGACTGTCCCCCAGATCTCCACGCTTCCATGGTTCGCTCTCCTCTTCCCCCTCACACTCCTGCTTTCCATCAGAGGAGTCCGAGACCTGATTGATGACATTGTAAGTATAGGTTGGCACGTTGAGGACCCCTCATAGATCTCTCCCCTACAAATTTAATCTTATCAGGGTTCCCTTTTTAGACAATATAGGAACAGGGCTTTTAGTGCTTTTAGTTGGAGGATGGATGGTGGTTAACAGATTGAGGTTGAATCCTGGCAAGACAGAAGTCCTGTTTTTGGGGGGACAGGGTACGGGCAGGTGTGGAGGACTCCCTGGTTCTGAATGGGGTGACTGTGCCCCTGAAGGACCAGATGCGCAGCCTGGGGGTCATTTTGGACTCACAGCTGTCCATGGAGGCGCAGGTCAGTTCTGTGTCCAGGACAGCTCCATCTGGTACGCAGGATGAGACCCCACCTGCCCACGGACATGTCTCCCCAGAGTGGTGCATGCTCTGGTTATCTCCCGCTTGGACTACTGCGGAATGTGGCACCCAGACTGGGGACTGGGAGCAGCTGCCGAAACCATATAACACTGGTCCTGAAAGACCTACATTGGCTCCCAGGACGTTTCTGAGCACAATTCAAAGTGTTGGTGCTGACCTTGAAAGCCTTAAACGGCCAAGTAGACCTGAAGGAGCATCTCCACCCCTATCGTTCTGCCTGGACACCGAGGTCCAGCGCCGAGGGCCTTCTGGCGGTTCCCTGCCTGCGAGAAGCGATTTTAGAGGGAACCAGGCAGAGGGCCTTCTCGGTGGTGGCACTCTCCCGTCAGATGTCAAGGAAATAAACAACTACCAGACTTATAGAAGACATCTGAAGGCAGCCCTGTTTAGGGAATCTTTTAATGATTAATAGACTATTGTATTTTAATATTTTGTTGGAAGCCACCCAGAGTGGCTGGGGAAACCCAGCCAGATGGACGGGGTATAAATAATAATTTGTGGTTGTTGTTGTTGTTAGTCTGCACGTCCTGGGAATTTATGTAGGACAGGCAAGATAAACCTGGCCTGTATGTCTATATAGTAAGGTAAAGGGACCCTGACCATTAGGTCCAGTCGTGGCCAACTCTGGGGTTGCGGCGCTCATCTCGCTTTACTGGCCGAGGGAGCCGGTGTACAGCTTCCGGGTCATGTGGCCAGCAGGACTAAGCTGCTTGTGGCGAACCAGAGCAGAGCACAGAAACGCCGTTTACCTTCCCGCTGGAGTGGTACCTATTTATCTACTTGCACTTTGACGTGCTTTCGAACTGCTAGGTGGGCCGAGCAACGGGAGCTCACCCCGTCATTGCGGGGATTCGAACTGCCGACCTTCTGATCGGCAAGTCCTAGGCTCTGTGGTTTAACCAACAGTGCCACCCGCGTCCCTTGTTTATATAGTACTGGCAATGGAAATAACCATTTTTCTCTCCTCCTTTCGCTCCGCAGGGCCGTCATCATAGCGACTGGGAAATCAACAGCCGCCCCTGCGAGATTTTGACGGGGAAAAGGTGAGAGAAGGGGAGGGGTCTTCTGTGTTGCCAGGTGCCCGTCAGGGGAAGCCCCCCAGTGGCTGGCATTTCAGGGGGCATTGACTGCCTCTGAGAGGAGTCCAGCCCCTGCCCTTCACCCTCGCTCTCCTTTACAGCTGCTCAGCCCCACAGAGGTCCTCTGCGGCAAGAGTGGGGGGTGGGGTGGAGGGTGTCAAGCCACAGCAAGAGCCTCTCTCCTTTCGTGTGCACGGTTGGCTCCTGAACACGGCTGATTCTCTCTCCTTGTTCCCCCCAACCCAGTTTCATCCAGAAGAAATGGCGGGATATCTGCGTGGGTGATATCGTCTGCCTCCGGAAGGACAGCATTGTGCCTGTAAGTTCCTTCCTTCCTTCCTTCCTTCCTTCCTTCCTTCCTTCCTTCCTTCCTTCCTTCCTTCCTTCCTTCCTTCCCTCTTACTCCTTCCTTCCTTCTCTCCCTCCCTCCCTCCATCCCTCCTTCCCTCCCTCCCTCCCCTTCCTCCCTCCCTCCCCTTCCTTTCTCCTTCCTTCCTTCCTTCCTTCCTTCCTTCCTTCCTTCCTTCCTTCCTTCCTTCCTTCCTTCCCTCTTACTCCTTCCTTCCTTCTCTCCCTCCCTCCCTCCCTCCATCCCTCCTTCCCTCCCTCCCTCCCCTTCCTCCCTCCCTCCCCTTCCTTTCTCCTTCCTTCCTTCCTTCCTTCCTTCCTTCCTTCCTTCCTTCCTTCCTTCCTTCCCTCCCTCCCTCCCTCCCTCCCTCCCTCCCTCCCTCCCTTCCTTCTTTCCTTCTCTCTCTCCTCTCTCCCCTTCCTTCCTTCCTTCCTTCCCTCCCTCCCTCCCTCCCTCCCTCCCTCCCTTTCTTGGTGGATGGCTGAAAAGATGCCTCAATTTACTCTGGGAAAGAGGTCCACGGCTGACTTGGCCCAGTTGGCCAGTCTGTGGGCAGATAGTTCCCAACCCCCCTGCGCTATGTGCAACTGCTTATCCCACCAGGGAGCCTGTCTTAGGTGTTCTGCTCTCGATTTCCACAGGCAGACCTCCTCTTGCTCTCCAGCACAGAGCCAAACAGCCTCTGCTACGTGGAGACGATGGACATTGATGGGTAAGGCTGCGTCTTACGTCGTTTTCTTCTTTTCAAGCCATCGCTGCCATTCAGGGCTGGGGTTGAGCGCTCCTCTGCGCACCTCCCTCTACCCGAGCGAATTACCCCTATAAACAAATCCCTATAAATGAATGATGTGGGTGGCACTGTGGGTTAAACCACAGAGCCTAGGACTTGCAGATCGGAAGGTCAGCGGTTCGAATCCCCGCAACGGGGTGAGCTCCCATTGCTCAGTCCAGGCTCCTGCCAACCTAGCGGTTTCAAAGCACCTCAAAGTGCAAGTAGATAAATAGGTACCGCTCCGGCGGGAAGGTAAACGGCGTTTCCGTGCGCTGCTCTGGTTCGCCAGAAGCGGCTTAGTCCTGCTGGCCACATGACCCGGAAGCTGTATGCCGGCTCCCTCGGCCAGTAAAGCGAGATGAACGCCACAACCCCAGAGTCGGCCACGACTGGACCTAATGGTCAGGGGTCCCTTTACCTTTATAAATGAATAGGCTCATCGTTCAAAAACGGCCTGTGGTTTTCCCCCACTGATAAATTCCCCCCCCCCCATCCTTCTTTCGCAGAGAAACCAACTTGAAGTACCGGCAAGCTCTCTTGGTGACACATGAGCAGTTGACCAACGATAGGAGCATGGCTGACTTTGACGGTGAGTGTCAATCACCAGGACCTCCAGATAGAAGGGGAAGAAATGGAGGCAGTGAGAGATTTTACTTTCTTGGGCTCCATGATCACTGCAGATGGTGACAGCAGCCACGAAATTAAAAGACTCCTGCTTCTTGGGAGAAAAGCAATGACAAACCTAGACAGCATCTTAAAAAGCAGAGACATCACCTTGCCAACAAAGGTCTGTATAGTTCAAGCAATGATTTTCCCAGTAGTGATGTATGGAAGTGAGAGCTGGACCATCAAGAAGGCTGATGGCCGAAGAATGGATGCTTTTGAATTGTGGTGCTGGAGGAGACTCTTGAGAGTCCCATGGACTGCAAGAAGATCCAACCTCTCCATTCGGAAGGAAATCAGCCCTGAGTGCTCACTGGAAGGACAGATCCTGAAGCTGAGGCTCCAAGACTTTGGCCACCTCAGGAGAAGAGAAGACTCCCTGGAAAAGACCCTGATGTTGGGAAAGATGGAGGGCGCAAGGAGAAGGGGACGACGGAGGACGAGATGGTGGGACAGTGTTCTCAAAGCTACCAGCATGAGTTTGACCAAACTGCGGGAGGCAGTGGAAGACAGGAGGGCCTGGTGTGCTCTGGTCCAGGGGGTCACGAGGAGGCGGACACGACTAAACAACAACAACTTTTCGTTCTCAAAAGTTTTCCACTGGTGTTTAGCGCTTTATATCGTCGATTCCTTGAAATGTGTCTGCGTGTGTTTTCTGCTTTGTGGTTTTCTTAAACTCGATATTTAGTCCAACTAAGTCTAATCATTATCATCATCATCATCTTTGGCAATCACTCGTAGCCGAGTAATAATAATAATAATAATAATTTATTTATTTATACCACGCCCATCTGGCTGGGCTTCCCCAGCTACAGTAATACATCAAACATTAAAAGCTTCCCTAAACAGGGCTGCCTTCAGGTGTCTTCTAAAAGTCTGGTAGTTCTTTATCTCCTTGACATCTGGTGGGAGGGCATTTCGCAGGGCGGGCGCCACCACCGAGAAGGCCCCCTGCCTGGTTCCCTGTAACTTGGCTTCTCATAGTGAGGGAACTGCCAAAAGGCCCTCGGCACTGAACCTAAGTGTCCGGGTAATTATAATAATATATACACTGCCTTCTACCCAGAGATCTCAGGGCGGTTCACAAACAAAATCATAATATATAAAATCAAAGCAAAAACAATAACCCGATTAAAAACCCCCGCAAAAGAGCCACATTCTAAAAGGTTGCTGGATGTCAATAAGATCAAGCAAAGGCCTGGAATGTTTCTGCCTGGTGCCGAAAGGTGTATAATGAAGGCACCAGGCGAACTTCCCTGGGGAGCCACTGCAGAGAAGGCCCTGCTCTCATGTTGCCACCCTCCACACCTCTTGAGTAGGAGGGCCTTGGAAGATGATCTGTTGGGAGCCACCCAGAGTGGCTGGGGAAACCCAGCCAGGTGGGCGGGGTATAAATTATTATTATTATTATTATTATTATTATTATTAGCCGCAGAGTGAAGGAGGGCGTCTCTGGACAGCAGAAAGACAAAACTTACTTTTTCGCCTCTCCTTCTTCTAAACTCCGCAGGGGTAATCACTTGCGAGGAGCCCAACAGCCGGATGCACAGTTTTGTGGGGACCTTGGATTGGCGCGGAGAGAAATATTCCCTCGACAGTGAGAAAGTCTTGCTGCGGGGCTGCAAGGTGCGCAACACAGAGGCCTGCTACGGCCTCGTCATCTACGCAGGTGAGCTGAGCCCTGCCCTTGCAGCACAGCCTTATCTACCTACTTCATTGGTTTCAATTTGTTCGGCGCTTTTCTCACAGAGGGTCCCCAAAATATTCAAAGCAACTGACACAACCCTCCAACGTTTCTCCTGTGAAAAAAGGGACGTCCTATTCCATCCCCTCCAACGTTTCTCCTGTGAAAAAAGGGACGTCCTATTCCATCCCCTCCAACGTTTCTCCCCTGAAAATAGGGACGTCCTATTCCATCCCCTCCAACGTTTCTCCCCTGAAAATAGGGACGTCCTATTCCATCCCCTCCAACGTTTCTCCCCTGAAAATAGGGACGTCCTATTCCATCCCCTCCAACGTTTCTCCCATGAAAATAGGGACGTCCTATTCCATCCCCTCCAACGTTTCTTCCCTGAAAAGAGGGACGTCCTATTCCATCCCCTCCAACATTTCTCCCCTGAAAATAGGGATGTCCTATTCCATCCCTTTCAACGTTTCTCCCCTGAAAATGGGGACGTCCTCTTCCATCCCCTCCAACGTTTCTCCTATGAAAATAGGGACGTCCTATTCCATCCCCTCCAACGTTTCTCCCCTGAAAATAGGGACGTCCTATTCCATCCCCTCCAACGTTTCTCCAATGAAAATAGGGACGTTCTATTCCATCCCCTCCAACGTTTCTCCAGTGAAAACGCCCACCTTAAAAACCCATCTTCCCTTGGAAGGTTCACGGCAGCGAAGAGAAACCCCTTCGTGCAAGTTAACCTGTGGAACTCAGTTCCACAGGGAGCAGTGACGCTCACTGACTTCACCAGAGCGTTAGGCAACGTACAGATTTTTTTAGTTTTTATTGCAAGGGATTCCTGCAAATCGAAGGCATTCCTGCATGCTGCTAATGCTGGTATATTCCTTTTTATGCGTGCTTTTACTTAACAACACACATTTTGTAAACGTCGGTGGTTTGGAGAGGTGCATCGCAAAATTCGGATCGGCGCAAATTTCGAAGGAGGGGGCAGATTTCACGCTGTTTCAGAAAGGGCAAATTTGCTAGATTTGCCCCCATCCAGATTCTCCCCCTCATCCCTACACAGAGTAGACCCATTGGAATGAATGGACACGGCTGACTTAGGTCCGTTTATTTCAAAGGGTTCACTGTGAGTCGAGCGTAGTTGGCTACAATCTATGCACAGCCCTGATATTTTGTGAAAGTACAGAAATACTTTATATACATCTTAAAAAGCAGAGACATCACCTTGCCAACAAAGGTCCGTATAGTTAAAGCCATGGTTTTCCCAGTAGTGATGTATGGAAGTGAGAACTGGACCATCAAGAAGGCTGATCACCAAAGAATGGATGCTTTTGAATTCTGGTGCTGGAGGAGACTCTGGAGAGTCCCATGGACTGCAAGAAGATCCAACCTCTCCATTCTGAAGGAAATCAGCCCTGAGTGCTCACTGGAAGGACGGATCCTGAAGCTGAGGCTCCAAGACTTTGGCCACCTCAGGAGAAGAGAAGACTCCCTGGAAAAGACCCTGATGTTGGAAAAGATGGAGGGCACAAGGAGAAGGGGACGACAGAGGACGAGATGGTGGGACAGTGTTCTCGAAGAGACCAGCATGAGTTTGACCAAACTGCGGGAGGCAGTGGAAGACAGAAGGGCCTGGCGTGCTCTGGTCCAGGGGGTCACAAAGAGGCGGACACCACTAAACGACTAAACAACAACAACATATATAAAGTTAGGCCCCTGGCGATGCTACAATGTTGGTGTGCCTATCCTGAGCTCATCATTGCAACAGACGTTGCCAAAACGCCTTTTCCTGTGCCGGAATTCCGCAACATAAAGGCACTATTCTTCCTCCTCCTTTTCCCCTCTCAACCCTGTGCCCTGGGCTGACTTCTGAAAGCAGAAAGCATTAAGAAACTCGCCGTACCAGTTTCCCCAAGGCCTTTAGTGACGCCTAATCTCATGACAGATCTCTGGCCGCGCCGGGTAACAGCAGCAGCAATGCAGAGGCAGTTTAGGAAAGATTACAAGCCGGTTTGACACGGTTTCTTGACACACACGGGAGAGAGACGTAGATGTGTTGGTCCGGGGTAGCCAAAGTCCCGCCCTGCAAATTATTAGTAATTATTATAATTATCTTTGTGGGACTACAACTCCCATCGTCCATTTCCACTCTTCCACTGAACGTGCTAAAAGGTAAAGGGACCCCTGACCATTAGGTCCAGTCGTGACCAACTCTGGGGTTGCGGCGCTCATCTCGCTTTACTGGCCGAGGGAGCCGGCGTACAGCTTCCAGGTCATGTGGCCAGCGGGACTAAGCCGCTTCTGGCGAACCAGAGCAGCGCACGGAAACGCCGTTTACCTTCCCCCTGGAGTGGTACCTATTTATCTACTTGCACTTTGACATGGTTTCGAACTGCTAGGTGGGCAGGAGCTGGGACCGAGCAACGGGAGCTCACCCTGTCATTGCGGGGATTCGAACCACCGACCTTCTGATCGGCAAGTCCTAGGCTCTGGTTTAACCCACAGCACCACCCGCGTCCCGACTGAGTGTGCTAAAGGTAAAGGTAAAGGTACCCCTGCCCGTACGGGCCAGTCTTGACAGACTCTGGGGTTGTGCGCCCATCTCACTTAAGAGGCCAGGGGCCAGCGCTGTCCGGAGACACTTCCGGGTCACGTGGCCAGCGTGACATCGCTGCTCTGGCGAGCCAGAGCCGCACACGGAAACGCCGTTTACCTTCCCGCTAGTAAGCGGTCCCTATTTATCTACTTGCACCCGGAGGTGCTTTCGAACTGCTAGGTTGGCAGGCGCTGGGACCGAGCAGCGGGAGCGCACCCCGCTGCAGGGATTCGAACCGCCGACCTTTCGATCGGCAAGTCCTAGGCGCTGAGGCTTTAACCCACAGCGCCACCTGCGTCCCTGACTGAGTGTGCTAGAGCGCTCCAAAAGTCACAAGCACTCTTAGAGTTGGAGTTGCACAGTGCAAAGACGGAGTTCACAAAAACACAACCTCCACAGACTTGGCTGAATGTCAGGCCTAATGAGCGGAGCACCTCTTTCCTCCATGAACATCAGTTGCAGAGATCAAAAGTCCCTGCCTCCTCCCCAGGGCTTTTCCCAAGCAATCGGAGACTGTGCCTGGATGCAGCCAACGTCTCCTCCGCCCTTTTCATGCCTCTCCTGGTTCTAGGTTGTCACAGAAAGAAGGGAGACTCTTGTGCCTCTTCGCCAGCCAAACTCATCTCTGCCTCTTGGCCTCCGTCCTCGCCAGCCTTCTGCATCCTCTCTTTGTTTTTTAAGTTTTCATTTTTACTTTTCAAGTTTATACATTTCATTAGTTTTGCAATCAATTTTCACAGGATAAATGTTGGAAGGGATGGAATAGGACGTCCCTATTTTCAGGGGAGAAACGTTGCAGGGGATGGAAGAGGACGTCCCTATTTTCACGGGGGAAACGTTGGAAGGGATGGAATAGGACGTCCCTGTTTTCAGGGGAGAAACATTGGAGGGCATGGAATAGGACGTCCCTATTTTCAGGGGAAATACGTTGGAGGGGATGGAATAGGACGTCCCTATTTTCAGGGGAGAAACATTGGAGGGGATGGAATAGGACGTCCCTATTTTCAGGGGAGAAACGTTGGAGGGGAGGGGATAGGACGTCCCTATTTTTTTCAGAGAATTGTATTCAAACATCTCTCCTCCACAGGCTTCGATTCCAAAATCATGAAAAACTGTGGGAAAATCAAGCTGAAAAAGACCAAACTCAGCCATCTGATGGATCGCTTGGTGCTACTGGTAAAAATATTTGGCTGTCCCTCCCCGATATTTGTGTGTATCTCCTCACCCATGGGAGCTAGAAGTTTTCTTTTCTTTTCTTTCTTTTCTTTCTTTGTCTTTTTACAAAGTAATAACCATAAATAACGGACGCGGCTGCCGCTGTGGGTTAAACCACAGAGCCTAGGATTTGCCGATCAGAAGGTCGGCGGTTCGAATCCCCGCAATGACAGGGTGAGCTCCCGTTGCTCGGTCCCTGCTCCTGCCAACCTAGCAGCTCGAAAGCACGTCAAAGTGCAAGTAGATAAATAGGTACCACTCTGGCGGGAAGGTAAATGGCGTTTCCATGCGCTGCTCTGGTTCGCCAGAAGCGGCTCAGTCCTGCTGGCCACATGACCCGGAAGCTGTACGCTGGCTCCCTTGGCCAGTAAAGCGAGATGAGCGCCGCAACTCCAGAGTCGGCCACGACTGGACCTAATGGTCAGGGGTCCCTTTACCTTTACTAAGGGAAAGCGGGACATTCCAGGATAAAATCAGAAACCAGGACAGCTTCTGTAAATCTGGGACTCTCCTTGGAAAACTGGGACGCTTGGTGGGTCTGGAGTTGGGAGTGACTGGCCCAGAGTCTTCTCCCCACGAAGGGCTGACCCTTCTTCGCTTCTCTCTGCAGATCACCACCTCACTCTTCCTCATCTCCTTCGCCCTGGCGGTCGGCTCCGGAGTCTCGGCCGAGAGGTTCCGGGAACAGCACGCCTACCTCTTTGCTTTTTACAGCACCACAAGCTCCATCCAATACGCGTTCTTTGCCTTCTGGGGATTCCTCATTCTCCTCAGCCTGGTCATCCCCATGTCTATGCTCATCACGTAAGTCATAGAAAATCATAGAATCATAGAGTTGGAAGAGACCCCAAGGGCCATCGAGTCCAACCCCCTGCCAAGCAGGAAACACCATCAGAGCACTCCTGACATATGGTTGTCAAACCTCTGCTTCAAGACCTCCAAAGAAGGAGACTCCACCACACTCCTGGGCAGCAAATTCCACTGTCAAACAGCTCTTACTGTCAGGAAGTTCTTCCTAATGTTTAGGTGGAATCTTCTTTCTTGTAGTCCTATTCCATCCCCTCCAACGTTTCTCCCCTGAAAATAGGGACGTCCTATTCCACCCCTCCAATATTTCTCCCTTGAAAATAGGGACGTCCTATTCCATCCCCTCCAACGTTTCTCCCCTGAAAATAGGGACGTCCTATTCCACCCCCACCAACATTTCTCCCATGAAAATAGGGATGTCCTATTCCATCCCCTCCAATATTTCTCCCTTGAAAATAGGGACGTCCTATTCCATCCCCTCCAACATTTCTCCCCTGAAAATAGGGACGTCCTATTCCACCCCCACCAACATTTCTCCCATGAAAATAGGGATGTCCTATTCCATCCCCTCTAACATTTCTCCTGTGAAAATTGGGCCATCGCCCAGCCACGGTGGGCAGCTCCCAACAGAATATTAATAACATGATAAAACATCAAACGTTAAAAACGTCCCTAAACAGGGCTGCCTTCAGATGTCTTCTGAAAGTCAGACAATTGTTTATTTCCTTGACATCTGAAGGGAGGGTGCCACCACCAAGAAGGCCCTCTGCCTGGTTCCCTGTACCCTCGCTTCTCGCAGGGAGGGAACTGCCAGAAAACCGTGGGAGAGTGGCAACAGTGACAACAGGATGCTGGATTTAGAAAGGCCCTGTTTGCAGAATTGTATAATTGGAAGGGACCCCAAGGGTCATCTAGTCGAACCCCACCAAAGCATCCAGGTCAGGACCTCTGCTCTGAAACCTCCAAGGAAAGGGAAGGGGAGTCCACAAGCTAGGAGGACCATTCTGATGTTCAGTAGGTTGTTCCAGCATTGCTCCACAAGCCACAAAAGTCTTCTTTGCCTGTTCAGTGATTGTGGATTTTTTTCTCCCTGGCACAGGTTCGAATTCATATACCTGGTCAACAGTTGTTTCATCAACTGGGACAGGGAAATGTACTACGCTCCGAAGGACATGCCAGCGAAAGCTCGGAGCACCAGTCTGAACGACCAGCTGGGGCAGATAGAATACGTCTTCTCGGATAAGACGGGGACATTGACCCAGAACATCATGACCTTCAAGAAATGTTGTATCAATGGGGTGATATATGGTAAAGTCCTACTTGGGATCTCACTGGGATTTAGGAAAAAGTCCTACATTTCTTTCTAGGCAAGCTTCAGAATGGGCAGGGCAACAAATGCAATTTTTTTTAACCTTTTGTGTGCCAGGGTAGCTTTTGCACACTCTTTTTTAAAAAATCGTTTATTTGGTTTTTCAAATTAAAATTTTAAAGTCCAACTTACAACTTCAAAACAAGATCCCGAGGAATCTCCCAGACTTCCCTCCTCCTCCCCTTTGTGGGTCCTGTTGCGAATCATTTCCTCCTGCATTTTTTACGATGATCCAGAATCTTTTCACCTCTCCGTTGTGTCCAAAATTCGCCATTAAACTACAAGTGATATTTACAGTCCTGCTAACCATTTTAACCCTTTTACAATGGTTTTTAAGATTAGTTATAATCCCACCCCCCATTCCTTCTTAATATTTTGGTCTTCCTGATTTCTGATTCTTCCTTTTGGAAATATTTGCAGGTTCGCAGAACAGCGCCCACGACAAGTCCATGGTAGGCTGCATATTCTTGCTGTAAATTACATGAGTTCCTCAAGAGATTGGTTTGCTTTATGATTGCACCCCAAACCATGGTTTCTCATTCCATGGTTTATTAAAACCATGGTTTCTCATGGCATGTGAGCCCAGCAGCTTAACCATGGTTTGCTGTCAACAGTTTGCCAAGTTTTGTTTGAACGCCGTGTCCCAAACGACAAAACAGGAAGCAAGACTGCCTGGGAAGCAAACCATTGTTAACCTGCTGTTTGCTAAGCAAACCATGGCTTAGCATTATGTGCTAACTGAGCCATTGTTGCCACATGAGAGAGGTCTGTGCACATGGGAGCTATTGACATATTGGACTTCTATGAAGCTGGAGTGTGGGGATCTTCTCTTACCACAAGGCCCACAGTGTGGAAAGCTTACAAGGAGCTGTATTTCTGTGTGAGTGTCTGGAGGCGGTTGGAGGATGGATGGCAGCCAACAGATTGAGGTTGAATCCTGACAAGACAGAAGGACTGTTTTGGGGGGACAGGGGGCAGGCAGGTGTGGGGGACTCCCTGGTCCTGAATGGGGTCACTGTGCCCCTGAAGGACCAGGTGCACAGCCTGGGAGTCATTTTGGACTCAGCGCTGTCCAGGGAGGCGCAGGTCAGTTCTGTGTCCAGGGCAGCTCCATCTGGTACACAGGATGAGACCCTCCCTGCCCGCAGACTGTCTGGCCAGAGTGGTGCATGCTCTGGTTATCTCTTGCTTGGACTACTGCAATGTGCTCTCCGTTGGGCTGCCTTTGAAGGTGACCTGGAAACTGCAACTAATCCAGAATGCGGCAGCCAGACTGGGGACTGGGAGCGGCCGCCAAGACCACATAACACTGGTCCTGAAAGACCTACATTGGCTCCCATGACGTTTCCAAGCACAGTTCAAAGTGTTGGTGGTGACCTTGAAAGCCCTAAACGGCCCAGTAGTCCTGAAGGAGCGTCTCCACCCCAGACACCTGGGTCCATCTCCCGAGGGCCTTCTGGCGGTTCCCTCCCTGTGAGAAATGAGATTACAGGGAAGCTGGCAGAGGGCCTTCTCGGTGGTGGCGCCCACCCTGTGGAACGCCCTCCCATCTGATGTCAAAGAAATAAACAACTATCTGACTTTTAGAAGACATCTGAAGGCAGCCCTGTTTAGGGAAGCTTTTAATGTTTTATTGTGTTTTTAATATATTCTGTTGGAAGCCGCCCAGAGTGGCTGGGGAAACCCAGCCAGATGGGTGGGGTATAAATAATAAATTGTTGTTGTTTCTGATCTGAGTGTGTGTGAAGACGGAATCTGATGGTTTGCAGCTTTCCCAGGGTTCTTCCTCATCATTAACCTCTTAACTTCATTTCTTCCCCTCTCCAGGAGACTGATTTGAAGTGGAATAAGTACTTGGATAGTAAGCTGGAATTTTACGACCAGCAGCTCCTGGCAAACATCCGACGAAACGATGACCCCATGGTGAAGGAATTCATGCGTCTCCTGGCAATCTGCCACACCGTCATGGTTGAGGAGAAAGAGAGTGAGCGGCTGCTTTTAACTAATATAAAAGTGTAATAAAACAGCAAGCGTTTAAAACTTTCCTGAGCAGGGCTGCCTTCAGGTGTCTTCTAAAAGTCAGATAATTGTTTATCTCCTCGACATCTGACGGGAAGGCGTTCCACAGGGAGGGTGCCACCACTGAGAAGGCCCTGAAAAGCTCAAAAGGCGTGTGTGTTTTCGTGAGAATCATAGAATCATAGAGTTGGAAGAGACCACAAGGGCCATCGAGTCCAACCCCCTGCCAAGCAGGAAACACCATCAGAGCACTCCTGACATATGGTTGTAAAGCCTCTGCTTAAAGACCTCCAAAGAAGGAGACTCCATGAGAATGTTTCATGAGAAGGAGAATGTTTCACCCAAGCGTGCAAAGAATTTCTTTGCCGATCCCTCGTAGCCGAGTAAGATCTTCCATAAACACGGTTTTAGTAAGTGACTGTAGAGGCCAGTTTTGGACCCACACGTCCTTCCATAGTGGGGACATTGGTTTCCAGGCAGCAGTTGACCCCGGTGAGGGTTTGCCAAGTGTGCCTTCCTCTTAGCACGTTTCTCCCTTGCGTCCTGAGTTCGAGTGTCTTCAAAGCCCAGGACACCTTTGGTCAAGGCTGTTCTCCAACTGGAGTGCTCGCAGGCCAGTGTTTCCCAGTTCTCGGTGTTTATACTGCATTTTTTAAAAAATTGCCTGAATGCCAGCAAGGCTGAGTAAGGTAAAGGTAAAGGGACCCCTGACCATTTGGTCCATTCGTGACCGACTCGGGGGTTGCGGCGCTCATCTCGCTTTACTGGCCGAGGGAGCCGGCGTACAGCTTCCGGGTCATGTGGCCAGCAGGACTAAGCTGCTTCTGGCGAACCAGGAAATGCTGTTTACCTTCCCGCTGGAGTGGTACCTATTTATCTACTTGCACTTTGATGTGCTTTCGAACTGCTAGGTTGGCAGGAGCAGGGACCGAGCAACGGGAGCTCAAACCGTGTCGGGTGGTTTCGAACCGCCACCTTCTGATCGGCAAGTCCTAGGCTCTGTGGTTTAACCCACAGCATCACCCGCATCCCCCAGCAAGGCTGAACTGGGGTGCAATTCCCTACTCAGATAAACCCTAGTGTGAAATAAACTCTAGGTCTATGAATGAGGGTCAGGAAGGTTGAAATGGGATATAATGCGCAGCTTGTTCCATACCCTAGCAGGAAGTAAACAAAGTCATAGAATAATGAGGACTAGAATCCTCTTTGAGGAAGTGCATGTCTCTGAAAAATTTCTGGCTCCCGCTAGCTGTTGTTTCAGCTTCTCTGACACCTGAGCGGTGCTGTTATTCTTACTTTCCCATGACAATACCCACAGGGTTCTGGATGGAAGCCAGAAACTACAGCTTGATAGTAGATACTAAGGATTTATTTGTTTGTGTTTTTAAAAAGGCTTTTTAATTATTGTACTCAGCCCAATGTAAGCAGATCCTTTCCTTGTTGAGCTAATTCCATGGCGTGACCCGTTAAGTCGTTAACGGGAAAAATGCAGGGCAGCACCTCTTCCTGGTAACGAGGTGGGATTTGGTGGAGAAATACACCTGTTTTGCAGCCAGAAGAAGAAATGTTTGCAGCGCATTTTACGGACACTGTGCCTTTTGTTTCTGTTTTGAATGGCAATTCCGTTGCTTTTGTATTGCAAAGTTCAGCAGAAACGTCGAACCAGGGGTTTGGCTTGGCCCCACAACCATGGGTTTCCTAGGCCCTGGAGCCGAAGTTTGTGGGTGCTGTTAACGGAGAAATCTGAGAGCTCCCCTGGACCAAAAAACAAGGACACCAGCCAGGAATACCAGAGCAAAACAGCAGCCAGTCGGCTTGGTCTTTATTAAAGACGGTCGCGACAGGACTCCCAACTGCCACCAGGTGGAACAAGATGGAAGCCCCGAACAAAAGAGAACCCAAACTTTTATTAGCTGCTAATCCCCATGTTACATCTCCCTCCAAACTACATCACTCATACATCATGGTTACATCATGAAAGGGGAGGTCTGGTGGCCGTAATCTGAGCATCCTGGACCCTGCCCCATGGTTCCCCTTGCCCTCCACCAAACACCCATCAATATGAAACGATACAATAATCTTTATTGTCATTGTCCCATACAGAACAACGAAATTGAAAAAAATCTACACCAGACATTCAGAAACCAACAAGCCTGCTATCCCAGCCTGGTTAACCCCCTAAAAATTCTGATACCCCGTAATTAAATATGATATACTCCAACAGAGACTACCTTACACTGCGTTTAAAACCAAAATCGCATTTGGATAAAAACTGTTTCTTAGGCGGCTACTCCTAGTCTTTATAACCCTGTACTTTCTTCCAGAAGGCAGAAGCTGAAAGAGATCATCAAGTGTAACAAAAGAGATATTTACATTTCCCTGTTTCCCAGCCAAGTTCATCCCACCCTTTTGTCTTCATCTGGGTTTGTTATTTCTGGAATGGCTACCTGTCTGGCACTCAGGTATCAGGAGGCCAGGGATTGTCACTCAGGCAGAGGGGCTGCTGAGTAGCTGAGCTCACAGGTCTATAGGAATTTCTGAAGTTTTCCCAGTGAGCCAGTACATTGATCAGTGAATTATTACATTTGGTATCGTGCAGCAAAGGCCCTTTGAATAGATAGGAAAAAACTGCGATGAAGTGTTCTGTGGGGACAAATCACAAAAGTCACAAATATACGTAAAAACAAAACAAAAAACAGATCCATTGGAATGAATGGCTCTATGGTAGTTTCTATGTTGTAAAATTCCAGTCTGAAAAACCCAATAAATAAATTGGGGGGGGGGGGTTGTAAAAAAGAAGAACAAAGACGTCATCCAGCCTCATGGATTTGCGATCCATCTGGGCAAAAGGGGCTGGGGGTGATTCTGGCGATGCCCATCCGCTCTCCTCCCTCCCCAATTTCTCATAGATCAGCTGGTCTACCAAGCAGCTTCGCCGGACGAGGAAGCCCTGGTGACCGCGGCCAGGAACCTGGGCTACGTCTTCCTGTCTCGAACGCAGGACACGGTCACCATCAGCGAGCTCGGGGTGGAGAGAACCTACAAGGTGCTGGCCCTTCTGGACTTCAACAGCGTCCGCAAACGGATGTCCATTGTGGGTCAGTGTTTTGTGGGTCTGTAATCACAGAATCGTAGAGTTGGAAAAGGGGACCCTGAAAATCATCTGCCACTGTCCCATACAGAAATCCATAAGGGTCCTTGACATCTGGTGGGAGGGCGTTCCACAGGGCAGGCACCACCACCAAGAAGGCCCTTTGCCTGGTTCTCTGTAACCTCACTTTTCCCAGGGAGGGAACCACCAGAAGGGCCTTGGGAGATGGACCCTGGTGTCTGGGCTGAACGATGGGGGTGGAGACACTCCTTCAGGGATACTGGGCTGTTTAGGGCTTTCAAGGTCAGCACCAACACTTTGAATTGTGCTCGGAAACATCCTGGGAGCCAGTGTACCATATTTTCGCTCTATAAGACGCACCAGACCACAAGACTCACCTAGTTTTTGGAGGAGGAAAACAAGAAAAAAAAATATTCTGAATCTCAGAAGCCAGAACAGCAAGAGGGATCGCTGCGCAGTGAAAGCAGCAATCCCTCTTGCTGTTCTGGCTTCTGGGATAGCTGCGCAGCCTGCATTCGCTCCATAAGACGCACACACATTTCCCCTTAGTTTTTAGGAGGGAAAAAATGAGTCTTATAGAGCAAAAAATACGGTAGGCCTTTCAGGACTGGTGTTATGTGGTCTCGGCGGCCACTCCCAGTCGCCAGTCTGGCTGCCGCATTCTGGATTAATTGTAGTTTCCGGGTCACATTCAAAGGTAGCCTCACATAGAGCGCATGGCAGTAGTCCAAGCGCATTTTTCACGGATGGGAAACTTCATCCTTCTGGATGTTGCCAGACTACAACTCCCATCAGCCCCAACAGTCAGGGATGATGGGAGTTGGAGTCCAGGAACATCTGGGATGGTCAGAGGTTTCCCACCTTTGGTAAACAGATGATGCCCCCCCCTCTCTCTCAACTTAAGGGTTTTTTGTTTCTCCACCCCATAGTGCGGGACCCCGAAGGCCATATCAAGCTTTACACCAAAGGAGCAGACACTGTGATCCTGGAGAGACTCCACAGAGACCGTGCGAACGAAGGATGCACCGTCAAGGCTCTGGACGTAAGTCTTCACAAGTGGGTGGAAGCTGGTGTGACTTAGTGGTCAGAGAGTTGGACTGAGATCTGGACGGCCAGGGTTCGAATTTCTGCTCGGCCACGAAGCTCGCTGACTGACCTCAAGAAGAAGAAGAGGAGGAGTTTGGATTTGATATCCCACTTTATCACTACCCGAAGGAGTCTCAGCAGGTGGCTCTGTGGGTTAAACCACAGAGCCTAGGACTTGCCGATCAGAAGGTCGGCGGTTCAAATCCCATTGAGCTCCTGTTGCTCGGTCCCTGCTCCTGCCAACCTAGCAGTTTGAAAGCACCTCAAAGTGCAAGTAGATAAGTAGGTACATCAACTAGGTTGATGCCACCGCTCAGGGGTGCGCTTTAGGCCCTGACCTCCATAGGCTTCGGACGAGGCAACGCCCCCCGGAATCCTTTACCGGACTACCCTTCAGTATATGGGGGAGGTGATTGCGCTCCCCCCAACACATCTACATAACAATACCCCTACCAATGCCTAATCGCCAAAACCAAAGGAGTTGTGACGATTTGCTACGAGGTAGGGACGCGGGTGGTGCTGTGGGTTAAACCACAGAGCCTAGGACTTGCTGATCAGAAGGTCGGCGGTTCGAATCCCCACAATGACAGGGTGAGCTCCCGTTGCTCGGTCCCTGCTCCTGCCCTCCTAGCAGTTCGGAAGCACACCAGTGCAAGTAGATAAATAGGCACCACTCTGGTGGGAAGGTAAACGGCATTTCCGTGCACTGCTCCGGTTCGCCAGAAGTGGCTTAGTCCTGCTGGCCACATGACCTGGAAGCTGTACGCTGGCTCCCTCAGCCAATAAAGCGAGATGAGCGCCGCAACCCCCGAGTCGGTCACGAATGGACCAAATGGTCAGGGGTCCCTTTACCTTTAAGGAGTGTCAAAGCGGCTAACAATCTCCTTTCCCTTCCTCCCCCACAACAAACACTCTGTGAGGTGAGTGGGGCTGAGAGACTTCAGAGAAGTGGGACTGGCCCAAGGTCACCCAGCAGCTGCATGTGGAGGAGCGGAGACGCGAACCTGGTTCACCAGATTACGAGTCTACCGCTCTTAACCACTACACCACACTGGCTCTCAAGTCAACTCCCTCTCCCTCACAAATTTGTGAGGATAAAACAGGGGGGAGGAGATCTCCGTACGCTGCCTTGAGCTCCTCAAAATAATGTAAATGTAAAAATGAATCCGCCCACAGACTTGTAGCTGATGAACGAGGCTGTTTATTTGAGAGGGAAACGAAACATTGCCACCAGAATTCCACCTGCCCTAAATCGAAACATTGAAGTGAGCTTAGGTCCTTTCAGCAAAGCTAAAGTAAGATTCTAGACCTCATGGTGGTGACTAAAGGGAACATAGGAAGTTGCCTTTGACAGAATCAGACCACTGGTCTAGCTAGTTCAATGTTGTTGACACTGGCTGGCAGAAGCTGCTCTTCAGGATTTTAGACAGGGGTATTTCCCAGTCCTAGCAACTTCCAGGAAAAGATTAAAAATACATTAAAACGTCAAACATTAAAAACTTCCCTAAACAGGGCTGCCTTCAGATGTCTTCTAAAAGTTTGGTAGTTGTTTATCTCCTTGACATCTGATGGGAGGACGTTCCACAGGGAGGGTGCCACCACCGAGAAGGCCCTCTGCCTGGTTCCTTATAACCTCGCTTCTCTCAGGGAGGGAACCACCAGAAGTCCCTCAGGGCTGGACCTCAGTGTCCGGGCAGAACGATGGGGGTGGAGACGCCCCTTCAGATCTAGTGGGCCATTTAGGGCTTTCAAGGTCAGCACCAACCCTTTGAATTGTGCTTGGAAACATCCTGGGAGCCAATGTAGGTCTTTCAGGACCGGGGTTATATGGTCTTGCCGGCCGCTCCCAGTCACAAGTCTAGCTGCTGCATTCTGGATTAGTTGCAGTTTCCAGGTCACCTTCAAAGGTAGCCCCACGTAGAGCGCATTGCAGTAGTCCAAGCAGGAGATAACTAGAGCATGCACCACTCTGGCCAGACAGTCCGTGGGCAGGGAGGGTCTCATCCTGCGTACCAGATGGAGCTGGGAGACAGCCACCCTGGACACAGAATGGACCTGCCCCTCCAAAATGACTCCCAGCTATACCACGCTGCCCCCTATTGCAGAAATCCATATTCCCAGCAGTCTCTGCTTTCGCCTCTCCTAGACTTTTGCGGCCGAGACGCTGAGGACTCTGTGCTTGGCAACGAGAGATGTGGACGAGAGCGAGTTTTCCCTGTGGAGTAAGAAACATCACGCTGCCAGCGTCTTGCTGCAGAATCGAGCCCAAGAACTGGACAAGGTTTATGAGGAGATTGAGAAGGATCTAAGGGTAAGAGCTCCTTTGGTCAGCAAAAGCCTTCTCCCGCAGCCGGACTTCCCTTTCTAGTGTTACGGCAAAATCTGGGTGCGAGGCTGCTCTGCCACCCAGCTCATCGGACTAAGTCCGTGGGTCCCTGCGGAGGAAAATGAGCTCAGCTGGAGACAGGAGCAAACTGCAGAAGATCCAAGTTTATTGCGCAACAGGTTCAAGGCGAGATTGAACAGTGAGAAAGGGGTGACATGAGTTTTTGAAACTCCCTCCATGTCCCAGAATACAGTGCAAAACACGTCATGAATACATTAAAGAGAGGTTTGGTTACACAGATTACATCATGAATATATTAAAGGGAGGTTGGGTTACACAGATTAACATATGGAGGAGGGAGGGGGGAATATGCAGAGCCGGAGATATGCGCAGATAAACACTTCCTGAGTATTGGGGATGAGAAGACAATGGTCCAGTCTGCCACCTGACATTGCCTGGAGGAAAGGCTGATCAGAGCGATTTGACAGGATTAGGGTCTTGACACCTTGCTTGAGGGATTATAGATTTTAGTCCCTTTTGACATTGACAATTGGGAATAAATGGATATATTGTAGCGAAGAAGAAGGTAAAGAAGACATGCCCCCCCTTTCCGTATCACTAGGAACAGGGTGTCAAATGTCATTATTATTGTTTATTATTATTTATTATTATTATCACCATTACTGTCACTACTATTAAAAATTTGTGTACCGCTGTACCCCCACAGGTCTCAGGGTGGTCCGCAGCATAAAACCACAATATAAAAACCCCAAAATACATAATATAATAGGGTTGCCATATTTCCGAAAGTGAAAATCCAGGCACAAAAGTTGTTGAGCTTTCCTTTTGGCCAAAGTTGCTGAGCTTTTTTTTTTTTTCTTTTCTTGCCCTTTTTGCAAAATCTGCCCCCCCCCCAAAAAAAACAACACACCTGGTTTGGGAGCTATTTTTTAGGAAATTTGCAAAACAAACAAACAAAATAATAGTAGTAATAATAATAATAATAATAATAGTATTTGTTTATATCCCACCCTCCCCAGCCGAAGCCGGGCTCAAGGCGGCTAACAACAATAAATTAATACAACATTCTAAAATAATTTCATTATAAAATTACTCCAAATCAAATTGATGGCAACCATTGGGCTATCCACTGTGAAGTTCTGGGAAGATTGCCAAAGGAGGGAGTCAGGCTGTGCCCTGGCCAAAGGCCTGGTGGAACAGCTCTGTCTTGCAGGCCCTGCGGAAAGATGTTAAGTCCCGCAGAGTCCTAGTCTCTTGTGGCAGAACGTTCCACCGGATTGGAGCCACAGCCGAAAAAGCCCTGGCTCTGGTTGAGGCCAGCCTAACCTCTCTGTGGCCTGGGACCTTCAAGATGTTTTTGTTTGAAGACTGTAAGTTCCTCTGTGGGGGATACCAGGAGAGGCGGTCCCGTCGGTACGAGGGTCCTAGGCTGTAGAAAACCGCAACACTTCCAGTATGGGCTGCCTGGGTTTCCCCCAGACAGTTGAACCAATTTTCAAAAATTCAGCCCGGACGCAATATTCAACCGATGAATCCCGGATGCGTCTGGGAAATTCCAGACATATAGCAGCCCATATAATATCAGTAACAACAAGAACGATCTAGTAATTACCTCTCTCAAATGAGAGAACCAAGGCGTTTGAGTACCAAGGCATTTGAGAACCAAGGTACCGCTGTATTCAGAAAAATAGACAAAGCGATACTCAGAGCCACTATTTAACAAATAAAGGAAACCTCAACCTCCCCCTGTTCAAAAATCATTCACATCAAGCCCACAATTTCCCCCTTTCAACCTCCCCACCCCACCCAGAAATCTGGTCTCAAGGCTAGCTATTGCAGATCAGTTGTTGGGGGTCAAGTCAGGAGGGAAGGAGGAGCAAAGCGAAGACGGATGATGGCAGCCAACTGCTTTGCGGTTGACCCGGCTACTTCCCCCCTCCTGAAACGTCCCACATTCCATTCCATCCTAAGCACCCCTGTTGGAGTCTGGTATTACGAGTGAGGCAGGAGCTGGGGGCAAAAGGTTTTTGGGTTAGCTAGAGCATAGCTGTCAACCGTCCCTTATTTGGCGGGACAGTCCCTTATCCCAGCGCTGTGTCCCGCTGCTGTCCCTTATTGATGATGTCCCTTAAATTTCCTGGGTTTCAAAGGAAGCAGCTCCTCTCCCTCCCTCCCTGTCGGCCAGGGAGGAGGGAGGCTCCAACTGGGTTGTTTGGCTGCGTTGCTCACCCAATAAGGAGTCTAAGAACAACTGGGGGGTGGAGCTTGCATGCCTTGTGCCAATCAAATCGACCGCGTTGCCTGGGGACTCGCCTTTGCTCAGCGCTTCCCAGCAGAGAGGTGACGGTGGTTTCCCTTGCTGCATCCCCTTTGCCGGGTTGCTGCGCTGTGGGAACCACCGCTTGAGGCTTCATTTGGCTGCTGGCTTGGCTTTCTGCCTTTGGCTCAGAAGTCGAACATACCTGTGCCCGGAAAATCCCTTATTCTGGCTGCTGATCCCTTATTTCCGAGGCTGCTGGTCCCTTATTTTCAAATCTGTAAGTGGACAGCTATGAGCTAGAGTTCCATCATTGCCTCATCTTGGTCTTCCTCTCTCAGCTCTTGGGGGCCACGGCTATCGAGGACAAACTGCAAGATGGGGTTCCCGAAACCATCCAGCTTCTCAAAAGGGGAGACATCAAAGTGTGGGTGCTGACGGGAGACAAGCAAGGTAAGGCATCTGTCCCACCAACCCCTACCTGCCCTCAGCCAGCCCCCACCTGGCTGCCTTTACCCCCCCTTCTTTGACGATCCCTCGTAGCCGATTGTCTCCCATAAACACGGTTTTCAAAAGTGAGTCCGTAAGTGACTGTGGAGGCCAATTCTGGATCCCCACGTCCTTCCACAGTGGGGACATTGGTTTTTGGGTGGGAGTTGATCCAGTGAGGGTTTGCCAAGCGTGCCTTCCTCTTAGCACGTTTCTCCCTTACGTCCTGAGTTCGAGTGTCTTCAAAGCCCATGACACCTTTGGGAAAGGCTGTTCTCCAACTGGAGCACTCGCAGGCCAGTGTTTCCCAGTTGTCAGTGTTTATACTACATTTTTTTAATTCTGCGCCCAGGGCAGCTGTCTGCCAGCTCCATCTGGTATGCAGGATGAGACCCTCCCTGCCTGTAGACTGTCTCACCAGAGTGGTGCATGCTCTGGTTATCTCCCACTTGGACTACTGCCATGTGCACTCCGTGGGGCTACCTTGGAAGGTGACCCGGAAACTGCAACTAATCCAGAATGCGGCAGCCAGACTGGTGACTGACATAACACCGGTCCTGAAAGACCTACACTGGCTCCCAGGACGTTTCCAGGCACAATTCAAAGGGTTGGTGCTGACCTTGAAAGCCCTAAATGGCCCAGTAGACCTGAAGGAGCGCCTCCACCCCAGAAAACCGAGGTCCAGCGCCGAGGGCCTTCTGGCAGTTCCCTCCCTGCGAGAAGCGAGGTTACAGGAAACCAGGCAGAGGGCCTTCTTGGTGGTGGCACCCGCCCTGTGGAACGCCCTCCCGTCAGATGTTAAGGAGATAAACAACTGTATGATGTTTAGAAGACATCTGAAGGAAGTTTTTAATGTTTAATGGTGTATTATGTTTAAAATACAGTGGTGCCTCGCAAGACGAAATTAATCCGTTCCGTGAGGCTCTTCGTATAGCGGTTTTTTCGTCTTCCGAAGCAAGTCCATTGACACCTTAGCAGATTAGCGCTATTAGCGGATTAGCGGCTTTTAGCAGGCTATAAATAATAAATTATTATTATTATTATTATTATTATTATTATTATTATTATTATTATTATTATTACAGTGGTACCTCTGGCTATGAACTTAATTCGTTCTGGAGGTCCGTTCTTAACCTGAAACCGTTCTTAACATGAGGTACCACTTTAGCTAATGGGGCCTCCCGCTGCTGCGCAATTTCTGTTCTCATCCTGAAGCAAAGTTCTTAATCCGAGGTACTACTTCCGGGTTAGTGGAGTCTGTAACCTAAAGTGTTTGTAACCCGAGGTACCACTGTATATAAACGTGGCCGTAGTTGTTGGCGCATCTCATCAGGGCACCCTCATCTCATTTTGTGCTTACAGAGACTGCTGTCAATATTGGCTTTGCCTGTCGACTTCTCTCGGACGACATGAGTATTCTAGAGGAGAGTGAAATCAGGTATGGGTGTCTGCTGAGCTCTAGGTTTGGGGCAAGTACTCTCTGGTGAGAGAACCCCCAGCAGAGATTTAAAATCACAAAACATGCAGTGGAAATGCAGGCTGTTAGACCTTCGAAATATGCCCTCTCTTCCAAAGGTTCCCACTTCTCCTAGCATATATATATATCAGAAAGTTCTTCCTCATGTTGAGTCTTGTAACCTGAACACATGGTTTACTTACAAGCGCTTCAAAGGTCCGAGTCATGTGCTGTTCCACGCAGCTTTGGAAAAAATTGCACAGGCAGTAGAACTTGGCTTAGTTGCAAAGGGATGAAATTATTCAGTTCCTGGACGCTTCGAATATCGTACGTTTCAACTCCCAAACGCCAAAAACCTGGAAGTAAATCCTTCTGTTTTCAAATGTTTTTCGGAATCTAAATGTGCTACACGGCTTCCGCTGAGTGCAAGAAGCTCTTGCAACCAATGGGAAGCCTCGCCTCGGTTTTCGAATGTTTCGGAAGCCGAACGGGCTTCTGGAATGGATTTCGTTTGAGAACGGATGTACCACTGTATAGGAACGCAAGGAAGGCTTGTTAAAGCCATGCGGCTAAGCTGGAGCAACCAGCTTAGCCACCTCACATGTTGAACTTCTCAGGTAGACAGAGGGATCAAAGGCTTGGTTACCTAGTCCCTCCCCAAGTGAGCTAAGCCTGGCAGGCCAGCTTACTTTATGGTATTAACCCCTTCATGCATTAACACCAGTCTTGAAAGACCTACACTGGCTCCCAGTACGTTTCCGAGCACAATTCAAAGTGTTGGTGCTGACCTTGAAAGCCCTAAACGGCCTTGGTCCAGTATCCCTGAAGGAGCGTCTCCACCCCCATCATTCTACCCGGAAACTGAGGTCCAGCTCTGAGGGCCTTCTGGCAGTTCCTTCCCTGCGAGAAGCCAAGTTACAGGGAACCAGACAGAGGGCCTTCTCGGTGGTGGCACCTGCCCTATGGAACACCCTCCCACCAGATGTCAAAGAGAACAACAACTACCAAGCTTTTAGAGGACATCTGAAGGCAGCCCTGTTCAGGGAAGCTTTTAATGTTTAATAGGTTGTTGTATTTTAGTGTTTTGCTGGAAGTCGCCCAGAGTGGCTGGGGAAACCCAGCCAAATGGGTGGGGTATAAATAATAAATTATTATTATTATTATTACTAATCAGACTTAAGTATGTTGGTTATATGAAGAAGTGTGTCAGTGTTTCTGTTTTGGCCCTTCAACCACCTGCCTTGTTTTGCAGCGAGATCCTGGAGCCAGGCTGGTACAGCAATAGCAGCTTAGCTAGCAGTGGAGAAGGCATCTGCAAAGAAAAGTCATTCCTATCTTTCCCGGCCTCCCTGCCACATGGCAAAAAAGCATTGGTGGTCACTGGAGACTTCCTGGTGAGATATATATTTTTGCTGGACCCCTCTTCCTTCCCTCCCAGACTTAAATTCTAGAAATGGAAAGTATTTTTGCAGCCCATTCCACCACCCCCCCAAATATCCTCCAGGCAGTTTGTTGTTGTTGTTGCTGTTTAGTCGTTTAGTCGTGTCCTTCGTGACCCCCTGGACCAGAGCACGCCAGGCACTCCTGTCTTCCACTGCCTCCCGCAGTTTGGTCAAACTCATGCTGGAAGCTTCGAGAACACTGTCCCACCATCTCGTCCTCTGTCGTCCCCTTCTCCTTGTGCCCTCCATCTTTCCCAACATCAGGGTCTTTTCCAGGGAGTCTTCTCTTCTCATGAGGTGGCCAAAGTACTGGAGCCTCAGCTTCAGGATCTGTCCTTCCAGGGAGCACTCAGGGCTGATTTCCTTCAGATTGGAGAGGTTGGATCTTCTTGCAGGCCATGGGACTCTCAAGAGTCTCCTCCAGCGCCAGAATTCAAAAGCATCCATTCTTCGGCGATCAGCCTTCTTGATGGTCCAGCTCTCACTTCCATACATCACTGCTGGGAAAACCAGAGCTTGAACTATACAGACCTTTGTTGGCAAGGTGATGTCTCTGCTTTTTAAGATGCTGTCTAGGTTTGCCATCGCTTTTCTCCCAAGAAGCAGGCGTCTTTTAATTTCGTGACTGCTGCAGTGATTATGGCGCCCAAGAAAGTAAAATCTCTCACTGCCTCCATTTCTTCCCCTTCTATTTGCCAGGAGGTGATGGGACCAGTGGCCATGATCTTCGTTTTATTGATGTTGAGCTTCAGACCATATTTTGCGCTCTCCTCTTTCACCCTCATTAAAAGGTTCTTTAATTCCTCCTCACTTTCTGCCATCAAGGTTGTGTCATCTGCATATCTGAGGTTGTTGATATTTCTTCCGGTGATCTTAATTATGGCTTGGGATTCATCCAGCCCAGCCTTTCGCATGTTGAATTCTGCATATAAGTTAAATAAGCAGGGAGACAATATACAGCCTGGCAGTTTAGCCTCTTTCAAAGCAGACACACTGAACCAGTGCTTCTTTCTAGCCAGTGTAGTTTTGACACCTGGTTTTTTATTACATGATATTTAAAGCAATTTTTTAAAGTTCCTCTTGAATGTTCTTCCAAAATTGTTTGATATGCACACACTCCCACCACATATGATACATGGTTCCTATCCGTGGAAGCATGGTAGGCTGAGACCCTACCTGCCTGTAGACTGTCTTGCCAGAGTTATCTCCCGCTTGGACTACTGCAATGCGCTCTACGTGGGGCTACCTTTGAAGGTGACCTGGAAACTGCAATTAATCCACAATGCGGCAGCTAGACGGGTGACTGTGAGTGGCTGCCGGGACCACATAACACCGGTCCTGAGAGATCTGCATTGGCTCCCAGTATGTTTCCGAGCACAATTCAAAGTGTTGGTGCTGACCTTGAAAGCCCTAAACAGCCTCGGTCCTGTATACCTGAAGGAGCGTCTCCACCCCCATCGTTCTGCCCGGACACTGAGGTCCAGCTCCGAGGGCCTTCTGGCGGTTCCCTCATTGTGAGAAGTGAGGTTACAGGGAACCAGACAGAGGGCCTTCTCGGTGGTGGCACCCACCCTGTGGAACATCCTCCCTTCAGATGTGAAGGAAATAAGCAGCTATCCTATCTTTAAAAGACATCTGAAGGCAGCCCTGTTCAGGGAAGTTTTTAATATTTAATGCTGTATTGTTTTTAACATTTGATTCGGAGCCACCCAGAGTGGCTGGGGAAACTCAGCCAGATGGGCGGGGTATAAATAATAAATTACTATTATTATATATTATTATTATTAAGCATTTTTAAAAGTTCCTCTTGAATGGCCCTCCAAAATTGTTTGATATGCACACACTCCCACCACATATGATGCATTGTTCCTATCCCAGGTGGCAATTCATCCGTGACAGGAACCGAGAATTTGGGGTGGTCTATTAACAAATACAGTGGTATCTCAGGTTAAGTACTTAATTCATTCTGGAGGTCCATTCTTAACCTGAAACTGTTCTTAACCTGAAGCACCACTTTAGCTAATGGGGCCTCCTGCTCCCGCCACACCGCCAGAGCACGATTTCTGTTTTCATCCTGAAGCAGAGTTCTTAACCTGAAGCACTATTTCTGGGTTAGCGGAGTCTGTAACCTGAAGCATATGTAACTTGAAGCGTATGTAACCTGAGGTACCACTGTAAAGAACATCCGATTGGGTGTCTCCTCATTTTCTTCCCAGGATAAAATCTTCCACACGGAGGGATCGACCACGGAGGAGCAGAACCTGAGCTGGCGCCAGCGCTTAGGCTGCTGCCGCGACAGAACCAAGAAGGACCAGGAGAACACGATGGAAAAAGCCTTTGTGGAACTGGCCACCACCTGCCAGGCCGTCATCTGCTGCAGGGTGACTCCCAAGCAGAAAGCCCTCATCGTTCAGATGGTCAGGCGACACAAGAAAGCCATCTCCTTGGCCATTGGAGATGGGGCCAACGACGTCAACATGATTAAAAGTGAGGCCTTTTCCCAGGGGCCCGAGAAGACTTGAGCTTCTAGGTCAGGCATCCCCAAACTTGGCCCTCCAGATGTTTTGGGACTACAAAGCCACTTCCGACATCAGGAGGAGGTGCGGTGGTGGGCTTCACACCCCCAACACGCGCGCGGAGGCTGGTTTCCAGCCCCCGCACGATCCGGGGAATCCTCAGGCCGTGTCATCCCTTGAGCCAGCCAATCGGCTGGCTCAGGGTGTGTGGCTTGCCTCACTTAAGGCAAGCGCGACCCTGGGATCTCCCTGTTTTGCCTGCACAGCTGATGTTGTTTCCCACCCACCCGCCCTCTAAGGTTCCCCTTCTGACCTTGCTATGGACCTCGGTTGGTTGCTGTCAAGGGGCCTGATAGGAATTTTTTCCACTTGGCAAATTGGCACCGGCCATTTGGTTTTTCGCCTAGGTAAAGGTCAAGGGACCCCTGACCGTTAGGTCCAGTCATGGCTGACTCTGGGGTTGCGGGGCTCATCTCGCTTTATTGGTCGAGGGAGCCGGTGTACAGCTTCCGGGTCATGTGGCCAGCAGGACTAAGCCACTCCTGGTGAACCAGAGCAGCGCACGGAAACGCCGTTTACCTTCCCACCAGAGCAGTACCTATTGATCTACTTGCACTTTGAGGTGCTTTCAAACTGCTAGGTTGGCAGGAGCAGGGACCCAGCAATGGGAGCTCACCCCGTCATTGCGGGGATTCGAACCGCCGACCTTCTGATCGGCAAGTCCTAGGCTCTGTGGTTTAAGCCACAGCGCCACCCGCGTCCCTACCTCGTAGCAAATCGTCACAACTCCTTTGGTTTTGGCGGTTAGGCATTGGTAGGGGTATTGTTATGTAGATGTGTTGGGGGGAGGAGAGCTATCACCTCCCCCAAATATCAAAGGGTAATCCGGTAAAGGATTCCGGGGGGCGTTGAGGCGTCTGAAGCCTATGGAGGTCAGGACCTAAAGCGCGCCCCAGAGCGGTGACCCCGGGGGAGTACCTACCATAGTTGATGTGCATCAGCAGGGCTCCCCCTGCTGGTGTTAACCCTTCCTGGTCTTCATGCAAGCAGGCTGAAGCCGGATAGTCTGATAGGACCAATGCCTAAGCCAATACCGCTGTTACCTGTAACCAATAAAGTTGTGGCCAATTTTAGCCCATTAAGCTAATACAATGTTGTCACGTGTCTTTATTTCCATTGAGGGGAGGCGGGAACTCGTCACGTAACTCCCATCATCCCTAGCTAACAGGACCAGTGGTCCGGGATGATGGGAATTGTGGTCCCCAAACATCTGGAGGGCTGAGTTTGGGGGTGCCTGTTCTAGGTCTTTAGCTGCAATGCAGGAATCTCCGCTAAAGCAGCCATGACAAACCATGGCACACGAGTCGAAAACCACTTACCTTATCGATTGCCTTTTTTCTCTCCAGCTGCCGACATTGGGGTTGGGATCAGCGGACAGGAAGGGATGCAGGCTGTTCAGTGCAGTGATTATGCCCTGGCTCAGTTCCGCTACCTGGAGCGGCTCCTCTTTGTCCACGGCCGGTGGTCCTACCTCCGGATCTGCAAGTTCCTCCGCTACTTCTTCTACAAGACCTTCGCCGGCATGATGGTGCAGATCTGGTTTGCTTTCTACACTGGCTTCACAGCGCAGGTAAGAAGGGATAGGGACTAAGGGGCTCATTTAGCATCATGTCACACTGGCCAATCAGATACCTGTAGGATGACCTCAGGCTCTGAACACAAGAGTTATCTCCTGTGCACACTTCCAGCTTCCAGCAAGTGTTGTGTTATTGCCTCTGACTGCAGAGGCAGAGCATAGCCAACTTGATGAATAACCATTGATAGACTTCTCCACCTCCGCAAATTTGTTTAATCCTCTTTTTAAGCTATCTAAGTTGGCAGTTGTCGCTGCCTCTTGTGGCGGTGAGTTCCATAGTTTAAACAATGCACTCCATGTGAATTTTAAGGGGTTCCCCTCTGCCCTCTCCCTGTAGCTTGTACCCTTTCATTCTGCCATTTTGTTCGCTTCTGAGGTGATATGGTACTGTGCATGACAACCTGTGAGATCCTGGGTTCGAGTCCTGTGTTTTCATTTTGTTTTATTCTTTAACTGTTGTTGCCCCTGCTCATGGCAAAACCAGCAGCAACTATGGGGTATAAATAATAATAAGAATGATGATTAATAACCATTCCCCCCTGCCCAACTGCACAAGTCAACCACTATTCGAGGGCATCATGGGAGGGAAATGGTGCCTGATTCATAAATGGTGGTGCAAGGTGATGCTCTCTTTTTCTAGCTGTGTACTTATGTGTGTGAAAGAGGGGAGGGAGGGAATGAGAGAGAAACAGAGATGAGGAGAGAGAAAAGGTAAATTGATAAGGTAGTGTGTTCTCCATAAAACGCATATACCTTTTAAGCCAGAAATGGGCAGTGGTCAGGAATGATGGGAGTTGTAGTCTGACAACACCTGGAGGGTCACCGATGTCCCTCATTCTTGCTATGAGAAGGTCTCATTCCCTACTGCATTCAAGAGGTGAAAGACGGCCTCAGTTCAGAAGAGGCATTCACTCATGAGCAAAGGGGATACCTCTTCTTGGTTCAGGGATGGTGAACATCGGTGAACCTCCAAGTGTCACTGGACCATAGGTCCCAGCAGCTGGCATGGGCTGGATGATAGGAGTTGTAGTCCAACGACATAGAGTCATAGGTTCCTAACACCGGTTGCAAGTTATGTGAAGGAAACCCATCTAATCCTCTCTGGTTTTGCTCTTCCATCTCAGCCTCTTCTGGAGGGCTGGTTCCTTGCCCTCTACAATGTCTTCTACACTTCGTACCCGGTGTTGTGCATGGGCTTGTTTGAACAGGTAAGTCTGCCGTTTCCGTAGATGTGTTTGCTACCCACACCCACTCATCCCATTCTCCCCCATTACACAAGGAAAGCTCTGCCCTTGGACAAGTCCAAAGGGGGGTGGTCCATCCAATTCTGCACCCTGTTGCCATAGCGACCAACTGGATGCCTGTGGCACGAAACCACCAGCCCTATCTCAAGCAGTGACCCCCCAGCAATTGCCGTTCAGAGAGATCAATCCGCTGATCCCACAGGGAATGTTCAGAGACCAGTGCAATGTAATAACAATAACAATAATAATTTATTATTTATACCCCACCCATCTGGCTGGGTTTCCCCAGCCACTTGGGCAGCTCCCAACAGAATATTAAAATCACAATACAGTGGTACCTCAGGTTACATACGCTTCAGGTTACAGACTCCGCTATCCCAGAAATATTACCTCGGGTTAAGTACTTTGCTTCAGGATGAGAACAGAAATTGTGCTCCGGCGGCGCGGCGGCAGCAGGAGGCCCCATTAGCTAAAGTGGTGCTTCAGGTTAAGCACAGTTTCAGGTTAAGAACACACCTCCGGATCGAATTAAGTACTTAACCCGAGGTACCACTGTACAATATCAAACAGATGTCTTCTAGGGTTTAGGGTTGCCCACCCAAAAAAACTCTTAATAATACCAACAATAAAAATAACCGACCCCTCTCTCTTTCCCTCCTCCTTCCATTCAGGACGTGAGTGCTAAGAAAAGTTTGCAATTCCCCGAGCTCTACAAGGCAGGTCAGAAAGACCGCTTTTTCAATTTCCGAATCTTCTGCCTCTGCTTCGTTCATGGCTCCTTCGTCTCCTTGGCTAACTTCTTCATCACTCTCTGGGCCATGGGAGACCATTCTGGCACCCACGTCGTCGGCGACTACCAGTCCTTTGCCATGGTAATAGCAACCGCTGCAATATTCACCGTCATTGCCGAGGTGAGTTTGGCGTGGGTGGGTGGTGCCCGTGTGTGTGTTTGTGTGTGTTGGATGTGATCGGTGATTTAAATCGTGATTTACCGTATTTTTCGCTCTATAGGACGCACCCGACCATAGGACGCACCTTGTTTTAGAGGGGGAGAACAAGAAAGAAAATTCTCCCCCTCTCTGCTCAGCGCCCCTTCAGCGAAACGACAGGAGAAATGGGGCCCCTTCCATTTCTCCTCCCGCTTCGCTGAAGGGGCGCTGCGCAGCTCTCCCTCTCTGCTGAAGCCAGGAGAGCCAGCAAAAGGAACCCAAAGCCTTCGGAGCGCAGCGCGAGTTCCGGCAGTGCTCCAAAGGCTTCAGGCGGCTATCCTTGAGCCTGGTGAGCGAGAGGGGTCGGTGCGCACCGACCCCTCTCGTTCTCCAGGCTTCAGCGAAAGCAACACGAAGCCTCCAGAGTGCGGAGGGAGCGCTCCCTCTGCGCTTCGGAGGCTTCGCATTGCTATCGCTGAAGCCAAGGAGCCTGCGTTCGCTTCATAGGATGCACACACATTTCCCCTTAATTTTTGGAGGGGGGAAAGTGCGTCCTATAGAGCGAAAAATACGGTAAATCGAATCCGCCCTGGTGCTGAGCAACATCCCTGTGGCTGCAGATTTGCCAAAGCAGTTTGCTTCACTGACCTTCCTTTCTGTATCTCCCCTTGGAAATGTGGAGTGATGGGAACTTACAGTCATATGTGGTGGGATTGTCCGTTAGTTAACAAATTCTGGAAACAGATTGGTATAGAAATATTGGGAACTGTGGGTAGGAAGGTGGAAATAGCTAAATTAATGGTTCTTATTACCCTGAGCAGCACGGATCATAGCTGTCAACTTTTCCCTTTTCTTGTGAGGAATCCTATTCAGAATAAGGGAATTTCCCTTTAAAAAAGGGAAACGGTAACAGCTATGACTGAGTTAGAAACAAAAGAGGAATTTAAATGGGTAAAATTGATGGTAATTGCGGCCAGATTGGTTATAGTGAGTAATTGGAAAAATCCAGAAGAGCTGGGGTGAACCAGTGGAGGGAAAAATGGAAAAATATTATAATCTTAGAATATCTAACTGTGAAGATACATAAAACGAAAGGGTTTAAGGTCAATGAGAAGGAGGGGGATTGGTTTGAGAAGATATGGAATTATTTGGGGAGGTTTGAACAATCTGGGAGAATGTTAAAACCTAAAACCTTGTGGAGGGAGGAGTGTTAAGGTATATAGAATCGTACATATGTTTGATTTGAATATGTTATTATTGATTATGTATACCCAATGTATCAGCTGCCTGGGGCAGTTTCACTGTTTGTTTTCACTGTTTGTGTTTTGGTTGTTGGTAAAATAATAATAATAATAATAATAATTCTGTATCTCCCCTGGCAGAGCATGATGGAAGTCAAATTCTGGACCGTCTTGTCCGTACTGGCTATTGTCGTCAGCATCGGTTTCTACTGCCTTTTCTCCTATATAACTCAAAGCTTTCAAGCCTTCAAGACATCCCCTGTAGCTTTCCAGTTTCCAGGTAAGAACTGCCAGAACTCTCCCGTATCTTCCACAACACTCAAACGGCCGATGCGTTGTGGGATGGGAGGAAGCAGGGAGGTATTGGTGGGGCAGATCTTTGTGGGCCATGCTGCCTGCCCTACAGGGAGGGTCAGCGCCCGTTGGGACTGGTGGGGCAGGAACCAGGGAGCCCAAACAGTAGGTGGGGTCAGGGCCAATCAGAGCCCCACGTTGGGCAAATGATCGTGCATTGCAGAGGGTTGGACCAGATGTTCCTTCCAGCTCCACTAGTTGTATTATTATATTTTATGAATTGACTGAAATACCCCACTTGGAGGGTGGCGCTGTGGTCTAAATCACAGAGCCTAGGGCTTGCCGATCAGAAGGTTGGCGGTTCGAATCCCCGCAATGACGGGGTGAGCTCCCGTTGCTCGGTCCCTGCTCCTGCCAACCTAGCAGTTTGAAAGCACGTCAAAGTGCAAGTAGATAAATAGGTACCGCTCCGGCGGGAAGGTAAACGGTGTTTCCGTGCGCTGCTCTGGTTCGCCAGAAGCGACTTAGTCCTGCTGGCCACATGACCCGGAAGCTGTACACCGGCTCCCTCGGCCAGTAAAGCGAGATGAGCGCCACAACCCCAGAGTCATCCGTGACTGGACCTAACGGTCAGGGGTCCCTTTACCCTTTTACCCCATTTGGAATACAGTGTCCAATTTGTGGCACCACAATTTTGGAAGGGTGTTGACAAGCTAGAGCGTGTGCAGAGGAGGGCAGCCAAGATGATTAAGGGTCTAGAACATGGGTAGGTAGGCAAACTCAGGCCCAGGGGCTGGATCTGGCCCAATCGCCTTCTCAATCCGGCCCACGGACGGTCCGGGAATCAGCGAGTTTTTACATGAGTAGAATGTGTGCTTTTATTTAAAATGCATCTCTGGGTTATTTGTGGGGCATAGGAATTCATTCATTCCCCCCCCCCAATATAGTCTGGCCCCCCACAAGGTCTGAGGGACAGTGGACCAACCCCCTGCTGAAAAAGTTTACTGACCCCTGGTCTAGAAACCAAGCCTGATGAGGAACTGTTGAACAGTTCCAAGGGAGTCTGTTCCACTGTCAAACAGCTTTTGCCACCATAAAGTTCTTCCTGGCATTGAGCTGTAATCTCCTTTCTTATCACTTGAAGCCATGGGTTCGAGTGCTACCCTCCAGAGCAGGAGAAAACAACCTTGCTCCATCCTCCATGTGGCAGCCCTTGAGATATTTGAAGATGGTTGTCTTATCTCCTCACAGTCTCTGCTTTCCAAGGCTAAACATACCCAGCTCCTTCGACCGTACCTCATCAGGCTTGGTTTCCATTTTGGTTGCCCTCTTTGGCGAAAGGTTCTTGCATTGCAAGGAATTTGGCTACATGGTCCTCATGGTCCCTCCCAACTCTACAGTCCTATGACCTCATGATTCCTCTGCGCACATTCTACCTTATCAAAAGCTTTTTTAAATTGTGGTATGCAGAACTGGACATGGTTTTCAGATGTGGTCTGACCAAGGCAGATTAGAGCGGGACTATGACTTTCCTTGATCTGTTGATGCAACCTAGAATAGTATTACCTATTTTTTGCTGCTGCATCACACTGTTAAGCTTGTGGTTTACTACAACCCCGCGATCCTTTTCACGTGTACCCCTAAGTATGAATGGCAGGGAGGATTCTAGCTTGCATATATGTATACATTCAATTTCTAGGAGATATTTTTAAAGGCCCATTTGAGTTTCCTTTGCAATTGGCATTTTGTGTGTGCTGGGTAGACACATTCTCCTCAGCTGCTTTGCCACCCAACATATGAAGACCTCTCAGATGTTCCCGAGCTGACTGGGTCACTCTTTTCTCCTCCAGCTGCCACCAAGAACGCGCTGACAGACCCACTGTCGCTCTTTGTGGTCCTGCTCTGTGTTGTGGTGAACACGATCCCCTCCCTCACCTTCCGTTTTGTGCGGAGTTTCGCGGGACCCACAACCATGTCGGAGGTGAGTGTTGTTTGGCAGTCTCCCCAGAGTTTGGGTGCTGAAGGACAGCACCAAAGCGTTGAGCCCTTAGAGGGAATTCTTTGGCGCAATCTGTTGGGAAGACGGGTTCAATGGCCTTCAAGGAAATCAACACAAAATCAACATGTTCCAATGGCATCTAAGTTCAGCATAATTCTTTAGAACGTGTCAAAGTGTTCCAGCTGTAAAGGTGAACACTTGCTGGAAGTGTGAAAAATATGAAGGGACATTTTATCGTGTTTGGTGGACTTTTTTAAAAAAAAGCCAAGAAATATCAGAATGCAGAAGATTTTAAAGCCTAACATTCATTTGAAACCAGACCTTTTCCTGCCTAGGAATAACGGATACACAATTAGAAAAAGACTGTGGAATATTATTTCAAGACACGACCACAGCGGCGAGACTTTCCTCTGCAAAAAGATGGAACGATTATTTATGAACTACGATGGTTGTTAAAATTATTGGACTTAGCGGAGATGGCAAAACTGACATGTTTAATCAGAGAAAAATCATTGTCGATATTTACTAAGGATTGGAAACTCCTTATAGACTTTTTGTGTGGAAAAGAAAACAAACTTGTGATACGTGGGTTTGAGGATTGAGGAAAATATCAGTATTGAGAAGTTAGAATTACAACCGTACCTTGGTCTTCGAACAGCTTAGTTCTCGAACGTTTTGGTTCCCGAATGCCACAAACCCGGAAGTGACTGTTCTGGTTTGCAAACTATTTTTGGAAGCCGAATGGAGCTTCTGATTGGCTGCAGGAGCTTCCTGCAGCCAATCAGAAGCCGTGCTTTGGTTTCTGAATGTTTTGGAAGTCGAACGGACTTCCGGAATGGATTCCGTTTGACTTCCAAGTTATATCATGGGAGAAATATAAGTAATACAGTCATACCTCGGGTTGAATACGCTTTGAGTTGAGCGCATTTGAGTAGCGCTCTGCGGCAACCCGGAAGTAATGGAGCGCTTTACTTCTGGGTTTCGCCACTTGCGCATGCGCAGACGCTCAAAATGACGTCACGCGCATGTGCAGAAGTGGTAAAAAGTGACGTGTGCGTGCGCAGACGTGCCATCGCTGGTTACGTTTGCTTCTAGATGCGAACGGGGCTCCGGAACGGATCCCGTTCGTATCTAGAGCTACCACTGTACATATTAAGAAAAGAACACGATGGGAGGATGCTCGAGGAGTCAACAGATATGGGAGATTTGCTCTGACGGTCGCCGAAAGGAGTTTGCAAAATGTGAAAATGTAATAAAAAGTTTATGCCAAAAAGATAACACTTTCTGCTTTCTTTTCAGGTGCTGCAAGCCCGGGACATGCAGGAGAAGCAAAAGGCAGTGGAACTGACCTCTCACATCCGAAGGAACTCGCACCTGAGACGTTCCAGCTATGCTTTCTCCCATAAGGAAGGTTACGCAGACCTCATCTCCAGAGGAGCTAGTCTACGAAGCAAGGGCCCTCGAGTCCGCAGCCAGCTGAACGGCTTTGGCGGCAGCCCCAAATACACCCCCTCTGCCGATGGTGCCTCTGAAGAAAAGAAGTTCAATCTCTGTTGACCAGGAGAAGAGCAAGGCCTTGGTGTGTGTGTGTGTGTGTGTGTGTGTGTGTGTGTGTGTACCAGTACCCATAGGGACCAGCGTCAGATAATCTCCATCACCTTGGCGTCCAAAGAGAGCTCCCGAGACCCGAAGCACAGCCCGCAGGAGATTGCAGCTCTGAGTTCGAATCCCGGCACACCGGACGTTTCCTTGCGCGGAAACCGCCGCTGTTCTCGCACGGGCGCCGGTACACATTGAGCGGTGACTCTGCTGTGCTCTCGCACCGTAACTGTGGTGCGAAAGAAGACATCGATGTTGCAAATACCCTCTGAAACTTTATTCAGAAAGCATTCCAATTGACAACCACCAATGCCTGATTCTTAGGGTTGTTTTGTTAATTCAGAGGCTCCGAATTCAGAGGCGCCGGCAGAAAGAAGAGTCCTCAAGGGTGAGATGTTCTCCATTCACTTCTGAGCACAGGGGGTCAACTTCTAGGGGCCAATGGATATTTGCACCCCTCAAAAAAAACAATGTCCGAGGAGGCTGGGCCCTGCAAAGTGATGTGCCTTGCTATTCAAATGGTGTGTGTGGACCTCATCAGGTGATTGATTATTCAGGGAGGGGCTTGCCTGCCCCCCCCAATATTTTATTCAAGTTGGTACCCCTGTTTCTGAGCGTCCTTCCAGGGGGTACATACCAGCAGTAGCTGGAACTAGAGGCAAATGGACAGAGCCTCAAATGTAAACTTTAACCTTTGTCCCGTAGGCCAGTTTCTGCAAGCGCTCACACACCCCTCTCTATCCTCTAGCCAAAGAATCAAAGTATTGTACAGTTGGAAGGGACACCCCAAAGGGCATATAGGCCAACCCCTTGCAAATGCAGGGATTATGTTTGTGCCAAAAACACCTCTTAAGAACACGAGCGTGGACTTCCCGGGGTCTTCTCGAACCCGGCACCCTGTTTCGACAGTGACCAACTCCTAGTGTTTTTCTGGGAATCGCACAGCCAGGGCTCCAAAGCTGACACACAGCCACTGTCGCTGACAGGTAGACTGCCTCTGAATTTGGAGGATCAGCCCAGCTGTCATTCCTAACCCAACAAGAGCCCTGACGGATCCGACCCGAGTTCTGTCTAATCCAGCGTTTAGCTACAAACTGTCGGGTGTCTGAGAGAAGCTCTCAAATGGACCGTGAAGGCCATCAGCCTCCCAAGTTGCTGGACCTCATCACCTACTGCTGGGAGGTAGACTGCCCCTATATCTGGCCGTTCTATGTCTTGTAGCTTTCAATAGGTGCCTGGCTGTCCTTGAAGGTATTTTTAAGCACCGCATCATAATTTCCCGGGGGCTCTTTTCCTCTGCAACATTAGTTGTTTTCAACCATTGTTTTCTGGCTGCAAGAAAAACAGGAGGTGCCTTTTTAAAATAAATAAAGAACATTTCTCTCTCTTTTTTTAAAAAAGAACAGTTTATTTAGTGAAGGAAAGCCGGCTCCAGCAGTAACCCACTTGACAAAGTTCCATAAAGGTGGTTTTTTTTTTAAATTCCTATTATTATTCTCTTAAACGAAATCAGGGTGCATTGCCGCTGCATTACCGGCAAGAGCCCGTAGAGGGCGCCCAAGCGACGCGGCCGGTGTTGGCTGTTGCACACAAGACTGCCCTCTGCTGGACGGATGCAGTACTGACACAGAGCGAAATCTCCCAAGACTGTAGCAGTTTGGCTGACTGGTTATGGGATGGAGGGGAGAAACTTCATAGCAGAATCTCTGATGCACAAGGGCTTCAACTCCAGACAGAGGTTCTGTCCAAAGGCATCCTTAATCTCTCCCCCCCCCCTTTTTGCACTCTCCAGCACTTTGAAATAAAACTGATTTTGGGAAAGGAAAACAAAACAATTCTGGCTGGTTCTTGGGGCTGCGCGCCACAGATCTTTCGTCCGCAGGAAGTGTGTTCTGGGGGGTTCCTGGGCAGCGAGCGGAATTCCTCCTCTGGCATTGTTTGAAAGGGCACACCAGACACTGCCAATGTATTAGATATAAGGCTCACATCACGAATCTACAAATAGGGGAGAGTGGGGCAGCTGCCATTGGTGGATAGTGCTCATTGGTCCTTGATGGGCTGGGAGGCAGGGAGCTGGACAGCAGGTGGCGCTAGAGCAATGAAAATTGGAGCCACAGAGTGCTGACTTTGTCCCCATCCTCTTCCTTCCTCCTGTTGAGGTCTGCGAAGGCAAAACTTAGACTAAGGAGGAAGGGTGTGTCAGGGCCGACCCTGGACTTATTGCCAGTAGGAAAGAAGGCAGGCAGCAGCTGTCGGGCAAAGGTTGCTGGGGCAGGGTCCAGTTTGCCCTCATAGATTAATTGCCCATTGTTTGCTGCTTTCATTAAATGGATCACTGGTCTCGATAGATAGCAAAATTCATCTCAAACTGCTCAAACCCACAGCGCCACCCGTGTCCCTCAAACCGCTGTTTTAGGGGTTGTTTTTAAAAGTCTGGAACGGATTAATCCCCTTTCTATGGAAAAGCAGCGTGCCTTGGTTTTGGAACGCTTTGGTTTTGGAACGGAATTTCTGGAATGGATTAAGTTTGAGAACCAAGGTGCCACTGTAGTAACCCCCCACACACGAATAAACAAATAATATGTGCCAGCAATAAATTAGCAAACCAACAAATAAGATGTGCCAGCAATTTTCACCAAATTAATTCGTCTTTCTACACATTGCATTGCAAAATTCAGAGCAGTGCAAATTTCAAAGGCGGCTACCGTGTTTCGGTTTGCGAAGGGTGAACAGGACGGTTTCTCATTTAAAGGGAAATGAGGTAGAGAAATAGAGTTTCTGCCTGCAGCCCCAATCTTCTGGGTCTAAAGACGGACGGCTCTCCTTGTTCCAAAGTTTGAAACTTTGGGGGAAGTTTTCTAATCTACATTGGCTCCCAGTACGTTTCCAGGCACAATTCAAAGTATTGGTGCTGACCTTGAAAGCCCTAAACGGCCCAGTATCCCTGAAGGAGCGTCTCCACCCCAGACACCGGGGTCCATCTCCTGAGGGCCTTCTGGCGGTTCCCTCCCTGTGAGAAGCGAAGTTACAGGGAACCAGGCAGAGGGCCTTCTCGGTGGTGGCGCCCTCCCTTCAGATGTCAAGGAAATAAACAACTACCTGACTTTTAGAAGCCACCTGAAGGCCGCCCTGTTTAGGGAAGCTTTTAATATTTGATGAATTATTGTATTTTAATATTTTGCTGGAAGCTGCCCAGAGTGGCTGGGGAAGCCCAGCCAGATGGGCGGGGTATAAATAAATTATTATTATTATTATTATTATTATTATTATTATTATTATTATTATATGCAGGTTGTGAATGGGGAAATCCCAGACTCTTTTCGCCTACGTGCTCAGCCAATAAGCCTGCAGGGAATAAATTATTATTATCGTAGCATCAGTGGCAAAAGTCAACGACACAGGTGAACTGCAGGAGCTTAGTTGAATGACCAAAAAATAATTTATTGAAGGAACCCAAAAGCTGTAGGAACATACAAACACACATGGAACAGCAGATAGCAATAAAAAAACAAAACAAATAGAATTATTTTCTCTCTCTCTTAGTTTTTTTTTTCTTTTTTGGTTTCCTTTCAAAAATCGGTCGAGAAGTTTCAAGCAGGGTTCTCGAATGCTGAAAACCAGCTCCAAGCAACATTGTTATTTTCCCCACCCCCACCCCTCATCATGGTGGTGTTTTGGTTCTGGGTTTCTTTTGGATAAAGTGCCAACAAATAAGACTTTTTTTTAAAAAAAAAGAGAGCTAAAGATTAAACTGACATCTTGAAAAGAACCGAAGTATTGAATGGCAAAGACACAGAAGGAAGAGCGAATAAGTACATGTTAACCATAACGTTAAAAACAAAAAAAACGAGTTTCCTAAGCCACCTGGGTAAAGAGAAGCAGGAATAAAACACAGGAGCTTAAACCGGCTCTGGAATTTTGAAACAGGGCCATTTAGGTTGCTACAAAACAGCCTTCCTCGCCCGCTTGGTAACAAAACCCCAAATGCTTGGTAGATTTGGTGGGCGATGCATGGTACCCGTGCCAAAGTTCCAGGTCATGCCAATGGGTTCTTGTGGAGCCCCCCCAATGTTGGTGAACAGAGCTACATCATGACGTTCTCCCTGCCCGATTTGAAATTATATTACGAAGCCTCTTGCATTTGCTGGATTCGAGAATGGATAAAATTAAAAAAGACAGATTTATTAGATTGGAAGGCAATGGTGACGTGTTCTGATTGGGCAAAAGGCAAGGAGGCCAACAGTAGGTGGCGCTACAGCCAATGATGGGATGGAGGCAGAGCCAGTGAGAAATGTGGCCACCCCCTGATTGATTTGTGAGCACAGTGGAACCTTGGTTCTCGAACTTAATTCGTTCCGTTCCAGGAGTCCGTTCGACTCCCAAAACCGTTCGAAAACCAAGGCGCTCAAGCTGAAGCCATGTCAGATGTCCGGCTTCCAAAAAACATTCGAAAACTGGAACACTTACTTCCTGGATTTTGGCATTTGGGAGCTGACTTCTTCGGGAGCCAAGCTGTTCGAGTACCAAGGTACCACTGTATTGTTATGTTTCATTTTGTCGAAATTCCTGGGATGGCAGCCTTGTTAGTTTCTTGCAGTGAAACTGCAGTGCCTTAAATTTCTTGTGTGGTAAGCTTTTGTGGAGTTTCAAACCCACCTTGTCAGATGTAGAAAGTGAAATCTCAAATGGCAGGCATTTGAAGTGTGTGCTGAATAACAATGGAATATGGCAACATTCAGGGACAGGGACACGGGTGGCGCTGTGGGTTAAACCACAGAGCCTAGGACTTGCCGATCGGAAGGTTGGCGGTTCAAATCCCCACAATGACGGGGTGAGCTCCCGTTGCTCGGTCCCTGCTCCTGGCCACCTAGCAGTTCAAAAGCATGTCAAAGTGCAAGTAGATAAATAGGTACCACTCCAGTGGGAAGGTAAATGGCATTTCTGTGCGCTGCTCTGGTTTGCCAGAAGTGGCTTAGTCCTGCTGGCCACATGACCCGGAAGCTGTACGCCGGCTCCCTCGGCCAATAAAGCGAGATGAGCGCTGCAACCCCAGAGTCGGCCACGACTGGACCGAATGGTCAGGGTTCCCTTTACCTTTACCTATGGCAACATTACCATTTGTTTAGGCCGACATCAAAACCCCTGCCCTGCCACAGGTCATCTCAGCCACGTGGAGTAAATCATCGCCAATCTCCTACTCCAAGATGTATCCTTACTCTATGCCTTTATGTCCTGGCTATCGCCAACTCTTCACTTGCCCTCAGTTCAACTCGCAGCTTACACTTTTATCCTTCATATCTTCACCAGCCTGCTAAGGTCTGGTGAGGCAGGATCCAGCCCACAAAAGCTCATGCTGTTAAAAATATACATCGTTTGGGTGACCTGTTCGTACCCGGAGGAGGCCCATTCAAATCAGTAGTCATGAGTTACTTAGGTACGCTCCTTTCAATGGGTCTAACATTGAATATCACCCTTACCTGCCATTGAGGAGATGCCAGACACCTTCCTTTGGGTCAAATTAGAACAATCAGCGAGAAAACCATGCCATTAAGCTAAACCATTGGATGCTGATAAGTCATGGTGATTATATTAACTACTTCTCTGGCTAAATTAACAGGAGAGCCTGGCTGGTTCGTGTGTGGCTTCCATGCTAGGACAACCTTCTATATCTCCAATGTCTCTTGACCTGCTCTATGGTTTTCCATTAAGGCAAATGACCCATTCAGCCAAGAATTGGTTGCCCCTCATGGCTAACTCAATGTGTCAAGTGTCACCCGTTCAAAAAGATTGCATTTGAGAGATGAATGCCCCACCTATGACATTTGACGTCCACCAATTCACCTTGTTTCCTGACCCATTCCGCCATTCAAGCAGACTGTCAGTATTATGATACAATCATAGAGTGCGAAGGGAGCCCAGAGGTCATCAGCCTGCTGCTTTGCAAGAATCTCAGCTAAAGCGTCCATGACAGATGCCCACCCAACCTCTGCTTAAAAAGCTCCAAGGAAGGAGAGGTCACAACCTCCCAAGGGAGACCGTTCCACTGTCAAACAGCTCTTACCATCGGAACGTTTTCCTGTATATGTTAAGTCGCAATCGCCTTCCTTGTAACTTGAAGCCATTGGTTTGAGTCCTGTCCTCCGGAGCAGGAGAAAACAAGCTTTCTCCATCTTTCCAGGCTAAACACACCAGGCTCCTTCGACCGTTCCTCATCAGGCTTGGTTTCCAGACCCTTGATCATCTTGGTCGCCCTCCTCGGCTTGTCAATATCCTTCTTAAACTCTGTGGTGCCCAGAACTGGACACAGTATTCTAAGTGAGTGGTAGGATAGAGTGGTACTACGACTTCCCTTGATATGGACACTAGACTTCTTTTGATACAGCCTAGAAGAACATTAGTTTCTTCTTCTTCTTCTTTGCTGCATAAGAGCCTGTGAAGAGCCTTGATGACTCAAGCCAGTCGCCCATAAAGTCCGCCATCTTGCTTCCGACCATGGCCCATCAGAGCCTGTGGGGTAACTCCAAAGTCAGCAATATCAAAAGCAACACAATAGCCAAAAACAATAACAATGTGAAAAACATTATGGAATAATTCAAAACATCAAAACTAACAAACCGAAGTCTCTGAAAGAAGTCCTTAAATGAATCACAGTGCTAGACTGTACGCGGCAAAGAGCAAGCTGTGAAGCTTTGTCTGATCAGCAAATGTCCAATTCTGTTACAGCTGATAATTTCTACGCTATTTGAAGTTGTTGTTATGTGTAGGTCATCGTTTGAATATTTTATTTTCAGTTAATGAAGAAATTATGTATCTTTCTACTTACAAGCATGGGACTAATTGGTTGATGAAGAATTCAGCAAAACAGGAGTTGTTATCTGGAAACACTGTTCAGAAGAGTTCAGAGCTGGACATCAGAATTGGACGTTTGCTGATCATAGAAAGCTTCACAGCTTGCTCTATGCCGGATAAAGTCTGGAACCGTGATTCATTTAAGGACGTTCAGAGACTTCGGTTTGTTAGTTCTGATGTTTTGAATTATTCCATAAAGATCATGGGCTCCATGATCACTGCAGATGGTGACAGCAGTCACGAAATTAAAAGACGCCTGCTCCTTGGGAGAAAGGCGATGGCAAACCTAGACAGCATCTTAAAAAGCAGAGACGTCACCTTGCCAACAAAGGTCCGTACAGTTCAAGCTATGGTTTCCCCAGTAGTGATGTATGGAAGTGAGAGCTGGACCATCAAGAAGGCTGATCGCCAAAGAATGGATGCTTCTGAATTCTGGTGCTGGAGGAGACTTGAGAGTCCCATGGACTGCAAGAAGATCCAACCTCTCCATTCAGAAGGAAATCAGCCCTGAGTGCTCACTGGAAGGACAGATCCTGAAGCTGAGGCTCCAAGACTTTGGCCACCTCAGGAGAAGACTCCCTGGGAAAGACCCTGATGTTGGGAAAGATGGAGGGCACAAGGAGAAGGGGACGACAGAGGACGAGATGGTGGGACAGTGTTCTTGAAGCTACCAGCATGAGTTTGACCAAACTGCGGGAGGCAGTGGAAGACAGGAGGGCCTGGAGTGCTCTGGTCCAGGGGGTCACGAAGAGGCGGACACGACTAAATGACTAAACAATAACATAAAGTTTTTCACATTGTTATTGTTTATGGCCATCGTATTGCTTTTGGTATTGCTGACTCATATTTTGCAACACAGGGGTTTGCTTGAGTAACTCCAAAGACCTATCACGCCTGTTCTCACAGCAGCTCATCAGATGCGTCTTACCTCCCCACACGTAATTTCGAGCAACTGGCATTCAGAGGCTTTTACTGCCCCCCAACAGTGGAAACAGGACGCAGGTGGCGCTGTGGGTTAAACCACAGAGCCTAGGACTTGCCGATCAGAAGGTCGACAGTTCGAATCCCCGCAATGGGGTGAGCTCCCATTGCTCGGCCCCTGCTCCTGCCAACCTAGCAGTTCGAAAGCACGTCAAAGTGCAAGTAGATAAATAGGTACCACTCCGGCGGGAAGGTAAACGGCATTTCCGTGTGCTGCTCTGGTTCGCCAGAAGCGGCTTAGTCCTGCTGGCCACATACCCGGAAGCTGTACGCCGGCTCCCTCGGCCAGTAAAGCGAGATGAGCGCCGCAACCCCAGAGTCGGCCACGACTGGACTTAACGGTCAGGGGTCCCTTTACCTCTACTTTAAAAGTGGAAACAGCTAGTTGCCATTGAGAGCCTTTTCCTGCTGGAATTTACCCCATCCTCTTTCAAAACCATCCAAGCTTGTTGGCATCACTCTCTCCTATAAAAGTGAACTCTAGATTCTGTGTGAGTAAGTCCTTTACTTTCTCTCTCCCGAACCTTCTAACATTCAGCATCATTTGATAGCCAGAGGTTATAGCGTAGAGAGAGAGAGAGAGAGAGAGAGAGAGAGAGAGAGAGAGAGGAGAGAGCTTTCCTCCATCTGTTTTCCTCTCCTCTGCCTGTTTCCTCATCTCTTTGGTTTGTTTTTGTTTTTTTAAGTCTAATACAAATTTCAGAGAATCCTGGATAATATTTGGACTACAACTCCCATCACCCTCAGCCAGCTCAGGGTTGATTGGATTTGTAGTCCAGCAGGATTCGGGGACTCAAGTTTGACCAACACTTTTGCAGACCAGTAATATCTTCAGGAAACTCCATCACCTAGCCTGTGGATCTCAGGTAGCAAGGCGTGTGGAAATGGTCACAACTCCTGAGGAACTTTGCTTCTTTTATTCTTACCTCTCTTGCAGTTCCTCGTGGTGTGTGTAGACCAGATTTGCATCCAAAATATTGCTTTGACAACAATATGAAAATCAGTTGCACTCCTAGGAGTTGCACGTGAGACGCTTATGGGGTCTGAACTACCTGGGGACAATCCACACCCGACGACCGCTTCACAGAAGGAGCAATTTTGCAGGGGTGGAGAAGCCAACCTGGGTCAAAGATCAGAGGCAGAGCCTTCGCCTTCCCTCAGATGCAATGCTTGCTTGATAGAGTCCACTTACGCATTCATTCATACCAGCTCAGATCCTTGGTCCATTTAGTTCAGTGCTGCCTACACTGACTGCCAGAGGCTCTCTGGGGTTTCAGGAAGGAGCTGAGCTAGAACCCACAGCACCAAGGTCCAAAAACCTTTCCCTCTGCCTCCCAAGCTAACTAGCTGGCCCAAGGGTTCAGGGATAGGACAGAAGAAGTGCCTGTTTGCAGGCCAGTGGGAGACGGGGGCCTTAAAAGACTGAAATTCTCAAGAGGGATGAAGGCCAGGTGAGGTGGACTGGAGGCAGATGTTCAAAGGCCTGAGTCTACCTCTGAGAGCAAACTGGGCGCTGTCCTTAGTGCTGACCTGGAGCACATGTCTTACTGGGAGCTGTCCACGGTGCTGCCTAGATGCCCACTTTGAGCTGCCTTGGAGCAACTTGCTCGCTCAGAGCTGTCCATGGTGCTGACTAGGAGAACACTCCTAACTGGGAGCTGTCTGACCTGGTGCACATTTCTCACTGGGCGCTGTCCATGGTCTGGCTAGGGGCACCTTTCTCACTGGGAGCTGTCTGTGGTGCTGCCTCACCCCACTCCAATGGCTCTCCCGCCACATCAGAACAGGATGCTCTGGATCAAAACACACATCCAGCCAATTCCAAAAGGCCCTGATGAAGAACCTTGAACAAACATATCCCCGTCCACATTGACTGTGCCCGGTGAAACCAGCATTGGTTCAGAGCACATGCACAAAAGATCCCACCTACTGTTAATTGATAGTCTGCAATGTCATAATGCAATCATTAGGTGAGACAAGGTTGGGTAGGTATGGAGAAACATACTGTATTAGCCTTTCATTAACAACAACAAAAAGTAATGAAAGAAAGGGTGGAAGTCTGCTATTGCCTTGAAAGTCTGACTTCTAAACCATTGATATGCTGCTGCCTCCTGTCAGGTGGTGGCATATTCCATCCTGCTCTCCTTGATGGCTGTGGACAAAACCATTTCTAATAAAAAAAGGGGGGACGATTCCCTCTTCCTCCTCACAGTTCCCAAAATTTATACCTGAGGAACCCCACCACCACCCTTCTTGTGGTAGAGAGAATTGTCTTTAGGACAAGTTTGGATTGTCGATACCTCTATAAGGAAGGAAGGAAGGAAGGAAGGAAGGAAGGAAGGAAGGAAGGGAATGAAGATCTTTGGTATCCTGGAAAGATTGTTCCTGAAATGATTTGAGAACTGCGTGAACGGTGGAGCAAGTGTTGATAGGCAGAATGGCAGAAAGGAGGAGAGACGAAAGGATGTTGGTTTTGGTGTCGGGTCTTACAAGTCTTCCATCTGCTTCATTTCAGCGATAAAAGGTCAAAGTCAGAACATCTAGAAGTTGACCAGGCTTTGGGGGAAATGTATCTAACCCCCTGTGAGCTAAAAGTAAAATCTACCCAAACCAACTGAAATCAATGGCCTCACATATGTCATGTCCTTTAATGGTCCCGTTCAGAGCAGCCCCATTGAAAGTAATGGACGCAAGTAACTCAGGCCCATTCATTTCAATGGGTTTGCCCTGCACAGAGAACTTAGCTGGCCATAAACTCGACTGGTTCATTCTGAGCACGGCTTAGTCAGAGACACTCCTGTCCCCACGTTTTTCATGGTAAACTTTAAAAAACTTGGCTGGGCGCTTGGACCACTTATTGCTCACGTGTAGAGCAACCTATGTTATCTCGTGACCCTTTGGGCTTCTGAGGTCCACGAGATGCCTCAGAAGAGGGCCTCTTTGTCTCAAGGCTGAAAGCCAATTTGGGATGGTCTGTGACTGGGCAGCCCTATTTGGCACACAGGTACTACTGAAACTGTGGAAATCGTACAAGGGCCAATCTAAATGTGGTCATCATCCGAGGACAGAAATTAAGAAATAATTTGGCTCCTAGCGCTTATTACAGACATAAATAGCTGGGTTCATTGGCTATATCCAACAAAATTCTTCTCAAGGATGTGCTTCAGCTGCCCCATTGATTTCAAAGGGTCTACTTTGAGTATGACTAATGTTGGCTACAGCCCATAGGGTTGCAGTTGGTGTTAGCCCTACTCAGAGAAGACCTATTGAAATTAATGGGTGTGACTTGGTCAGGTCCATTAATTTTAGTGGGTCTGCTCTGAGCATATGTGAATTGGATATAACCCTGTCTGGATACTAACCCCATCTGGAGACAGACTAACAGCTTGCTTGCAGATCTATGGGTTTGTTTTCATTCTGAACGTGCATATGGACTACTTTTCTGGCAAGCATTAAGCACCCTCTCAATTACATTCAAATTCTCTTTGTTCGAGACCACCATTAATTTTTTTTAGAACTTGTTATGACCCTCCTGGAAGGTACGATTTGATATTTCTGGTGGTGGGTCCTTTACACATAGAAGCATGGAAATGCAGAAGGTGTTCTACGTCACACCAGACCATTGGTCCATCTGGGTCAGCACTGTCCACACCAGAGTGTTCTTCCACCTTGGGTCTCTAGATGATGCTGGACTCCACAACTCCCATCATCCCTGGAGATGATGCCCCAACAACACCTAGGGACCTGAGGCTGAAGAACCCTGGTTGGCATGAAACTTGCAGCCTTGCAGATGTTACTGGATGACAGCTCCCATCATCCCCAGAAGGGAGAAATCCTCTCCCAAACCCTGGGGAACTGCTGGGACCTGACTCAACAACATCTGGAGGACTTCAGGTCTTTGTCATCACCGGTCTACATTGACTGACTATCCAGGGTTTTGGAGATGATTCGTTGCCACTTGTAGCAGGAGATAACAGGGATTGAACCTGTGACCTTCTGCATGGAAAGCAAATGACCTTCCACTGAGCTAAAGGCCCTGTTGGATTGGAAGGCCGCAGAGACCTGTAAGACACTTTGTTCCTCAGACATGGAAGAGGTGTGGACACTCATCCTTTAGAAGAACAAAAATTTTACAGACACCCTCTTTTCCCCATGCTCTGGTTGCAACTTTCTAAACTACAGAAAGAGAACCTAGAAGCATCGATTCCTGGAGATATTTCTGCCCTGATCTGAGCTTGATTTTGGTCCAAGAGCCCAATGCGCCGTGGTCAGAGGACAAGCACGTCCAATGATGCGTGGTTCCCCTTGACCCAAAATTCACAGTGGGAGAGGTCTATCCTAAAAACTTGATATTGGAAGCGCCCCGGAAGATCAGGCCAAAGACCCATCAAGTCCAGAGTCCTGTTCTCACAGTGACCAACCAGATTCCTCAGGGAAGTTGACAGATTCTGGGAAGAATTCGTCTCTCGTTCTGTTCCTTAGAGGGTGAGCTGAGCTCTGCTGGATCAAGGAGGCCCATGTGGTCACAGAAGCCAACCAGATGTCCCAATGGGAAGCTCTCAATTGGGACCTCAGCTCAACAGCAACCTTCGCTCCCTGCCGTTTCCAGCAACCGGTATCAATGCGGTTACGGGTTCAGTGGCTTGTTTATTTGGGGCAGATGATTGTCTCTTTCTCTTTATAAAGACACTTGTGATTGGATGCTAAAAGGGGCACGGGCAGAGCAGGGTGGAGGAGCTGATGTTGGCTTGCTGGAAAGGCAGGGACCGTGTTGGGTTGGCATTGGCTGAGGCACAATTCCTTCATTGAAGCCAACTCTTGTCCTGACTCTGCTCCCAAGCTGTTGGGGCCAGTTGGTCCAGCTAGCCCAGTAGCCCTGACACCGACTGTCAGCGGACCTCCAGGGTTTCAGAAATGGTGTCTAACCCCAGCTGGACCTGGATCAAACCAGGGGGGCTTCTACATGCGAAGCTGGTGTTCCACCACTAAGTTGACGATTGCATAAGGATTCTGGTCCTCATGATCTCGAATGAAGAGCTGGATTTCAACAGGGACCTAGGAAGCTGCCTTGTAGAGTTGGGCCATTGGTTCCGTCTAGCTGAGTGCTGCTTTCCCAGATTTTGGACGTGGGGAGAGATCCCCAGCCCTGCCAGGGGTCTCCTACACACGAGGAGCTCCAGCCTTTTTCCCTCGCCTCGGATAAGCACCGTCCTCGTTGTCGTTTGACAACGCGCAGACAGACAATACGGAAGAAGAGATGGAAACAAGAAAGGAGGGGGGAAAGGAAGAGGGTCAACGGTCACATGAAACGGATCCGGCCCATGCACAGACCTTCCGTCAAGTCGAAATGAAATCTTTTGTCAGACAAACAACACATCAAGTCCCTTCTTCCCCGCCCGCCCCGCCCACCCTCCCACCCCCTCAATAATTATTACGTTACTTCAAGAAAGAGTATATTTTTTTTCCATGCATAAATCAAATTTCCATTTCATCTCTTTTTTCTTTTTTTTGTCTTTTTCTTCTTCTTCTTCTTCTTCTTCTTAAATTACAATTTAACACATAAACACATATAATAAATACTCTTGTAAGACATGACTCAGCAGGAGAGGAGAAGAAAAGAATAACATCCCCAAAAGCAACAGGTATTAGTATTATTTGTGATTTTTTTTTCTTTTAAAGGACTCGTTTAAATATGAAATCTGTAAACGCCAAGGAACCTTCGTTTCCCTCTCTTCGTCTCTCTCCCTCTTTAAAAAATCATGAAACAAACCAGTTTTCCCTTTTCCTTTTCTTAACATTCAATACGTCTCCCAATGAGGATCTTAACATAATTACAACATGCCGCCCTCTGCAAAAAAATTATAATTTAACAGTATAAAGCTTCAAGTTGCAAATTCCAAAAACTAGCTAAGTAATTATTATTATTATTATCATCATTATTATTTTTTTGTCACATAAACTATACATTAAATATTTATTTTATTTTTTTTTGAGGTATTTCAGAGAACATTGTCAAAAGTCTTGCCGGGTTTGTGATGGAGAGAGAGGCGGTGGGTCGGGTTGATGGGCTGGGTTTATGCAAAGGGTTGTTATTTTTTCCTCCTGAGCGGAGAATTTCTTTGGTATCAACAAGGCTATTTGGGTGTTGGGTCAAAAGATGGAGGGTGTGTGATTTAGCTTGGGAAAGAGGGGCCTTGGGAGAGAAGGTGGGTCAGTCGCTTGTGTTCTGGAGGGTCTGACACCTACAACCCATGGAAGGTGATGATAATGTGAGAAGAAACGTCAATTTCCTTCTCAGGTGGAGATAGGTTCTGGAGAACCTCAAATGAGACCTGCTGGGTGAAGCCAAATTCCCATCAAGTCCAGTCACCTTTTCTCTTGGTAACCAATTAAGATTCCTTCAGGAAGTGCATGTGCAGGACATACAGGAAACAGCTGTTCTCTGTCTCTTTCTCTCTCTCTCATTCATAAGAACATCTGGAGAGCCCTGGACAACAATTGCGCACTGGCAACGGCGAACAGGTTTCAGCTCCTGCTCATCCGTTGACTTCCAAGGTGCTTTGAAGACCCAAACTTTGGAGCTTCAAAGCACCTTGAACCAGGCAGGAGGGAGACCCCACAAGGCTCTCCGGGGTCCCACAGAACGTGACAGAGAGATGATTTCCTCCTCACTGGCTGTGTGAGATCCGCTTCAAACCAGAGATGTTTGAGACCGGACATACAAGCTGATCATGTTCTCTGCCACTGAGCTATGGAGTCTCTTCTCACCCGATTCATTGGTACAGACAAAGTTCCAGAACATTAATATCCATGAACGTTAAGAGCCCACTAAGCACATTTTGGTTCTTGTGCGCATTCGCAGGCACTCAAGTTGGGGAGGAAGAATTAGTCTCTTGGGCGGTTGGGCGAGAAGGGAGGGACAAGGCGGGAGCAAGGAGTAGACTGGGCTTGTGCCCCATCACCCAAAAGCAAACGAGAGTAGCCGGGATCCATCCCATTAAGAGAACTGAGGTAAGTTACTGGGTGAGTTTATAGGACAAAGAAACGTGGTCTACCACCTTTGGTACAAGAAAAGGCACTCTATCACTCTAAAGATCATGTTCTCTTTCTCTCTCTCCTCTCTCTCTTTGTCTCTGTCTGTCTGTCTGTCTCTCTGGGGGGAGCAATGGAAAAAGCAAGGTATGGGGGTCTTAGGAAGGAAGAAGGTTGGCTACAGCATCTATGGGTCATAGGGGTGGGACATAACCATCTAGGAATGGTTATGGCGGTAGCATGGGAACAAGGATAAGGAAGGTTGGGGGTGTTTGGGGGTGGGTGTGTTTAGATTCCACCACAAACCAGGCAAGGGGAACAAATCTTTGGTATCAGGTGTGATTCTCAAATCACGAAAAACTCGAAAACTCAAGTGAGGTAGCCTATATTTTTTTGGGTCTCACTACAAACGTCTCTTTTTTTTTCACGCTTGGGGGCCAGTCGCTCGTTGACAGCTTCCTTGTCCTTGGGGTGCTCTCTTTATTTTTTTTAGCCAAGGTCAGGCCCCCCGTTTATTACCTTTCTTCTTTTATTTTCTGGCGTGGCTTCTCAGCCCTTTAAATACTCCACAAAATCAGGTACGGAAATCCACTGTCTTCGCCTTCCATCGTCCGTTAGCGTCGACACGTCACGACAAAGACAAGACAGGATTGGGGGGGAATAGGGGGCGCTTGGAGAGGGGGGTGGACACTGGGCGGAGAGGGAAATGTATATATATTTGCTTCCCTTATCCTTTCGCACCCTATCTTCCTCCTTTGGCAAAACACAGCTCTGCATTTGCTACATTCCCCTCCTTCCGTCATCTGTTTAGGTTGGTTCAACCATCTCTCCCCTTCTCACACCCTCATGGTCACACCCACTCAATAGATTGGGGCATAATTTTTTTGGGGGGTGGGGTGGGGGGGTTTCTGGTTAAAGTTTCTTCTCTTTTCTTTTCAAAGTTCATCCTCCTTTCGAATCAAATAATATTATCCGATGGCGTGGCTTTCCTCCTCCTCCTCATCGTTCCAGAAGTCGCCTAACCGTGGATTCAACACTTCGCCTTCAACGTAAAGTGAACAGGGGGGAAAAGACCTCCACACAGACCGTGCTATTTGTACCCGCATCAATTTGGTATTGTCCCATTAAAAACCAAAAACAAGAAGACACACAGACACACGGACGCACAGACACACAAAGAAACCCCACGTTTACTGGGGAGGTGGCGAGGGTGAGATTCTCTTGCCCCCTGGGCTTTCTCGACGTCGTCTCCTCTTTGGCCCTTTGGGTTCAAACGTTGGGGAGGCTTGGCTCGCGAAAGCGTCCCCCATCCTCTTTTGACCCCGCCATTGTCTCGTTTTATTTCGCCTTTGCAAGTCACTCGTGATTCGTGGTGCCGGCCCCTGTTGAGGACAACGCTCCTTCCAGAAATGAAGAAGAGAATCGTGGTGTATCTATCTTGTAATTATTATTTTTTTAAGGCAGGCTGTTAATTGGCACACATTCACTCATGCACACACTCAAATAGTCAGTTATCTTTCATACGTTGCCAGAGATCCATTTTTAATTTTTTTGAGCTTGTTGTAGAGTTTTTCTTTTTCCAGGAGCAGAGGGGTGGAATGGGGACAGGGGGTGGTTGAGAAGGAGGTTTGCATTTCTCGCCACCCACAATGTCGATCTGTACTTAAATATATCTCTATCTCTGTTCTGCAAGCAGATTCGCAATTGGGGCCTCCGTCCACCAATCCAGTTCTTATCATATCGGTCATTTCCCCACCTCTCTGTGTTGATAGCAGGATACAGGAGGTGGTGGCCTTGTGGGTACGCTGCAAGGAGATGGACAGAATCGGTCCATTCTGGGGCTCTCTTCTGGAATGAAACCAAGGTCAAGACAGAAGGCGAGACGGCGGTCCAGCGTCCGGAAAAAAGAACGGAAATCCTGTCATCTCCTTTCCTTTGGTTTCGTTAAAGCTTTTCGTTTCTCTCTCTCTCTTTTTTAAAATACCCGAATTATGTACCTAAAATGTGCTTCGTGACCCGCTTATATTTTCTCTCTCTCGAGGTGACACAGTGCAACTTAGCTTTAGACCCCCCCGCACGACTGATTCCAGGGGGGGGAGGAAGGGGGTATTTTTTTGTGTGAGTTGCTACTCTCCCTCTTCCTTTCCACACTTTGGCTTCGAATTCCTTTGAGAGGAACCATTGATAGAACAAGAACAAGACGTCTTCTCTTCGGCTGATTCTCCTACACTTTTTGGTTGCTCTATTTTTTTTCTTTTGGTAGACGTGAATCATGTTGTTGTGCAGTTGACCATTAGTTTTAGGGTGTATATTCATGGAGGGGTTGGTTTGGAGAGTAACGCCTTCTGTTCATGAGCTGCGTAGACGATGGGATGCAAGGAAGGGTGTTGAGCAGGTGAGTGGGTAACAAATGTGCGTGAGGACAGCATGGTAATGTTTTGGTGACGCTTGCAAAAATGGTTCTCCATGCTTTCCCCTTGTTGGTCCTACGAATGCCATACTCATTACTGGTTTTATTATTATTATTATTATTATTATTATTATTATTATTATTATTAAAAACTTTCTCAGCCCCCTTAAGCATTTTTGGTTTGCAATCTGAGGAACACCCCATAAACGCCATTCATGCAGGCCGCCATTGATTCCACTCGCCCTTGCCTAGGATGCAACAGCTTGTCCCCAAACGAATTGCAAACCGTTCCCACGCGACACGGTCGTTTGCCTTTTCCCCATCCCACATCCAAAAGGGCTGTTATCAGCTTCGCAACAGTGACCCTCGTTTGAAATGGAGCTGTGGGGGCAGGGGTCTGGAAACTTGGGGGCTCAGCTGTGTCCTAGAATGCAAGACCATTGCTGGTGCCAAGGTAGCCATGACAGGAAAATAGACAGCTACCTAATACTGAGACAGACCATAGGTCCATTTCACTCAGCACTGTATACACTGACTGGCAACAGCTCTCTGGGGATTTCAGGCTGGGAATTTCCCCCAGCCATGCCTGCAGATGCCTGGTATTTATTTATTTTTTGCATGCAAAGCTGATGCTTTACTATTGAAAGGTGAATGGTCTAGGGGTTGAAACCCAGGGACAGGGAAAGGGCAGAAGGAAGGTGTACCAGTTTGACATGGTTACTTGCCCTCCCAACAATTGCCCAGTGCTGGCCTGTGTTTAAGGCATCCAGCACACACTCAGTTGGCCAAGGCACCCACCGACCCTCAATGATATGGCTTTCGCCTCCCGCATAACGGGGACTTCAAAACAGACTTCCTTGAAAACGTCTGCAATTAAACCAGCCCCTTAATCCCCTTGCCCAGCCATCAGAATGGCACAACACCCTCTGGGCTGGGTGTTTGTTTGTTTGTTTGTTTATGGGCCAAGTGGCGTCTCTCACCTAAGCCAAAGATTTTGGGGGCTACTTGTGAGATGGTGCCAAGCAAGTGACACTCTGCAAATCAGGCACCAGCTTTTAGATGGCGGCCGGAGGCAAGGGCTCCTGTGCATCTCAGACGCATGGCAGTTGTGCATCTAAGACCCATGGATGCTCCCAGAGCTCTAGCAGCATCCCAGTTGCACCTGGTGCGGATGGCTGTGCTTGAGTGGCTGGTTGCTCAAGGCGTGCGCATGGCGGTGAGGAGAAGGAAAGCCAGCATGGTGAAGGCAATGAGTTTTTTGGCTGCTGTGTGGTGTTGGACAAGAGGGGGGAGATGTAGGGAGAGGGTGAGAAGAAGGAGGAGGAGATCATGCTTTGGAAAAAGTGCTTGTAGATGAAGAAGGAACCCCGGGGTTGGCGCCCGGGTCTTCCTGCCAACGGTTCATGCACCTCCGGCGAGCGTTCATGAAGAAGTTGCTAACGGTGTTGAGTTCCAGGCCCAGCTGCTGCGAGATGGTCATCTGCATCTCCTTAGAAGGCCGCTTGTTCTCCTTGAAGATGGCAATCAGGGTGCGGCGCTGGAGGTCCGTGAAGACGAGGCGCTGCTTCTTCGGCTGTAAGTTCCTGTCCTTCTGCTGCTCCTGCTCTTTACGTTTGCATGCTATATGTCGACGTCGGAGGAGGAAGGGGCCGGGAAGGAGGGAGGGGGAGGAGGAGGAGGAAGAGGAGGAGGAAGAGGAAACAAAAGAACACAACCATCAAACAAGATGCAGAACAATGCTTCTTCCAACTTTTCGGGGCGCCCTCCCCCATACAGAGGACAAAAAAATCTGCTCTGACCTTTCCCCTGGCAAGAGACCCCACCCCATACATTGGTACTTCTGTGGTCCTTCATTAAGGCTACAGCAGAACCTCGGTTTCCGAACGTCTCGGAAGTCAAACACTTCGGCTTTTGGACGCCGAAAACCCGGAAGCGACTGCGGTTTCCAAACGCTTTTCCGAAGCCGAACGTGACACGCGGCTCCCGTTTTGAGTTTTCCGTCAGCAAACGCTTCCGGAATCGACTGCTTCGGTTGTTGAACGTTTCGGAAGTCGGACGGTCAGTTGGTACGGGTTACGTCCGAAAACCGAGGTTCCAATGTATCTGTGTTCTGTATTCTTTTTTTTTAGAATAAAAGATTCGCCCAGTTTCCCCCATTTCTGCACCCTTGCCTACAGATGGTGCAAATCTTACATTTGGACATAACCTCCTGCTTCTTTTGCAAATGGAGGACTAGGTACCAACCTCTGAATAGTTATCAAACCCCTTGCTCAGCAGCCCATACGGTTTAACAATCCATCCCTCTTATCAGAGATCTCTGGGAATTGTAGTTCTGTGAGGAGAATAGGAGGCGGTTCTTGATAAACTCTCAGCACCCTTAAACAAACTGCAGGTCCCAGGATTCGTTGGAGAAGGAGGAGGCCATGGCTGCTAAAGTGATATTATACAGTACTTTAAACAACCTTCAAGGGTTATCGATTCCAACCCCCGTGCAATGCAGGAACCACATCTAAACATTCCCTGACAGGTGGCCAACCAACCTCTGTCTTAAGACCTCCAAGGATGGAGAGTCCATCTTCCTAGAGAGTCCATTCCTAATGTTTAGCTGGAATATCCTTGCTCATCATTTGAACCCACTGGTTGGGGTCCTACCCTCTGGGGCAGCAGAAAACGAGCTTGCTCCGTCTTCCAAGTCTTCCCCTTCAGATACAGTGGTACATCGGGTTACATACGCTTCAGGTTACAGACTCCGCTAACCCAGAAATAGTACCTCAGGTTAAGAACTTTGCTTCAGGATGAGAACAGAAATCGTGCTCTCGCGGTGCGGAGGCAGCAGGAGGCCCCATTAGCTGAAGTGGTGCTTCAGGTCAAGAACAGTTTCAGGTTAAGAATGGACCTCCGGAACGAATTAAGTACATAACCAGAGGTACCACTGTATTGGAAGACGGCTATCAAATCAGTCTTCTCTTCGCCAGGCTAAACGTACCCACCTCCCTCAACCGTTCCCTATGACTTGGTTTCCAGAACTTTCTGGTGTGTAGTGCTGATGCGTCCTCTGTCTCCAAACATCATTAATTATTAGTATTAGTATGGATTTTAATTATTAGTATTTTCTCTCTCTCTCTCTCTCCCTTTTTTTTTTTTTTTAAGGTTGGGCGACTCCTCTCTCTCTCTTCCTTTTTTTATTTTTTAAAGATTGGGCGAAGCTTTGGGTGTTTCTCAATCCAAAAACCCCCAGCAGAGGAATTAAAAAACCTACCCTATGACCATCAGATGCTTGCAAGGAAAACAAATACAAGATATAAACCTTTTTGGCACATCAACAGGTAATATTTACTTATTATTTAAAAGTCATCTTTTTAAAAGTCATTTTTTTATTTAAAAAAAAAACCACACACACAGAGACGAAAATTTCAGAAAGCTTAAAAAGGAAAGGGGGAGGGAAAAAACACACAAGATTCTCAAAATTAGAAGTTGGGTCAAAGCATTTGCGACAGGCAAACCACCCACCACCAAATCCTTCATCCCTTCTCCCCAGCCCACAACCTCCCCCCCTCCAGCAGCTTCCCATCAACTCCCAACAGACAAAATCGATTTGGTCATTGGTTTTCCATGTATGCATTGGTGTCACCAGTGTTCCCCAACCTGGGGCTGGGTGCCCCCAGGATATTCCAAGGGGGCCACAGGTGAAAATGTGTAATGGGGGGGGACCACAGCATGCTAGGGGGCCGCAGAAGGAAGTGAGAAGTGCAGGGGGGAAGCATTTTTTTAAAAAAAATCCTCATTGGCTGGTTATCCCCTTGGCCAGTCATAAGCGGGTAAGGGGATACTTCCTTGCAGATCCTTGGAGCAGTCCTGGTTTGTCGCTGGCAAGAGAGGGCGATCGCTGAGGCTCCCATTTTGACCAGTAGACCCCACGATCCAGAACCACCAGTTCAGGTAAGTGCGATTGGTTGGCAATGGGGAAGGCTGGGTGAGCCATAACTGCTTGTTGCTGCTGTCAGTACTGGGCCCGGGGGCAGCCTAGGCCTGACTCTGCAATCCACCCCAGCGCCTACTGGATCACGGCCTTCGGATGGTGCCAAGGGGCACAGGGCCCGCCGGCAGCGTCAGCCCAGCTCTACGAGGCACAGGGTGAAACCCACCCCAGTGCCCCTCCCAGTGGGGTTGTCTGCTGTCAGAGACTGGGCAGGCTGCCCACCGAACCAGCAAAAACAAATACAGTGGTGCCTCAGGTTACATACGCTTCAGGTTACATACGCTTCAGGTTACAGACTCCGCTAACCCAGAAATAGTGCTTCAGGTTAAGAACTTTGCTTCAGGATAAGAACAAAAATCATGCTCCGGCGGCACAGCAGCAGCAGCGGGAGGCCCCATTAGCTAATGGGGTGCTTCAGGTTAAGAACAGTTTCAAGTTAAGGACAGAACTCCGGAATGAATTAAGTACTTAACCTGAGGTACCACTGCACTCCTTGTTGCCTTGGAGCTGTCCATGATGTCGCCTCAGGAGCAAGCGGCTCACTTGGAGCTCTCCGTGGTCCTGAAACACCAGACCTGCCTTGGGGCTCTCCATGGTGCTGCCTCAGGAGCAAGCGGCTCACGTGGAGCTCTCCGTGGTCCTGAAACGCCCAACTTGTCTTGCTGCATGAGCTTCTCCGTGGGACCAGAACAGGAGATGCCAGGCCTCCAAGATGTATGCTTCCTGAGATGTTTCTTACTGATCATGCCAAAGATCAGACTTAGAACATTCTGCATGCAAAGCTTGTATTCTGCCACTGAGCTATGGGTGCTCCTGGGGAACAAGGGGTATGTGGCTATGGGGGCGTGGATCCGGTGGCCTGTCGTGAGGAGGCCCTGCACTTTAAATTTTTGCCACTGCCTGTGCTCAAGAGCCCTTTTCATGCTTTAGCCATGCCTAGATGCCAGAATACAGTCCTAGCCCAGGCAAACCATTTCAGCCTTTTCATTTTAGTATTTACTGAATTAATATACCATCCTTCGTTGAAAGATCTCAGGGCAGTTCACAGAATAAAATACATGCTAAAGGACAAGTAAGATAACTAACCCACCCCCTTCCCACAGACATCTTTAAAAGGCTGTGGGAATATTGATTAGCTGGATGAAGAGCAACATTTTTGCCCGGCACCTAAAATATACCAGAACCTTGCCCAGGAAAGGGAGATTCTAGAAAAATGCAACCCCTGTTGCTGATGGAAGTAGTCCAACTCATGTAACACGTTGACGACTAATCTACACACAATAATTACTGTATTTTTTGCTCTGTAAGACTCACTTTTCCCCTCCTAAAAAGTAAGGGGAAATGTGTGTGCGTCTTATGGAGCGAATGCAGGCTGCGCAGCTATCCCAGAAGCCAGAACAGCAAGAGGGATTCCTGCTTTCACTGCGCAGCGATCCCTCTTGCTGTTCTGGCTTCTGTGATTCAGAATATTTTTTTTCTTGTTTTCCTCCTCCAAAAACTAGGTGCGTCTGGTGGCCTGGTGCGTCTTATAGAGCAAAAAATACGGTATGTAATGAAGGCACCAGGCGAACCTTCTGAACATGTGCAGAGTGTGTCCCCTGTTACAGCTGACGAAACCACCACCCTTCTTCACGGGGTTACTCTCTGGACAGAGTGAATCCCAACATCTCTCATCTGAAGCACAGATACCAGTAAATCTCAAATATATTCTTCCCTTCCTTTTGGAGGGGGGCTGGGACGGGATCTCTCCCTCTCTCCCTCCCTCCCTCCCTCCCTCCCTCCAAGAAGAGGCTTAACACTTAACATGTCCCTTTGCAATTCAATATAATTACAGCTCAGCAGAGCAGGAATCAATAGCTGCTGTAGTCGGATCTATACACAAGAGCACCACCAAAGCCTCTCTTCATATTTCTCATTCTTTGTGTATGACGGTCTAGGCAGCCTTGGTCTGGCTGTTCACAGGCTCCAGGGGGCATTTGTGTTGAAGGCCACTATGTTCCTCTGCTTCACAGACTCGCCGGGGTCTTCCCTCTTTGGCAAAAAGGTAGGATTAAATAACACGGTGAAGCTTCGCTTACAGCTCCAGCTGCAGGTGATTCTACTTAAAGTAGACTGATTGAAAACAATGGTGACCAGGGCCAAGTCAATTCAGTGGGTCTGCTGCTGCAAGTGGGACTTAGTTGGCTACAGCCTAATATCTATCTATCATCTATCTATCTATCTAAAGCCTAATCTCTCTCTCTCATCTATCATCTCTATCTGTTTGTCTGTCTATCATCTATCATCTATCTATCTATCATCTATCTATCTATCTATCTATCATCTATCTATCATCTATCATCTATCATCTATCATCTATCTATCTATCTATCTATCTATCATCTATCTATCTATCATCTATCTATATCTATCTATCATCTATCTATCTATCTATCTATCTATCTATATCTATCTATCTATCTATCTATCTATCTATCTATCTATCTATCTATCTATCCGCTCTCTCGCTCTCTGCTCTTGCCAATCTAGCAGTTCGAAAGCACTTCAAAGTGCAAGTAGATAAATAGGTACCGCTCTGGTGGGAAGGTAAACGGCGTTTCCGTGCGCTGCTCTGGTTTGCCAGAAGCAGCTTAGTCCTGCTGGCCACATGACCCGGAAACTGTACGCCGGCTCCCTCGGCCAAGAAAGCGAGATGAGTACCAAAATCCCAGAGTCAGCCACGACTGGACCTAATGGTCAGGGGTCCCTTTACCCTTTTTACCAGGAACATACAATTCAATCTGAGACAGATTGAATTGTATCATAGTGAGAGGCTCACACGAGCCTGCAGCCAGTTCTCTGCTGTGCCTGTAAAAAGGGGAATGTACCTCTGCTCCATAAAGGAACTTGATAGCGCAAGTTAGGAATGATATTAATAAACAATATATCCTCTCCTTCCACCCTGAACATTCCCAAAACTGGCTGTGACTCTCCAGAGTCTCAGGGTCAGAGATGCCGGGGACTGACTCTGACGCCATCTGCGTGCAGCATGCAGGCTCCACCGCGAAGCCAACCTCTCTCTACTCTTCACAAACCTGCCTTGCACAAAACAACGGTCTGTTGTCCTCCATCTCCCTCGGTTCTTTCTTCTGCAAGTGTCCGGGCAAAGAAGAGAAAGAAGAAAAGTAAAGGGGGAGTGGAGAGGAAGAGAATTGTTTCTAAAAAGAAGGGGATATGTAATGGGGGAATGGAGGGGGGCTGCCATTGATAGGCGGCGGTTGTCTCTCCCTGCGGGAGCTCCTCTCAGCATTTCGGCGACTAAATATACCTGATGCCTCCCTGCAGGGTGAAGGTGCTGAGAGACCCAGCACCAGTTTCCCCATTGTAGCCCTAAATGCATCTGCTTATCCTCAGCCCCCTTTGCAACGCAACCTGCAATTTTCTGCCCTGCACACAGACACACACATGCATGCAATTGCATGGCTATTACTCAAGCGCTGGCAATTTAGGCAAACGACAAAAGGTTGGCAATACGAGGTGGGCTGGCTCTGGTTGTTCGTTAACAAGAGGGGGTGTTTTTTGTTCCGTGTGTTGACAGCAACAACACAGCGGTTTTTGCACAAGGGCGAAGACTCCTGCAAGCAATGGGAGTGCGTGGCGGATCAATGACCGTGAGACCGAGGCCCGGTCATAGAACCGTGGAGCTGTAGACTTGGAAGAGACACACACACCCACACCCCAGGGTCATTTAGACCCTGCAATACAGGAATCACAACTAGAAAATGCTCTGGCGTAAAAAGGACCCTGGACGGTTAAGTCCAGTCAAAGGCGACTATGGGGTTGCTGCGCTCATCTCGCTTTCAGGCCGAGGGAGCCGGCGTTTGTCCACAGACAGCTTTCCAGGTTGTGTGGCCAGCAGGACTAAACCGCTTCTGGTGCATGGCGAAAACCAGAGCACACAGAAACGCCATTTACCTTCCCGCTGCAGTGGTACCTATTTATCTACTTGCACTGGCCTGCTTTCGAACTGCTAGGTTGGCTGGAGCTGGGGCAGAGCAACGGGAGCTCAGCCCATCGCAGGGATTCGAACCGCAGACCTGCCGATCAGCAAGCTCAAGAAGGGATTCCTGTAAGCCCATCTCAGTTGAAAGCATTCTGAGCCACCACAATCCTGTTGCGATGTATTCTGCTGGCCACCAGGTGGGACTATGGCTTCATCTGCAAGCTAGGCTCTTTTGCTTACAGCCATTCACAAACTGACCTCTCAAAATCCACCAGCCAGAAAAAACTGGGAAAACAGAGGAGGTGTGAGTAACAATTTCACCCAATTTCTCCAGGATTGAGGAGAAATTCTCAGACAGTTTCTCAGAGCCAGGGCTCACCATCGGGAGTGCGGGAAATGCACAGATTATTTTATCTTCCCACCCTAAGAATTCTTATTTTTTGCTAGATGATTGCATCACGGGAGAAACGTTGGAGGGGATGGAATAGGACGTCCCTATTTTCAGGGGAGAAACGTTGGAGGGGATGGAATAGGACGTCCCTCTTTTCAGGGGAGAAGCGTTGGAGGGGATGGAATAGGACGTCCCTATTTTCAGGGGAGAAACGTTGGAGGGGATGGAATAGGACGTCCCTATTTTCAGGGGAGAAACGTTGGAGGGGATGGAATAGGACGTCCCTGTTTTCAGGGGAGAAACGTTGGAGGGGATGGAATAGGATGGCCCTATTTTCAGGGGAGAAACGTTGGAGGGGATGGAATAGGACGTCCCTATTTTCAGGGGAGAAACGTTGGAGGGGATGGAATAGGACGTCCCTATTTTCGTGGGAGAAACGTTGGAGAGGATGGAATAGGACTTCCCTATTTTCAGGGGAGAAACATTGGAGGGGATGGAGTTATGCGACTGTTTACGAGGCATCTGAAAGCAGCCCTATAGAGGGAAGTATTAAAATGTTTGATGTTTTATTACATTTTTATATATTTTGGAAGCCACACAGAATGGCTGGGGCAACCCAGTCAGATGGACGGGGTATAAATAATATTAAAAATTATTATTATTATTATTATTATTATTATTATTATTATTATTAAATAGGACGTCCCTATTTTCATCAGAGAAATGTTGGCAGGTACGCTACTGCAGGATAGATAGGTGGTAGAATATCTGGGTTCTGTTCCAGCAACTCTACTTAGTGGCGTAGCGTGGGTTGTCAGCACCCGGGGCAAGGCAAGTAATTTGCGCCCCCTAACCCGTGGATTTGCGCCCCCTAACCCGTGGATTTGCGTCCCCTAACCCTAACCCCCAGATGTTGCGCCCGGTGCGGCCAGCCCCCCCTGCACCCTCCACGCTACGCCACTGACTCTACTTCCTTTTACCACCCTCTGTCGGAGACAGGGTACTGGGTTAGAGAGACCTGCTAGCCAGGGTCTCAGGATTGGTTCCCTTAGAGCAGTGGGAGCAGTTTGTGATTGGTATGCAGCCAGCATGCCCTGAGCTCCCGCGCTCTCCCAAGCAGACTGTCTGCAGCAACGCAAATTAAATCTTCCTCTGAACTCTGCAAATTAGGATGTAAGACAATACAAAAGGCTCCTGAGCTTTGCTGCGGAATCTATTTTCGCCTCTCTCTCTTTGAGGTGGGCTGGGGTGGGATAACTTAGTCATCTAAGGAAAGGGGAGGGAGGGAGGGAAGGAGGGAGGAAGGAAGGAAGGAAGGAAGGAAGGAAGGAAGGAAGGAAGGAAGGAAGGAAGGAAGAAGGCAGGAAGAAAAAGGAAGGAAGGAAGGAAGGAAGGAAGGAAGGAAGGAAGGAAGGAAGGAAGGAAGGAAGGAAGGAAGGAAGGAAGGAAGGACTTCTGTAGACAAGTTTGGCACAATATTCACATGGCTGAGTATCATTCCGCACGATGCATTTTGTATGATACCCAGTGCCAGATTTACAATAAGCTAAACAAGCCATAGCTTAGGGCCCCACTCTCTTTGGGGGGCTCCCCCAAAATAAAGGAAAATAACCTGGATGTACATTTCCAAAACATAAGATAACAAAAAAATAAAATAAAACCTACATATAGCGATAGTGTTTTGTAGGATCCTATTTGTTGTGTGCACTGCAAGAAGTGAGCTTACAGGGAACCAGGCAGAGGGCCTTCTTGGTGGTGGCGCCCTCCTATCAGATGTCAAGGAAAGAAACAACTACCTGACTTTTAGAGGACATCTGAGGGCAGCCCTGTTTAGGGAAGTTTTTAATGTTTGATGTTTTATCGTGTTTTTAATATTTTGTTGGAAGCCGCCCAAAGTGGCTGGGGAAGCCCAGCCAGATGGGAGGGGTATAAATAAATAAATAATGATGATGATGATGATGATTCTATTTGTCCCTGTGTCAGTTTCAGTTTATTGGTTAATTTTCCCGGTACCATTGAGTACCATTGGTCCATGCTTACTCCTGACAGCTCTCTGCAGTGTCTCGTTCTTTTCTTCACTCTCGTCGTTCTCCTTTCCCTCCCTCGCCTCCTTTCACTCTCAATCTCTTCTTCTGAACCAGCCCCAGCTAATGCGAGGGGAGCCAATTGCTCCTAATAAACTGCCACAGTAACACAACCTGGCAGGGGAGACTCAGTGACGGTGCCAGAGGGTACCTGGAGAAACCGAGTGACAGCTCAATTTGTACCTGGTGTGAGGAGGAGGAGGAGGAGGAGGAGAGACGCAAGGAGAAGGATAGATGGAGACACAGAAGAGGCTCTCTAAATGGAAAGAACCACCAGGAATAACAGTCCCCAGTTTTCAGGGACAGATCACACACCCTCCTACTATTTAAAAAAACATAGTACAGGTAATCAACTAGGTTTTACTCACAGAATCATAAAATTGCACAGCTATAATAATAATAATTTATTATTTATACCCCGCCCATCTGACTGGGTTTCCCCAGCCACTCTGGGCGGCTCCCAACAGAATATTAAAGACACGATAAAACATCAAACATTAAAAAAAACTTCCCTAAACAGGGCTGCCTTCAGATGTCTTCTAAAAGTCAGCTAGTTGTTTATTTCCTTGACATTTGATGGGAGGGTGTTCCACAGGGAGGGCGCCACCACCGAGAAGGCCCTCTGCCTGGTTCCCTGTAACCTCGCTTCTTGCAGGGAACTGCCAGAAGACCCTTGGGAGATGGACCCTGGTGTCCGGGGTGGAGACGCTCCTTCAGGTATACTGGGCTGAGGTCGTTTAGGGCTTTCAAGGTCAGCACCAACACTTTGAATTGTGCCCAGAAACGTCCTGGGAGCCAATGTAGGTCTTTCAGGACCAGTGTTATGTGGTTTCAGCGGCCATTCCCAGTCCCCAGTTTGGCTGCCTCATTCTGAATTAGTTGCAGTTTCTAGGTCACCTTCCAAGGTAGTCCCACAGAGAGTGCATGGCAGTAGTCCAAGCGGGAGATAACCAGAGCATGCACCACTCCGGTGACACAGTCTGTGGGCAGGTGGGGTCTCATCCTGCATACCAGATGGAGCTGGGAGACAGCCGCCCTGGACACAGAGTTGACCTGCGCCTCCATGGACATCTGTGAGTCCAAGATGACACCCAGGCTGCGCACCTGGTCCTTCGGGGGCACATTCACCCCATTCAGGACCAGGGAGTCCCCCACACCCCTCCACCCCCTGTCCTCCAAAAACAGTACTTCTGTCTTGTCAGGATTCAACCTCAATCTAATCGCAACTTCCGGACCAGCTGCAAAGGGCAGCCCCACGAAAAGCACATTACAGCAGTCAAGAGCATACCAGGATTTGATTGTCGTGGGGTGCGGAGAAAGGGAGAGAGAGAGAGAGAGAGAGAGAGAGAAAGAAAGAACCCTTCTTTCTTGTATCAAATGGACGGATCGTGCCGCGCTTGGGAACTGGGAAACTTCCTGGCATCGCCCTTTAAAAAATGACCCCCATCTGGAGCTGTTTCTGCTGGCAAAGAACCTATAAATCACAGGAAGGACCTGATAGATTTCCAATCAAATTTCTCTTCCCACAAGCAGCCTCGCTGCAGCTGCAGGACTCCTCCTGCTCCCTCTCCAAACATCGTTTCTGCACCCCACCCCCGCCCACCAACTGCTGCCATCCCAACTTCTCTGGACACTCTGGTGGGCGGAGAAAGGGGGGATGGGACGATGGAGAACCCAGGATCGGCCATTGATTCCCCCGAACCTGTCGATTTTATTGAAACCCCCAGAAGTAGCTTTAAGAACAAAAGAGGTTGGGGCCAGAATGGCTTGATGACGACATGAATCGTTCTTCGTTCTCGTTGAGCTGTGCAAACTCCCCTTAAAATCTTGGTCAATTTGCACCCCTGCCATTTGGGTGTGGGTGTGTGTGCCGAACATGCTCCTTGCAATGCCTTTGTTATTGTTTGTATGGTTGTGTTTTTTGCTGAAAAAAGAGGTGCCAGAACTCACCACGAACCCTTAAAGACCTAGGTTGGCTCCCGGGGTGTTTCCGAACACAATTCAAAGGGTTGGTGCTGACCTTGAAAGCCCTAAACGGCCTCAAAGGCCCAGTATCCCTGAAGGAGCGTCTCTACCCTGGACACCGGGGACCATCTCCTGAGGACCTTCTGGCGGTTCCCTCCCTGCGAGGAGCGAGGTTACAGGGAACCAGGCAGAGGGCCTTCTTGGTGGTGGCGCCCACTCATTCAACTCATTTAAAAACACCAGGCAGGCCCCACAAATAACCCAGAGATGCCTTTGAAATAAAAGCACACATTCTACTCATGTAAAAACACACTGGTTCCTGGACCGTCCGCATCCGAGAGGTTCTAGAACAGGGGTCAGCAAACTTTTTCGGCAGGGGGCCAGTCCACTGTCCCTCAGACCTTGTGGGGGGCCGGACTATTTTTTTTTGGGGGGGGGGGGGAAATGACTGAATTCCTATGCCCCACAAATAACCCAGAGATGCATTTTAAATAAAAGGACACATTCTACTCATGTAAAAACACGCTGATTCCTGGACCATCCGCGGGCCGGATTGAGAAGGCGATTGGGCTGGATCCAGCCCCCGGGCCTTAAGTTCCCTACCATAGAATCGTAGAGTTGGAAGGGACCCCCCCTAGCCCAACCCCCCTTGCAATGCAATAATAATAATAATAATAATAATAATTTCTTATTTATACCCCACCCATCTGGCTGGGTTTCCCCAGCCACTCTGGGCGGCTTCCACAGAGACCAAAAATACACTAAAATGTCACACATTGAAAACTTCCCTAAACAGGGCTGCCTTAAGATGTCTTCTGAATGTCAGGTAGTTGTTTATCGCTTTGACATCTGGTGGGAGGGCGTTCCACAGGGAGGGCGCCACCACCAAGAAGGCCCTCTGCCTGGTTCCCAGTAGCTTTGCTTCTCGCAATGAGGGAACCACCAGAAGGCCCTTGGCGCTGGACCTCAGTGTCCAGGCAGAACGATGGGGGTGGAGACGCTCTTTCAGGTATACTGGGCCGAGGCAAGGCATCTCAGCTGAAGCATCCCTGACAGGTGTCCATCAAACCTCTGCTTAGAAACCTCCAAGGAAGGAGAGAGGAGAGAGAATAATTGGGCGCCGCTCTCACACACACATATGCCTGTTCTTCCTGTGGGCGACAGAGCCTTTTAGACAAGCTCTTTGCCCCCCTTGGCGCCAACTCCCCCATGCCAACCCATCCCTCCAGCCAGGCCCTGCCTTACCAAGGCCTTGACCCAAGCGCTCTCCCTTCTTTTTCTTTTTTTTCTCTTTTCAAAGAAATTTATTTCACATACCGCCACCACGCCCACAGCTGTATGGAGCTATATGGCACGAAGCCTTTAAGCAGAATGTACGGTACTACGTGGGTGGCGCTGTGGGTTAAACCACAGAGCCTAGGACTTGCCAATCAGAAGGTCGGCAGTTCGAATCCCCGCGACGGGGTGAGCTCCCGTTGCTCGGTCCCTGCTCCTGCCAACCTAGCAATTCGAAAGCACGTCAAAGTGCAAGTACCGTATTTTTTGCTCTATAAGACTCACTTTTCCCCTCCTAAAAAGTAAGGGGCAATGTGCGTGCGTCCTATGGAATGAGTGCAGGCTGCGCAGCTATCCCAGAAGTCAGAACAGCAAGAGGGATTGCTGCTTTCACTGCGCAGCGATCCCTCTTGCTGTTCTGGCTTCTGGGATTCAGAAGGTTTTTTTTCTTGTTTTCCTCCTCCAAAAACTGGGTGCGTCTTGTGGTCTGGTGCGTCTTATAGAGCGAAAAATATGGTAGATAAATAGGTACCACTCCGGCGAGAAGGTAAACAGCATTTCCGTGCGGTGCTCTGGTTCGCCAGAAGCGGCTCAGTCCTGCTGGCCACATGACCCGGAAGCTGTACGCCGGCTCCCTCAGCCAATAAAGCGAGATGAGCACTGCAACCCCAGAGTTGGCCACGACTGGACCTAATGGTCAGGGGTCTCTTTACCTTTACCTTACAAGACATCCAAGGAGCCTCCAGCCTTCTTGTGACCCAGTATCAACACATGTGTACATAAAAGGTGCTTTGTTCCTGCACCTCAACTATCCTTGAGTCCCCCACTCCCAAAGTCACAGAGTAACAGAAGCAGGAAGGTCAAATCCAGACAATCACAGGCTTCCGGACGCTGTTCTGCCTCTTCACCACAAACAGCCTCTGACCAGAGATGGTCACAAGGAAGGAGTGCTCCCCAAACACCACAGAGATACGCCTGAAGGGCACCTCGGGGCAGTGGGGCAGGCCATGTTCACCCTTCTAAAGGAGAGCCTTCTTCTTCAGTCTTTCCACTGCGAAGACCTCTTTGCATCATTCCTCTCCCTTTGCTTGAGGTTCCTCCCTCTCTCTCCCCCTCCCTGAGCCCATTAGCCATAATATCTGTTAAATATTTCGACAGCTTAACAGGGGAATTGATTGCTTGTTACTCCAAGATGGGGTTTTTTGATGGGCCTGGAGAGATGTCAGCAGCGCCACTGGGCTGCTTGCCAGCGGCACCTGAGACGGGCAGATCGGAAGAATCTCTCTCTGGGATGCTGTTCCAAGTGTCGTGCCCACGCAGGAGATTCGAAACAGATTTCCCTGGGATTTCTCTCTCCTCTCCCGTCTCCCGCCAGGAAAGGAGCCAACCTTCGTGGGTTCTTAACATCACAGTAAGGGTGATGCGGGTGGGGCTGTGGGTTAAAGCACAGAGCCTAGGACTTGCCGATCGGAAGGTCGGCGGTTCGAATCCCCGCAATGACGGGGTGAGCTCCCGTTGCTCGGTCCCTGCTCCTGCCAACCTAGCAGTTCGAAAGCACACCAGTGCAAGTAGATAAATAGGTACCACTGTGGCGGGAAGGTCAACGGCGTTTCCGTGCGCTGCTCTGGTTCGCCAGAAGCGGCTTAGTCCTGCTGGCCACATGACCCGGAAGCTATACGCCGGCTCCCTCGGCCAGTAAAGCGAGATGAGCGCTGCAACCCCAGAGTCGGCCACGACTGGACCTAATGGTCAGGGGTCCCTTTACCTTTAAGGGTGATGAATGGATGTTCACAGAGGCGTAGGAAGGTCAGGTGGTACCCGGTGCGGATAATTTCTTGTCAACACACCCCACATTTATTATTATTATTATTATTGCCTGCAAAAATGGTTTTACATTATTTCGTATTTTCTTACAAAGGAATGTGGATTCTGGGCCTCTCATAACATGTAGGAGACTATGGACAGATACAGCCATAGCTACGGTTTCAGATGCTTCAGGTTGTGGTTTTTTTGGGTTATGGATGCGCCGAAACCAGGAAGTACCGGAACGGGTGACAGTGGCCGTGCATGCGCAGAAGCGCAAAATCGCGCTTTGCGCATGCGTAGAAGTACCGAAACGCAACCCGCGCGTGCGCAGATGCGCCGCGGCGGGTTGCGAATGTGCTTCCTGCAGGGATCACGTCTGCAACCCGAGCGTCCAGTGTACTTAAATCTACAGGGTGGGTTGTGTTTTGGCTTGTGTTGTTTTATCTACATTTGCTGTTTATTTATTTAATAAAAATTATTTTTTAAAAAACCTGCAAAGCGGTTTGCCAAAACAAACAAACAAACAGACCTCACCTGGAGGACTGTGTCCAGTTCTGGGCACCACAGTTCAAGAAGGACATTGACAAACTGGAACGTGTCCAGAGGAGGGCAACCCAAATGGTCAAAGGCCTGGAAACGATGCCTTATGAGGAACGGCTAAGGGAGCTGGGCATGTTTAGCCTGGAGAAGAGGAGGTTAAGGGGTGATATGATAGCCATGTTCAAATATATAAAATGATGTCCCATAGAGGAGGGAGAAAGGTTGTTTTCTGCTGCTCCAGAGAAGCGGACACGGAGCAATGGTTCCAAACTACAAGAAAGAAGATTCCACCTAAACATTAGGAAGAACTTCCTGACAGTAAGAGCTGTTCGACAGTGGAATTTGCTGCCAAGGAGTGTGGTGGAGTCTCCTTCTTTGGAGGTCTTTAAGCAGAGGCTTGACAACCATATGTCAGGAGTGCTCTGATGGTGTTTCCTGCTTGGCAGGGGGTTGGACTCGGTGGCCCTTGTGGTCTCTTCCAACTCTAGGATTCTATGATTCTATGAAAAAAACACCATAGCAGTAAAATCAAGAAAAATCGGCTGTGTGCAGGGGGCAGGGCGAATGCAAGGCAAGGCCTAATCTACTCAGCCTAGTCTCATTTTCTTCACACAGGCCGACTTTCCAGGACCCGGGAACTCCAGCGGACGGTAGGGCAGTTCATAAATTTATTTATTTATTTTTAAAAAGCCTGCTCCAAAGGTCTTTTCTTACTAAACTAGGGATTATATAGCTGTATCTGAAATTCCATGCATATCAGTTAATCTCTTGACCCTGCTCCACTGAATGGAAACAGCTATTTTCGTGCAGGAGGAACGCCCTCCCACCAGATGTCAAAGAGAACAACAACTACCAGATTTTTAGAAGACACCTGAAGGCAGCCCTGTTCAGGGAAGCTTTTAATGTTTGATGCTTTACTGCATTTTGATATTTTGTTGGAAGCTGCCCAGAGTGGCTGGAGAAGCCCAGCCAGATGGGCGGCGTATAAATAATATATTATTATTATTATTATTATTATTATTATTATTATTATTATTATTATTATTATTATTTGGTGGAGGGGCTTATCTCTGCCCCCTGTGGGAGTGGGTTCTGCAGATTAATGATGTACTGCATGATGAAGAATAACCCACCCGCAAGAAAGATTATACTGTAATTACCTAGGCAAATCCAAGATGAGTTCAGCTGCCACAAACATTAGTTCAAAGGATTAGTTCTACGGTGAAACCAGGAAAGGAAAAGCCTTCGACTGTCATGGACGCTTAATCTGAGATTCCTGCATTTCAGTGGGTTGGGCTAGAGGACCTCTGAGGGTCCCTCCAAAGTCTACAACTGTCATGGACGCTTCATCTGCGATTCCTGCATGGCAGCGGGTTGGGCTAGAGGACCTCTGAGGGTCCCTCCAAAATCTACAACTGTCATGGACGCTTCATCTGCGATTCCTGCATTGCAGCGGGTTGGGCTAGAGGACCTCTGAGGGTCCCTCCTAAGTCTACAACTGTCATGGACGCTTCATCTGCGATTCCTGCATTGCAGCGGGTTGGGCTAGAGGACCTCTGAGGGTCCCTCCTAAGTCTACAACTGTCATGGATGCTTAATCTGTATTAGGTCCAGCGCCGAGGGCCTTCTGGCGGTTCCCTCATTGCGAGAAGCAAAGCTACAGGGAACCAGGCAGAGGGCCTTCTCGGTAGTGGCGCCCGCCCTGTGGAACGCCCTTCCAGCAGATGTCAAAGCGATAAACAACTACCTGACATTCAGAAGACATCTTAAGACAGCCCTGTTCAGGGAAGCTTTTAACGTGTGATATTTACTGTATTTGTGGTTTTTATGGAAGCCGCCCAGAGTGGATGGGGAGGCCCAGCCAGATGGGCGGGCTATAAATAATAAATTGTTGTTGTTGTTGTTGTTATCTGCGATTCCTGCATGGCAGCAGGTTGGGCTAGAGGACCTCTGAGGGTCCCTCCGAAGTCTACAACTTTCATGGACGCTTAATCTGCGATTCCTGCATGGCAGCAGGTTGGGCTAGAGGACCTTTGAGGGTCCCTCCTAAGTCTACAACTGTCATGGACGCTTAATCTGCGGTTCCTGCATGGCAGCGGGTTGGGCTAGAGGACCTCTGAGGGTCCCTCCAAAGTCTACAGTTCCATGATTCTGCTTCTTAACGATCAAGCAGACACCAACATGCAGAATCAAATCTACCCGGGTGCAGAGTGCGTCTCCTTGCCTCCAATTACGCTGACATATTTCCAAGCCCCGGCCTTGGAATGCACTTGGTGTGGGGAGCACGGGAATAATCGTAAAAAAAAAAAACCCACCACATCGATTGACGCCTCTAATGAATGGCTTTGGCTTACGGTGTTTCTAGCAAGAGAGCCAGGCCAGGCACAGGTTTATGGAGAAGCCAGCAGGAAATGTTTCCCCATCAATCTCGCCATCAGAGTTGGGAGCCAAAAACCCCAGAATTTCGCCTGGCTGGCCAGGAGCTTGTTGTAACGCATCAGATACGCTTGTTAAGAGGCGTGAAAGGCAAGCGATGGGGATGGCTTTGCCAATCCTGTGTCAGGTTTATTGTTCCTGGACTGCGGGCTGACACTGACAGCTGCAATCGCCCTCTTTTCTAGCTCAGGGTGGCAACCTCACATACCTGCTGATATTTTTCCTATGAAAACAGGGACGTCCTATTACATAAAACTATAGTTTTCCCAGTAGTGATGTATGGAAGTGAGAGCTGGACCATAAAGAAGGCTGATGGCCGAAGAATGGATGCTTTTGAATTGTGGTGCTGGAGGAGACTCTTGAGAGTCCCATGGACTGCAAGAAGATCCAACCTCTCCATTCGGAAGGAAATCAGCCCTGAGTGCTCACTGGAAGGACAGATCCTGAAGCTGAGGCTCCAAGACTTTGGCCACCTCAGGAGAAGAGAAGACTCCCTGGAAAAGAACCTGATGTTGGGAAAGATGGAGGGCCCAAGGAGAAGGGGACGACGGAGGACGAGATGGTGGGATGGTGTTCTCAAAGCGGCCAACATGAGTTTGACCAAAGTGTGGGAGGCAGTGGAAGACAGGAGGGCCTGGCGTGCTCTGGACCAGGGGGTCACAAAGAGTCGGACACAACTAATCGACTAAACAACAACAATCTGGATGCCACGGGCCTGATCTGGCAGAACCCTTATTGTGTTCTTCCGGCCTACAACTCCCATCATCCCTGAGCTCTGGCCTTGCTAGCTAGGGGTGACAGGAGTTGTAGTTCAACAACATCTGGGGACCCACAGGTTGAGAAAGGCTGGTCTAGGGTGATGTTGTCCAACAACAGGTTAAAAATTGTTCAAATTTGCCTGGTGCCTCTAAGAATTTTGGACTTCAGTTCTCACCCAGCAATGAGAACCCATGGCTCAAGAGAGCTGCGTGACTCTGATTCCCATCAACCCCTGGCTCTTCACACCCAGTGGTCTTGGATGATGGGAGTTGTAGTCCAAAACCGGGTTGGGAAAGGCCCAGGCAGCTCATCCCCATTAGGTCTGGATCCAGAGTTAGAGAGCTGGCACCATCTGAAGGTCTCAAGCACATCGTCACGCGCCCAACCTCTAACATCATCCTAGGCGAGACACGTCGCGTTTTGGGCTTTATGATAGATATAATTTAAAGATCCGAGAGGTGTTAAAACCCATCAGTCACTCCCGGGCTGAGCTTAAATCTTCTTCCAGATGATCTATATCGCTTGAGGTATTAACGAGTTTTCCAATTTTCATTCAATCAGCAGAACTTGCCTGTCTCCTGGCACACAGGCCCAGGTTGGGTCATTAATAACTGCGGTGGAAATCAGTAGCCACGGCAAAGCACACTGCTAGCACACTTGCATATATATATCCCGTCGTCTTTACGATGCAATTTCCCCATACAGGACCAGGTGCGCAGCCTGGGAGTCATTTTGGACTCACAGCTGTCCATGGAGGCACAGGTCAATTCTGTGTTCCAGGGCAGCTGTCTGCCAGCTCCATCTGGTACGCTGGATGAGACCCTCCCTGCCCCCCACTCCTAACAGAATATTAAAAACATGATAGTACACCAAACATTAAAAACTTCCCTGTACAGGGCTTCTTTAAGATGTCTTCTAAAAACCAGATAGTTGTTTATTTCCTTGACATCTGGCGGGAGGGTGCCACCACCGAGAAGGCCCTCTGCCAGGTTCCCTATAACCTCACTAGGTCAGGCGGAGAGGCAGTGACTGGCCTAAAGTCACACCCATTGAGCTTCAGGGCCAAGTGGAGATTTGAACTCGGGTCTCTTAGTTCCCAGTAGGTCGCTCTCTAACCCCTACACGATACTGGCTTTCTGACTTTCCCGTCAGCCACTTTGGGCTGCTTCCAGTACATATAAAACAGAATAAAACTTCAAACATTAAAAACTTCCCTAAACAGGGCTGCCTTCAGATGTCTTCTGAAAGTCAGATAGTTGCTTATTTCCTTGACATCTGATGGGAGGGCGCCACCACCGAGAAGGCCCTCTGCCTGGTTCCCTGTAACCTCACATCTCACAGGGAGGGAACCGCGAGAAGACCCTCGGGAGATGGACCCAGGTGTCCGGGGTGGACGATGGGAGTGGAGACGCTCCTTCAGGTCTGCTGGGCCGTTTAGGGCTTTCAAGGTCAGCACCAACCCTTGGAATTGTGCTCGGAAATGTCCTGGGAGCCAATGTAGGTCTTTTAGGAGGGGTCAGAGGGAGAAGACGGGGAGGATGAGCTGTCAGGAGCTGAAGAGGTAACATGGCTTAGAGCAGGCATAGGCAACCTCGGCCCTCCAGATGTTTTGGGGACTACAATTCCCATCATCCCTGACCACTGGTCCTGTTGGCTAGGGAACATGGGAGTTGTAGTCCCAAAACATCTAGAGGGCCAAAGTTGCCTATGCCTGGCTTAGAGAGCAGGGCAAGTCTGTGGCTCTGTCACCTTTTTGCAGGATGACAAGGAACCAGTAGTGAGCACATTTTGGGTTTGATCTGTCAACCAGCTCTAAATCCATCCAACAGTTATTTCATCCAGACTACATTTTACCAGCTTTTCCACAAGGATGTCATGGCAGGGGGGGGGGGGGGACTTTGTCAAAAGCCTTGCTGAAATCAAGATGATAATAATAATATAATAATTTATTATTAGTACCACGCCCATCTGGCTGGGCTTCCCCAGCCACTCTGGGTGGCTTCCAACAAAGCATTAAAACACAGTAATGCATCAAACTTTAACAGCTTCCCTAAACAGGGCTGCCTTCAGATGTCTTCTAAATGTCAGGTAGTTGTTGTTCTCTTTGACATCTGGTAGGAGGGCGTTCCACAGGGCGGGCGCCACCACCGAGAAGGCTTTCTGCCTGCTTCCCTGTAACCTCGCTTCTTCCAGCCAAGAGAGGACAAAGGAACTATCTCCTTATGGGATAGTTTCCAGGTGTATATTACTTTTGTAACTTAAGTCTGCCTTCTGGGATCCATTTGTGAACAGAATGCATGAGTAAACTCTTTTTATACTTTTATAGAAGACTGCGTTGTGTTTATAGAAGACTGCGGCGTGAGGGACCAAAGGAGAAATCTTTTATATGCTTGTTGTCTTTGTCCATGGATGCTTTTGAATTCTGGTGCTAGTAGTAGTAGTAGTAATAATAATAATAATAATAATAATAATAATAATTTAACTATTTATACCCCGCCCATCTGGCTGGGTTTCCCCAGCCACTCTGTGTGGCTCCCAGCAGAATATTAAAAACACAATAAAACATAAAACATTAAAAACTTCCCTAAACAGGGCTGCATTCAGATGTCTTCTAAAAGTCAGACAGTTGTTTGTTTCCTTGACATCTGGTGGGAGGGCGTTCCACAGGGCGGGTGCCACCACCGAGAAGTGCCTCTGCCTGGTTCCCTGTTGCTTGGCTTCTCTCAGTGAGGGAACTACCAGAAGGCCCTCAGCGCTGGACCTCAGTGTCCAGGTAGAAGACACACTACATCTGCCACATTCCCCTTATCCACCAATCTGGAAACTCTATTGAGAAACCCGTGCTGGGTCTGCGTAATCACAGCGTCCTTTTCGAAGCGCTCACAGACTGTTTAATTCAGGACCATGAGGACTGTTGTTGTTGTTGTTGTTGAGTCTTTTAGTCGTGTCCGCCTCTTCGTGACCCCCTGGACCAGAGCATGCCAGGCCCTCCTGTCTTCCACTGCCTCCCGCAGTTGGGTCAAATGCTGGTAGCTTCGAGAACACTGTCCCACCATCTCGTCCTCTGTCGTCCCCTTCTCCTTGTGCCCTCCATCTTTCCCAGCATCAGGGTCTTTTCCAGGGAGTCTTCTCTTCTCCTGAGGTGGCCAAAGTCTTGCAGCCTCCACTTCAGGATCTGTCCTTCCAGTGAGCACTCAGGCCTGATTTCCTTCCAAATGGAGAGGTTGGATCTTCTTGCAGTCCATGGGACTCTCAAGAGTCTCCTCCAGCACCAGAATTCAAAAGCATCCGTTCTTCGGCGATCAGCCTTCTTGATGGTCCAGCTCTCACTTCCATACATCACTACTGGCGAAACCATGGCTTTTACTATACGGACCATGAGGAGTAGGGTCTTGCAATATATTCAAGGGAATCGCAGAGTTGTATAGCACTCGCTCTGCATGCAAACGACCCCGGGCTCAGTTCCCAGCAACATATCCCAGTAGTGGTGGGAGAGAACCCCTGTCTGAGACCCTGGAAAACTGCTGTCGATCAGTGCGGACAGTATTGAGGTTGGTGGACCGCTGGCCTGACTCCCTACACACCAACTTGCTATGTTGCTTATGACCCTTGAATCACCGCCTACCAGCCTAACCGTTAAAACTGCGCCAAATTATAACATATTGGATTTACTTAAAATTCAATATTCTGTCTCCCTGGTTCCTGGGGGGAATGAATAGCTCTTGGCCCAGCCTATTCCATTAGGAAGGCCTCTGTATCCTTCAACCCTCATAATTCTTCTTTTTTCCTTTCTTTCCCCAACGCTCCAAAGCAAAGGTATAATTTCTTTGTTGACCGTTTCTGCCCATTCGGTCCAGGCAGACAGGGCGGCTGGGCCTTGGCCCTCTCAGGTCTCTCCCAGCCTCGCTCTGGCACCATCAATGGGATTTTAATAGGTGTATTTTCAAATTAGTTCTGGGGCTTTCAGGACTTATCAGTTAAATGAGCTTTTTCAAATTGATTCAGAGGTCACCCAGAGAAGTTTTCAGGCTGTGTTATCTCTCCCCCAGAAGGTTCCAGGGGCAACGGGGAGAAGAAGGAAGTCGGAGGGAAGAGGTTGGGTGGTGGTGGGGGAGTGGAAGGGGTGGCTGGTGGTGGGAGGGAGGGAGGGAGGAAAAGAAAGAAAGAAAGAAAGAAAGAAAGAAAGAAAGAAAGAAAGAAAGAAAGAAAGAAAGAAAGAAAGAAAGAAAGGAGGGAGGGAGGGAGGGAGGGAGGGAGGGAGGGAGGGAGGGAGGGGAAAAGGAAGGAAAGGGGAAGGAAGGATGGAAGGAAGGAAGGAAGGAAGGAAGGAAGGAAGGAAGGAAGGAAGGAGGAAACGAAGGGAGGGAGGGAGGGGAAAAGGAAGGAAGGGGAAAGGAAGGAAGAAAGGAAGGAAGGAAGGAAGGAAGGAAGGGGAGAAGGAATGGAGGGGGAAGGGAGAGAGGGAGGGAGGGAGGGAGGGAAGAAGGGGGGAAGGAAGGAAGTAGGGAGGGAGGGAGGAAGAAGCATAGGTGCCAATTCCCCGGGGCCGAGGTCCCTCCCCCCCCCAATAAAATATTTGAGGGAGCCACTGCCCCAAAGTTGATGGGCACTGCCATTCAAATGATGTACCTGAGCTACGTCTTGTTGTTGATGAAGGGAGGGGCTTGCCTGGGGGGCCCCAATATTTGATTTGAGTTGCCAACCCTGGAAGGGAGAGAGGGGAATAAAGGAAGGAAGGAGGGGAAATAAAAGGAGATGAAATAAAAGGAAGGAAGGAAGGAAGGAAGGAAGGAAGGAAGGAAGGAAGGAAGGAAGGAATCATAAAATTGTAGAGTTGGAAGGGACACCTCGAGTCATCTAGTCCAGCCCCCGGCAATGCAGGAAATTAGGAGGGAGGGAGAAGAGAAATGTGAGAAAGCAAAAGGGATATGTAAGTGGAAAGAAAAAATAAATGCATTGAGAAGAAAGGCAAAGAAATTAGAGGAGGGGATAACAATCTGGAAGGGAAGCTTTCCAGTTTGGAAGCCTATGAAATGGGCTGAGTTTTGTTGCCTTCTTATATCACCCAGAATCATGTGTTTGGGAGTGTCTATGAATTTTTATTTCTTTTTGAAAAGGAATTATTGACGTGAACATCATTTAAGTATGTGTGTGTGTTTATTTTCAGTCCTTTACTAGTCTGGTCTTTGCTTCTTATCACCTGGGAATGTCCTGTTGATTAATTATTATTTTTAAAAATGCATATTTATACAAAAAAGGAAGTTACAGCTTTGTTCTTTCTGGTCTAGATATCCATACACACGAGGGAAAGATTGTGTATTTCTTATCAGCATCCGAATCCCAATACGAGTCATGGAGCAGCCATGAAATCAAGGGGGTCTACTCTTGAGTAAGACTTGGCCTGCAATTACTATAAATTCGGATTCCACTGGATTCCACAGCACTTAACTTCTGAGTAGGCATGGTTGAGATTGTGCAGTTAGTTGGCTATCCCCTCTTATTATTATTATTATTGGGGTTTATCTAAGTCATACTCTAGAGTAGACCCACTGAAATAAACGAATTCTGGCTAACTTCAGTCCATTGGTTTCAAAGGGTTTCCTCTATGACATAGATCGAGTTTGTTTATTTATTTAGTAAAATGTAAAGAAATGTGAGATAGATGGATGGATGGAAGGAAGGAAGGAAGGAAGGAAGGAAGGAAGGAAGGAAGGAAGGAAAAGGAAGAAAGGAAGGAAGGAAGGAAGGGAGGGAGGGAGGGAGGGAGGGAGGGAGGGAGGGAGGGAAAGGAAGGAAGGAAGGAAGGAAGGAAGGAAGGAAGGGAGGAAGGGAGGAAGGAAGGGAGGGAGGGAGGGAGGGAGGGAGGGAGGGAGGGAGGGAGGGAGGGAAAGGAAGAAAGGAAGAAATAAAGGAAGAAGGAAGGAAGGAAGGAAGGAAGGAAGGAAGGAAGGAAGGAAGGAAGGAAGGAAGGAAGGAAGGAAAAGGGAAGGAAAGGAAAGGGAAGGAAGGAAAAGGAAGGAAGGAAGGAAGGAAGGAAGGAAGGAAGGAAGGAAGGAAGGAAGGAAGGAAGGAAGGAAGGAAGGGGGAGTAGCAGAGCAAGAGAGAGAAATCTTTCTTGAAACTTAAGTGGCTCAAACAGACGAGCGAAACGGCCTCTTACTTAGCTGCGAGGGAATTAAATGGAAATCCTGATATGAATTTGACAAGCCCTGTGGAACAGCAAGCAAAGATTTATCCGTTAATTATTTATCATAATTAAGTCCCGCTAATAGATTGGGAAAGCTGAGGTTCTGGGGGATATTTCTATTTATAATGAATTCGCGGGAGAGCAAATTAGCCGAGCCTTAAGATTATCCTCTCCCCCGCCCGCCCCAAACGCTGTCAAGTCAAGATTTTGAGATATTTATTTATATTTCTTGAACAGGGGTGGGGAGAGGGGGAAAAATATGGTTCCCAAAGAAGATTTCGCCCGAAAGAGCTTCTCGCTCGGTTAATTTGGAACCTCCGAGCGGATCCGACGCCTGGACCTGTTTCCGTGTGAACGGAAAACGAATCCGGAGTGGCTCCTAGATTTGCATCTGGAGCGAGGTGGGTGGTGTGGGGGGGACGTTTGAGAGAATCGGAACGGTGTTCAGTCACGGCTGGGGGAGTGGGACTCGTTAAAAGCAGTTCCGAAAGATTAAGCTGAAATTATTATTATTATTATTTATTATTATTATTATTATTATTATTATTATTATTATTATTATTATTATTATTATTCGCCTTCAAGATATGTTCCACAGCGAGGTACAAAATATAAATTTTTAAAAGCTAAAATGAATAGTTACACAATTACAAAATAACAGGATTTTTTATTTTTATTTTTTTGCAACACACAGACACAGAAAATTCTCAACCTTTCTCAGTAAAAAAAACCCAAACGCGCCCAGAAACGGATTTACCGTTTCTGCGGTTTTTTGTGGGGGGTTTTAATATATATATATATAAATGTATTTTTGAAAGGGAAAGAAAACCCCAGACTTTCAAGGGAAACGGTAAATCTGGATTAAACAAAGTGGTTCCAATCCGGTTCGCAGCACAAAGTTATAAACGTGCACACAGGAGTAAGGTCCACTGAGTGTGGGACATTTACCCAGGAGTCCGCTCCACCGGACACAGTGAAATTTACTTCTGAGTAAATATCTATAGTCTCGCTTTGTCATTTGAGGAGACTTTTGCCACTACAATAATTGAGATCCTATTTCCTTGCTCCAATCCAGCTGTGAATTTTTTGTTTATATATATATTTTTAGGGTTCTAATAATTTTTTCGCTATTATTAAACTTAATTCACGAGAATTCTGTGGTTCTTTTACGCATGCCAGAGGCAGGTAGATTTGACTCACGAGAAAACGGATTGCCACCTTGCCAAATAACAGGACCCGAATTTTACTCAAGAGTAGACGCCGCTGGAATGAATGGTTCTTCTGCACGTTCGCCAGGCCTACCCGTTTCAGCCGGTCTACTCTGAGTAGGATTTAGCTGGACACAGCTATATTACAGTATGTTTGGTGTATTACAGTATTTTAATATTTTTTTGGAAGCCGCCCAGAGTGGCTGAGGAAGCCCAGCCAGATGGGTGGGGTATAAATAAAATAATTATTATTATTATTATTATTATTATTATTATTATTATTATTATTATTATTATTATTATTATTACACACTCATTTCATTTGTTTGCTTATTCAATCTCTTTGCACCCCGCCTTTCTCCCAAACTGGGGCTCCAGGCGGCGCACAAAAGCGTCGGTTATAAAACGCAGGGCAGTGGGGAAATCTAGCTGGAAAAGAAAAAGTAAAAGCACATCGCGAGGTATCTAAAACCCAGCCATTAAAGGCAGTTTTGCCCTGACAGCAGCCCAGTGACCAGCCTCTGCATTGCAAGGGGTCAGACTACAGGACCTTTGGAAATCCCTGCCTATTCTCCGTTTCTTTTACCGCCTGCGCCTTAGTTTTTCAAAAAGGCCCGTCTGGATCTGCGAGCTGATAGATAAGGAAGAGAGAGCCAGCCCAAACCCCCTCTTCATTAAAATTAATATTAATAATACTAAGTTTAATAATCTTAAGTTTATACTAATAATATTAATTTATTAAAATTAATAATATTAATTTACTAAAATTAATAATATTAATTTACTAAAATTAATAATATTAATTTACTAAAATTAATAATATTAATTTACTAAAATTAATAATATTAATTTCTGTTGAACCCTTATGGTGTGAATTCAGTTTAGAAAGGGATTGTTGCAGCGCCGCCATCTTTATTGAAATCATTTTGCCCCAGCCCAGTTAAAATAGATTTATTTATTTTTTACAGGGTGTGTGTTACTATGCGTGTTTTGTCTTTCAGAAGGAAAAGCGGGGTGGGAGCGAAAAAATTATTAGAACCATATATCAAAAAATTCACAGCTGGATTGGAACAAGGAAATGGGATCCCAATTATTGTAGTGGCAAAAGTCTCCTCAAATGGCAGAGGGAGACTATAGATATTTACTCAGAAGTAAAACTCACTGTGTCCGGTGGAGCTGACTCCTGGGTAAATGTCCAGGGGCAATGCGGGAATCTTTTTGCCCGACGCGGGACTCGAACCCGCGACTCCCAAAGGAATGAATATTAAGCGGATGGTGCAGTTGATTGGATAGGCGTTCCAAGAAAGAATCCCTGTGTGGGAGAAGGTTGCGAAAAGAAGATCGACCGCCTCGTAAATTCCTCGCCTGACATCGAATGCTGCGTTTAATACCTCGCTTGGCTTGGCAGGATTGAGTAATTGGGCGTCAATTCGATTTAAGGGCAGAGGCGACGCGGAGCCAGGTCATTTTCTCACGGGGTGGGGCTTGCGCGTTCGTGCGCAAGAGGCTGGGAAGGTTAACAACGCCGGTTTCCCATCGGCTTTCAAATCTCCGCCCTGTGTTAGAACGTTCACAGCCCGGCCAACACGCGTGTTTAGCCGCACGTGTGAAAGCAGGCTGGGCGAATGGGGGCCCGTTCTCCCGTGCAGCACAACTCCGCGCCCCTTTTAGGCAGAGATCTCACCAGCGCTAGCCACCCTCCACAAACCCCATATCTTTAAAGTATATGACTACCCCTCAAAGAAGTCTGAGATCTGTGGGTTCCCCCTCAAAGAACTACAATTCCCAACACCCTTAACAATGCCATAGTTCCCAGGATCCTTCGCAGGAAGCCGCTTGCTTCAAATGTATTGGGTTACTGGGGGTTATTGTTTTAATTTGGATTATATATTGATTTGAACTGATTTTAGAATGAAATGATTTTAGAATGTTGTATATTTTACTCTTGTTAGCCACTCTGAGCCCAGCTTCAGCTGGAGAGGGCGGGATATAAATAAATTATTATTATTATTATTATTATTATTATTATTATTATTATTATCCAAAGGCCCAGGTTGGGGGGGCTTCTGGCACTCCCTGAAGACCCCCAAGCATAGAACCTGTGACATTTTGCATGCAAAAGAGATGATCTACCATTGAGCTATAGATGCTCTCCTTAAAAAAAAATTAAGCAATAAACCAGTCCTCATGAAGGAATGGCTGATTTAATAGGAAGCTAACAGGCTTTCTCATACCAAAGCAAACTGCTGTTTCATCTAGCTTGACAATGGAAGACCTCAGGGTGCAGTATTTTCCCAGCCCTTCCTGCAAAATCGCACCTGAAACCTTCTGCGTGCAAAGGAGGTTCTCCGATGCTCAGTCATAAAATGACCCCAGGGGTCATACATCTCAGCCCGCTTTGCAATCCAGGAATCACAGCTAAAGTATCCAACCTCTGATTAAAAAAGGAAGGAGAGTCCACAATTTCTCCAGGTTAGGGTTGCCGTGTCTGGAATTCAAACGGTGAATTTAGCTTCCGGGAAACCGTCAAAACGTCCGGGTTGTTGGCAACAGAAGCAGGAACTGTGTGTTTGAGTATCACTGTTTGCCTTTTATGGACGAATTCCACCCCCCACACACACACCAAAAAAGCTTAACAACAATGGCCTGTCATGGGTTCGAGTCCTACCCTCTGTTGTAAACAAAATCTGCCCTTATGGGGTATCCAAGAGCCGTATAGAGTCCTTAAGTACGTTTTCTATCCATAGGAGAAAATATAGTGATGTATGGAAGTGAGAGCTGGACCATCAAGAAGGCAAATCGCCGAAGAATGGATGCTTTTGAATTATAGTGCTGGAGGAGACTCTTGAGAGTCCCATGGACTGCAAGAAGATCAAACCTCTCCCTTCGGAAGGAAATCAGCCCTGAGTGCTCACTGGAAGGACAGATCCTGAAGCTGAGGCTCCAAGACTTTGGCCACCTCATGAGAAGAGAAGACTCCCTGGAAAAGACCCTGATGTTGGGAAAGATGGAGGGCACAAGGAGAAGAGGACGACGGAGGACGAGATGGTGGGGCAGTGTTCTCAAAGCTACGAATATGAGTTTGACCAAACTGCGGGAGGCAGTGGAAGACAGGAGTGCCTGGCGTGCTCTGGTCCAGGGGGTCACCAAGAGGCGGACACGACTAAGCGACTAAACGACAACAACAGGAGAAAATAAGAGGCCAACCAGAGAATATTGAGAAGCAAAGCAGCTAGTAAGCCTGATCTTTATTAAACTGTTGCAACAGGGTCCCCTGATCACCCCAAGCAGGGAGGGATGGGAGGAACCGAGAACATAGATGTACAAGCTCTTATATAGACTTTTTAAATTGCCTCCCCTGTAGCTCAAGACCCCCCCTCCATACATCATACATATATCACAGAAGGGGTGTAACCTAAGACCACAACCCCCAATTTCCGCCCTCCCTTCCCTACAAGTGGGTGGGGTTTGTGGCACCGAGGGGGGGGCTCACCTGGGCAGGTGCCTCCCACCTGCTTGGGCCGGCCTTTGACCCACCCTCGGCCAGTGAACGGACGGCCTGGGGTGTGGCTAAGGCCAAAGAAAAGAGGCTGACCCCTTTGTCCAAGCCTCACTTGGTTTTCTTCCTTCTACAAACATCATACCTACATCATGGAAAAGGCGGTCTACAACAGAAATTTGAGTGCTGTTGTTTATCTCCTGTCTGGCAGGTTATCTGATAAGGCCTTATCTGATGGCCTTTCCTCGTAGTCTACCCATTCCTTTGAGATGGTCATCACCCAATTCCTGAGACAATGGGAAGGTTCCCTCACCCCCTCCCTCCTTGAAGAAAACATCTGGTCAGTTTGGGAGTCAAAACGGTTTCAGGGCGGTCTTCCCGTGCTGCTCCAGACATGTGGTCCACATATCTGGTACATTTATGAACATTTATTATATATATAATGGGACGCGGGTGGCGCTGTGGGTTAAACCATAGAGCCTAGGGCTTGCCGATCAAAAGGTCGGTGGTTTGAATCCCCGTGACGGGGTGAGCTCCCGTTGCTCGGTCCCTGCTCCTGCCAACCTAGCAGTTCAAAAGCACGTCAAAGTGCAAGTAGATCAATAGGTACCGCTCCGGCGGGAAGGTAAACGGCGTTTCCGTGCATTGCTCTGGTTCGCCAGAAGCGGCTTAGTCCTGCTGGCCACATGACCCGGAAGCTGTACGCCGGCTCCCTTGGCCAGTAAAGCGAGATGAGTGCCGCAACCCCAGAGTTGTCTGCGACTGGACCCAACGGTCAGGGGTCCCTTTACCCTTTACCTATTGTACCTGCATGGTGAGGAACTCGCTCATTTAATTCAGAGCAGGCCCCTTCAGACAGACCGTTGGGCCACATACACAGCTGCCGAGTTGGGACCCGTAACTGGGGTTTTTTCAAAAGAAAGAAAAATGAAGAAATGTGTTCCCGAATGTATATTTGGGTCTGAAAAGACCCAGATAGGTCTTGAAGACTTATCTCTAAGCAGCTGTTTCTTTTCTTTTTTACATTCTCCCTTTACTTCAGCCACCCGCAGGCCCTTCTGTGTGTACCTTGCACAGATTTTTGCAGTGAATCCCGAGGCAAGCCATTTAAACTCCCTCCCCTTGTATACATCCTAAACACCCCCCTCTCTTCCTCGTGAGATTCTGTGTGTGGTGCACAGACATTCACAGACGCCCAGGGAGAGAGAGGATATTATGGGTTGGAGCCATCACCATTCTAGAACCATTGACCTCAATGGGCTTGGTTTAGCCACGCCAGCCAATTTCAGCTGGTCTGCTCAGGATTAATTCTGGATAAAGCCCTTCCAGCGAGTCCTTGTGTGTATATCTTTTCCATTCATGGCTCAGATTTCTACTCTGTTCAGCTATACATACACAAACAAAGGCTACACACACAAAAAAACCCACATAGATTTGTTTGCATGAAAACCCTCCCAGTTCAGACCTCTATTTCTTTCCCTGCATTATTTTTCCTTCCCTTTGTCCTTCCTTCCAACACTTTTCTCCCTCTCCCTCCCTTCTCTCTCAACCCCCCCCCCATTTTCTTCCCTCCCAGATTGGGGGTCTAGGAGATGTGTTTGCCAATATCCCTTCTTGCTGTTTTGTGCCTGATATCGATTGAGCTTCGCTGATTTTTTTTTTTTTTAAAAAAGATTTCTGGCCTATTCATTTCATCTAGCAGCATACAGGGTTGAAAATCCCCCTCTCTCTTTCTTCCCCCTTTTCCTTGATTTCGTTTTTTCTCTCCCCCACACCCCTTGGCTCCGCCGCTGTAAAGAAGTTGCAGATCCACAAATAACAGGGCCCCCCAAATAAAAGAAAAGAAAAAAGAATGCACCTTTAAAATAAAATAATCTCCGTTGGTGGGAAAATAACCTAACAGAAGAGGCGAATGGAACAGAAAGCTGGTATCCTGCAGTTAAAATTGCGACATTGAGGGAGATCTGAAGAGCCATGTTGAGAGGTATTGAGGGACGAGGGAAAAACAACTGGATGGAACCAGTCCTAGTTATAGTCACAAAATATTCTTTCGCACTATAGTAGAATGCAGGAAACTGCATTTTCCCTATTGAGCTATTGCTCCATCCCTTTCAAACAGAGCTGTTTCCCAAACTGGGGTCTCCAACTGGTGTTTGGAATTAGCCAGGCGCCAGGCTCGTTTTCACCTGGCTATCGTCCGCGTTAAGGTGCCCAAAGGCGTGGGATGTAACATCACAGAAAGCAGTCAAGTACAACACTTCCTGTTTGCCTAGAGTGGACTTCCTGTCACACCTGGTCTGTAGCATCCTCTCTTTGCGTGTTACCAGGTAGATGGCCGAGAGCCTGTGAGTGTGGGAATGTTCAGGGTGGCAGGAGAGGATATGTTGTTTATTAATATCCTTCCAAACTTGCGCTAGCAAGTTCCTTTACTTAGCAGAGTTACATTCCCCTTTTAAACGCACAGCGAATAACTGGTTGCAGGCTCGTGCGAGCCTCTTGCTATTAGGTTCCTGGTAAGTTCCCTTAGAGTAAAGGTATAGGGACCCCTGACCATTAGGTCCAGTAGTGGCCGACTCTGAGGTTGCGGCGCTCATCTCGCTTTACTGGCCGAGGGAGCCGGCGCCCAGCTTCCGGGTCATGTGACCAGCAGGACTAAGCCACTTAGTGGCTGGCGAACCAGAGCAGTGCACGGAAACACTGTTTACCTTCCCGCCAGAGCGGTACCTATTTATCTACTTGCATTTTGACGTGCTTTCGAACTGCTATGTTGGCAGGAGCAGGGACCGAGCAACGGGAGCTCACACCGTCCTCGCGGGGATTCGAACCGCCGACCTTCTGATCAGCAAACCCACAGCACCACCCCCGTCCCTAAGTTCCCTGATATCCCTCTTAAAAGAATAAACTTATTTTAAGTTCCCTCATATCCCTCTTAAAAGAATAAACATGCCACAATCTTGTGTGAAGTATATAAAAGAAGTTTACTCACATCATCAATTCACAGTTGGATCCCTGCAGGCAGACTTAGTTACAAAGTATATACAGTGGTACCTCAGGTTAAGTACTTAATTCATTCCGGAGGTCTGTTCTTAACCTGAAACTGTTCTTAACCTGAAGCACCACTTTAGCTAATGGGGCCTCCCACTGCCACGGCGCCGCCGGAGCACGATTTGTGTTCTCATCCTGAAGCAAAGTTCTTAACCCGAGGTACTATTTCTGGGTTAGCGGAGTCTGTGACCTGAAGCGTCTGTAACCTGAAGCGTATGTAACCTGAGGTACCACTGTACATGTAGATCTATCCCATATGGGGAGAATCCCAGTGTCTTCTGTTGGTTGAAAGAGCATTTCTAGCTAAAAGCTGCTGCAACGACAGAGGAAGTCACAGAGAGAGAGATGGCTGTGTGCCTTGTCCTTTTGTTACCTAGACAGGTAAGGGGACGCCCACCTCTAGTCACATGCAAAAGGAAAGATGCTCCAGCCAGGAGGAAACAGGAAGTTTTTGACTGGCTGGACCAAACATTCTCCAGCATGGCCACTCTAGGAAAACAAGGAATGTTGTACTTGACTGCTACTTATGTTATCACATCCCAAAGCGAGACCCCGTAAAAGGGCTGGTCACACAGCAGTCTTCCTCTCTTGACCCTTCTCCTTTTTCTGTTTCGCCTTGTTCCATTTTGATGTTCTTTTGCTGCCTGCTGGCTCTCAACCAACAGCACATGGGCTCAGTCCCCATATGGGATGAATCCACACTCTCTTCTGTAACTACAAGCTAAAGCCTGCCTTCAGGATCAAACTGTGAACTGAATGTAAGTAAACCTCTTATTACTTTTAAGAGAAGGCTGTTGTGCCTTTATTCTTTTTAAGAGGGATTAAAGGGGAATTTACCAGGAACAATCCAATCTGGACAAGCAAAACTGGGCTGCTTAACTCAAGAGATTGAAACGAATGTAACAACTAGCTTCCTGCAATATACAGGGGAATGTCAAAGACGCGGGTGGCGCTGCGGTCTAAACCACAGAGCCTAGGACTTGCCGATCTGAAGGTCGGCGGTTCAAATCCCTGTGATGGGGTGGGGTGAGCTCCCGTTGCTCAGTCCCTGCTGCTGCCCACCTAGCAGTTCGAAAGCACGTCAAAGTGCAAGTAGATAAATAGGTACCGCTCTGGAGGAAAGGTAAACGGCGTTTCCGTGCGCTGCTCTGGTTCGCCAGAGGTGGCTTAGTCCTGCTGGCCACATGACCCGGAGGCTGTACGCCGGCTCCCTCAGCCAATAAAGCGAGATGAGCGCCGCAACCCCAGAGTCGGCCACGACTGGACCTAATGGTCAGGGGTCCCTTTACCCTTACCTCCTACTATCCACAAGATTCCCACAAATGGAATGTCCAGTTGCCATTTTGGGGCAAGATGGCTCTAAGGTTGACCATTCATGACGTAGGAATAGTGAGCAAAGCCAGTGCAGGATTTACGTATAAGCTAAACATGCTATACCTTAGGGCCTCACTGTCTTAGGCCTCCGCAAAAAAATTAAAGGGAAAAAAACCACTGGATGTACATTTCTAAAAAATAAGATAAAAAACAAATTACTTTGATAAAATACATATTTTGTTATGTGCAAATGGCTTTAGATACCTATTAAAGGTAAAGGGACCCCTGACCATTAGGTCCAGTCGTGGCCGACTCTGGGGTTGCAGCGCTCATCTCGCTTTACTGGCCGAGGGAGCCGGCGTACAGCTTCTGGGTCATGTGGCCAGCAGGACTAAGCCGCTTCTGGCGAACCAGAGCAGCACACGGAAACGCTGTTTGCCTTCCCGCCGGAGCGGTACCTATTTATAAAGGGCTCCATTGCCTTCAGGAGCTGAGGGCCGCATCAGACCTAAATCCGGCCCTGGAACTATGGCTCATTCAGTCCAACCCCCAGCCAAGCAAGAATCTTTTGCCCAACCTGGGCTTTGAACCTGCAACCCTGAGATTAAGAATCTTGTGCTCTAGCAACTGAGCCAGCTGATATTTAGGACGACTAGATGCTCAGAGTGGGGCAGACTGAAAGACCTGTATGTTTCCGAGCACAATTCAAAGTGTTGGTGCTGACCTTTCAAGCCCTAAATGGTCTCGGCCCAGTAGACCTGAAGGAGCGTCTCCACTCCCATCATTCTGCCCGGACACCAAGATCCATCTCCAAGGGCCTTCTGGTGGTTTCCTCAATGCGAGAAGCGAGGTTACAGGGAATCAGGCAGAGGGCCTTCTCGGTGGTGGCGCCCTCCCTGTGGAACGCCCTCCCATCAGATGTCAAGGAGATAAACAACTACCTGACTTTTAGAAGACATCTGAAGGCAGCCCTGTTTAAGGAAGCTTGCAGCCCTGAGGAGGAGCAGTAAAACACAGCAGCTCCTTTTGCCAAACGGGTCTCACTCCGGATTGGCCCCCGGCGCCACGTTGGGAAGCCCTGCGCGCGGAGAAACTGGGGGAGGAGGAGACGGGGAGTTGGTGGTTGGGGTCGAAGCTGTATCTACGGCAGGCAGGCAGGGGCGGACGGATCGATCGGGGAGAGACGGTGATGAATTAGGGATAGGAATCGATGAGGATCGGAGCGGCCAGGGACGCCCCCCACCTCCGAGAGTCCTCGCTCTGGATAATGACGCGTTTAAATGCAATCAGGGAAATAGGAGCCGGCCGAGAGAAGAGGTTGGCCGGCCCCTCGCCGAGAGGGCTGGGCGCCAGCAAAAAAACCAGAGTGGATTGGGGGGGGGCGCATATTTGCTCCCCGCTTCTTCCTCTCTCTTTTACCATCATTTATTTTCTTTATTTTACTTCTTCTTTCTCTTTTCTCTCTCCTCTTCCTCTCCTCTCTTCCTTTCTCTTTTGTTTCTTAACTTCCCTCCGTTCCTCTCTCCTTCCTTCCTTTTCCCCCCTTCTCCACGCCCCCCCCCCGCGCCCCGTTCCTTTTAATCCCCTCCTGCCGTTTCCCCTCGGTTCGAATGCTCTTCTCCTGTCTCATTTCCCATCTCTCCCCCCCGCGAATTTCTTTGTAATTTCTTTCCCCACCCACCCCGTTTTTCCTGCTACTGTTTCCCCCCTCTCTGTGTCCCCCCCATACAGCGCCCTCATTTCGCTCTTTTCCTTTGCCAGCACTGCCCCCAATCTCTCTCTCTCCATTCTCTCTCTTTCATTCTCTCATTCTCTCTATTCTCTTTCATTCTCTATCTCTCTATATTCTCTTTCTTTCATTCTCTCTCTCATTCTCTCTCTCTTTTCTCTTTCATTCTTTCCTCTTTTCTCTTTCATTCTCTCATTCTCTCTCTCTATTCTCTTTCATTCTCTCTCTCTCCATTCTCTTTCTTTCATTCTCTCTCTCATTCTCTCTCTCTTTTCTCTTTCATTCTTTCCTCTTTCATTCTCTCTCTCCTCTCTCTTTCATTCTCTCTCTTTTCTATTTCATTCTCTCCTTCTCTCTCTCTCTCTCTCTCTCTCTCTCTCTCTCTCCATTCTTTTTCTTTCATTCTCTCTCTCTCTTTTCTCTCATTCTCTCCTTCTCTCTTTCATTCTCATTCTCTCTCATTCTCTCCTCTTTCATTCTCTCTCCTCTCTTTCACTCTCTCTTTCTTTTCTCTTTCATTCTCTCCCCTCTTTCATTCTTTCTCTCTCCATTCCCTCTTTCATTCCCTCTTTCATTTTCCCTCTTCATTCTCTCATTTCCTCTCTCCATTCTCTCTCTCTCATTCTCTACATTCTGTCTCTCGTTCTCTCTCTTATTCTCTTTTTCATTCTCTCTCTCCATTCTCTCTCCCATTCTCTCTCTCCCTTTCTCTCTCTCACACACACATTTTGCCCCTTCTTTTGCCAGCAACTTTCCCTCTCTAACCTCCCCATCTCTTTCCCTTTCACCTTCCTTTCCCTGTCTTAAACCTGCAAATGAACATCTAAGAGTCGTCAGAATTATTTGACTTCGTGGGCGAGGTTCCCGTTTGGCTCCCGAAAACCTCTCCTTGTGTGCGTCCCTAAATCCTGGCGCGTTTCTACCCAAAACCAACGAGTTCACTGAGACTTACTCCCAAGTAAACGCGCCGAGGCTCGTACTCCACGAATTCCGGCCGAGCCGGTTTGTTAAATCCGGTTTTGCCCAGAAAAAATACCACTGTCTCATTCCTAAAAGGCATTTTTAAACCAATAGCCTTTCCGGTCTCTAGTAGTGGTGTTTGTGGTCAAAATGAACAAGCACATAAAAAAAAATCTTATTTATATCTACCCGCCGGCCCTAGGAGGAGAATAGTGCGAGCAAACGCCAAAGTCTCTCTTAATTTAATCGTATCTTAAATAAACAGAAGCGAAGCGAAGCACCCATTATTAATTGTGGCTGTTTTAACTTTTGGTTTTAATGTTTACAATCTTGCTTTCCCCCCTTCTCTTAAAATAGGACGTTATATCGATTCCCCCACCCCAACCCCCGTAAATAAGCTGTGTCCAAGTAAAACCTACGCCGAGTAGACCCGCTGAAACCAATCAACGCGATAAACTTGATAAACTGCTGTTTTCACTGGGTCTGAGTAAAATTGAGTTGGTCCCGATCCATACGTTTCTCGGTCATTTTAGCTGCGATATTCGAGTTGGGTCTTAGGCTGCTAAATTTTTTAAGGTTTCTGGCAACACCTAGCCTCAAATCAATGAACAGCCTCGGTAGATTTAATAATTGATTTTACTTGGGTTGGGGTGGGCATTTTACGTTTTGTTTCAGTTGTGGGGGAGGAAACGTGTCTGGGTAATTAACGTGTCTGGTAATTTACGAATACCGCCCGGCCCCGGCACACCCAAGAAAATTATTTCATCCGAAATGAAAATTGTTTTTATTCGAGATGGAAGCTCTGCCTTCCGCAAATGCCGAAGCGGGTGTCCTGACGCCTTTGGCAAGCGATTGGCTTGATAACGACGGGCCTTTGCTTCCGAGTAAACGCGTCGGAAACCGCCTGTTAAGAATCTCAGGGCAGGCCAGGATTCCACTGGGTTTTTCCAGAGGGTGGCATGAAATAAAACGCAGCTAGGATGAATCAACACGGATTCCCTAGAAACTGAAAGAACCCACCGACCCCATTCTCAAATTCAGTCGTCTCCAAGATAAATGACTCTGGAATCTACTAATTTCAAATATTATCATTTTCTTCCAGCGCCCCTGTCTTCCTCACCAGATTATATTTATTCCCAACCTTCCTTCCCACACAAACACGACTCGGATGCTATTCTCCTTGTCTCACCAAACAACCTGTTCCCTGATTTCTGTGTGCACATCGGACTGTTCGAAAAAACACATCCCTCCCCAGAATCCTGTGAGCTGTAATTTAACACACACACCCCAAAATTAAAGAACTACAGTTCCCAATATTTGAGGTGTGCGCTTTAAATGTATGTAAGGGCCTTCTCGGTGGTGGCGCCCGCCCTGTGGAACGCCCTCCCACCAGATGTCAAAGAGAACAACAACTACCAGACTTTTAGAAGACATCTGAAGGCAGCCCTGTTTAGGGAAGTTTTTAATGTTTGATGTATTACAGTATTTTAATATTTTTTGGAAGCCCAGAGTTGGGGAAGCCCAGCCAGATGGGCGGGGTATAAATTATTATTATTATTATTATTATTATTATTATTATTATTATTAGTCAGGTGGACTACTACTTCCTCTGGGGTTAAGCTCGGTAGAACACACTTACTCCCAAGTAAATATGCATAGAAAGGGCTGTTAGGCGACATATATGTATTGATTACCAAACTATCTATCTATCTATCTATCTATCTATCTATCTATCTATCTATCTATCTATCTATCTCTATCTATCTATCTATCTATCTATCTATCTATCTATCTATCTATCTCTATCTATCTATCTATCTATCTATCTATCTATCTATCATCTAAAAACACTATATTCTTGGTGCTGTTAGCTTGCTGCATGCAATAAAGATTCCCTTCCAATTCTACAGTTCTATGATACCATTAACATTGACCAAATTCAGAGCAGGCCTATTGAAATTAATGGACCTGCCCTTTAATTTCAATTTACCTGGCTCTAATCAGGACTTAGACGCAACCCCAGGTCACCAATATTCAAGGCAAGCTAGCTGTGTATAACCCTATAAATAAATAATAAATAATAACAATAATTCATTGTTGTTGTTTTTTGCTTGTTCGAATTCCAAGACGGCGACATCCAAACGGATGCAATTCAATTTATTTAAAACATCTAAGACCGTGCCTACCAAACGCGGAGGTTCAGTTTCACTCCGCTTAGAGCGCGCCACAAGCTTCAAACGATTATTCCTTTCCCTCCCGTCCCGGATTAAAAACACCCAAATATAATATTGCTGGCCCGCGATCGTCGCCAGTTTTTGTGTCTCCCTCGGTTTACGTTTTCGAGAGTCAACAGCGAAATACGACGACAATGAAATACTCAGTTGCGTCGAAGAGGCTAAGACCTCGCGTTCCAGCACTTTCTTACTTAGGCGTAAGCCTCGTTGCGCTCGGTAAGGCTTACTTGCGAGTAAGCAAAGCGTTGTGATCGGTCTGTTAAGCTGCCCCCCTTAAAAAAAAATCAAATCAAGGCCATTGGGTTTCGAAAGGGCTTTATTTTGCTTGGATCGGGTCCTTCGTTTCCCCACTGAAAGACCCCAACGCTTAACAGACTTTTATGGGATTAAGAAGCATTGCACGCCGTGCTTACTTGCGAGAACACTGCGCTCTGTAGAGCACTGGGGACACTGAAGCTATTTATTATTATTATTATTATTATTATTATTATTATTATTATTATTATTATTATTAATCTCAGAGCAAGGGACCTAAATTAGGCTGTGCACACACCATATATTTAAATCCTGGAAACTGCAGTTTGTGAATGGTGCTGGGAATTGTAGCACTCTGAAGAGTCCGCTACAGTTCCCAGGATTCTGGGAGAGGCGTGTGTGTATGCTTTAAATATTATTACATTTCTCTGAGCATGACTAACACCGGGCACAACCATAGTTATTGTGAGGAGGGGTCGACCGCCACCGTCCTTTTCCTGTCTATTTCTGCTTAGACATCCGGCTCTTTAAAAACCGGAGAGCATTTCCTGGCGCCTACTGGGCAGCGGTGCCCATGAGCCTGTGCAGAGCGCATTTATCACACACACACCCTCAGCTGGGACGGAGCAGGAGGGCTTCATGAGGGCAGCGACGTGGTCCCACCCAGGCAGGAGTCATTCCCGACACGCGCTTAGTCTGTTTTGCTTTTCCACTTTAAGGAATGATAAAATATTCAGCTCAAGAATCGGAAAACCAAAGGTTCTTCCTTCAAGGCGCAGCAGCGAGGAGCCCAACCTTAAGCCCTACACGGAGTAGACTGGTTGACATGAAATGGGGCGAGCCTGATTTAGGCCTGTCGATTTTTCAACGGGATTACTCTAGAGTTGGCTCCAACCAGTAGGACTGCTGGCTTGCTGGCAAGCTCTCCAAGGTGGCTCTCTGACTTTCCCATCTGGGCGACTTCCAGTACATATAAAGACAGAATAAAACGTCAGTCATTAATAACTTCCCTAAACAGGGCTGCCTTCAGATGTCTTCTAAAATCAGACAGTTGTTTATTTCCTTGACATCTGATGGGAGGGCGTTCCACAGGGCGGGCGCCACCACCGAGAAGGCCCTCTGCCTGGTTCCCTGTAACCTCACTTCTCGCAATGAGAGAACTGCCAGAAGGCCCTCGGAGCTGGACCTCGGTGTCCGGGCAGAATGATGGGCGTGGAGATGCTCCTTCAGGGATACTGGGCCGTTTAGGGCTTGAAAGGTCAGCACCAACACTTTGAATTGTGCTCGGAAACGTCCCAGGAGGCAATGTAGGTCTTTCAGAACCCGTGTTATGTGGTGTCCACGGCCGCCCCCTGTCCCCAGTCTAGCTGCCGCATTCTGGATTAGTTGCAGTTTCCGGGTCACCTTCCAAGGGAGCCTCACGGAGAGCGCATTGCAGTAGTCCATGAGGGAGATAACCAGAGCATGCACCACTCTGGCCAGACAGTCCACGGGCAGGGAAGGTCTCATCCTGCGTACCATATGGATATTAAAAACACAATAAAACATCAGACATTAAAAACTTCCCTAAACAGGGCTGCCTTCAGATGTCTTCTAAAAGTCAGGTAGTTCCTTCTCTGCTTGACATCTGATGGGAGGGTGTTCTACAGGGCGGGTGCCACCACCGAGAAGGCCCTCTGCCTGGTTCCCTGTAATCTCACTTCTCGCAGGGTAGGAACCACCAGAAGGCCCTTGGAGATGGACCTCAGTGTCCAGGGTGGAGACGCTCCTTCAGGGATACTGGGCCGTTTAGGACTTTCAAGGTCAGCACCAACACTTTGAATTGTGCTCGGAAACGTCCTGGGAGCCAGTGAAGGTCTTTCAGGACCGGTTTTATATATGGCCCCAGTCCCCACAATCTGGATTAGTGGTAGCTTCCGAGTCACTTTCAAAGGGAGCCCCAGGGAGAGCGCATTGCAGTAGTCCAAGCGGGGAGATCACCAGCATTGACCTCCACGGGCCTTTCCTCCTCCTCGGAGTAGGACTTGGCGTCGTCCGCCGCTCTATCTCCTCCTCCTTTTAAATTATTATTTATTTGTTGGGATGGGGAAATAAAACACCGACGGCTCAATTAGTGCGAACAACAGGGGTACTTAAGGAGCCAATTGTGACCAGTGTTTAAATCTTTATTTACCAGAGCCTTGTAAAGACAGAGGCACAATTTGCATCGCTATTAACGGCTTTTCAATAGGGCATTGACTGGAACTAAAGGACGCCACTCGCCCTTCCTAATTAAACACTGGCGGAATTACTCTAAATACGTATGAATACCGCTTGGCCCCCCATAAATAATCCGCTCAGACACTTTGGGAAAGAGGGAGGCGGCGGGAAGGGGGGAGAGAAAGGCCAGGATCCGGGAGGGGCGCACAGCGCCGATTCTGCCTCCGCGCGTCCCCCGGGGCGGAGAAGGAGCCCGGCTACGGCGGAGAGGCTCGGGACCCCGCGGAGACCAAGGCCCGGGCGGAGGGCGAGAAGAGAACAGGGCTCCGCGTGAAACCAAGGACCCGCGTGAAGACACACACACACACACGCGTCCCCTGATTATAAACCTCCCCTTCTTTTTATTTCCCCTTCTCTCTCTTTCTGTTCCCCTTTTCTTCCTTCCTTTCTCTTTCTCCCTTCCTTCCTTTTTCGTTTTCTCCTCCCTCTTCGTTCTCTTGCCCTTTTATTCTTTTTCGTTTCCCTTTCGTCCCTCATTCTCTCTTTCCCTCGCTTCTGTTTCTTTCTCTTCCTTTTTTCTTGCTACTTCACGCTTCCTTCCCTCTCCTTCCCTCCCCTCCTCCTGTCACGCTTTTTAGAGTTTTCTTCCGCTTTTCCTTTATTCTTTTTAATTTCCCCTTCTTCCTTCCTTTCTCTCTCTTTCTCTCGCTCCTTTTCTCCCTCCTGTTTTCTTTCTTTCTTTGCTTCCGCTTTCTTTCTTTGCTTCCGCTTTCTTTCTCTCTCTCTCTCTCTCTCTCTCTCTCTCTCCTTCCTTCCTTCCTTCCTATTTCTCTCTCTCTCTCTCTCTCTCTCTCTCTCTCTTTCCTCCCGCTTTCTCTTTCCTTCCTTCCCCTCCCTCATTCCACAGCAAGCCTGCTACATTCCTTTCCCATCTTCGCCCTTGCGCGCAGAGAGTGACAAACATATACTCGCATCTATACGCTCTATAAAATAAAAAAGGGCTTTCTGCGTCTTGCAGGCACACACCCCACGCGACCTTCGCCCCCCCCACGGCCTTCCCCCACGACGCCCGCCTGCAGAGGCACGCGGACAGTATCCTACCATTGTTGAAGTCAACCATTCCCCCTTCAGACCAATATGGATCGCTTCTAAATCATGGATGGACTGGGGCCCATAGATTCAGCTCTCTCTCTCTCTCTCTCTCTCTCTCTCTCTCTCTCTCTCTCTCCTTCCTTCCTTCCTTCCTTCCATCCATCCATTGTCTCTCTTCCTTCTTCTTCCTCCCTTCCTCCATCTCTCTCGTTGACTCCTTTCGCTCCCCTGCTATTGCCCGATTCAAATAGGACTACTCAGAACAGGCTTGTGACGCTGATCCAAAAGCAGCCAAGATAGAAGCTTAATCAATCCGCTTATTCCATATCGTATGGAATATAACCTTTGAGGGGAAAATACACTCGTATTGTTTGTACAAACGTGCATTATGTGTAGAGGTGTCACACACAGAGACACATAACGCAGGTCAAATATGTTTGCAACAGGAAACCCGATTTTAAGAAATCGTATTGAATTAAAGTGATTCGGTATGATTTGTAATAATTTGGAAAACTAATAAAAATAATTGGGGGGGTGTCAAATATGTAAAACACACACAATATATCACATGCACACAAAAATAACTATTTGCAAATTAATTGGATAGCAATGCAACTATTTGTTAATAGCATAGGTTGTACCCTACCAAAAACAGCTCAGGGTAGGTCCGCTGAAATTAATGGGTTTACTTTCATTGGGTTACGCTGGGACAAATGCTGGATACATCCTGGTATACGGAACAGTAATTTTAAAAGTTGTATAATTTTAAAAGTTGTATCCAGCCATAATAATAGAGGGAGCCGGCACACAGCTCACGGAGCTAACTGCTGCGTAAACCCAGACGCGCAGAGAGAGCGGCTGTTCAGTCCTTTTAAAGGCATCAAACACATCACTTGGGAAGACAGGCGGACAAATGCCAGTGTACTGGAAGAAGCAAAGATCGCCCGTGTCTAAATGATGATTCTTCAACTTCGTTGGACTGGTCATGTTGTGCGGATGCCTGAATATCGCCTTCCAAAACAACTGCTCTATTCCAAACTTTAAAATGGAAAGCGTAATGCTGGTGGTCAACAAAAGAGGTTCAAAGACTCTCTCGTCAAATCTTTAAAAATGTAGTATAAACACCAACAACTGGGAAACACTGGCCTGCGAGCACTCCAAGTGGAGAACAGCCTTGACCAAAGGTGTCCTGGGCTTTGGAGACACTCGAACTCAGGACGCGAGGGAGAAACGTGCCAAGAGGAAGGCAGGCTTGGCAAACCCTTGCCATGATCAACTCCTGCGTGGAAACCTATGTCCCCATTGTGGAAAGACGTGTGGATCCAGAATTGGCCTCCACAGTCACTTACGGACTCCCTGTTAAAACCGTGTTTATGGGAGACAATCTTACTCGGCTACGAGGGATCGAAGAAGAAGAAGAAGAAGAAGAAGAAGAAGAAGAAGAAGAAGATCAAACAGAATACACGGAGGCTGTGTTCCTTGAAGCGTGAGCTGTTGCCCCGGGGTGGGCACCCCTCTCCCGTGTCAATGACTTCCCACATGCAAGACCCCTCCTGCTGCCAAGGGAATGAATATTCCTGCCTCTGGCTTTCTGCTCTGAGACAAGAAGGCAGCGCCTCAATGGAGGAGCAGGACGGGTTTCAAGCTACATGGGACCTCCTGTTTCTATCACTCTGTCTCCTCTCTCTGGTCAGAAACAAGGCATCTGTTAGCTTCTTTCTTCCATTATTTTCCAGCTTTTTGCTTCCTCTTCTGGGGTCTCCTTGTCTCAAACCACCAGCATCCTAGGTCCATCCTATCTCCATCTCTCTCCTGCCCTGAAGCGTCCTGGGGTGAAGGTCTCAACCACTCCTCATCTGGCCAGTCTCTGACAAGTAGACCCTCGTCTACAACGAGTGTGGCTCCGCCCCCCTATTACCCTTGTTTTTTTCTGGGGGATACGCAGGGGTACGCGTGCTCCTAAACATGTTGTGAATCACTGTACTTTTGTCCATTTATTGTATTGGTTTCCCCCGAATTGAACTATAAAATGGTGATTTTCTTGAGCCAAAATGAGAGTACCCCTAAACATTTTTTTAGGGGGTTGGGAATAATCATAAATAAAATATATTTGTGACTATCCTAGTGTGCAGCGAAATGTGCATTACAATTTTATAAACGACGTTAATAAAACAGATCCTGCATTATGGTGAATAGGGTGGGTACGCGAGGTAACGTTAAACCTTTATTAATTTAGCCAAAATTAAGCCTTTAATTCCTAATTCGTTTCACAATTCTGAAGGGTTTGGCTAAATCCACGCCCCGCCCCCAGTAGATGGCAGTTTAAAAATACCCCTTTTTTCTGGTTGATGCCTGGTTTGTCCATATTTAAAATGCATATAAATATCGGCATACGGTGTTTGTGAGAGAGTATTCAAAAGAATAATTTCTGTTTCTCTCCTGCTCGGATCCGTGGCAGACAACTTGAAACCAACTGGATCTGTTTTTAATAATAATAATAATAATAATAATAATAATAATAATAATAATAATAATTTATACCCCGCCCAACTGGCTGGGTTTCCCAGCGCTCGCTCGCTCGCTCGCTCCCTCCCTCCCTCTCTCTCTCTCTCTCTCTCTCTCTAACACACACACACACACACACTTTCCATTGTTTTGTAAATCTTTAAAATTATGTGGAATTATCAGTGAGGACGGCTGGCTCGCTGAGGATAACCTCCCCACCCACCCCTTGACGGGAGATGACTTTCGCGCAAGGGCGATACGTGTAAGCCGCCACGTGCGAAACATGTCCTTCTGAACCCCGCCAGGGCTGCTGAGAGAGGCGCCTCTGGAGATCCATGCCAGGCAAGCAGCCTCGTGGATTGGAAGAGCCACCTCGTTGGACCGCTGCCATTGGCACACGGTGGGAAGTGGACTCTGCCCAACGCGCTCATTAGTCACGAGGTGTAAATGGCTTTTGGCAAATCCCTTTGGACTTTATTTTATTTTTTTATTTTTTTAAAAGGAGAGTGTGTGTTCTTCGGCTCCAAGCGCTGAGGGCGACAGAAACCGGTTTGGAACCGGTTTGCGGGGAGAGGGGCGGGGGGGGTTCCGACGGAAACTGTCTCCGCTGCCTCCCTTGGAGCTCAGACTTGGTCCTTCTGAGTCTCCTGCGATGAAGGACCCCTGCAAGAGTCCCTGTTCTCCAAGCTTCTCCCCTGGAGGTTGAACCAGAAGCAGCGCCACGTGCCTTTGCCCCGGGAGGGGTGGGGACCCGATCCCTCAGCCCCGCCTCCATGTTGCACCGCAGCCCTCAAAGAGAGGTTGCCCAACTCCTGAACATCTCTGAATGACTCCCTGTTCTGCCTGGGTCTCCTTTCCCCATTAGAACTCCAGACTGGTGGCACCTCAATATCATCTTAGGCTTTACACCTATGGAGGACCCAGATGGCCTTTGGGATTTCTCAGGATTCCCAACGGCCCCACGCTGAAGGTTCAGGATGACAGGGTTGGGGGTTTCGGCTGGGTGGGTGGGGGGGCGTCACTGGTTTCCTTCATCCCTGCTGCACAAGTAAAATCTGAAAGATCAGAACACAGCCTCCGACATTTCTCCGACGAAAATAGGGACATCCTATTCCAGAACTGTTTTTATTTTATTTTATTTTATTTTATTATTTTATTTTATTTTATTTTATTTTATTTTATTTTATTTTATTTTATTTTATTTTTACTAATAATAATAATAATAATAATAATAATAATAATAATAATAATAATAATAATAATACCCGGCCCATCTGACAGGGTTGCCCCAGCCACTCTGGGCAGCTTCCAACATATATAAAAACGTAACAAAACATAAAAAAAACTTCCCTATCCAGGGCTGCGTTCAGATGTCTTCTAAAGGTCTAGTAATCAGGGGTCAGCAAACTTTTTCAGCAGGGGTCCAGCCCACTGTCCCTCAGACCTTGTGGGGACGACGACTATATTTTGGAAGAAAAAAAAGGAACAAATTCCTATGCCCCACAAATAAATAAAAGGACACATTCTACTCATTTACAAACACCAGGCAGGCCCCACAAATAACCCAGAGATGCATTTTAAATAAAAGCACACTTTCTACTCGTGTAAAAACACGCTGATTCCTGAACTGTCCACGGGCCGGATTGAGAAGGCGATTGGGTCGGATCCGGCCCCCGGGCCTTAGTTTCCCTACCCATGGTCTAATTACTTATCTCCTTGGCTCCAGGGTTGCATAACTCTATACCCTCCAACATGTCTCCGTTGAAAATAGGGACGTCCTAAGGGAAAGTGGGACATCCCGGGAATGAGATGCCAGGATGTCTTCTGTAAATTTGGGACAGTTCCCGGGAAATGGGGACACTTGGACGGTCTGGATTGGGCCTGTATATGTCCTACTTTGAAAATCTACACAGACATAACCATCTTGTAGACACATTGGCTGGAGAGACTGTGGGCTCCAGTGCGTCTAGGGGTCTCCGCACTAGGTGTAAGGAGATACGCTTGGTGCAAATAAGAGATTGGAATAATGGCATTGCCATTAAATGTTCCTGTCTGCAATCCACCTTCTGACCGAAACCACACAAATCACAGTTCTCCTGTCAGAAAGCAACGCATCTCAAAAGGTTGGTCTCCAAAGTCCTAGAAAGGGACATACACACATGCGTCAAGATTCAGGTTTCCGTAGGTGTGACGTTTTGCTGGGAGAAGAACTCCTCTGAAATTCTTTAAGGACCTGCAACTTTGCTGGACCAGATGAAAAGCCTGTTTTCCTCACGTCTAGCAATCAGATTTCTTCATCGCTGTTCTCAGCAATTGTTATTTGGAAGAAAACTGTCTGCGAACATGGTGCTGATATCCACCTGACCCTCTAAAATTGTCTAATAACACCCCTTCTCTGATGTAAGCCGCTTCCTCTTGCAATAATAATATTAGGTAAAGGTAAAGGGACCCCTGGCCATTAGGTCCAGTCGTGGCCGACTCTGGGGTTGCGGTGCTCATCTCGCTTTACTGGCCAAGGGAGCCGGCGTACAGCTTCCGGGTCATATGGCCAGCATGACTAAGCCGCTTCTGGTGAACCAGAGCAGCGCACGGAAACGCCGTTTACCTTCCCGCCGGAGTGGTACGTATTTATCTACTTGCACTTTGACGTGCTTTCGAACTGCCAGGTTGGCAGAAGCAGGGACCGAGCAACGGGAGCTCACCCCGTCATTGCGGGGATTCGAACCGCCGACCCTCTGATCGGCAAGCCCTAGGCTCTGTGGTTTAACCCACAGCGCCATCCGTGTCCCAGCCAATAATAATATTAATCATCATCATCAACAACAACAATAATAATAATAATATTTATACCCTGCTCAGGGTGGCCCCCAACCGAATATTAAAATCGCAATAAATGCATCCCTCAAGCTGAATATTTTCTGGAACGAGGGAACCTGTGTGACTGGATCGTTCAGATTCATGGAGAACGGCAGCAGGATGGCTTCATCCTGAGAGGATGAAGAGGATCCACAAGTGAGGATACCTCTTGTGTCTCAGAAGGAGTCCTTGCTCTCTACTTTTATCCTGCCCATACGAAGGAAGCCTGCAGTTTTGCACCCAACACGCTTGAAGACTAGCCACATGACCTTCCTCTGATAACAAGGCTTTCTAATGATCCTGTCCACAGGGCTGCCATCTGAATGAGGCAACTGTTATCCTCAAAAGACACCTCTATCTCCCAACCCGTCCACATACCGTATTTTTTGCTCTATAAGACTCACTTTTTCCCTCCCAAAAAGTAAGGGGAAATGTGTGTGCGTCTTACGGAGCCAATGCAGGCTGCGCAGCTATCCCAGAAGCCAGAACAGCAAGAGGGATCGCTGCTTTCACTGCACAGAGATCCCTCTTGCTGTTCTGGCTTCTGAGATTCAGAATATTTTTTTTCTTGTTTTCCTCCTCCAAAAACTAGGTGCGTCTTGTGGTCTGGTGCGTCTTATAGAGCGAAAAATACGGTACTTCCAACTTACTATTCTTTGAAAGGGGAACCAGTGGATTCTAGAAACAGAAAGAGGAAGAAGGCCTCTATAAATATTGCATCCTACCTGTGGCATTTCAAACACCTTTTAACCAGTGGAGCAGTGATTCCCAAACTTGCGTCCCTGGCTGTTTTTTTTCTGGGACTACAACTCCCATCATCCCCAGATAGCAAGACCAGCAGTCAGGGATGATGGGAATTGTAGTCTAAAAACAGCCAGAGACCCAGGTTTGGGAAACAGTGCAGTACCATCACATAAATTAAATTGCAAGCTTCTAGCGGTCAGAGATTTATTATTTAACCCCCTTTTCCTTGTGATACTTCTTGAAGATGTGTAAATATATATCGCCACCTCCTAGGTAAAGGTAAAGGGACCCCTGACCATTAGGTCCAGTCGTGGCCGACTCTGGGGTTGTGGCGCTCATCTCGCTTTATTGGCCGAGGGAGCCAGCGTACAGCTTCTGGGTCATGTGGCCAGCAGGACTAAGCCACTTCTGGCGAACCAGAGCAGCGCACGGAAACGCTGTTTACCTTCCCACCAGAGCAGTACCTATTTATCTACTTGCACTTTGACATGCTTTCGAACTGCTAGGTTGGCAGGAGCTGGGACAGAGCAACGGGAGCTCACCCCGTCGCGGGGATTCGAACCGCCGACCTTATGATCAGCAAGCCCTAGGCTCTGTGGTTTAACCCACAGTGCCACCTGCATCCCTCATCATAATAATCATCTAATACATATTAGGTTCCACCCCATCTGAACACAATGGGAGAGTGAGGGGAACCTGCCAAGTTCACATAAACACACAACACACGCAAATATTTTGACATAAGTCTTGCGGGATATACAGGGATTGGCAGAAAGCAGTTCTGGAACTATGGTTCAGTACATCTGCAAGGATAAAACAACAACAACACACAAAGGCTCCCTGGCCCCTTCTGAATTAAATTACTAGAGCCCCCAATTAAGCCCAAACTCAGATGTAAAAGGCGAGTCCAATTCTTTATTCTTGTTCGTGTTTAATAAATATTTGCTTTCCCCCGTCCCACTGCCTTCAGATATCTTCTAAAAGTCAGATAGTTGTTTATTTCCTTGACATCTGAGCGGAGGGCGTTCCACAGGGCGGGCGCCACCACTGAGAAGGCCCTCTTCCTGGTTCCCTGTAACCTCACTTCTCACAGGGAGGGAACTGGCAGAAGGCCCTTGGGAGATGGACCCCGGTGTCCAGGCTGGATGATGAGGGTGGAGACGCTCCTTCAGGGATACTGGGCTGAGGCCGTTTAGGGCTTTCAAGGTCAGTACCAACCCTTTGAATTGTGCTCAGAAACGTCCTGGGAGCCAATGTAGGTCCTTCAAGACCGGGGTTATGTGGTCTTCACTCCCAGTCCCCAGTCTGGCTGCCGCATTCTGGATTAGTTGTAGTTTCCTGGTCACCTTCAAAGGCAGCCCCATGGAGAGCGCATGGCAGTAGTCCAAGCAGGAGATAACCAGAGCATGCGCCACTCTGGAGAGACAGTCTGCAGGTAGGGAGGGTCTCATCCTGCATCCCAGATGGAGCTGCCCTGGACACAGAATTGACCTGCGCCTCCCTGGACAGCTGTGAGTCCAAAATGACTCCCAGGCTGCTTCCTGTTTCCCTCCTTTGAAATCAATGGAGCTCAATTAGTGCTGCCAATTCATTCCAATGGGTCTTTAGTCAAGTTAGGTACCTGGTCCACTCATTTCAATGGGTCCACTTTGAGTGGAGGTAAAGGTAAAGGGTGATGTCTCCTTGCCAACAAAGGTTCGTATAGTTAAAGCTATGGTTTTCCCAGTAGTGATGTATGGAAGTGAGAGCTGGACCATAAAGAAGGCTGATCGCCGAAGAATTGATGCTTTTGAATTCTGGTGCTGGAGGAGACTCTGGAGAGTCCCATGGACTGCAAGAAGATCCAACCTCTCCATTCTGAAGGAAATCAGCCCTGAGTGCTCACTGGAAGGACAGATCCTGAAGTTGAGGCTCCAAGACTTTGTCCACCTCAGGAGAAGAGAAGACTCCCTGGGAAAGACCCTAATGTTGGGAAAGATGGAGGGCGCAAGGAGAAGGGGACGACAGAGGACGAGATGGTTGGAGAGTGTTTTCGAGGTTACCAGCATGAGTTTGACCAAACTGCGGGAGGCAGTGGAGGACAGAGGTGCCTGGCGTTCTCTGGTCCATGGGGTCACGAAGAGTCGGACACGACTAAACGACTAAACAACAACAACAAAGGTAAAGGGACCCCTGACCATTAGGTCCAGTCGTGGCCGACTCTGGGGTTGCGGCGCTCATCTCACTTTATTGGCCGAGGGAGCCGGCGTACAGCTTCCGGGTCATGTGGCCAGCAGGACTAAGCCGCTTCTGGCGAATCAGAGCAGCGCACGGAAACGCCGTTTACCTTCCCGTCGGAGCGGTACCTATTTATCTACTTGCACTTTGATGTGCTTTCGAACTGCTAGGTTGGCAGGAGAAGGGACCAAGCAACGGGAGCTCACCCCGTCATTGCGGGGATTCGAACCACCGACCTTCTGATCAGCAAGTCCTAGGCTCTGTGGTTTAACCCACAGCGCCATGCGAGAGTTACTGGCCCATAATAACTCTTTGTCCTACATGCTTGCTTACCTGGGAACAGGCCCATTATATCCCAGAAGACTTCCTTTAAACTCTATGGGATTCCAAAGTGGTTTGCTTGAGCTGAATCATACTTGAACCCTCTCCCATGAACACAAACCTTTTGGAAAAAGCAACTGACTACATTAGCATTGCAATGCATTAGCAGTAGTCTCTATAGATTTTAGCTCTGCTGAATTTTTTACATAGGTGGCATTTTTGCTGAGGTTATGATCTGTTTTTATCTTCCTGAGTTTATAACGTTTTAACAACTACCTCTTGTTGTTTTAATGGCGTTCTGGTTTATATTTCAATATCCTATGGCTTAAAAAAAAACCCAACAACATTGTCAGCTCAAAGGCAATATGCTAAATGCATTATTATGATTGTGTTCCCAACTAAATCATACTCTTAAAAAGTATATATGCTAAATGCATTATTATGATTGTGTTCCCAACTAAATCATAATCTTAAAAATATATATATTAAACACCTGGTGGGGTCTCAGGGCGGTCACAGAATAAAACCAAGATATATAAAACCACAAAATACATCATAATAATAAAAATACGTTTTCGCTATCTTAACTCCAGTGTCGTTTAATTCTTTCACTAATCCACTGCTTATATCTCAAATCCTGTCAGGAAATTAATGTCTAGGTGACAGGAGAACCCATCAGCATTCTCCAATCCCCCTCGTCATTTCAGGGCTCTGGGTTCGAGTCCCGATTGGGCGAAATATTCCTGCATTTGCAAGGGGGTCAGACTAGATGCCCTTCAGAGGGTGCAGTGCCTTCCAACTCTTGCCACCCTGTGATTCTGTGATAATCGCTGACAGGAGATGACGCATTATCCAACTCCCAACAGACTCAGTGAGTGAGACCAGAAGTTGGAGTTGTAGCACCTCCGCAACTTCTGGAGTGGCACAGTCTTTGGACTGAGGTTGAATTCTGACAAGACAGAAGTACTGTTTTGGGGGGACAGGGGGCAGGCTGGTGTGGAGGACTCCCTGGTCCTGAATAGGGTCACTGTGCCCCTGAAGGACCAGGTGCGCAGCCTGGGAGTCATTCTGGACTCACAGCTGTCCATGGAGGCGCAGGTCAGTTCTGTATCCAGGGCAGCTGTCTACCAACTCCACCTGGTACACAGGATGAGACCCTACCTGCCCGCGGATTGTCTCGCCAGAGTGGTGCATGCTCTAGTTATCTCCCGCTTGGACTGCTGCAATGCACTCTACGTGGGGCTACCTTTGAAGGTGATCCGGAAACTACAACTAATCCAGAATGCAGCAGCCAGACTGGGGACTGGGAGTGGCCGCCGAGACCACATAACACCGGTCCTGAAAGACCTACATTGGCTCCCAGTACGTTTCTGAGCACAATTCAAAGTGTTGGTGTTGACCTTTAAAGCCCTAAGCGGCCTCGGCCCAGTATATCTGAAGGAGCGTCTCCACCCCCATCGTTCTGCCCGGACACTGAGGTCCAGCGCCGAGGGCCTTCTGGCGGTTCCCTCTGTGCGAGAAGCAAAGCTACAGGGAACCAGGCTCATTAAACCGCAACACTCATTAAACACTCCTCGACTCATTAAACCGCAACACACACACTCATTATCTGCGGAACTCACTGCCATGTGATGTTGGACAACTGGGAGAGAGGGAAAGCAAAGTCACTGGACCTGCCCCAAGGTGAAAGACTTCTGGGAAAAGATTTATAATGAACTGAAAAAAATGTTGAAATATACATTTATAAAGAAACCAGAGGCCTTTCTTCTTGGAATAACAGGTTTGGAATTGCCCAAGAAAAGATGTTAAATTATTTTTGTATGCCACAACTGCTGCTCGAATTTTATTAGCTAAAAAGTGGAAAACCCAAGAATTACCAACGGTGGAAGAATGGCAGATGAAGATGATGGAATTTTCGGAGCTGGCCGACCTGACCGGAAGAGTCCGCGACCAGAAGGAGGAGGAGTATCAGGAAGAATGGACAAAATTCAACGATTATTTAGCTAAATTTGTTAAGTTGAACTAATTGGAAATAGCTTGCAGGCAACAGATTGGCTTAGGGATTTATATACGTTAAGTGATGTTTAATATGTACAATTTTAAATTGAAAAGATATATGTTAATGGACTAAGTTAAGTATATAAGAATTAGGATTCGGAAAGCCGTTATAAGGAAATTATGGAAATTCAACCAAGGGGAAGCGAGGAAGTCACTTAACAATGTTAATAAGTGTAATTTTAATAAGGTTATGATATATGTTTCTTTGTGTGTGTGTTTTGTTCGTTTATAATTTTGTGAAAAATAATTTTAAAAATTGGAAAAAAGAGAGAAAGCAAAGTCACGGAGGAGTAAGCAAAGGCGAAAAAGATTGAACCTCCCCCGTCCACGGCAGTCTATCTTTGAACACTAGATTCCAAGGATAATAAAAAAGAGAGACTGGGGGCTATTCGTTTCGTGTGCTTTCCAGATTGGCAACGGGCGGAGCGGGGGGGGAGGTTGGACTTCGGTCTGGGTAAATAACAGGTAGCAAATGAAGTAATCTCCCTTCTACCCACGCTATTTTAAATTAAAACAAACACCGGATTGCGCCTAGTAGGATCAAGCTCCGTGTAAACGGAGTCGCTCCGGTGTGCCGAGCTTTCCCGAAAGCAGCGCGTTAGTAAGGTCTGGCTGACAATATTTTCGTACAGTCCTCATCAGAAAGCCTTGAAGGGTTGTGTTGTTTGTTTGTGTGTGTGCGTTTTTGCGCGCGATTCCATTCACACAGAGCCCTCTCCGAATCCGAATTAAGCCGGATGGGACAGGAAACAGAACCCTTCGCCCACAAAAGGGTCTGTTTACTAGGGTCTCCCCCTATCTCAGCCGCGTTGCCTCGGTTATAGATAATTGATCCTCGCCGCCATTTGTAAAAATGAAGGAGCTATACTATCGATCCGCCTGCGAGGGAGAGGGGGGGAGGAAAGGAGGGGGTCGAGCGCGATGGGGGGGTGGGAGAGGTCACTGAGATCAGCTGATTTTGACCTATTCAGCAACATCCAAGCCTTGGGAAGGGGGGGGGGATAATAAAAATGGCTCCATCTTAGATGCATATGAGTTTAGGAAGAGACGGCTGGAGGGAGGTCGAGGAAGGAGAGACTGAGAAAGTAGGGAGGGAGGAGAAGAGAAATCGAGGGTTGGATGGAAGGAAATAATGAAATATGGACTGGGAAAAGGAGGATTAAAAGCAGCAGAAATATGGGTAAGAGAAAGGGGGCGGGCAGGGAGGGCGGGTGGTCGGGTCCCAAGTGCTTTGAATGCTCCCCTTGCGACCGACATCTCCCTCCGGCTCAGGCCCGAGGAGAGCGCCCTTCACCCGGGGAAGAGGCTGAGCCCGCGGGACTCGCGGCCACAAGATTCTGCGGAGCACTGGAAAAAGGGGGCTAGGCAGACTCGAGGGGTTAAGGAAGCAGCAGCGTTTAGAAAGCAAAGACATCACCTTGCCAACAATGGTCCGTATAGTTAAAGCTCTGGTTTTCCCAGTAGTGATGTATGGAAGTGAGAACTGGACCATAAAGAAGGCTGATCACCGAAGAATTTATGCTTTTGAATTCTGGTGCTGGAGGAGACTCTTGAGAGTCCCATGGACTGCAAGAAGATCAAACCTCTCCATTCGGAAGGAAATCAGCCCTGAGTGCTCACTGGAAGGACAGATCCTGAAGCTGAGGCTCCAAGACTTTGGCCACCTCAGGAGAAGAGAAGACTCCCTGGAAAAGACCCTGATGTTGGGAAAGATGGAGGGCGCAAGGAGAAGGGGACGACAGAGACGAGAAGGTGGGACAGTGTTCTTGAAGCTACCAGCATGAGTCTGACCAAACTGCGGGAGGCAGTGGAAGACAGGAGGGCCTGGCGTGCTCTGGTCCAGGGGGTCACCAAGAGGCGGACACGACGAAACGACTCAACAACAATCTGGGCTCGCCATTGGCCTGATCCGGCAGAACCCTTATTGTCTTCTTCAGGCCTGTCAGTGGAAGGGGCCACCGTGTCCAAACTGGCGCACACGGACAGTGTTCACTGGCGATGCCATGGTAGGTTTTGAGGAGTACCATCAATCAATCAATCAATCAATCAATCAATCAAACTCTGGCTGTCCCCCTAGACCTTCCCTGGTCGGAAGAATGCACTGACCAGCGTTTGAAACAGGAAACTGGAGGAAATAATCGGTTTTGGGGGCTGACTGTGCGCCCAAACCAGCCATTTATTTCCTCTGAAGTCACGGGTGGAAATTCCACACGGGGGTGGGGTACAGAGGTAGCCCTCTAGGCAGGGGTATCCCTCAACTTTTCAAGGCCCTTAAATTCTCCCTCGCCCTTCCACGCCTATTGCTAAGTGTTCCTTAGGGCACCTATTCGGCTCGCCCCTCTAACCACAGATCTTAAGATCCAGATTCCGCCATCTCCATCTTCGAAGCTATCCACCTATTCCTCAATGTTTGGTTCCTTGTTTGTTTTAAAAAATGATGATTCCAGAATCCGCAAAGTGTTCAGCATTTAATCAGTCCATGCATTTATTTTTAAAACCCTCGCTTTTCATTAGAAAGCCACATTATTATCCTTGCAGCTCCAGAGACCCTCAAAGGAGGAGCGGCTACTATTGGCTCAAATGATTTGGCAGAATTCTGCTCAGAGTAGCCGGTAGACCCATTGATTTAACTGACTTCCTCTTCTCCCTCCGTTTCAATGGGTTTGCTCTGCCCCAGGCCGCAGTTATCAAAGGGAAGGGGTGTCAAAATTGTCTTTTTTTTAAATTTAATTTTTCATTTTCTCATTTTTTAAAACACCCCCCAAATCTTTACATAATCAATCTGCATTTCCCTCGACTTTGCTCCCCTCCTTTTTGCGGTTACTTGGTTTATATCAGATGGGTGGCATACAAATATATTATTATTATTATTATTATTATTATTATTATTATTATTATTTAATCCAGTTCAAGCCGGTTTCCTAATTTCCCCTTCCTATTCCCTTTTCATTATTTATTACTGGACATGTTTATGTCGATCCTTCTAATGTTCTAAGTTGTCTACAATGCATCTTCAGCTAGCTAGTAAATTTCCCCCCATTCTGATATTGAAAAGTCTCTCTTCTTGGTTTCTTATTTCTTCCAGTAAGTTTCACGATTTCTGCAAACTCCCATCAAGAAAAAATGCCTTATGGGTTGGCTTAGACTGAAATGCACGGGCGAAAAGATTTTAGGCCTATCGATTTCAAGAGTTCCTACTTTTAGTGTAATTTAGTTGGAGTTGACATTCGTTATTCGTGTCTCTTAGGGTCTACTCTGAGCAGGGCGCAACACCAGATATTATTATATGTGTTCCTTACTATATATAATGGTGAAGGAGCCGTAAGGAATGCAAATAATAATATCTAGTGTGCCCTGCTCAGAGTAGACCCTGTGGAAGTGTGTGTGTGTGTATATATATATATATATATATATATATATATATATATATAATATTAAAATCGTTTAAAACGAAACGGCATTTTAAAGACACCACACGCGCCCACGTTTTCCTTTACACCCACTGATCAGCGAAAATCGGCTGTGAACGAGACGCAGATGCCAAGTTGTCAAAACCGCGTATAATCTGTCTGCGCGCGCGCGCAGATTGACAAGTGTGCCACCAGACAGGGTGAGCAAGGGGGATTCCGTTTCGGGATTCATTTATTAATTAATAGGGCCAGTTAAAGAATCCATCTGTTTCAAAGCGACCTTTCGGCCGGCGAGGGATGGACAGATAGAATAAACGTTCAGATGGATAAGGGGAAGGAGAGAATGAGAGAATGAGTAAGGCGGGGGAGAATTCCTTCTCTGTAGGTTAAGCATGTTCATTCATTTGACCATTATTAATATTAATTATGGTTTTTTACTATTCTATTGGAAGCAGACCAGAGTGTCTGGGGCAATTAGTCAGATGGGTATTATTATTATTATTATTATTATTATTATTATTATTACAGGATTATTATACCCAGCCACTCTAGGCGGCTTACAGCATCTATAAAAATATAGTAAAATATCAAGCATTAAAAGCTTTCCGATATACGGGGCTGCCTTCATATGTATTATTATTATTATTATTATTATTATTATTATTATTTGCCCCATTCATATACATATATAGCGAATCACAGTGCAAATAAGCGCATTTAACTGTATTCGATCCCTGAGGCAACTGCGGATTTTAGACTTTGCAAGTTCCTTGCAGTCAGAGACCCGCGCGTCCTCTCTCGCCCCCGCCCTCTCTCTTTTTCCTCCTTGAACCTTCTGGATTCTGAAACTGCCTATTCCCCCATCCGTCTGTGGGCATCGCAGGATGAGCTCCTCGTCGCACAGCGGATCGCGCGCGTGTCTGGTGCGCCATAAAGCGCTCGTTCCTGCTCAGAGACTCACTGAGACCAGTGGACCCCATGCGTTTCAATGGGTTTTGCCTTCAACAGTTACGCACTGCTCAGTGTAGACTAATGGACACGGATAGACGTGCCTAGTTTAGGCCTTGGTTCGTTTCAATGAGTATCCTTCTGAGCAGGATTTTGCTCTCAAAGTGGCCTACGTGGTTCTCTCTCCCGCCGCATTTAATCCTCAACGACAACCCCATGAGGTAGGACAGAGGCGGCCCAGTGTCCTAAAACGTTTGGATAAATGGATGGGCCGACGCGTGTCTCCCTCTGTGTGTGTGTGTCTAACCGAATTAGAAAACGGATAATGCTTCGCTCTTGCCTTAGCTAGCACCCGGATTCTGCTCTTGCGCACGTCGGAACGCTGTGCCTTTGTGTTAAACACGTGGCTCACACCAGGCATTATATTCACCACCAATTCTGGGATTAAATATTCAGGGTTGTAGCTGAATCAGAGAAGGGACGTTTAAATGAGCGCGCCCAAGTTGGCCGTGCCCTTTTAAATTCAGCGGGTCTGTTCTGAGCAGGGGTGAACAAAAGAAGCTCCCTCGCTCTCTTGCCCCGGGAGTAAGGCCCATTCAACCCAAGCGGGCTTACTCCTGAGTAGGCAGAGACCCTAGGGCGCTGCAATTGTCCCCAGATACTCCCTGCAGCCAGCGATCAGGAAGATTCATAGACAGAAAGGAGAGACGAATAGGCCCCAATGTATATTGTGCAGAAAACCGGGGGCGGGGAGCGCAAGAGTGAATAAACATCGACCGTGCGTGTTGGCCTTGCGGATCTCCCCCCACCTTTTCCCTGGAACGCCGCCGCTCCCTTTCTCGACACGCGGCAACGGGAAGGGATGGAACGTGTGAACAGACCTTCCCTCCCAATACCCTAGCAAATTGAGGCGATAAAAAAAGTTATGCCGTCAAGAGGGGATGAGGAGGGGGTGTCATCTCCGCCGGAGCTGATCCTCACACACGCCAGCCACTTTCCCTGAGGCTCGGGGCCGCGAAGCAGCGTACACGCATCCTGACCCACACACCTGTAAATCACACTTTTCTTGTAGGGGCGGGAGTTCCTGTCTCATTCCTTTCACAAGCACACCCCTCCCGCTCCCCAATGATTTCTCCGCTTCTTCCCATAGACACCCCCCTTTCCATTCTTTCTCTCTCACCCCCACCCGCCTTTGACATTCCCCGCGGGCGTTCAGACGACCGTGTTCCCTCTCCCAGAGAGGCGCGCGTCAAAGTGGAGAGTCCAGGCTGCCAAGTATGTGTGTGCATGTGTGCGCGCCTGTGCAATTTACAGCTGTTTGGCTCCCGCCCCGCACCCCTCTCCGGACCCCACCAGGCAGCCCCCCAAGTTTTTAGTCCCTAACGCGAAGCCACCTACCCGCCAGCCTCAAGGCAGACATCCTCTGGAACTCGGGTTCTTGCAACCATTTCCACATCCGTCGGAAGGTCTCCCGCCCGGACTTCAGCTTACTCCACGGCTTGGGGTTCCTCAAGAGGTCGGAGAGGGTGCCCTGAGAGCGACACAGGATCCGCTGGGCGAAGATGGCCTGCGGGATGCTGTAGCGCTTCAGCTCGGCCGTGATCCGCTGCGCCACTTCCTTGGTGTTGATTTCCTCCACCTGCCCGGAGCCGCCGCCTTGCGAGCCCGAAGCGGACGAGCCTTGCCTCTCCCGCTCGCCCAGCAGGGCGCCGTTGGCTTGCCCGTGGGGGTGGCCACCGTGGGGGTGCATGCCGTTGAGGGAGGGCATCATGCCGGAGCCCGGAGCCCCCAGACCCCGCGCCAGGTGTTCCTCGCTCCTGGAGAGCATGTGAGGGTCGAAGCCGTTGGGCGAAAGTAACTTGTCTCCGGCCAGGTGGGCGCCGGGCCCGTAGGGGGCCAGCGACTGCTGCCCGTTGTGTAGGCTCAAGCCGTTGGAGAGGGGCGACAGGGCCTGCCCCATAGACGGCATGTCCTTCGGGTAGTGGCCGTACAAGTTCCCCATGGAGGCGGCCAAGCTGCGCTCCTCGCGCATGAGGGTGAAGCTGCCGCTGACGCTCCCGGAGAGCCGCTGGTGGTGCGGCGGGTGGTGGGGGTGGTGGTGCGGGTGGTGATGAGGGTGGTGGTGGTGGTGGAACTTCTCGGAGACGGTGGAGATGGGCGGCAGGTGTTGCAGAGGCGTCAGAGTCGTGTAGGTGCTCATCCCCGAGGGCGACTCGCAAGCCATGCTCATGGCGGGGTGGAGAGGGCCGCTTAAGGTGTGCTCCGGCCGGTAGTCTCCCGCCCCGTCGAGGATGGACGCCATGCTGGAGACCATGGCCGGCCGGCCGTGCGAGGAGACGAGGTTGCGGTGCGCCGACGGGGGAGGAGGCGGAGGGGGAGGCGGCGGCGGAGGAGGCGGAGGCTGCCTGGCGTGCGCCCCGGCGGGGCTCAAGAGCTCCCCGGCCTGGTGGAGGCTGCCGAGCCCGTCGAGGCTCAACTCCATCGCTCGCTCGCTCTCCCCCGGCCAGGCGATCCCTCCTCCTCCTCCTCCTCCCCCTCCCCCTCCTCCTCCTGGATCTCCGCCTCCTCCTCCCTCCTCCTCCTCCTCCTCCTCCCTCCTCCTGTGTCCCCCGCCGCCTTAATCCCGATCCATCTCAGGAGATCTCCATCCGGATCTCTTCTGGGCGCGCGCGCAGGCGGAGGAGCGGATGGTGCTCAGGGGCCGCGGCGGCGGCGGCGGCGGGTCCCCACCCCCCCTCCTGCCCAAAGCTGCGGGGATGGGCGCTCCTTTCCTCTCGGCTCTCGGCTGTGGCTGGTCTCTCTCGCTCGCTGGCTTTTCTCCTCCTCTCGTGTCCGCTGTGGCTGCGAATCGCGCGGCTCTGCTCCTCGGCTCAGCCTCCCTCTCGCCTTGACGTCACGGCGCCCAGCTACGGTCTGTCCGCCCCCCCCCCCGTCCACCGACACCACCCCCAAGCACACACACACACACACAACCTGCCCAGCGTGCTCTTAACGAGCGCCCACCTCCCAGCCTCACTGTGGCTTCTCTGGTGCCTATTATGAATGTGATTTCTGCCTCTCTGTAGAAGGCATCGACCAGCGACAAGGATGTGGGCCCCCCCTTTCTCTCCCCCTCTCCCCCCTTCCTTTCTCTCTCTCACACACGACAGGGAAAGGGGAGTGCTGAGAGGTGGGCGGCGGGGGGGGGGGGAGAAGGGAAAGCGGGGGGCGGGGAGGGGAGAGGCAGCAGCAGCGGGGAGTAAGGGAGAATAGCGATATAAAATCAATTGCGGCTGGAGGGTGAGCGAGAGTTTCAGCTGGGTTGCAGGGCGGGCGGCGAGGGGGAGAGTGTGAATCTGTGGGGAAGGGGAAGGCGAGAAGGAAGGAGGGAGGGAGGGATAGGGGTGAGATTGAGAGAGGGGGAGGGAGGAGGGGTGGAGGAAGGAAGGAAGGAAGGAAGGAAGGAAGGAAGGAAGGAAGGAAGGAAGGAAGGAAGGAAGGAAGGAAGGAAGGGTTGGAGGAAAGGAAAGAATTGAATGCAACAGGAAGCAACGAGAAGAAGGAAGGAAGGAAAGGGTTGGAGGAAAGGAAGGAAAAAGGAAGGAAGGAAGGAAGGAAGGAAGGAAGGAAGGAAGGAAGGAAGGAAGGAAGAGTTAGGGGTGAGATTGAGGGAGGGGTGGAAAAGCAAGGAGGGAGGGAGGGAGGGAGAGTGAGGGAAGGAAGGAAGGAGCAGGGAAGGGTTCGAGGAAAGGAAAGGAATGAATGAAACAGGAAGCAATGAGAAGCAGGAAGGAAGGAAAGGGTTGGAGGAAAGAAAGGAAGGAAGGAAGGAAGGAAGGAAGGAAGGAAGGAAGGAAGGAAGGGTGAGATTGAGGGACGGGGTGGAAAAGGAACAAAGGAAGGAAAGAGAGAGGGGGAAGGAAGGAAGGAAGGAAGGAAGGAAGGAAGGAAGGAAAGAGCAGGGAAGGGTTGGAGGAAAGGGAAGGAAGGAAATGGAAGGAAGGAAGGAAGGAGCAGGGGAAAAAAGAAAATGAATGAAATAAGAAGCAATGAGATGAAGGAAGGAAGGAAGGAAAGAAAAAGAAAGAAAGAAAGAAAAGAAAGAAAGAAAGAAAGAAAGAAAGAAAGAAAGAGGGGAGCAGTGGAAAGAGGGAGGAAAGAAACAGGAAGGAACGAAGGAGGAAGGAAGGAAGGAAGGAAAGAAGGAAAGAAGGAAAGAAGGAAAGAAGGAAAGAAGGAAGGAAGGAGTACTGAGGCTATGTCTTTTGGAACCGGTTAGCTGAGCTCTTGAGCAAGCGCCCCGTCCGCCTCCGCCCCCGACTGTATCAGCGAGCCATACATCACGACACTCCATCGCGCCTAATCTCTGCCTCCATCTATCACGGGGTTTTCTGCTCTATTGGTCTATCTATCCTCGCAGGGGAAAGGCTCTGAGCGCGCTCTGGCGTGTGTGTGCGCGGGCGCGCGTGTGGCGGGGGGGGGGGTCCACAACGGAGGCCAGCCTTGCCCACCCCCCTACTGCAACCGAGGCTTCTCATCTGCCTAACCTTTGTGGGGATCGCTCTACGCGCCCCACACAGTCCCAAGATGACCTCTCTCCTTCCTAGATCCCCACCGACACCACCGGCCCTTGGAGACGGCGTGGAGGGGGGGGCGGCTCGCAGGAGTGGCTCCGGCGCTCCACTGTAGCACAGCCGCCCCCCCGCGCTATGCCCTTATCGATCACTTCAGCTCACAGGGTGAAGGGAGAGAGAAAAGATTTCGCAGATGGTCTGTGAGAAGTATTGGGGGGAGGGGAGCATTTCCTAGTGGTACCGGATTAAGCAGCCTGCCCCCCCCCCCCTTCACAAAGAGTCTTCATTTTAATGTTTGATGTATTACAGTATTTTAATATATATATATTTTTGGAAGCCGCCCAGAGTGGCTGGGGAAGCCCAGCCACATGGGCGGGGTATAAATAAATTATTATTATTATTATTATTATTATTATTATTATTATTATTATTATTATTATTTGAGCCTCAGGTCCAGCTATGCTCAGAGACAGCCTCCTTAACCTACGTGGGGAGGGCGGACCACACCGTGAACAGAAGCTTAAGCTAGATAATCCTGGGTTGAAGGATGGGTTTAGGAACGGCTCTTCGGGGTTTCAGACATAGGGAGACATAGGAAATGGAACATGGGGGTCTACTGAATGCAAATAAGTTCTGTTGTTGTTGTTGTTGAGTTGTGTCCGCCTCTTCGTGACCCCCCTGGACCAGAGCACACGAGGCCCTCCTGTCTTCCACTGCCTCCCGCAGTTTGGTCAAACTCATGCTGGCTTCTTCGAGAACACTGTCCAGCCATCTCATCCTCTGTCGTCCCCTTCTCCTTGCGCCCTCCATCTTTCCCAGCATCAGGGTCTTTTCCAGGGAGTCTTCTCTTCTCATGAGGTGGCCAAAGTCTTGGAGCCTCAGCTTCAGGATCTGTCCTTCCAGTCAGCACTCAGGGCTGATTTCCTTCCGAATGGAGAGGTTGGATCTTCTTGCAGTCCATGGGACTCTCAAGAGTCTCCTCCAGCACCAGAATTCCAAAGCATCCATTCTTCGGCGATCAGCCTTCTTGATGGTCCAGCTCTCACTTCCATACATCACTACAGGGAAAACCAGAGCTTGAACTATACAGACCTTTGTTGTCAAGGTGATGTCTCTGCTTTTTAAGATGCTGTCTAGGTTTGTCATTGCTAGGTTCTACGACTGAGCAAAGGCTCTTCCCCCTTAGAAAGTAACACACTAGTCCTCATGTTTATGCTTTGACGGGAACCGAAGATACTACCTGTCCATCTAGCCCAGTGTTGTCTGCCCTGCCGCTTTCCATGGTCTCAGTTCCCAGGCCTATCAGGCTTCAGGCAAGGTTACTGAGGGGCGTGGCCTAGTGAGAAGGGGTGTGGCCAAGCGACAGCTCTGGTGGCCAAGTAGAAGTGCTTCAAGGGCCACATTGGTGAGCTGAGTGTGGGGTGTGTCCCTGGGGAGAGGGTGTGCAGGTTGGGGGCAGCTCTGGGGCCCAGATAGATGGACCCGGAGGGCTGGTCCTCAGCTTCCTCACCCAGGTCCTTTCCCTCCGCATCCAAAATCTCTCCTTCAGCTTTGCAGCAGAAGAATAAAGGCTGTTCTCTTTGGGTTGTCTCCCACTATGTTCTACTTAAAGTAAAGGTAAAGGGACCCCTGACCATTAGGTCCAGTCGTGACCGACTCTGGGGTTGTGGCACTCATCTCGCTTTACTGGCCAAGGGAGTTGGCGTACAGCTTCCGGGTCATGTGGCCGGCAGGACTAAGCCGCTTCTGGCGAACCAGAGCAGCGCACGGAAACGCCGTTTACCTTCCCGCCGGAGCGGTACCTATTGATCTACTTGCACTTTGACGTGCTTTCGAACTGCTAGGTTGGCAGGAGCAGGGACCGAGCAACGGGAGCTCACCCCGTTGCGAGGATTCGAACCACCGACCTTCTGATCGGCAAGTCCTAGGCTCTGTGGTTTAACCCACAGCGCCAAATGCGTCCCTTCTACTCAAAGTAATTAATGGAGCTACATGACCCAGGTCC